>NC_136069.1:55737173-56337173 GCF_964261635.1 Lissotriton helveticus | reverse complement strand
GACCTGAGAGAGCATTCCCAATATTTGCAATTTGAGAGCGGTTAGTTAGGTAAGAGGTAAACCATTTTAAGACAACACCATCAGTACCCATTTGATGCTTCAGGTGCCTAGCAGAGCCTGGTGGTTCACGGTGTCGAACACTGTCTGGATCGATAGACACCCCACTGGTTATTAGCACATTAACTGCTCTACAGGAAACCTCGCCGCCCCAACCCTCTTATTCGATCACAAGATCTGTATTGTATATATGTCTATAATGCTCATAAATATGTTAGTTGCGGATACTGTTTATGCCGATAATGCTCATAATTGTACATGCTGTGAAGCGCTCTGATACCCTCGGGTCCAGCTAGCGCTATACAAAACTTCTAAATAAATAAATAGGAATTGCCCATGTCTAGGATGTGGAGGCACCATTCATAATCTGCAGAATGGCAGTTCAGTGCTGTGGCGCTGATGGAAACCAGATTGAAGGGAGTCGGGTAGGTTATTGTCCTGGATGTGGGATGTCAGTTGATAGACTAGGCAACTTTCAATCACCTTGGCTAGTGGAGGCAGGGTGGATACTGGGTGGAAGTTTCTGAAGTTGTTGGGGTCCAGAGGATCTCTTTTACTTCTGACCCCACTCCAGACTCTCACCTGGAACCCTACAGAGCCCTGCCGATGCACACACTGGTGCATTTAGTGTTCTTGACAATTACCTGCTGTGCTTACACTTCAGACCCTTACAGAGAGGCCTTATGTTTCTAATACCACTAGCCATGTTTTTGATTCTGCGGTAAGGAGTACAATACCAAGATCCCTTACTCTACCTTGATTCCACACAAACGAAACCTGTGGAGGTGGGGAGTGGTATAATTCAAGACTTTCCTTGGCCATTTACGGCTTTGAGAGTGAATTTACATGGGTATGGGTTGCAATCTGCACAGGTCCTTTTTTGGGAATTACCATTTTCCAGTCTTTCCAGTGGAATTCTGTGAATATGGTAGCGGTACCTTTAGTAAAGATATCCAGCATTAAATGTACTTCTGAGCCTGCCGACGCCATGTCTATGTATACTGGGCCCGCTATTAACTAATAGACATGGCTGCTGAAGCGAAGACTACAGCCGAGAGTCCTAACCTTTGGAATTGCCGTGGGCCCCCACTTAATCATAACTGGAACACGGGGACCCTCACTGATTCATTATTAGAATATGGAGACCCCCACCAAGTCATTCCTGGAAGCCAAGGACCCCAACCTCAGCAATTACAATGATTTGAACCAAAATAAATAGACATAAAAACTACAGGAAGCATTCAGTAAATAAATACACAGATGATGAAATATTTTATTTGTTTCACAAACAATCATTTAAAAAATCTACATTTTAATTTTAATAGAAATTTTGGAGTTTTTCTAAATTCAATTGAGCCCATCCATCGTCCATACTATATTCTGTTTGATGCACTTCACTGATTCTAGGAATCAATTTAAGGATATTAACTCAATTTTTGCCTAAAATTTCAAATTCTTTGATATTAGCAGAACATTTTTAACATTTCAGTTGTACATTTCACTCTTTTTTATTTATATTCACTTCATTAATTTGTTAATATTATTATTTCTTTAAGCAGATCCAGACCCCCAGAGTAGGCTTTGTGGATCCCCTGGAGTCCCCGAACCACAGGTTAAGAACCACTGGATTATAAGGTCTAAAAGACCCTTCTACTGTTCTGCTCCAGTATCTAAAATACAGAAGGGGAGGAGGTGGGGCTTTAATTGGAAATTACTAGTAAATATAGAATCTGCATGGTCCACCACAATAGATAAATGCGGAATCATGTGACCACAGTGAAGAACACCTGCAATCTTGCATTAAACAGGTGCAGCTGAAGACTGTTTTTCATCGCTGTCGCGATATTTTCAAATGAAAAACTGCTGGTCCAGCTTCGAGACAAGTAGCCCCAAAACACGTGTAACAACCACACACCCAACACCAGTCTTGTGTTTGTCACCCAATGTCTACTTGTATGCTGCGAATTGTGTGAGCTCAAAGTTACAATGTTAAAATGTGAAACTGCAAGTCCCAGATTTCAACCTGCTCTCTATTAAATGACTGTACTGGCTGAGGGCCAACAAATGACCAGGGTTGTTGTGGCAGACATGTCTTTGCCAAATAAGGGCTATATTTAGCCCTTAGCGGGCTGCCTTCCACGCTGCAGGGGAATAGGCTGGTCCACCATTATTTGATTTCCATGTTGCATAAGCTGGGAAATTGTGACAAAAACTCGCCCAGCAACATGGCAGGCACTTGTGGAGAAACTGTCTATGCTAGTCAGGGAGCCATATAATGGTGACCTGGGGCCAGATGTAGGTGGCCCATTACCGGTCGGTAACGGCTGAAATTAACGAATTTCGGACGTTACTGACCGGTAATAGGTTTTTCTTAAGTAGGGGTTATTAGGGATTCGGTAATTTACCGAATCGGTAATTTAAGGAATCAGTAAATTACCGATTCGGTAAATTACCAAACTCCTAATGTAGAGAGAACTTAAATGAGTGCTTATCCCATGTTAGGATTCGTTATTTACCACCAACTACAAGTTGGTGGTAAATAACGAAAAAACACCAAAAAGCAATTTAATGCAAATTGCTTCAGTGGGTTTTCGCCCACAGCACAAGCTCCCATAGAGAAATTGGAGTTTGTGTATAACCTTGCACCTTGTAGCAGGCACCACAAGGTGTAGGAATTTACCAGGGTTTCGGCCCCCTACCCGAGCCGCAGGGAGAAGGGGGCCCTGCTAGGGGCCCCCAAAGTTGCTTTCCGACAGGCCTTTTTGATGTCTGAAAGCCTGACATGAAAAGCCTATGGGTAACCGAAATCGTAATCCCGACGGTGGAAACGCCGTCCTGAAGGAATTAGGTGCCGGATCTGACTGGCTGACAAGCTCCTTGAGCCCATTGGAATCCAGCCGGAATGACTGGCTGGTTTCACTTCCGACTGCCGCCATTGTAATATGGTGGTTGAAAGTGAAACCGAAGATGTTAGCTGGAAAGCCTCCGAGGACAGGTCGGAGGCTTTCCGACCGACATCAAAATGATGCCCTAAGTGTTTTATCCCAGTGCAAGTCGGACGCTGTTGTACTTTTCCTGTTCACAACTGCTGCGTCTTGCATGTGACATCACTAACAGGAAATCCCTGCGCCACAAAACTCAACATAAATAGGGCAGGGCATCCCATGCTCTTAAGATGGTGGCCAAGTTGCAGACGGCCCAGAAGTGGAGGGTTTCCAATGGCAATACAGCTAATACTCCTCCTTTGCAATGTCTATGGTTCCATCACCTGTAAATGATGTGTGAGACCCAGAGATATTCTCGAAATGATTCCCTGAATGTTTTTTTCAAATATAAAATCTTCATCCAACATACGGAATTCCAAAATACCTATTTGTAAAGCAAAATATAGAAACCAAGATGTTGAGGGCTAAAAATAAAAGGTAAAACATTTATAATCATGATTGATTCAATATTCATCAATTTTTGTTATACTATGTTATGTTATGTTATGCTATGTTATGTGATGCAGATTTGTAGAGTGCACTATCACCTGGGAGGGTATCCTAGCATTGAGCAGGTGAGAGTTTAGCCAAACATAGGGCCTAGTGGGACAGACTCGTCCAGAAGCCAGATCTTTCGTTTTTTGCAGAATTTAACAGGTGAGAAGGAGGTTCTTATGTGCATATAAAATGTACTTTATATTGTTAATCAAGTTAATTACTTGTTTAAGAATTTATATTTATTCAAATGATAATGAAATTCAATGTATGCAATATGCATTACAGAATTTAAGATAATAAGTGGGTATTGAGTACATTATGTATTTAAATAACCCATAAAACATTGGCAAACAGTACAACAATTAGACTTAACTTTAAATAAAAAATATGCTTCAATTATATAAATAGATGCATTATTGTTGATACTTAATTGATAAAACAGTGAATTTAATGTATAAGGTACTTCACTTTTGATATATTGTTGGCTCTAGCATTTGGTAGTCTACAGCTCTGTAGGGGGAAGTGTTTTTTTTTATATAATCCTATATAACACTCATGCCAGTGTCTGCACCTCCCATCAACAACCTGAATTGATGAAATTGAAACTCTAAAAAGTTCTTAAAACCAAAAATAAAAATGTATTTTTGATAGTCACAATGCGTGTCATGTGTGATTGATTGAAGGAATCAGTATAGAAAGCATCAGTATTGGCTATTGTGTTGTTGTAAGATCATCTCAAGAACCAAGCAGAGAAATGCTCCTCTGACAATGTCTCTAAAGTCTGACCGTGCTCCCCTGATAGTCCTGTACCATGTGGCCATCTCATCCCCATAAGCAAAAATCTGATCACATCTAACCAGTCCGGGCCTCAAAGCACTGACCCTGGTAAGAAGCACCTATAAGGCCACCTGCATCACATACAAGGCATGACATATGGGCTCCATCAATCACCCAGAACACAAACCTTCCATCTCAGGATACTGAAGAGAACCAGCTCAGAGAGGGACATCACCTCCAAGGCAGGAACTCCCCAAGTAAGAAAGCTTCTACTCTCCAGATAGACTGCTAAAATGTGGAACTGGCACCTGGCCGCCTTCCTTAAAGCGCCTTAGAGTGCCTTAAAGTGTCATTGCAAACAATATTTGTAACAGTTGGAAACCTGCAATAATTGAACAACAATCTATCCCTCGTTTTCTTATTACAGTCCATTTGTGGCAGCACTGCTCACCTGTACTACGAAAATAACACCACTGCCCTATTGTAATAACGTATTCTTGCTGAGTAGTGACATTACGATGCCGGCTTCCAGAGCCAGCCAATGGCTCGACACGCACGTCACAGAGAAGAATTACAGCTGCCATTAAAACAATCAAATGGACAGCTGGCTTGGTCGCCCTTTCGTGATGGATGCATGATGCTATGGGCCCGATTCACAAAATGAACTTAAGACTCAATCCTAAACTTACTACTATTTTGGTATTCACAGAATGCACTTACTACTTTTGGCATTCACAGAATGAAACTTACTACTTTTGGTATTCACAGAAGTTAGGATTTTGTCTTAAGTTTGTCCTAAGTCTGTCTTAAGTTTGTCTTAAGTTTGTCTTAAGACAAACTTAAGACAAAATCCTAACTTCTGTGAATACCAAAATAGTAGTAAGTTTAGGATTGAGTCTTAAGTTCATTCTGTGAATTGGGCCCTTAGACATTTGTGGCGCCATGTTTATCTCATGCACCGTTGAAGATGCTCACAAAAATCCAGAATCCCTCCTCATGTCAACACACTTTCGGAACCACAATCAGTTTTAAAATGGACTCACATGAAACCGCATTGCTGTATTTTTGGGCCAATTTTATACCGTATATTCATTTACATATTCTCACAGTACTGATTTCAAACTTATTCCATGTGTCCACAATCCATAATGTTTGTTATCATGCTGCCTCTTTCGTAAGAGGGAGCCCGAGAGCAAGGATTTAACAGAAGGTTGGTGGAAGGTGGATAGTTTAAGCATGTATTGTACGGAATAAAATACTCTTAGGGGGAGACAACCTTTACAACGCAACTTTTACTACGCAGTGCCATTACGACGCAACTTTTACAACGCAAACCATTACAGCGCATTGCGCTGGGGGGCGCTCTAGGATAGGGAATAGATTTAATTTACTATCCCACACCTTCCCTACTATCCACGGGGACTGGAGTTGGAATAGTAAATTAAACTATTCACTATTCAGCACCCCAAAGCACTATGCGTTGTAATGGTATGCGTTGTGAAAACCGCGTTGTAAAGGCATGGGTTGTGAAAGCATGCGTTGTGATGTCATACATCCCTCTTAGTTGTTCCTTTTAAGAAGTCTGCAGGTCACCGAACAGTTCTGCAGCTTTATGAAGGAAAACGGCCTCGTTCCTCTATGTGGTGTTGGAACTGGCCAGTGAATTGCAATATGCTTATAAAGTGTGGTGTGGAGCGTGTTTTACTCCATATATATTGGTGAGTTGTATCTTCAGCAATCTCTGGTTCCGAGCAGTGTAGAGAGGACCAGCGTCAGTCATTCTGTGAAAACGGGTTCTTGAGGTCTCTATCAGCCCTACTCGAAAGGACTGAGGGCAGTCAGTCACCTGCAGCCTGGAAGTTGTCAGTGTTAATCAGCCTGAGAATTGCTGCAGCCTAGGGACTGTCACCTGCATCCTGAGAGTGGTCAGTCACCTGCAGCCTGGGGTAGTCAGTCACCTGCAGCCTGGGGTAGTCAGTCACCTGCAGCCTGGGGTAGTCAGTCACCTGCAGCCTGGGGTAGTCAGTCACCTGCAGCCTGGGGTAGTCAGTCACCTGCAGCCTGGGATAGTCAGTCACCTGCAGCCTGGGGTAGTCAGTCACCTGCAGCCTGGGGTAGCCAGTCACCTGCAGCCTGGGGTAGTCAGTCACCTGCAGCCTGGGGTAATTAGTCTCCAGCTGCCTGAGTAGGGCTGCAGCCTGAGAGTGGCCAGTCACCTGCAGCCTGAGATAGTCAGTC
This sequence comes from Lissotriton helveticus, assembly GCF_964261635.1. Classification (NCBI taxonomy): domain Eukaryota; kingdom Metazoa; phylum Chordata; class Amphibia; order Caudata; family Salamandridae; genus Lissotriton; species Lissotriton helveticus. The sequence continues at coordinate 56,330,619 of NC_136069.1, read as the reverse complement.
ACCTGCAGCCTGGGGTAGTCAGTCTCCAGCTGCCTGAGATGGGCTGCAGCCTGGAGGTGGTCAGCCACATGTAGCCTGGGGTAGTCAGTCACCTGCAGCCTGGGGTAGTCAGTCACCTGCAGCCTGGGGTAGTCGGTCACCTGCAGCCTGGGGCAGTCAGTCTTCAGCTGCCTGAGAATGGCTGCAGCCTGAGAGTGATCAGCCACCTGCAGCCTGGGGTAGTCAGTCACTTGCAGCCTGAGAGTGGTCAGTCACTTGCAGCCTGAGGTAGTCAGTCACCTGCAGCCTGGGGTAGTCAGTCACCTGCAGCCTGGGGTAGTCAGTAACCTGCAGCCGGGGGTAGTCCGTCACCTGCAGCCTGGGGTAGTCAGTCACCTGCAGCCTGGGGTACTCAGTCACCTGCAGCCTGGGGTAGTCAGTTACCTGCAGCCTGAGAGTGGTCTGTCACCTGCAGCCTAGGGTAGTCAGTCACCTACAGCCTAGGGTAGTCAGTCTCCAGCTGCCTGAGTTGGGCTGCAGCCTGAGAGTGGTCAGTCACCTGCAGCCTGGGGTAGTCAGTCACCTGCAGCCTGGGGTAGTCAGTCACCTGCAGCCTGGGGTAGTCAGTCTCCAGCTGCCTGAGATAGGCTGCAGCCTGAGAGTAGTCAGTAACCTGCAGCCTGGGGTAGTCAGTCACCTGCAGCCTGGGGTAGTCAGTCACCTGCAGCCTGAGAGTGGTCTGTCACCTGCAGCCTGGGGTAGTCAGTCGCCTGCAGCCTAGGGTAGTCCGTCTCCAGCTGCCTGAGATGGGCTGCACCCTGAGAGTGGTCAGCCACCTGCAGCCTGGGGTAGTCAGTCACCTGCAGCCTGTGGTAGGCAGTAACCTGCAGCCTGGGTAGTCAGTCACCTGCAGCCTGGGGTAGTCAGTCACCTGCAGCCCGGGGTAGTCAGTCACCTGCAGCCTGGGGTAGTCAGTTACCTGTAGCCTAGGATAGTCAGTCTCCAGCTGCCTGAGATGGACTGCAGCCTGAGAGTGGTCAGTCACCTGCAGCCTGGGGTAGTCAGTCATCTGCAGCCTGGGCTAGTCAGTCTCCAGCTGCCTGGGATGGGCTGCAGCCTGAGAGTGGTCAGTCACCTGCAGCCTGGGGTAGTCAGTCACCTGCAGCCTGGGGTAGTCAGTCACCTGCAGCCTGGGGTAGTCAGTCTCCAGCTGCCTGAGATAGGCTGCAGCCTGAGAGTAGTCAGTAACCTGCAGCCTGGGGTAGTCAGTCACCTGCAGCCTGGGGTAGTCAGTCACCTGCAGCCTGAGAGTGGTCTGTCACCTGCAGCCTGGGGTAGTCAGTCGCCTGCAGCCTAGGGTAGTCCGTCTCCAGCTGCCTGAGATGGGCTGCACCCTGAGAGTGGTCAGCCACCTGCAGCCTGGGGTAGTCAGTCACCTGCAGCCTGTGGTAGGCAGTAACCTGCAGCCTGGGTAGTCAGTCACCTGCAGCCTGGGGTAGTCAGTCACCTGCAGCCCGGGGTAGTCAGTCACCTGCAGCCTGGGGTAGTCAGTTACCTGCAGCCTAGGATAGTCAGTCTCCAGCTGCCTGAGATGGACTGCAGCCTGAGAGTGGTCAGTCACCTGCAGCCTGGGGTAGTCAGTCATCTGCAGCCTGGGGTAGTCAGTCTCCAGCTGCCTGAGATGGGCTGCAGCCTGGAGGTGGTCAGCCACATGTAGCCTGAGGTAGTCAGTCACCTGCAGCCTGGGGTAGTCAGTCACCTGCAGCCTTGTCAGTCTCCAGCAGACAGCCGATGCCAGTTTTACAGCTGGAGTGTAGCCCCCAGTCCCACTGAGTTGCCAGTCTGTCCTCCTGTGGAGATCAGTGGCGCACACAATGCTGTGACGTCGTCTCAGATCCAACACCCCACAGCGGGCGCGTGCAGCACCGACAATAGAGGCGCGAGGACTATATTTACCAGACACTGGCACCGAGAGAGGAGGTGGAGAGGCAGATGGCAGGGGCTATTCTTAGGAGCTGAGAGGAAGCAGCACATTACACAACTGTGTACAACAAGGTGCAGCGACTCATCAACACCTCCTGCTCCCTTCACACCCAGCAGACTGCTCTACTACCGGCCTCGTGCTCTGTCTGTTCCTGCTGCTTGTACTACCAGCCTCGCCTACTCCCTCCTCACCCTCTGCTCTGCATGCTGCTGGTACTACCCCGAAACCGGTACCAGGCTGCTTGTTTCCGGTCCAGGGAGGACCTGGCTTGGCAGTTAGGGCTGGACTGTTCCCATGCGGCACGGGGTCAAGACTGATTTGCATATGGCCAGGTCTAAACTGGGGTGGTATGGTGAGCAAAAGAATGATGGATTTAATCCAGATCTCTTGACTGGGGGTGAATGCTTTGATTTGTTCTGCATTCAGTCCATCAATTGTGTGTCTTTTGCTTTCTCTCCCTAAGTGCGCCAGGTATGCCCAGACGTGGGTCCTGGGCTCACTGTGCCACTGGAATCAAGCTATCCTGGCTGAAGAGGGGTGAAACCCTGAAACGGTCCTAGGATGTTTGTTTCCGGTCCAGGGAAGACCTGGCATGGCAGTTCGGGCTGGACTGTTCCCATGAGGCACAGGGTCAAGACTGATTTGCATATGGCCATGTCTGAACTGGGGTGGCATGCTGAGCAAATGAATGATGGATTTAACCCAGATCTCTTGACTGGGGGTGAATGTTTTGATTTGTTCTGCATTCCATGTGTCTTTTGCTCATACTACCAGCCTCGCCTACTCCCTCCATCTCTTCATGCTGCTTGTACTACCAGCCTCTCCTACTCCTTCCGTCCCTTCACGCTGATTGTACTACGGGCCTCGCCTACTCCCTTTCCCTCCCCATTCTCCATCCCTTTACGCTGCTGTACTACCACATACAAGACACCTGAAGGAATCTCCCTGGAAGAGAAGGAGTCATTTCCCCGCATCTGCAGGCACCACAACTAAGCTGCCCAGTCTCCTGATCCCAAGCACTCCGAAAGCCTCTGCCATACAGGTGGTGGTGCTTGACATCACCTGAAGGAATCTCTCTGGGAGAGAAGGAGTCATTTCCCCGCATCTGCAGGCACCCAACTAAGCTGCCCAGTCTGCTGATCCCAAGGACTCCGAAAGCCTCTGCCATACAGGTGGTGGTGCTTGACATCCCTTGAGGCCTTCCTTGTCCTCTCACCAAGTTTGAGGCCAGTATCCATTGTCGCAGCTGCAGGAACCGAACCCCAGTGCACCACATTGACTTGCTGTTGCAAAGGCTTGTTGGCTACCTTCCATCAAGATCTTCGGGCTCCAAGTAGCCCCAACCTCAAACATCTCCTGTGACAAAGATCTTCGTCCTCACAACATCACTTTCACCGTGGGCCTGCATCTTTGGTGACCTGCTCGAGGTCCTCTTGCGACTCCAGTGCCTCCGGTCTGTGGGTCCTTTTGAGGGTCTTACTTGATTTCTGTGGGCCCCCCTGATTGCTTAGGGCCTGCCTTGACTCCCCTACTTGTGGTGAGTCACCTGGACCTTGGAGTATTTGTTGCACTAGTTTTTAAATTACATTTTAGACCTAAATGAATGATGGTCTATAGACGTACTAAACAATCGTGATTATTCATTCAAATTAAAAACCGTCACAGTATGTGATCAAATCAGAAAAGGCAAAAGAAACGGGTGTATGTAGAAAAAAATATATTTTATACGTATTATTAGTCAAAGTAGGGTACTGAAAAGTATATCAACAATGTTACAAGAAGTACATATTAAAGAAACAAAACAACTTCATTGTAGCAATTGTGTGTTCTTTTCTTATTTTTTGTAGTAAATACAGTAGATTGAAAAGAAAAAGCATAGGTCGACGTTTCGGTCTCTATAAATTGATTGCCGAGACCATCTTCAGGACAAAAACGAAGATATACAGGAAGACCCCTTTACAATGTGTCGCAGTCTGTCAATCGTGTGTCCAACTGATGAAGAAAGTATCCAGTTGGTCCTTAAAGTGAACTTGAAGCAGTGTTGATTATTGTAGGGCTGACTGTCTTCAAATGATATCACAATGGGCAAGATTCTGAATTCGTGAGCGCGAAGACGTCTGCCGACCCATACGTAGCAAGCAGTGCTACGTATGGGTCGGTAGAGGTCACGATTGGAAGTACTTGACCTAGGAAGGCACAGAGATCGTTGACAATACTCAGGCTAAACGTGACGTCTTCGCTCTCACAAATTCAGAATCTTGACCATTGTGATATCGTTTTAAAACAAATACAGAAAATCAAATGCCAAGGCGAAAAAACAACTTAGCAGGAGAACGCAAAGACAGACACCAGGGGCACACCAGCGACGAACTCCCGGCAGTGGCAGCAGAGGGGAGAGTCACGGGCGCACAGGAGGAGCCGTGCGGCATGGGGAGCAACCAGAGGTCAGGTCCCAACCACTGCCGCGTGGCGACCTCCATAAGAGGCCAAGTGGGAGGGAGGAGCAGCTGGGAGGCGGGAGCGGGGCGGCCAATGGGCAAGTGACACAGAAGGCAAAAGGGGGCGGGCCACAGGGGAGCAGCTGCAGGAAGCGTGGAGCGAGGGGGCACAGAGGGCAAGGGGCGCAAGGAACGCCAAACAGAATAAAAAACAGATTATAAAATACAGAAAAACAAATACAGGAAATTAAATGCCAAGGCGAAAAAACAACTTAGCAGGAGAACGCAAAGACAGTCACCAGGGGCACACCAGCGGCGAACTCCCGGCAGTGGCAGCAGAGGGGAGAGTCACGGGCGCACAGGAGGAGCCGTGCGGCGTGGGGAGCAACCAGAGGTCAGGTCAATCAAACTGCTTGACACTCCTTCTGGACTATGCCTGAAGGCTGCTCTCCACTGTAGGAAGGTGGATATCTGACTATGGTTACCCCCAACTTTTTGCCTGGTGTTTTGCTGGTTTTTGACTTAGTTGGCCTGGGATCCTACTATTCAGGACCCCAGGCTTCCTGCTCTCTCTGTTAAAATGGACTGCATGTACCCTAGGTACATATCTAATTGGATACTGAGTCACCTTATCAGTCCCGGTACAGTATACCTTAGGTATCCAGGGCATAGGTGTACCCAGGGCCTACCAGGGGCTGAAGCATGTATTATGCCACCCCTGGCTGGCCACCCAAAACTGACACAACTGGCTGCAAGACAGCTGGGGCAAGGTGGTGTAATCACCCTTTGCTGTAGATATAGTATACCTATATCTAACCCTAAAATGGACACATATATTCCTATCAGTCACTCCTATGGCAGACCTTATCAATCCTGAAGGCAGAGTGCTTGGAATTATGTGAGATGGTGCGCTGGCATGAACTGAGCCCGTCTGCAGCTTGCGGAACCAAGTACTAATAGCTGTTCCATGATAACGCTATACCATATACTCTTAAGTGCATTATCAACCTCGTGGTTAAATGCTAACTCTGGTATAACATTATCAAAACATGTCGAGTAAGGTGTCATACGAATTGGAATACTACCCCCTCGCCAATTCTGGCGATGGGGGTAGCATTCCACCCTTCTAGAGGAACACGACATGTATGTAACTGTGAACCCCAGTTAAAGTTAACTTGAGCCTTGGCATCACAAAATGGATGCTGCCACCACAGACACAAGTCTGACCTCCTGCTGCTGGGAGTCTTTCCAGCGAGGGCGCCTTGGACAAAGGGTTTCCTGCCTTGGGAGGTGCTAGCATCACCCCAGACAGGATTTTGCGTATTGGGTAGGATAGGCCTGAAAGGATTGAGACATGCCTGGGGCACACAAGGTGCCCTGTGCATACACCGGTTCAAACCAGTTGCTGGGGCACTCCAGCCCCAGCTCTGGCGGGAAACCGGACAAAGGATAGGGGGTGTAACCACCCCCCTTCCTGGTCCCACCCAGGGGAGGAACCTAGTCAGTAGTGCAGCCCCCTTTAGCAGGATAAAGGTAGGAGCTGGTCCCATTCCAGTTTAGATTAATCCTGAACTACTCTACAAGAAGAAACTCTGGACTTCGACGTTCTGCTCCACAGAAGACTGAAGAAAATCTCCCTTGTGGGCAAGGAGTGTCCACCCTGCAACTGAAGGCACCATCAAGCGTCCAGTGGCTTCACTTTGTCGTCTTCCCTCGAGGATCCAGACTTCAGAGCCCGATGAGACCCGGATTCCCAGACCTCTCCGACCTCAACTCACATCTGCAGCAAAGCTGAGACCCGTGGGTGCGGCGAGACATGTGGGACCGGCCATCTTGAATGAACCTGCACTTCGCTTCCAGCACGACTCCCGAGGTAAACTCGACCAAGTGCTTTGGGGACTGAGAAGCCCCAGCCCTGAGCAGCCCCTGCACCGAAGATCAGCCCTCCAGCATCCACGAGATCTGCGTGTGGCCCTTCTGCTTGGTTTCTGCTCGATGCATTGTCTGGTCACTTGCCGGCTGGCTAGTGGCCTCCTAGACGACGAACCTTTGAATCTTTGCTGCTGGTCTGGTTGCTCCAGACTGGCCCTTGCTCCCTTCCAAAAGAGGGGCACCCCGAACTCTCCTAGTCTGCACCAGACGCTTTCTCCACTCACCGCGTGGGTTGCCTTTGCCAAGGCCTGTTTATGCCGATTCCGGATCCAACACCGCCGACAGCGAGAGCCTGCATGGGACAGCTTGTGCCTCCATCCTGGTCTTCGAAGACACCTCCTGGTCCACGTGGCTGCAGAGTCAAGCGTCCACTCTCCTCCTGATCGCGACAACGACATCTGGTTCCTTCCTGGTTCCACTCCAGTCACTGGCTAGTGACTGTGAACATTGTCCCCTCTGCTTTCAGGTCCTCTTCTTCACCGATCCATCCTTGGATCACACCGGACATCTTCCTCCTGGTTGCCTGCAGCATCTTTTCTTTCAGGCTCCATTGACTTCAACGCGAGAACCCGACACATTTTGGCACCTATGCACCCGCAGCCCGTGGGTGAGGTAACGAGAGCATTTCGGTGCTCAAGGGTAGTTTAACTGTCCTAGTGTCCAGTTCCACAGTCGTTTTAGTCCTAACTAGTCAGGATTGTCCGTACTCACCTTTAACTTGAACTGTACTGTCCATAGACGTTGTTACGCATCTCGCGTGTGAGTTCACACTCTGCACACGCGTCCAGTGGGCCTCCTATTATTTACCTAAGGTAAAGATAGCATAGTCCTAGTGAACCTCCAGCCTCTGGACAGCTCCATTCCTTTTATCGACCTTCACATTCCACTTACTTAGTATATGGTTTGTCATGCCTCTAAGGCACCATTGTAATTTTGTGCAACTTGTCGTATTTTTCTTAAGAGATTGTCATGTGCTTAGCCCTCTGACCTCATAAAGAGTTCAGAGGTGTTGTTATTAATAAATATACTGTTTATTTTCATAACAACTTGTGTGGTGTCCTTTCATCTGGTATTCAAGGGGTTATATTGTGGTAAAACAGCTGGCTTCACATGCCAAAAGAGTTTAGCCTAAGACTGCTTTGTCCATGCTACCATTAGGATAGCTGGTCTATAAGGTTGACTTACAACCAATCACCATAAGGGTTGTTTGGACTGATACAAGGTGATCACTAGAACTAGTGAGCATCATATATCAGGCCAACTTCTCACATTGGTGTGCAGCGGTTGGGATTTGAGCTTGCTGTTGTTTTTACCAAATATAATCTTGAAATATCATTTGAAAGATCAGATAAGGTACCATAGGTACATATAACAAGCTTAGAAATACTCTGAGTTCTACTGAACCAGCTGTTGTAGTAGAAAGGGCCTAGCACACCCTGACTACAACTCTTAGCAAGGGATCAGTAGGAAAACCCATAGTGTAGGTAGGTGCATCACGTACACCTCACTAGAAAGCATGTCTACCCATGGAGAGACTTCAGAGACTCCCCTAGTGGTTAGTAACCCTCCACAGGTCCTTTCCAGATATGCAGCTCTCAGTTTCCAGGAGATGAGACAATTGTGTACCGCCAGGAAATTGAAACAGGGTTCCAACCCTACCACTCCTTTTCTGTTATGTCTCTTAGAGACATATGATGCCAGAAGGGCTGCTGATACAGACCCCTCTAATCCAGATAGGAGCATGCCCCCCTTAGAAGGTACTCGTGGTGATCCAGATCTCCCTGAAACAGAAGATGTAGAGGAGGAGGAGGAAGATGAGGAAACCTCTGGGGATGAGGCAGACAAAGGTCCTGTAGTAGTCAGCAGACTAACCAGGGCCAACTTAGACATGCATAGGGAAGGAACTGGGGGACCCCCAGTACTGGTCCTTAGCAGGCCTAACTTTGGGGTTAGGAGAGATAGATCTCCTTCTAGGGACTCCAATAGATCTGTGCACTCTCTTGCATCTGCTCAGAGGAGAATGACTTCCCCTCAGAGGAGAGAGCATGAAGCAAAGATGAAGGAAGCTAATCTGAGGATCCAAAGGGAAGAACTTGCCCTTGCCAAAGAGAAGCTTGCCTTTGCTAGAGAGCAACAGTTGAGTGGGGTAGTCCCCACTGGTGGCAGCAATATCCCTAGGGATAGAGAAAGAGGTTTTGATACTAGAAACCTGAGTAAAATAGTGCCCTCCTATAAGACAGGAGATGATATCCACAAGTGGATAACTGCTTTGGAGAGAGCCTGCAAAGTACAGCAGGTACCCCAGAGTCAGTGGGCAGCTATATTGTGGCTCTCCTTTGAAGGTAAAGGTAGAGACAAGCTCCTCACTGTTGGAGATGAGGATGCTAATGATTACCAAGTCTTGAAAAATGCACTGATTGATGGGTTTGGCTTAACCCCTGAACAGTACAGGTTAATGTTCAGAGACACCCAGAACACTCAGGCTCAAGATTGGACTGACTTTGTTGATTGTGCCACTAAGGCTTTGGAAGGCTGGTTACTGGGAAGTAAGGTTACTGATTACACAGGATTGTATAATCTAATTATGAGACAGCATGTCTTAAATAATTGTCAGAACCAGTTATTACACCAGCACCTGGTAGACTCTGATCTGACCTCTCCACAAGAATTGGGTAAGAGGGCAGACAAATGGGTCAGAACCAGGATTAGGCCTAAGAACCAAGGTGGTGACCAAAAGAAGGAATCAACCAAGCCTCAAGAGAAGGGTGGGAATAAATCTACAGATCAAACCACATCAGGGCCCCAAAAATCCTCTGAGGGGGGTGGGTCCCAGAATCCTTCCAATACCCAGAAGAAACCTTATTGCCATACCTGCAAACAGGTAGGCCATTGGAAAACTGACAGTAGTTGCCCAAGGGCCAACAACAATAAGGAGAACATACCCCCAAGTAACACCTCCAAACCTCCTGTTACTACTAGTAGTAATCCCCCAGGTGGTGGGAGTGCCCCCAAGAATTCGCGTGGATTTACTTTGGGAGTTCCTGGGGACTCTGGCCTAACCAGGTCCCCTAACTCAGATTCTCTTGTCTGTGAGACTGGCATGGGGTTTGCCAACTTCACTGATTGTCCCAACACTTTGGACAAATACAGACAGGAGCCCCTCATCAATGGACTGAAAGTTGAGGCCTATAGAGACACAGGGGCTAGCTTCACCATGGTGACTGAGAGCCTAGTCCCCTCAAGGCAACTTATACCTGGTGCCACATACCAGGTGACAAACATTGATGGAGTGCAGAAAAATCATCCCATGGCAGTGGTAAATCTCAGCTGGGGAGGTGTCACTGGCCCCAAGAGAGTGGCAGTGTCATCAAACTTGCCTGTAGATTGCCTACTGGGGAATGATTTAGAGATCTCAGCCTGGGCTGAGGTAGAACAAGAAACCCATTCTAAAATGGTAAATGTTACTGAACAGGTTAGGAGGGCCGTGCCAGTCTCAGCCCAATCTCCAGTAGATTCCTTCCCTGAAAAGGTTAGCAGGGCTGTAATGGTAACAGCCCATACCCAAACCGAGTCCCTTCCTGAAAGGGTTGGTGGGGCTGTGATGGCCACAGCCCAAACTCAAACTGATTCCTGTGTTGTGAAGCCTGAAACTATGGATCACTCCACACAAACAGAGAGCATTGAGGAGGAAGAGAAATCTCCCTCCCACCAGACATTAGGAGAGGATCAGCCTCCTCAGGGAACTGATCTTACCCCTTGTGAAGAAACTGCCCCAGAGGTAGTCAGGCCTAGCCTGGCAGAACCCCTGATGTCAATGGACCCTTCCAAGGTGGGACCCAGTTTGGAGCAGGTGACCTGCCCCTCTCTACCCTGCCTCAGCCAGCCCAGGGCTGTGGAGGTCAGGGAGGCCAGTGGTGGACCCCAAAGGGCCCCCTGTCCAAAAGAACCCCCCAATCAGCAGATTAAGGACACTAAAGCTAGTAGTCCTAGCCAAGTGAAAATGAAACAAACTCCTGAGGGATCCCCCTTAAAATTAGTTAGGGACCTCCCACAGATGGACTCTGTTGGGCACAGCCAAACTTGGGACCTAAGGGCCCCAGACCTGACCTGTCCCTCCAGTAAACCAAACAGAGGGACCCAGCCTCCAGCTTTAGGTAGCCAGAGGTTGACCCTGAGAGCTCAACACAACTCAGTCGTGGAAAGAAAGGCCTATATGGTGGATGATGATTGGAGGAAGCTGAGCCCAACATTAGTGGAGCCTCACTTCAGTACTCCATCTCAGCACCAGCCTTTTACTTTGACACAACACACCACAGGTAGAGATTCCCTATGGTGGAGACCCTCAGATACCCTTAGGGTGAGGGATTGCTTAGTGGACCATGCCAGTGCATGCACCTCCTCATATGGCCACTCAGGCAATATAGGCTTACCTGGTCAAGGATAGCCTTATCTCCTTTCGTTTGGGCGGGGTTATGTAGGAAGGTGGATATCTGACTATGGTTACCCCCAACTTTTTGCCTGGTGTTTTGCTGGTTTTTGACTTAGTTGGCCTGGGATCCTGCTATTCAGGACCCCAGGCTTCCTGCTCTCTCTGTTAAAATGGACTCCATGTACCCTAGGTACATATCTAATTGGATACTGAGTCACCTTATCAGTCCCTGTACAGTATACCTTAGGTATCCAGGGCATAGGTGTACCCAGGGCCTACCAGGGGCTGAAGCATGTATTATGCCACCCCTGGCTGGCCATCCAAAACTGACACAACTGGCTGCAAGACAGCTGGGGCAAGGTGGTGTAATCACCCTTTGCTGTAGATATAGTATACCTATATCTAACCCTAAAATGGACACATATATTCCTATCAGTCACTCCTATGGCAGACCTTATCAATCCTGAAGGCAGAGTGCTTGGAATTATGTGAGATGGTGCTCTGGCATGAGCTGAGCCCGTCTGCAGCTTGCGGAACCAAGTCCTAATAGCTGTTCCATGATAACTCTATACCATATACTCTTAAGTGCATTATCAACCTCGCGGTTAAATGCTAACTCTGGTATAACATTATCAAAACATGTCGAGTAAGGTGTCATACGAATTGGAATACTACCCCCTCGCCAATTCTGGCGACGGGGGTAGCATTCCACCCTTCTAGAGGGACACGGCATGTATGTAACTGTGAACCCCGGTTAAAGTTAACTCGAGCCTTGGCATCACAAAATGGATGCTGCCACCACAGACACAAGTCTGACCTCCTGCTGCTGGGAGTCCTTCCAGCGAGGGCGGCTTGGACAAAGGGTTTCCTGCCTTGGGAGGTGCTAGCACCACCCCAGACAGAATTTTGCATATTGGGTAGGATAGGCCTGAAAGGAATGAGACATGCCTGGGGCACACAAGGTGCCCTGTGCATACACCGGTTCAAACCAGTTGCTGGGGCACTCCAGCCCCAGCTCTGGCGGGAAACCGGACAAAGAATAGGGGGTGTAACCACCCCCCTTCCTGGTCCCACCCAGGGGAGGGACCTAGTCAGTAGTGCAGCCCCCTTTAGCAGGATGAAGGTAGGAGCTGGTCCCATTCCAGTTTAGATTAATCCTGAACTACTCTACAAGAAGAAACTCTGGACTTCGACATTCTGCTCCACAGAAGACTGAAGAAAATCTCCCTTGTGGGCAAGGAGTGTCCACCCTGCAACTGAAGGCACCATCAAGCGTCCAGTGGCTTCACTTTGTCGTCTTCCCTCGAGGATCCAGACTTCAGAGCCCGATGAGACCCGGATTCCCAGACCTCTCCGACCTCAACTCACATCTGCAGCAAAACTGAGACCCGTGGGTGCGGCGAGACACGTGGGACCGGCCATCTTGAACAAACCTGCACTTCGCTTCCAGCATGACTCCCGAGGTAAACTCGACCAAGTGCTTTGGGGACTGAGAAGCCCCAGCCCTGAGCAGCCCCTGCACCGAAGATCAGCCCTCCAGCATCCACGAGATCTGCGTGTGGCCCTTCTGCTTGGTTTCTGCTCGATGCATTGTCTGGTCACTTGCCGGCTGGCTAGTGGCCTCCTAGACGACGAACCTTTGAATCTTTGCTGCTGGTCTGGTTGCTCCAGACTGGCCCTTGCTCCCTTCCAAAAGAGGGGCACCCCGGACTCTCCTAGTCCGCACCAGACGCTTTTTCCACTCACCGCATGGGTTGCCTTTGCCAAGGCCTGTTGACGCAGATTCCGGATCCAACACCGCCGACAGCAAGAGCCTGCGTGGGACAGCTCGTGCCTCCATCCTGGTCGTCGAAGACACCTCCTGGTCCACGTGGCTGCAGAGTCAAGCGTCCACTCTCTACCTGATCGCGACGACGACATCTGTTTCCTTCCTGGTTCCACTCCAGTCACTGGCTAGTGACTGTGAACATTGTCCCCTCTGCTTTCTGGTCCTCTTCTTCACCGATCCACCCTTGGATCACACCGGACATCTTCCTCCTGGTCGCCTGCAGCATCTTTTCTTTTAGGCTCCATTGACTTCAACGCGAGAACCCGACACACTTTGGCACCTATGCACCCGCAGCCCGTGGGTGAGGTAACGAGAGCATTTCGGTGCTCAAGGGTAGTTTAACTGTCCTAGTGTCCAGTTCCACAGTCGTTGTAGTCCTAACTAGTCAGGTTTGTCCATACTCACCTTTAACTTGAACTGTACTGTCCATAGACGTTGTTAAGCATCTCGCGTGTGAGTTCACACTCTGCACACGCGTCCCGTGGGCCTCCGATTACTTACCTAAGGTGAAGATAGCGTAGTCCTAGCGAACCTCCAGCCTCTGGACAGCTCCATTCCTTTTATCGACCTTCACATTCCACTTACTTAGTATATGGTTTGTCATGCCTCTAAGGCACCATTGTAATTTTGTGCAACTTGTCGTATTTTTCTTAAGAGATTGTCATGTGCTTAGCCCTCTGACCTCATAAAGAGTTCAGAGGTGTTGTTATTAATAAATATACTGTTTATTTTCATAACAACCTGTGTGGTGTCCTTTCATCTGGTATTCAAGGGGTTATATTGTGGTAAAACAGCTGGCTTCACATGCCAAAAGAGTTTAGCCTAAGACTGCTTTGTCCATGCTACCATTAGGATAGCTGGTCTATAAGGTTGACTTACAACCAATCACCATAAGGGTTGTTTGGACTGATACAAGGTGATCACTAGAACTTGTGAGCATCATATATCAGGCCAACTTCTCACATCCACAGCTACCACTTTGAGAGCATTCTAAGGTTGTCTAAGACCACTAAAATCACCATAAGGGTTGTCTGGATTAGTGCAGTGTCATAAATAAGTGAGCACCCTATACTAAACGTATTTACTTTATCTCTTTTACTCTGCCTCTTCCTGCTGTGCATGTTACCGACCGTGCATACTCTCTCCCCTTCCTCCCTTTCAGATCATGCTGATTGCACTATAAACCTTGGGTACTCTCTCCATATCTTCCCTCTCTTTCATGCTGCTCATACTACTGACCTCAGGTACTCTCTCCCCATCCTCCCTCTCTATGTTGGTCATACTACCGACTCCAGGCACTCTTTCCCCATCCCCCCTCTCTATGTTGGTCATACTACCGACCCCAGGTACTCTCTCCCCATCCTCCCTCTCTATGTTGGTCATACTACTGACCTCAAGGGCTCTCTGCCTCACTTCGAGTTGTTGCTCGTACTACCAAGAGAGTCGATGCTGCTTGTAGTCCCGACCACACACACCGACCCATATCATCCCTCTCTGTTTTTGCTGCTTGTACTATCCACTCTGTGTACTCTCTACCCATCATCCATCCTTGATTTACTGCTTGTACTATTGACCTCTCTTACTCACTCCCTATCCTCACTCTCTCTTCATGCTGCCCTCACACACTCTCTCCCCACACTCCTCCTCTTTGATGCTGCTCAGAATACATGCATTCTCTTCCCCATTGATGTCTCTAACCTCTAGGACACACTCCCCTCTTTCTTCACCTATATACACATGTCAGTGTGAATGCATCTTCCCTGAATGTCTGCCCCTAACACACAGCTCCTTTCACCATCTCCTTGTCTGTGTTCTACCTCTCTCCTCCTGCCTTTCCCTCTCTCTAATTTCCCCATACAGTGATTTACAATCACTGTTATGTCTTCATGCACAAGTAGGTTTGCTGTCTCACCATGTCATCATGGACAATGTTTCAGGTCCTGGGCTTTCATGCAACAAACTACTGCATTCTGGGTGTTGTAGTTTTGATTTGATTTCATGGAACTAATTGGTGGTGATTTCCACTTCCCTGAAGAGCAAGGTATCACCTTTCTACATGGAAAAGGAGGCAAACCATCTTGAAACATAGGGGAACAAGATGCACCAGTCTGGTGGTCTTGTACAAGCCAGTGCTAAAGTCACCATGGCTGGCTCCGTGCTGGGTCTTGCTCCCAGATTATGGCTCAGATGAATATAAGTTCATGCTTCACCTGGGCAACCACCAGGTAGTTGAGAAGAAATTGCTGCAAGACAAGACTGGTTGAGGGTCACTCTGGTTATTTAGTTCTTAACTAAATATTCCATCCATTCAATTGATTATCACTATGTTGTCAAGGTCAGTAGATGTGGAATTAATAAAGCCTCTGTCCAGAGTGGCACAGTGGAGGAAAGGCGATGAGTCGGAATGCTACCCAGAGCGATTGTCCATGGTTTAGACTGTTTGCAAGCATTCCTCCCTTTTGTGTGTATCGTGTAATGCCCTCAAAATACCAGGGTATAGAACCCTACCAATAGGCGTAGTGAGCACCAAATCACTGCGTCCCACGCTTCTTCCACCATCAGTGTTCCTAGATTGCCACTGATGTGCAGCTTTCTCATTGGTTCAGAATGCAAATTCTTTGCAGCTTCTCTGGCTACCAACATCCTGGTCACCTCTGCCTCATTCAGCATCCCATGAACCTCTGCAACAGCTGTACATCTCTATCCCTAGAAAGGGCCACAATTATGACTCCATATAAGGCAAGATCAGAGGATTGAGCTACACTTTGGATCCTCACTATGGGATTCATTTCCTTGCTCTGCAGAGGATGAAGATGCTAGCTTTATCCCAGTGTCAGTATGGACCCCGGTCATTTACTAGGATTGTGTCTTTGGTAGACACTTTCATGGGACCTCAGATGCTTCACTGCAACACCCAATGACTGTCTCCGCAGATGAGCGCCAAGGGAGGAAGCAGTGTTTAGTCCAGCACTGACACTCAAAGTCCTACTTTAAACTACTCCACATCTTCCTTTGTATCTTCCTAGAGAACCAGTTAGTTAGGCAATTCTAGACTGCAGCCTGGTGAACAGGATACAGGACAGAACTGCGACTAGGGGTCAATTCTCAAACAATGCATCGGTCTGATGGTTCACGAGAGCTCCATGACTTCAGACATCCCGCGAATGATGCGCTGTCTAACACCAGATGCAGACGTGCAACGTCACCTGGTAGTGCAACACCTTGCTGCAGGATCAGCCCAAGCATGTCCTAGAACTTCCATCATGGTTTCCCACTTTGTGATGCTAGATGCATGATCTCAAGCTCATGGTATAGACAGGGTCATTCCCATATGCCTTTCCCATAACTCCACTAATCCTGAGGGGCTGCAGAAGATCAGAACCTTCCATGACACTCATTCATCATAGTGGCATGACCCCCACCAAATATTCTTCTCTGACCTGTGTCATGTATGTCAGAAAGCCCACATCTGCCTACCACAAGACTAAACCTGCCAGTGAGTGGGGGTCTGGAGTCAACGTGTGTGTTTGATGGTGTTAATATATGTTACAAGCCTTGTGTTTTCACTTAGCATACATTGGCATAAGGCTTCACAAGAAACCATAGAATGAGCATGTATTCAACAGCAGTTTATGCTTTGCAAGTGCCTTCTGGTCTGTACTGATGATTTTGAGACAACCTTTCCGCTTTCACTACTCGCCATTAACAACTTGGGTGCTAATGACGAGCTCAGCTCGTCATGCAGCACGGTGGCGCTGTTCTCATGACGAGCTGAGCTCGTCATGACTGCTGCGATGCACCCACGCAGGGATAATTCCCCTGCTGTGCTGAGCGTTCCATGGAAACGGGCGTGGTCATGACGAGCTCAGCTCGTCATGAGTACAGCCCCACCGTGCAGTGTGACAAGCCGAGCTCGTCACAAGCACCACGGCGCCGCGCGCGGCCCCCTCCCCCCGTGACGTGGGGGAATTAGCCCTGCGGCAAAGGGGTTAACATCAGCTAGGAGGTAAAACTTTCCGAGAGGATGCTCAGGCCAGAGTTATGGTATCTGCACCAACAGGGTCCAAAACATAACATATACTGATGTTTCAGAATGCTTCAAGGGAGATCCTTGTGTCCTGCTAATGGTTGATACAAGTCCAACCTGAAGTTCCAAGCGCGATCTGCCACCAGCAGCTCCATGGAGATGCTGAGAGAAAAAAAGAGGATTAGGGAGCCTCATACACTACAAAAAGGAGAGATAAACCCTACATTTGAATAAAGAAGAGACAAAGCAGATGATGGGGACATGCTACCCTGGTGACACTGTACAGAGGACCATCGAGCCTGAAGCTCGTATGTGGGGATAGTACAAGACTCGGGAACATTAACATAATATCTCAAGGTGAACAGAGTTTTAAACTATACGATCAGTTAAATGTTCTAACGAATGTTAAGGGTTTATGTTGCATTATATTAGCCCAAAGCAAGAGGTGAGTAATACCGGTCCAGGGGGCATATTAGCAACATTAATATTATCGCAGAGATAACGTGCTATTAGCAACGTTTATCTCTAATGCGATAAAATATCCGGCAATAGCGGCTCAATGTGTGAATATCGCTGGAAATCCAGCGATATTCAGGCATTAACGCTAATGGGGACTTAACCTGATTATCCACCTCCCATTGGATAAACAGGTTAAGTCATGGTCTGAGCAGGCGTTAGGTTCTGGCGATATTCGCGCTTAGCGTGACTTTTTTAATCGCTTCGCCTGCTTTGCTAATAGGCGATAGCTGTATTTGCGACTCCTTTCAGTCGCTAACAGGTTGGGTACGCCCACTTTGCATGTCATTAGCGATAAATATCGCTGACATGCAAAGTGGGCCCCAACCGCTCGCTATCGCCTAAGAGCTGTTGCTAACTGCTGTTAGCGACAGCTTGCTAATAATGCCATTGCTAATATGCCCCCAGCTTCATTTCTCTGCCTGGGCCCAATACTCTGCACAAGCTTCTGGAAGATAAAGAACATAACAGATGGAGGTCCTGCACAGCACCGACTTCCAAGTTCAAGTTAATTTATGTTTAGAAAAAAGTATTTAAAACAAAAACAAATACATATCTCGATATAAATGAGTACACCCCTCATCCCACTCCACCCCCTGCACTCCAAACCCACCCATTACCCTAAAATTCCTACAAGCTGCTCTGCCCAACTGGCAAATTCTCCAAGTGTCTCTAAATAATTCTAACACTCAATATATTTTTATACGACTTTAGGCCATGTTACACAGACACAGTATTTCGATTCCAAACATGCTTTTAAAAGCTTTGAGAGGGTACACGCAGCATCCCAAAATTCCATATTCGTCAAAAGTGCGAGTACTTCAATCCAGTGGGAGATATTATATCTGATACCAAGTGGTTCTAAAAACACCCAGCGAGTCCTATAAAAGAGCAAACAATCTAATAAAAAAATGAACATTAAACTTTAGAAATTCTAATCCACACGCACAGTTATTCTCCGCATTCAAAAGTGCATTAAACTTCTCTGGTCTTAAATATCGCACATTCAGAGCCACCCAGAGTTTTAAGAGGAGTAAGCATGACTGGGCATTAGGCAAGTCAGCCATATATGGAAAGAAACTCCGATTATCCCCTGATTCCGTCATATAACTTGCTGAGGGTTTACTGTTTACATACCCAGGTCAGACATCCTTCACTCTTTTTTTAAAAGCCTTTTTCAATTCTTTTTTTTTTTTTTTTTGTGTTGAAATTGTTTATTAAGAAAATTTCAAATAAGTCACAAATGCAGACACATATGCATAGGAAGTAATGAATCACAGTATAAATGAGGAAATCATTCATAAAATAAAACAAAGGAGGTATAAAACAACACATCCTCTAGTATTCATAAGGCGAAATTCAGGGTAAAAAAGGAAAGAAAAGAAAGAGAAGAGAAAGAAAGGAAAAAAGGAAAAAGAAAGAAAAAGAAAAAGAAAGAGAAAGGAAGCCCCAGAGTAACAAACTAGTTGTGAAAAGAGATGGAAACAAGAAAAACGATAGGAAGCGGAAAAGAGAGAAGGAAGAGAAAGTAAGCATGTTACAAGGAAGGTGGATTTAAGAAGGAAGAGTAGTCGTAGAAGAAGAAGAAGTAGAGACAGAGTTATCATCCACTGTTGTCTCCAGGAATGGGGACCACACTTGCAGAAAAATGGAAGCTTGGTCCTGTAGACTGTAAATTATACGTTCATAAGAGGCAGTTTGTATCATTGCCACCAACCATTCCTCCTGAGAAGGAGGTAAGGGAGATTTCCAGTGACGCAATATACAAATTTTTGCCGTGGCTAAAGCAGTATGGAGGAGACGGGTCTGTGGTTTAGTAAACTTGGAAAGGCCACGAAAGTCATGTAGAATTATGTTTGCAGAGGTAAAGGGTAAGAGCAATGACATAGAATGAGCCAAGGTGTTGCGTACAAAAAGCCAAAATGATCTGGTACGAGGGCACTCACATATAATGTGCGTTATGTCACAGCCGGAAGCAGAACACCTCCAACACAAAGAATGCGAAAGTAACTTAGCATGATGTAATTTGACCGGAGACCAGTGCCACTCATGAAGAATTTTAAAAATACAAAATTTAAGGCGAGCTTCACGAACACCCTTATGTAATCCTTCCAAAATGAGATCCCATTGAGTATCTGAGCATGTCACCGAGAGGCGTGTTTGCCATTTCAATTGAAGAGCTTTCGAAAGGGGATGCGAAAATAAAGGGTGCAAAAAAGTCTTATAGAGACCAGAAGTAACACCCTTAAAAGTTCCCCATGAATTCAAGTAAGATAAAATAGGAGAAGCGGACAATAGTTCAGGTGGGCAACTTAAATGTTTTGTGATAGCTTGCTGAAGATGAGAATATTTACAGGATTGAGTGGGCGGTAAATGAAATTCCTCATTTAGTTGGGAAAAGGATTTAAAATCGTCACCATGGGAGGAGGAGCTTGGCGGGCATCCGAGATGGCCGCTTGAGCACAGCGCTCTCCGGACCCTCGCCGCTCCCGGCATTTTATCCTGGCTGAATCCTGATTTCTTGCAAGAATTCGTGTAGGGGACGTTTGGCTGATTACCCTGGCACTTTTCAGAAATCGATTTGGATCTCGTATTCCTGAGATATGGTGCTCTGAACTTTTGGGCTCCGCCCTTGAGGTGCGCCCGGGACGGGGTGCGGTTCTGTAGCCGTCCTGCAATTGAACAACAACGGCAGGAGATCTGGCCTTGTGGGTCCCCCCTTCCTAAGTTTCGGTTTCGATTCCGTTCCGACTTGGGCCACGGATGTGGATGTCGTGTTGCGACTGAGACTTGGAGGCAGATCGGCTGTTGGGCTTTCATGTGACCTATTTGCTGGCTTGGCGACCTCTACCCGAGTTGTGCCCCCTTTTTCATGTACTTTTGATCCTGTACTTTGGGTGTCGGGCCCGTCGAACCTGGTGGCTTGTCCTGTGACGCATCTTCAAAATGGCGGGCAGAGGGGACAGAGAGACGCGCAAGACGAAAACACCTCTGCGCGGAGCTCCAGTTCAATCAAATGTCATGGACCGTTATACCCATTCTAAGGGGTCCCCCGGAGCTGCCCTGCCTGGTTCTAGTATAGCGTCCGAACGAGTTTTGGAAGAGTCTGCGGAGCCCTCCCTACAGGATATCATGGGCGCCATCTCGGGTGTGAGGGAATCCATCGGCCTACAGTACGAGGCCTTGGCCCACAAACTTGACACCGTGGCTATTGAGGTGAATCTGATTCGTGCTGATCTCGGCAAGACGAATGAGAGGGTACAATCACTGGATATTAAATCCTCTAGCCTTACGAATGACGTCTCGGAGCTCCAAACAGAGATTGGAAATCTCCGTCGGGGGAACGACTTCATGACCCGTCGCCTGGAGGACTTTGAAAATAGGGCGCGTCGCTGCAATGTTCGCCTGGTTGGTGTACCGGAAAACCCTGAACCCCACTCGGTGGATCTCCTGGTTGAGGATCTGGTCTTGAACCATCTGGCCCCTTCTGGTCTCACAAAATTTTTCACGGTGGAACGCGCACATCGTGTTCCAGGGGGCAAAGTCAAGCCGGGAGCCCCGCCGAGACCCATTGTAGCGAAGCTTTTTCATTATAGAGACCGGGACGCTATCCTGCAGGCCTCGCGGGTGAAGGGCCCGGTGGCCTTTGAGAATTCTACGGTGAACTTTTACCCGGACTTTTCCCAACAGGTTCAGAGACAACGTATGGAGTTTCGTGGTGCCAAGAAACGTCTCCGGGATCGGGGCCTACGTTACGCCATGCTCTTTCCCACCAGACTCCGGGTCGAATACAATGAGCGTACCCTTTTCTTTGATCGGCCAGATGCTGTTAATGACTGGCTGGACTCATTGCCTGACCGTCCTCCTGAGACGGACTCCGCCGCTCACCCTGGTGGTGCCGAAGGTGGTGTGGAGATCTAACTGTTCGGCTCTTATGTCTTATTTTGCATACACTCTCAGGAGTGTTGGCCGGCGTCCCTCTACATTGTGATCATTCTGTCTTTCGTTTGTTATTTTTGTTCTTGCTGAGGTCGGGGGGTGGATGGAACGGAGACCTTTCCTCCTCCGGGGTCTTTGTGTAGAATAGGGGTTCTTGGGCGACAGGCACACTGCAGGTTGGGGTGGCTCTTTAGCTTTTTGCAGGGGTGCAGGGTGGGGGGTGTTTCTCTTCAGTTTGGGGGTGGGGGGTTGGGAAGTTTTTTCTTTTCTGTGTGTTGTTTTCAAGGCGAGTTGCTCCTGTGTTTGCTGCTGTTTCTGATGTCTAGCTCATGGACGAGGGGTCTTGGCTCGGGCGGCTGGGATGGGGGGTAGAGGGTTGAAATTTCTTTCCTGGAACGTTAATGGCCTGGGAGATCGTATTAAGCGCAGTGTGGTCTTAAAATGTATACGACGTTTGTCACCGGACATTGTTTTCATGCAAGAAACCCATTTGATTGGTAATGTTTGTTATGCAATGAATAGATGGGGCTACCGCCTTGTGGCGCACTCGGGGTTTACCTCCGGATCTAGGGGTGTGGGTATTCTTGTTCGAACCTCCCTCCCCCTGGCGATCGATGAGGTGATTCATGATGACCGTGGGAGATATACTGTCCTGGTGGGTAGGTATGAAGGCCGCACCCTTTCTCTCTTCAATGTTTATGTTCCCCCGGGTTTGCAGGCCTCTACTTTTACTGACTTGGGCCGTGTTTTGTTAGATCTCCCTGATAGCACTCTCTTTCTGGCCGGTGATTTTAATTCGGTGCTTTCCGGCCTTCACGATCGCCATCCCCCTAGAGATACCCCGCAGGCTCAGCAGTGGTTGGGTGGGTTTTTGGATACCTTTGGCCTTGTGGACTGCTGGCGACTGTTGCATCCTACTCAGCTCCAATACACTTTCCATTCTGGGGCTCATGGCAGTCTGTCTCGGCTGGATTATTTCCTGATGCCCGCAGCCCAATCGTCTGCGGTTCGTGAGATTTTACACTTGCCGAGGGGTATTTCTGATCACTCGCCGCTCTGGCTTCGTTTCGAGGTTGGGGTAGAGGCGGCGGGCCGAGTGGCTCCCATTGACCCTTGGTATCTTTCCTCCCCTGAGACTCGTACCCTCTTGCTCAAGTCCATGGATGCATATTTCCTGGAAAACGAGGGGTCGGTCTCTTCGGCTGTGTCCCTGTGGGAAGCCTTTAAAACTGTGATTCGTGGACAGGCCCTCTCCTTGATTGTTGAAGCTAAGAGGGCTGGGAGGAGGGAGGTGGTGGACCTTGAGGGGGAGATCTCTGCCTTGGAGGACGAGTTGGAATCTGGTGTCACGCCTGAGAAACTCCATGCCCTGGGTCTAAAACAGTTTGCATATAAATCTCTGGTCACTGACGCTGCAAAGGTGATGTTTCGTGAGCAGCAGGGCAGATTGTACGATGTGGGTGACAAGGCGGGCAAACTCCTAGCGTGGTTGGACAAGAAAGAAAGAGTTAATCGTGTGGTGCCCGTGATTCAGTCTGCGAGTGGTGAGAATGTGATTGATCCGACCGCCATTGTTGATCGTTTTGCGGAATATTTCCGTGTGGTATATGCTCCCGTGTCTGTGAGGGATGTTGCCGACTCCCGCCTTCTTCTGCGTGATATCACTTTGCCCTGTGTCACCGACTTGGACTGTATTGCTTTGGACTCCCCTTTTACGAATGATGAGATAGCCAATGCAGTTCGATCGCTCCGTTCGGGCAAAGCATTGGGCCCGAACGGTTTGCCTATTGAGTTGTACAAATTACGCCCCGACAGGGTGGCGCCGTATCTCCGCGCCATGTTTCTAGAATCTCGTGAGCGGAACATACTTCCTTATGATCAGCGTCTGGCGACAATCGTCGTCATTCCCAAAGAGGGTAAACCGCGTGACCTCTGTTCCTCGTATAGGCCCATATCCCTATTAAATGTTGAACCTAAGGTGTTGGCTAAACTTTTGGCGACCCGTCTCCTTTCGGTTCTTGGGGAGTTGGTCCATCCGGATCAATCTGGCTTTATCCCGCATCGCAACACTGCTCTGAATTTACGTCGCCTGCACGGCGCGCTGGCGAGGGCGGGGCTTTTGACTGAACCGGCCATTTTGGCGTCCCTGGATGCCTCCATGGCCTTTGATACTGTGGAGTGGCCCTATTTATGGGCGACACTTGAGAAATTTGGATTCGGGTGCGAGTTTATTAGCTGGGTTAGGCTGTTGTACGCGGAACCTCTGGCGCAAGTTGTAGTGAACGGTAGAGTGTCGGCCCCCTTCTCCTTGGGCAGGGGTACCCGTCAGGGTTGCCCCTTGTCCCCTCTGTTGTTCGCGCTCGCTCTTGAACCGTTGGCGGCCTGGCTCCGTTGGGAACCGTCCCTTAAAGGTATTCGTTGGGCCCCGGATTTCGAAGACCGCGTCTCGCTTTATGCGGACGACATCCTCTTGTATCTTACTTCTCCTCGCAAGTCTTTATCTGTTTTATTTGACGTTCTTGCGTCCTTTGGCGCTAACTCAGGCCTCGTCATCAACTGGTCTAAATCCTGTGTATACGTTTTATCTGGTATCTTGCCTCCGTTGCCGAGTAGACTTCCTCTTCAGGTGGTCCGGGATGGTTTCAAATACTTGGGGGTTTTTGTTACCTTGGATCCGTCCCTTCGTTTTGATCGTAATCTCCTTCCCCCGTTGCTTAGGCTCCGTTTGGACGTTGCCCGCTGGCGCAAACTTCCCCTGTCTCCACTGGGTCGGGCGGCCCTGTTTAAGATGATGTCACTACCGCGGTTTCTCTACGCTCTCCAGAATTATTATGATCCTATCCCCAAGACCTATTTTCGGGAGATTGAGAGCCTTCAGAGGCAACTTATTTGGGATGGGCGACCGCGCATTGCTCTCGCGAAACTTTCCATCCCGTGGTACGATGGGGGCATGGCGCTCCCCGATATTAAGAGATACTACTGGGCTTCCCATCTGTCCGCTATTAATCACGCTATGTTCTCGCCGGGTCGTAATCCGGCGTTTGAGATGGATAAACTTCAGCTTCCGGGAGGTGACTTTAACAGAGTGCTCTATTCTCGCTCCGCTGGGCGCCATCTTGTGGGACCTACTTTGACTGCTTTGACGGTGTGGCGTGCTGCGAATGTGAGCCTGGGCTGGGAGGATCGCTTGACGTTGGCGACGCCGCTTTATGCTTCAGAACGACTGGGCGGTCTTTGGTCTTCCAAGGGTTTTGACCGTTGGGACTTGATTGGGATCTCTAAAGTGGGAGATGTATACTCTAAGGGTTCGGTGCGCCCGTTTCAGGCCCTCCAGGCTGACTACGGCCTGAGTAGTCGGGAATTCTTTCGTTATTTACAGATCAGGCACGCTTTGGTTTCGGTGTTTGCTCCTGGGGAGATTCCGCCTGACTCTTCCCCACTTGAAGACCGTATCCTTGACGAACATCTTCCTGATAGCACTATCTCCCTGATCTATAAAAAGTTGATTAACAATCGGACTGACTTATTGGCCCGACTTCGGGAACAGTGGATGGGAGATGGGTTGGAACTTGATGATGAGGATTGGCAATCGGCCCTCTCCTCTCCGAAGGAGGTGGCTATACCGGCTCGACTCCGTCTGGTCCAATTGAAGATCCTTCATCGGGTGTACGTGACGGGACCGCGACTGATGGTGATGGGCTTTTCCTCCGATGGACTGTGTAAGCGTGGATGTGGTTTGCGTGCTACTTTCCTGCATATTCTTTGGGAGTGCCCGATGGTGGCTGCTTATTGGGTGGCTGTGCTTGATCTGATGACTGTGGTGACAGGGATATCCTTGCGTCCGGAACCTCGTCGCTGTCTTTTGAATGTTTGGGAACCCACGGACTATTCGGTGGCACAGACTAGATGGGCCACCCTGGGCTATATGATTGCGAAGCGAGATATTGCGCAACTTTGGGGGGCCTCCAGGCCCCCTGCCCTCTCGCAATGGGAGGATAACATGGATTGGTCCATGTTCCGTGAGAAAACTGTCTATGTGGCCAGGGGCAGACCCAGGGCATGGGTGAAGGTGTGGGGTCAATGGAACGAATACCGTGGCGACATTTGTACTCCTCCCCTTGTGGACACTATCGAGATTACCCTGTCTCCTTAGGCTAGCGTTCCCGGAATCTTCATATAGGGACTGAGCTGGTGTCTCCGGCTCTCCCCCCTTCTTCTTCCTGATCTCTGCCCCCCTCCCCCCCCCCCCACTCCGCACTCCTTAGTGCTTGGGATATTGCTACTGCACTTCCGCTGCTGTCCCCCCCTTGCGTCCCTTGGGCTGACCTTCAGTGATACACTCTCGCCTTTCTGTGTGTTTTTCTTTCATATATATAAAACCTGTTTTTGTTCTGTATATAATGTGGAGTATTGCATTGTTGATTGACGGTTACCTCTGCGGGCATATATGATATGTGTCTACTCCTTTTTAGCGGCTGGCCCGTGTGGTTGTAGGCCCATCCTTGTACCTTTTTGCTTGCTCAAATAAAGGTTTTTAAAAAAAAAAAAAAAAAAAAAAAAAAAATCGTCACCATGGAACAGTTGTTCCAGGGAATGAATACCAGCGTCCTGCCATAAAGGCCAGGATACAGTGCGACCTCGAACTCGAATAGCCGAATTAGACCATATAGGAGCATGAAAGTGAAGCCGCGAATTAGATTTAAGGAGACGGTGACTTCTTTGCCAAGACTTAAACATGGCGGATAGGATAGGATTTTTGGGGTCAAGAGAACTGGAACCCTTGCCATATAAAAGGGATAAACCAGGGCCAGAAGCCAATAAATGGCGTTCAAGTGGCACCCATTGAGGGATGTCCTTAGACTTAGGTAAAAAGAAAGAAAGATGAGAAAGATGAAGGGCAAGGGAATAGTGCTCGATAGAGGGAAGACCCAAACCTCCCTGCAATTGGTGGGATTTTAATTTTGCTAAGGTGAGACGCGGTTTAACTGTACCCCATATAAAAAATGTAATTTTGGAATCAATGGACCGAAGAGTAGCCAAAGGAATAGTCAAAGGAAGCATACCCAGAACATAAAGAAAACGCGGTAAGGTGACCATCTTAATCGCCTG
Source organism: Lissotriton helveticus (assembly GCF_964261635.1). Lineage (NCBI taxonomy): Eukaryota > Metazoa > Chordata > Amphibia > Caudata > Salamandridae > Lissotriton > Lissotriton helveticus. Next base: position 56,304,438 of record NC_136069.1, on the reverse strand, counting down.
GACCCGTCCCCAAAGGGATAAACCCAGGGCTTTCCATTTCTCGAAGTCCCTTTGCATTTGCGCAATCAAGGGAGTTAAATTGTCCGTGACAACGTTATCCAATCCCCTATTGAGGAGTATTCCTAAATACTTAAGCCGAGAAGGTTGCCAGTGAAATGGAAAACCAGAGATTGCATCTTTGGTAGTACCAAGGGACATAGGTAAGGCTTCGCTTTTGTCCCAGTTTATCTTATAGCCAGAAAAAGAAGAAAAATCATCAATGACACGGAGGAGAGCAGGGAGAGATCGCGGAAGATTAGTAAGTGTTAGAAGAATATCGTCCGCATATAAATACATTTTCGAATAACCAATTGGAAGAGGAACACCCACCACATCAGCCGATTGACGAATTGCAGCAGCCAGAGGTTCCATAGCCAAAAGGAAAAGAAGAGGGGAGAGTGGACAACCTTGACGGGTACCCCGCCGAATAGGAAATGGAGTAGAGAGAAAACCTCCACAGTTAACTTGGGCAGATGGGCTATCGTAAAGTAGTCGTACTTTGGCTATGAACTGATCACCTAATCCAAATTTTTGCATTATGGTAAAGAGATATTCCCACTCAATACGATCAAATGCTTTTTCAGCATCTAAAGAAAGAAGGAGGGCATCATCTTCAAAATTTTTAGCGGACCATAGGGCATGGGAGAGAGTACGTAAATGATTGCGGGAGGAACGACCGGGAACAAAACCTACTTGGGAATTATCAATTAAGGAAGGCAAAACCCTGCGGAGTCGTGATGCTAGGATGCTGGCAAGAATCTTAACATCAGAATTTAAAAGGGATATAGGGCGATAACTACTACATAATAGAGGATCCTTGCCAGGTTTTGGTAAGACTGCTATGATTGCTTTATTAGAGATAGAACCAAGAGAAGACTCCTCCACGGCTTCCTCAAAGGCAGCATGAAGGGTATCAAGCATACTCTGACCAGTCCATTAAAAAAATTCAGGAGGGAAACCATCATCTCCCGGAGCTTTATGGTAGGGTAAGGAAGATATGGCTGAAGAAATTTCCTCCTTCGTGATAGTTCCCTCAAGTAGAGCCCTGCCATCATCGGAGAGCCGTGGAAGATGAACGTCATCCAGAAATTTAGACATCACTATCCTATCTACCTGAGTGCCTGGGGAGTATAGAGACCTATAAAATGAGGCGAATTCCTCAACTATCTCTTGTGGTCGAGTAAGAATATCCCCACCACTTGATCTTATTGCTGGAATCGCCATAGCGGCCTCTCTCTGGCGCAACTGCGCAGCCAATAACCGACCAGCTTTTTCTCCTTGTTCATAATGACGGCCCTTCATTTTTTGTAAGGCGTATTCCGCCTTAGAGGTAAAAAGAGTATTGAGAGACATACGCGCTTGTTCTAATAACTTTCGGTTTTGTAGAGATGGTTGCGAAATATATAATTGAGAGAGTCGGCGAATATCGTTTTCTAGTTCAGTCTGCTTGGCAGCGTTCTTTTTATTATTAAGAGCAGCGTCCCGCATAATTTGGCCTCTAATGGTTGCCTTAGCAGCTGCCCAAACCGTTCGTTTAGAGGAAACCGAGTCTGCATTATTGAGAAGGTAATCACGTAAGTGGGATTGCAAAAGAAGTTTACCCGCTGGTGTTTTATATTTGTTGATATTCAAACGCCACGATTTGCGCCCCGGATTCATAAGACCCAAATCTAGAGACAAAAGGACAGGAGAATGATCAGAAATAGCTGCTTCTAAAATCTTAGAATCAGTAACCAGTCGGACTGAATCTTGCGAAAGAAGAAAGTAATCAAGACGCGAAAACGTACCGTGGGTAGAAGAAAAAAACGTATATTCTTTATCCTGTGGATGACTTAGTCTCCAGTGGTCAACAAGACCAGTGTCAGCAAGGATGTCCCCTAAAATGGCTCTGTCAGAAGCGTTGATAGTGTCAATGCAACCTGTTCTGTCAAGAGCAGGATCCAGTGCTAAATTCCAATCACCACCAATGAGAAATTGAGAAGCATTGATTTCCGTAAGAAGACGATTTAGTCGAAGGAAAAATAGTTTTTTGGAACCAAGCGGAGCGTATACAGAACCAAGACAGAGGAAGGAATTACCAAGTTTCAACTTAACAAAAACATACCGACCTTCCGGATCCGACCATGTCTTTAAAATTGTGAAAGGAAGTGACTTCCTAAAAAGAATGGCGACTCCACATTTACGAATAGGGTTAGGATTGGTGGGATCAGGTTTAGAGACTGAACTATGGATGACTTTACCCACCCAATCTCTGCTGAGCTTACTAGACTCAATATCATCCAAATGAGTCTCCTGCAATAGAGCCACATCCACATGATTAGAATGTAAATAGGAAAGAACTTTCTTACGTTTTATGTAGTGGGTGAGGCCGTGAACATTCCAAGAAACCACAGACAACGGATGGATAGAAGGCATAATAATAGGATTAAGTTAACAATAAATGAGGAAAAGTAGAGAGAAAAAGGAGAAATGGTACTCTGGGAGGGAAAAAGAAGAAGAAAAGAAGGAAAAAGAAAAGGAAAATTAAGTAAGAACAGCAGGAGAGAAGAGCAACCTGGACTGTTAACTACGGGTCTGGGTACACTTAGAGCAACGCCGGGGGGAACCAGACCCCCTCCAAGGAAAGAAGAATGGGGACCTATAGGATAAATTGTAACATGAAATACATAAAGCAGAAGAGAATAAAATATCATCATAAAAGTCTGGACCAACTCCTGAACGTCTCCACAGGAGTCTGTCACGGAATGTAATAAGAAGGATAACCAACACTTCAAAACCCCCAGGGTCCTAAAAATGACATGGGAAGGACATGAAAAGAGTGAAAAGAAGCTAGAAGGACAAAGTAAAGGGGAGATAAGATACAAACAGGAATGAGGGACATACCAACATTGTCATTAAAAAAGAGGGAAAGAGATAGAAAGTAGAGGAAAAAGAGGGAAAAAAACCCCGGAAAGTCATACAACAGAGAAGAAACAAAGAAAAATGATCAAACACAATTTTAAACCAAGAAAACAGTAAAACAAAGAACATCAACCGAAATAATGAATACATGAAACAAATGATGAGAGGCGTAGCAAGAATAACAACACCATAGCTAGGGGAGTGAACAGGAGGAGAAAGATCTCTTGTGGGATGGGGAACAGTCTTATAGTATATAATAAGCAAAACCTGAAATAATTAAATCACATATTATTAGTAAATATAGAAGAACAATAAGGTACAGAATACCATATAGGACACTAAGGAGAGTGAATCTAATATACCATGCAGAAAGATCTGTAGCGAGTAGAAAATAACAATAGAGCATGAAGCAACATATAAGAACAACAACACCATGCAGTAAAATCTCAGTGAGCTAAGCGAGCAACAAAAGCATTATGAACAATAAACACTGCTATAAACTTATAAAATAAGAAAAAGTAATAAAGCATTCCAACATTAAAAGAATTCAGTCAGCATCAAATGGCGTCTTAAGAGGCGATCTAGACCCATCATGCAGTGTTAGGGAGTGTCAGTGGACAAAGCATGAAGCAGAACAATATCAACAACATGGGCGGCCATCAACTCACGAAAAAAGAAAATCAGTAGAACACAAAAAGGAATTCAGTCGGCCTCAGAGGGATTTTTAAGAGTAAACCACATAGTAGTAGTAAATATATAAGAACAATAGAGCACAGAGTACTATAAAGAATACTAAAGAGAATAAATCTTATTATACCATGCGTTAAAAGCTGGTTGAGCTAAATGAACAGTGAAAGCATTATGAATAATAAACAATGCTATAGACTTATAGGGTAAGAAAAAGCAATTAAACATTAAAGCATTGAAAAGAGTTCAGTCAGCATCAGAGGGTGTCTTAAGAGGCGATCTGGACTTGTCCCTTTGCTGTGTATTGGTGTGAGAAGAGACAGAACGTAGAGCTGAATCCTTGCCATCCTGAGAGCGAGACAGACGAGTGAAATCTCTGCCACGTTGTCTAGATTCAGAAGAGGTGTGTGATTGAGACGATAAAGGATTCAGAGATGAGGAGTTGGACTGAGAGGGTTGAGCATAAGAAGAAGACTGCGTTTCCATATCTTCGGACCTGATGTCATTCAGAAACTGTTGTAGAAGTGCAGGATCATAAAAGTCTTTGGATTCTCCATTCCTAGTAATACGAAAACGCGCAGGCTCAAATAAACCATATTTGATGTCCATTTGACGCAATTGGGGTCGCATGGAAAGAAATGCCTTTCTTCGTTCATTCGTTTCTTTAGAGAAATCAGCAGCCATATGGATGGTATGACCCTGAAACAGGAAGGAACCATGAGTACGAGCCAATGATAGAATCTGTCTGGTTTGTTCATGTCTAAGGAAGCAAGCAATGATAGGTCTAGGTCTTGCAGAAGAGCCAGAACGTGGCGGACCCAATCTGTGAGCACGTTGGAGCTCAAGAGGAGGAGTAAAAGAGAGTCCAGTCAGAGTGGGAAGGGCATCACAAAGAAAGGACTTCATGTCTTGCTTCTCAACATTTTCAGGAAAACCAAAAAAACGGATATTGTCCCTACGACTGCGATCTTCCAAATCGATGATCTTGCTGTGTAGGAAAAGTAAGTCTTGTTCTGAACCCTGAACAGAATCCAGACGACCCTCTATGTCCATTATTTTAGAGTCAATGACATCAATCCTGGAATGAAAAGTAGAAAGTTCTGCCCTGATAGACTTAGTTTCTGCTGTCAATGAAGTCATGGCAATATCCAGACCCTCTAATCGCCGATTGACCCCAGAAAGTTCTTGCAAAATACGTTGCATAGTGTCAGATAAGGATTTGTCACTCTGAGGCAATGCAGCTTGCGATGAAGGAGATGACGCAGAACCATTACCTTTAACTGCCACAGGAGAGGGTTGTTTTATCACATCAGTGAAAAGTGGTTGTTTAGGTCCACGACTACCATTTCTACTGTTAGACATGACCGTTGACCTTTTCAATGGGGGTCTGCAGTAGCGAATGGAGGAGATATTGGAATATGAGGCAATGATGAAGCCGGGAATATAGCAAATAACGATGAGGTAATAAGGTGTACGTAGCAATAAAATAACCAATACTAACAGCAGACAGGTAACTCCTGAAATCGGAAAATTATGACAACATTGCTATAGAAAGGCGAATAATATGTCACAAAATCAATGAAATATCAGAGTAACCAATTTTTGCGTACGTAAACTACCTCATAAGCAGAGCATGTAAAGACAGTAAATGGTTGCAAAGAAAAACAAAGCGCACAATAGAAAATAGTAACTGTAAATGTGAGTTCAGTCGTTAATATTTTCCTCCGTCTGCTTCTCTTTAGACTAGTGTAATTGGTAAGGTACCATTTTAGGAGAATAAGGCAGAGAATAAAAGTAGTCAAACGGAGAAGGTCAAGTCAATCTGACCCAAAGGACACTTGTGGTCTAGAGAGCAGTTAAACAAAAGGTGGAAAACCAACTGGTGAGGGGACGAAATGGATCAGTACTGCTGCATGTAAATCTGACAGTAGTATTATGTTTGCCCCTTCAAATAATAGTAATTGCTGGTTTCCATATGTAATGACAAATATTAAAAGTAATTAAATAGACATGTTGTCATGAAAGAACCAGCGTGCCAGACTTTTAGGTTCTTGTCATTTCTGTCGAGGTGTCTTTTCCCCATGGAAAAAGCATTAATTGCAGCTTCTGAGAAATGGTAATATGAAAGGAACCTGAGGAGGGCGCTGTTGACTGCTCACATTGGCAATAGAGTGGTGAAGAAGCAGCTTGCGGCGTTTCTGAAGCGTCTGAGGAGGCGCGGCCCTGATATGAAGGAGGCGCGGCCCTGTGGTAGTTCAGGCGCCGCCTCGGCTGAAGAGAGGCGCGGCCACAAAAGCGCGCGAATGCCGAGGCGTACGCTGTGGGAGCCGGCCGCCTCACCGTCACTTCGCTATCATGGGAATAGGAGCCGCTCCCCAGAGAAGAAGAACACCGCTGGAATCCTCACGAGTCCCGGAACACTGCCATGAGGGAAAGGACGTCCCGCTCCAGCAGGCAAGTCATAGAAGCTCGTCGGGGGTCCGTCCCTCGGCGGAGCTCACTTAGCAGGCGGCCATCTTCCTACGTGGCCAGACCACGCCCCCTCAATTCACTTTTTGAGAGGTGGAAGGCCTCTGCCAATTTAAACGTTTTCAGTTGTAAAGCTGAAGCAATGCTTCCTAGTCTAATCCTAGCCTGTGCCGCCCTTCTTAACTCACTCTTCACTATTTCCTTTGCGCACAGGAACGATGCCTTTTGGGCCTCCGAGGTCCACAATTTCTCCCCGAACCTCAGGGTAGATTTATAGTCCAGGGAATTTCAAGTCTGCAAATCCCCTTCCAATCTTATGGCCGCGCCCATTGCACTTTGAGGGGCAGATTTATGTTGGGAATGCGCCACGTTTGCGTCACGCAACTGCGGCATAAACGTGGCGCATCCCTACGACCCATTTACAACGTGACGCATCTAGGCAGATGCGTCACTTTGTAAAGCCCTGCGCCACTTGTGGGCGTTCTGGCGCAGGGTGGGCGTTCCGGGGCAGGTGCGCCTCGCAAAAGTGGCTGAGTGAAATCTATAAGATTTCACTCAGTCACTTTCAGGCCAATGCTGCGTCAAAACACTGCGCCTGCTTGAAGCAGGCGTAGGTCTTGACGCAGCACTGTAAAGATGGGGCACCCCCGAGCCTTGCTGGAGCTGCGTCGCGCTTGAGACGCAACTCCAGCAATGCGCCACCTTTACGGCACAGATGCGTCATGCATCTGTGCCGTTTATGCCCCATGGTGCGCCACATTGTAAATGCGGCGCACCATGGGTGGCGGAGCAGCGGCGCAAAATAACTGGCGCATCCCTGGGGATGCGCCAGTAATCATAAATCTGCCCCTTAGTCGGGCCAAACAATGGGGCACATAATCAAGAACGTCGTTAAAATTATCGCTGCTTTAGAGGCAGGAAACTGCCACTAAAGCGGCGATAATGAGCTTGATAATAGGCCCTTGTGAATTCGCATAGAAGCCCAGGTTCTGGTGTGAACGTTCTTGATAATATGCCCCAATGTTTCTAAACATTTGCCCACCACCGTATTACCACTCAGCACACGCATCGCTTCTTGGAAGGGCTAGCATTAGCACACCATAGGCTCTCCGCATGAACCTGGTGTTCCTGGAAGCTGCTAGGATATTGTCCATCAAGCTCAGCTTAGCAGCAAACTGCTGAGGTTTTACTGCTTGGATTTCCCAAAGCAGACCCACTGCTGGGTGGAGGATAAGAGAGAAGACCAAAGGAGCGGCCCCGTAAACCTGTGGTGGAACCCGGGCATCTGCTTATAAATGACAACAATACTTCAACAGCATCATACAGAAAATATCACTATTAGTATGGGTCACTTAATGGACTGTAGAGACAACCAATGAAATCCATTAAGAAGGAAATCAATGAGCCATGTACACTGAAATAAACCAATTTATTGGAATCAATACATTCAGTATCAGAAAGATGCTTTATTCGAAGCTTACAAAAGGATCATGAAAGCACAATAATCACTATAAAATTACAAAATAAAATACAGAATAAAACCAGTATATTAAAATATTTTACCTAAACAAATTGATTGATCTGTCCTAATCCGTAGAGTTTCTATATTTAATCACTGCTTTTAAAAAAGGCACCACATGTATATTCAGTATTATTATTATGTATTAGTGTGAGAAGTTGGCCTGGTAGGGGATGTTTCCAATTCTGGAACCACCTACTACCTGACCAAACAATCCCCTTATGGTGTCTGGTTGTAAGTCAACCTTATTAGACAAGCTATCCTAGGGGTAGCATGGACTAAGCAGCCTAAAGGCTTAACTTAAGAGGTCGTGTTAAGCGAGCTGTTTTACCACATACAATCCTGTAATACCAAATGAAAGGACACCACACAAGTATATATTATAAAAATATATGTGTTTATTACTAAAAACAATCCCCAGTATTCTTTATGAATAAAGGGGCACAAGCGTTAAATCAAAAAGCACTGTTTAAACATACAAGTTGCACAATTATGGATGAGGGCGGGTGGCCACTCAAACCATATACTAAACAAGTGGTATAAGAGATGCCACTCGAGCAGTGGTTAGGCCTAGGGCCTAGGGAATCGCTGGGAGCAGTCAGGACAAGCAATGCTGTAGTCGGGAATGGCCCTCGGGATTCGGGAGATGTGCGGAAAGCGCACGCATGCACCAATGTTAACCAATGGTGCGTAAAAGTCAAAGAGTTAAAGTTTAAGGACACTTCCGCTGAACCTAGAGGAACAAAACTTAACACACAGACCCTAGAGGTGTGCACCAGTGTGGGAACACCGGCGGAGCAAAGTTACCTCACCCACAGGAAGTGGGTGCACAGGGTCGAAGTGGCGTCGGGTGTTGACACGCAGGCTCTTGGTGCTTGGAGCTGAAAGGGCTGCAGGCGGGTTAAAGATGAAGTGTCCGGTGGAGTCCAAGGGTGGACTCAAGTTGTAGAGTACCTGAAAGCAGAGGGGACAGAGTCTGGGTCACTCAGCAGTGACCAGGGTGGAACCAGGACGGAACCAGGCAATGTCGGGCGCAATCAGGTGGTCGTCGAGGAGCTTCTCTCCGCTGTCACGTGGGCTCTGGGGCATCTGCGACGTCCAGGAGCAGGTCACGATCGGTCCCACGCAGGCTCTCACCGTCGGTGCAGTCGGCTTCAAGTTTGGAGCAAACAAGCCTTGGTAAGAGCAATCCACGCAGGATCGGAAGATGGCTTCTCACTCGGACCAGGAAGGTCAGAGTCGGGGCTCCTTTTCAGGGGAGCTGGTGTGGATCTGGAGCAACCAGATTCACGAGTCTTCTTAGGTAGTTCGTCGGCACAGGGACCACAAGCCAGCTGGCAAGTGACCGGGCCAACGCGTTGAGCCAAATCGTGCCAAAGGGCCCCACGCAGCACTCGTCGAGTGTGGAGGGCTGAACTTCGGCTCAGGAGTAGCTCAGGGTGGGGGCTTCTCAAACCCCGGTGCACAGCTTCGAGGGTCACTCGTGGGCTGCACGGTCAGCGTCTCGTGGTCACTTCAAGATGGCGTGCCCCACGCTTCCGGTCGCCTCCACGGGTCTCAGCTTTGCAGGGACTGTGGATCGGGCTGTTAGAAGCTGGGCAGGCTTGATCTCGTCGATCTCAGTCGCTCGAGTTCCGGCGGGAACTGCAACTAAGTAGACGTCGAGGGCTGGATGGTGCCTGCTGCTGCAGGGTGGTCACTCCTTGACCACAAGGGAGATTCTTCGGGCTTCCACGTTGAGATGGAGGGCGAAGGGTCCAGAATATCATTTCAAATGTTTCTTCCAGGAAATCTGATGTGCATTGGCACTGCTCCCACTCTTATTCGAATCTGGTGGGCGTGATTACCTGCTAGGTCCCCTCCTATGGGTGGGACCCAGGAAGTGGGTGGATACACCCCCTTCCTTTGATCCAGGCCGCCCTGGCACGAGGGCTGGAGTGCCCCAGAACCGGTTTGGCCGGATTATGCAAGGGGCAGCCTTGTGCGCCCCAGGCAGTGTCTGGTTTCTTTCAAACCTCCCTGCTACAATACACTATCTCCTGTCTGGAGGGCGGTGACACCCTCCTGTGACAGGAAACCCTTTGTCCAGGACCCCCTTGACTGAGTTTCGGTCAGCTCCAGGGGTCCAGACATTTGTCTGTGGCAGAGGCATCCATTTTGTGGATCTTAAGGCCTTTGGAGAAATCAACCGCATTAAAGTGAAGTAACATGTCTTACCCCTCTAGAGGGGTGGAATGCCATCCCCGTCGCCAGAACTGGCGAGGGGATGGTATTCCAAAGCGTATGACACCTTACACGACATGTTTTGATAAAGCCAAACCAAAGTTGCTAAATAACCGCGAGGATTATAAGGCACTTAATAGTATATGGTATGGCATTATCCTGAAACAGCTTAGGGATTTGTTCCCGACGGCTGCAGACAGGCTCAGCTCATGCTAGAGCTCCATCTCACATAAAAACCATGCACCCAGCCTCCAGGATTGGGGAGGCCTGCCTATAGGAGTGGCTCACAGGTTTACATGTGTCCAGATATAGGTTTAGACATAGGTATACTATGTCTAAGCAAGGGGTGTGTACACCACCTTACCCCAGCTGAGTGATCAGCCAGTTGTGTCAATTTAAGAACCAGCCAGGGGTGGCAAAAGATATGCTGCAGCCCCTGGTAGGCCTTAGTGGCTCCTGTGCCCTGTGCACCTATAGTGCATTCTACAGGGGCTGACAAGGAGTCCATTTCCAATTGGTATGTGCCTATAGCACATGGAATCCATTTTACAGAGAGAGCAGATGGCCTGGGGCCCTGATTAGCAGGGAACCAGGTCAACTAAGTCAAAAAACCAGCTAAACACAGGCAAAAAATCTGGGGTAACCATAGTCAGGTAGCCACCTTCCTACATAACCCCCCCCCAAACGAAAGGAGATAAGGCTATCCTTGGCCAGGTAAGCCTATATTGCCTGAGTGGCCATATAAGGAAGTACCTGCACTAGCATGGGTACCCCCTGTCTCATGGTCCACTAAGCAGTCCCTCACCCTTTGGGTATTATAGGGTCTCCACCATAGGGAATCACTACCTTGGGTGTGTTTATGCAAAGTTAAAGGCTGGTTTGGAGATGGAGTATTGAAGCGAGGCTCTACTAATTTAGGGCTTAGCTTCCTCCAATTATCTTCCACCATGTGTGCCTTTCTCTCTTTAACTGAGTTGCACTGTGCTCTCAGGGTCAACCTCTGGCTACCTAAAGCTGGAGGCTGGGTCCCTCTGTTTGGCTTGCTGGAGGGACAGTTCAGGTTTGGGCCCCTTGGGTCCCAGGTTTGGCTGTGCCCAACAGAATCCATCTGTGGGAGGTCCCTAACTGTTTTTAAGGGGGCTCCCTCAGGAGTTTTTAAAGTTTTCACCTTACTAGGGCTACTAGTTTTGGTGCACCTAATCTTTTGATGGGGGTGCTTTATTTGACAGGGGGCCCTCTGGGTCTCACTGTCCTTCTTGTCCTCTGCAGCCCTGGGCTGGCTAAGGCAAGGTAGAGAGGGGCAGGTTACCTGCTCCAGACTGGGTCCCACCTGAGAAGGGTCCACTGACATCAGAGGTTCTGTCAGGCTAGGCCCAACCACCTCTGGGGCAGCTCCTTCATCAGGGGTAAGATCAGTTCCCTGAGGAGGCTGATCCTGTCCTAAAGTCTGGTGAGGGGGAGATTTCTCTTCCTCCTCCATGCTCTCAGTTTGTGTGGAGTTATCCATCAGTTCAGGTTTCACAACACACATATCAGTTTGAGTTTGGGCTGTGGCCATCACAGCCCCACCAACCTTTTCAGGAGGAGACTCAGTTTGGGTTTCTGCTGTTATCATAACAGCTTTGCTATTCTGTTCAGGAAGAGCGTTTGCTAAAGATGGGGCAGGGGGTATCTCCGCCCTACCAACCTTTTCAGGAAGGACATCTTGAATTGGGGCTGTAGCCATTACAGCCCCACTAACCTTACCATTGGAATTTACCATTCTAGAATGGATTTCCTGTTCAACCCCAGCCCAGGCTGAGATTTCTAAATCATTACCCAGTAGACAGTCTACAGGCAAGTTTGGGGACACTGCCACTCTCTTTGGGCCAGTGACACCTCCCCAGCTGAGACTTACTACTGCCATGGGATGATTTGTTTGGATGCCATCAATGTTTATTACCTGGTATGTGGCACCAGGTAAAAGTTGCTTAGAGGGGACTATGCCATCAGCCACCATGGTGATGCTAGCCCCTGTGTCTCTAAAAGCTTCAACTCTTAAACCATTGATGATGGGTTCTTGTCTATACTTGCTCAAAGTATTTGGGCAAGCAGAGAAGTTGGCAAACCCCATGCCAGCCTCATAAACAAGATCATTGGGTGATGGGGACCTGGATAGGCCAGGGTCCACCTGATTTCCAAAAGTAAACCCACCCAGATTCCTGGGTGTGCTTCCACTTCCTGGGGGATTACTGCTGACAGTAACAGGAGGTGTTGAAGCTGGCTTTGGAGGTATATTTTCTTTATTGTTATTCTTGGGACAACAGCTGTCTGTTTTGTAATGCCCCACCTGTTTACAGGGATAACAATAGGGTTTTTTCTCAGTTGAAGAAGTGTCTTGGGACCCACCCCCATCCTTGGAGTTTTGGGGCCCTGGGGAAGTCTTTTCTTTACTTTTATCCCCACCCTTATCTTGAGGCTTGGTAGACTCCTTCTTCTGGTTATTGTCCTGATTCTTAGGCCTAATCCTGGTTCTGACCCATTTGTCTGCCTTCTTTCCCAATTCTTGGGGAGAGGTCAGATCAGAGTCTACCAGGTGCTGGTGTAAGAGCTGGTTCTGACAATTACTTAGGATCTGCTCCCTCATAATCAAATTATACAATCCTGTAAAGTCATGTACTTTGCTGCCATGTAGCCAACCCTCCAGAGCCTTAGTAGCACAATCTACAAAATCAGTCCAGTCCTGAGTCTGTGTCTTCTGGGTATCTCTGAACTTCAACCTGTACTGTTCAGTGGTTAAGCCAAACCCATCTATCAGAACACTCTTCAGGACTTTGTAATTGTTTGCATCCTCATGTCTAACAGTGAGGAGCTTATCTCTCCCTTTCTCTGAAAAGGAGTACCATAAGATTGCTGCCCACTGTTCCTCAGGAACCTGCTGTACCATGCAGGCTCTCTCAAGAGCAGTCATCCACTTGTGGATGTCATCCCCTTCCTTGTAGGGGGGCACAATCTTTGTCAGGTTTCTACTATCATAGGACCTGGGTTTCTCTTTAGGAATATTGCTGCCACCAGTGGCATCTAAGCCACACAATTTTTGCTCTCTTGCCAAGGCAAGTCTAGCTTGAGCCAAGGCTACCTCCTCCCTCTCTATCTGGAGTTTGACAGCCCTCATTCTGGCCCTATGCTCTAGCTTTTGAGAAGCACTCATGCCTCTCTGTGATTCTCTGGAGGCACTAGAAATATGTGAGTCCCCTGAGGGGGATCTCACTCTTCTGTTGCCTGGGAGAATAACATGTTGGGTTCTGGGGAGGTGCTGGCCCTCTCCATTCCCCAGTAGGTCCAAGTTGGCCTGGCTAAGCCTACCAACTGGAACCTGGCTACCCTGTTCCTGTACTTCTAAGTCCTCAACATCTGAGTCCTCATCCAAGTCATCATCATCCTCCTCTTCAGGGGGATCAACTGCAGGGGGGTTCCCTCCAGTTCCTGTATCTAGGGAAGCTGCTTTTGCCTTCTCTAAGTCATCCTGTTCTAGGATTTCTACCAGGATTAGGCAGGTGGGGCTTCTGCCCCTTTTTAACCCTCTTGCTTTGCACAAGGCAATCAAGTCTCTGCGGGTTAGTTTGTCATATCCAAAAGTTGCCTGGGTAGGGTCAACTGTCACAGGACTAGACCCTGAGGCCTTTCCTGTGTCAGACATGGTTACTAGTGAGGTGTAAGTGGTGCACTTACCTACACTAAGTGTTTTCCTACTGGACCTTGCTAGTGAGTTGTAGTCAGGGGTGTGCTACTCCCTTCAACCTACAACTACTAAGTTCAGTAGAACTTAATATGCTAAGCTTTTGATTTTATATGTACCTAGAGGTACTTGATGTGATCTTTCAATTTGATATAAAGATTGCAATGGTAAAACAACAGCAAGCTCAAATCCGCACCGCTGCTCACCAATGTGAGAAGTTGGCCTGGTAGGGGATGTTTCCAATTCTGGAACCACCTACTACCTGACCAAACAATCCCCTTATGGTGTCTGGTTGTAAGTCAACCTTATTAGACAAGCTATCCTAGGGGTAGCATGGACTAAGCAGCCTAAAGGCTTAACTTAAGAGGTCGTGTTAAGCGAGCTGTTTTACCACGTACAATCCTGTAATACCAAATGAAAGGACACCACACAAGTATATATTATAAAAATATATGTGTTTATTACTAAAAACAATCCCCAGTATTCTTTATGAATAAAGGGGCACAAGCGTTAAATCAAAAAGCACTGTTTAAACATACAAGTTGCACAATTATGGATGAGGGCGGGTGGCCACTCAAACCATATACTAAACAAGTGGTATAAGAGATGCCACTCGAGCAGTGGTTAGGCCTAGGGCCTAGGGAATCGCTGGGAGCAGTCAGGACAAGCAATGCTGTAGTCGGGAATGGCCCTCGGGATTCGGGAGATGTGCGGAAAGCGCACGCATGCACCAATGTTAACCAATGGTGCGTAAAAGTCAAAGAGTTAAAGTTTAAGGACACTTCCGCTGAACCTAGAGGAACAAAACTTAACACACAGACCCTAGAGGTGTGCACCAGTGTGGGAACACCGGCGGAGCAAAGTTACCTCACCCACAGGAAGTGGGTGCACAGGGTCGAAGTGGCGTCGGGTGTTGACACGCAGGCTCTTGGTTCTTGGAGCTGAAAGGGCTGCAGGCGGGTTAAAGATGAAGTGTCCGGTGGAGTCCAAGGGTGGACTCAAGTTGTAGAGTACCTGAAAGCAGAGGGGACAGAGTCTGGGTCACTCAGCAGTGACCAGGGTGGAACCAGGACGGAACCAGGCAATGTCGGGCGCAATCAGGTGGTCGTCGAGGAGCTTCTCTCCGCTGTCACGTGGGCTCTGGGGCATCTGCGACGTCCAGGAGCAGGTCACGATCGGTCCCACGCAGGCTCTCACCGTCGGTGCAGTCGGCTTCAAGTTTGGAGCAAACAAGCCTTGGTAAGAGCAATCCATGCAGGATCGGAAGATGGCTTCTCACTCGGACCAGGAAGGTCAGAGTCGGGGCTCCTTTTCAGGGGAGCTGGTGTGGATCTGGAGCAACCAGATTCACGAGTCTTCTTAGGTAGTTCGTCGGCACAGGGACCACAAGCCAGCTGGCAAGTGACCGGGCCAACGCGTTGAGCCAAATCGTGCCAAAGGGCCCCACGCAGCACTCGTCGAGTGTGGAGGGCTGAACTTCGGCTCAGGAGTAGCTCAGGGTGGGGGCTTCTCAAACCCCGGTGCACAGCTTCGAGGGTCACTCGTGGGCTGCACGGTCAGCGTCTCGTGGTCACTTCAAGATGGCGTGCCCCACGCTTCCGGTCGCCTCCACGGGTCTCAGCTTTGCAGGGACTGTGGATCGGGCTGTTAGAAGCTGGGCAGGCTTGATCTCGTCGATCTCAGTCGCTCGAGTTCCGGCGGGAACTGCAACTAAGTAGACGTCGAGGGCTGGATGGTGCCTGCTGCTGCAGGGTGGTCACTCCTTGACCACAAGGGAGATTCTTCGGGCTTCCACGTTGAGATGGAGGGCGAAGGGTCCAGAATATCGTTTCAAATGTTTCTTCCAGGAAATCTGATGTGCATTGGCACTGCTCCCACTCTTATTCGAATCTGGTGGGCGTGATTACCTGCTAGGTCCCCTCCTATGGGTGGGACCCAGGAAGTGGGTGGATACACCCCCTTCCTTTGATCCAGGCCGCCCTGGCACGAGGGCTGGAGTGCCCCAGAACCGGTTTGGCCGGATTATGCAAGGGGCAGCCTTGTGCGCCCCAGGCAGTGTCTGGTTTCTTTCAAACCTCCCTGCTACAATACACTATCTCCTGTCTGGAGGGCGGTGACACCCTCCTGTGACAGGAAACCCTTTGTCCAGGACCCCCTTGACTGAGTTTCGGTCAGCTCCAGGGGTCCAGACATTTGTCTGTGGCAGAGGCATCCATTTTGTGGATCTTAAGGCCTTTGGAGAAATCAACCGCATTAAAGTGAAGTAACATGTCTTACCCCTCTAGAGGGGTGGAATGCCATCCCCGTCGCCAGAACTGGCGAGGGGATGGTATTCCAAAGCGTATGACACCTTACACGACATGTTTTGATAAAGCCAAACCAAAGTTGCTAAATAACCGCGAGGATTATAAGGCACTTAATAGTATATGGTATGGCATTATCCTGAAACAGCTTAGGGATTTGTTCCCGACGGCTGCAGACAGGCTCAGCTCATGCTAGAGCTCCATCTCACATAAAAACCATGCACCCAGCCTCCAGGATTGGGGAGGCCTGCCTATAGGAGTGGCTCACAGGTTTACATGTGTCCAGATATAGGTTTAGACATAGGTATACTATGTCTAAGCAAGGGGTGTGTACACCACCTTACCCCAGCTGAGTGATCAGCCAGTTGTGTCAATTTAAGAACCAGCCAGGGGTGGCAAAAGATATGCTGCAGCCCCTGGTAGGCCTTAGTGGCTCCTGTGCCCTGTGCACCTATAGTGCATTCTACAGGGGCTGACAAGGAGTCCATTTCCAATTGGTATGTGCCTATAGCACATGGAATCCATTTTACAGAGAGAGCAGATGGCCTGGGGCCCTGAGTAGCAGGGAACCAGGTCAACTAAGTCAAAAAACCAGCTAAACACAGGCAAAAAATCTGGGGTAACCATAGTCAGGTAGCCACCTTCCTACAATTAGTACATGCACAGATTTTAAAAACCATTGCGTACAAAAACATTACAAATAGTGCAATAATTCATATCGGCACAACTCTTGTGGAACTACATGTCTCGCTGAAGAAATTCATAAAATCAAATCACTAAGAAGGAAGTGAAGGCAGAGGGTTGCGGAAGACATCGCTGTCAATAAAAAGCTGCATACAAAAGTGTTAAAAAAGAAACGTGCAGATATTTACATAAGAGCTACTCCTGGGATCCTACTTACATTACCATGAGCTCATAGAACAGAGGGCCAGATGTACGACCCTTTAATTTTGCTGCTCGCAAATTGTGTCGCTTTGCGACTCGCAAAATGCAATGTACAACAGTGTCACCAACACTTTTAGCGATTTCTAAAGGGGTCGCAAATTGCCTGACTCATTAATATTCAAGAGGCATGTGCTTTTTGCGACCCCATTAGAAATGGCAGGCACTCCCAGGGATGGTGGCCTGCCGGGGCAGACCACCATGGCTGTGACTGCTTTTTAGATAAAGCAGTTTTTGTTAGGTTTCGCCTGAGCCAGCGCATGCGCTGATCTGGCGAGACATTTAGTGAGTGGGCTTTAGAAATCCAACCACAAGCTTTTGCTGACCTGGAGGGTGCGGTTACGCGCACAGTAACGCACATTCCTCACATCGCTCGATCCGGCGCCATCTGGCTTTCCTATCGCTTCAACGCTTCTCCCCCTCCCCCACCACAGGGCGCGTCTCGCGGCGGCGCATCTTGGTTGCTTTGACCTAAGCTTGTTTGCCTCGGCTTTGCTCTTTATTCGCTTCTTTGATTTCTTTTTTCCATTCTTCTTCCTTCCATACCACTTTCCTCCATCTTCCCTTCTTTCCTTTCTTCCTTCTCGCTATTCCATTCTACCACCCTACTTTTAAAATCTCTCATCCTCGTTTTCTTCTAGGTCACAGGAAGTTAGCCCGATTTAGTTTAGGGTGATGCTCGAAACGTTTTCCTCCAGAGTTAGTGCTTTGCGGGTTTACTTCCAGCCACAAATGTAGTAAGCAAGTATAGGATACCGCTCCGATACCGCTGCACGAACACTATTTTGCACAACTACTGGTCACCCAGTCCGTTCTACACAAACACCAGAAATCCTCACAGACACACCCCTTCCAGCTGTGTCCTGGAGGCACCGTTCAAACAGTGCGGGTGGGGTATCGATGTCCTCTTTTGGCCGTTGGTATTCGTAGTTCATATCTCCTCTTTACAATGTTAAGTCTGGATCTAGGGGCAAATAGTAACTACATCTCCTGTCGTGACCCGCGCGGCTCGATGTCTGCAGTTTCTGACGGAATTTGTAGTGTTAGTGCTCAGGCACAACGTAAGGCAGCACATTAATCTTTGCGGGTGGAGGCCTACGTTTCCCAGAGTGCTGTTGGAAGGCGCTCCGAGCAGAATGTTCCAGTCAGAGATGAGCGCATGCTATGGATAGGATGCCGCTGACAGGGCTGTAGCTGTGGTACCTGAGCTGCGCTCTTCTTGGTAAACAAACTTTAATTACGTGGCGTGGGAATTAAAACATCTGTCCGGAAATGGAGCCCCACATGTTATGCCAATAATTACTGAAACAGTTTACCTCAATGTGGACATATTCACTGCAGGGTACATTCACCAGCACGCGCTTACCTTAAAGGAAAGACAGTCACACAATTGCAGTACATCCTCTATGGCACACTTGCTCAGCAGCGCACTGCCTCCCGTGTGCCGACTTTTTGCAGGGCTGTGATACAATGATGATGCATCAGCGCACCAAATGGTGCAGAGAAAGAGGCGTCCAGCTGCTGCCCCATTCAGGCCACAGCCTGCAGCGGGCTGCAGCGCGTGGTTACGGGGGGGTTACTTATACAACTGCCATAACCCTTTTGCCTGCTCTGAAACCCCTAACCCTCCCAATGGCATGCCTTTGTGTGTCATATCCATGTGAGAGCCGGCCTTATCCATCTTCTCTTCCCCATGACTCTGTGTCTGCAGGTGACTCGACGGGGTCTCAACTAAGTCTTTCCTATGTCCAGAATCCGCAGGGCTGCACTGCTCACCAACTCCTTTTTGTTCGCGCACTCACAGAGCAGCTGCTTGGTTTTTTGGGTTGGTTGTTCCCATCACTGGGATCCAACCATTACACTAATTCGCCAGAATCAACCAAATCGCCAAGCTGCTACCGCTGCTACCCCACCCCCCATCTCTGTAGATAACAGCAGCAGGTTCTGCTACAGCCAAGACAGTCTATCGGTGGCAGGTCTCCATCTAATGCTTTCATCCATGGACCGAGCCCTTAAAAACGTAGAATCAGAGCACAAAGCAGCTCGAGCAAAAGTGTTTGTGCCCCGCAGTAACATGTGTGTTCTAAGCTGCCAATCAGCATGTTGAAATTCCATGCAATTACTAGGATTGGCTTAAGAGGCAACATGCTCC
Organism: Lissotriton helveticus; assembly: GCF_964261635.1. NCBI lineage: Eukaryota > Metazoa > Chordata > Amphibia > Caudata > Salamandridae > Lissotriton > Lissotriton helveticus. The sequence goes on along the minus strand of NC_136069.1, from coordinate 56,285,485 downwards.
AATCTTAGGTCACCTTACGCATTACGGGGCATATTATCAAGAACAGGCGATAACATTATCGCCGCTTTATCGGCAGGAAACTGCCGCTAAAGCGGCGTTAATGGGCTTGATAATAGGCCCTTGCGAATTCCCATAGCAGACCATGTTCTGGTGTTAACCTGGGCTGCTATGGGAATTCACAAGTGCAAAAACAACAGTTGATGGACAGAATGCAGAACAATGTCATACATTCACCCCAGTACAGAGATATAGGCCTAAATCCATCGTTTGTTTGCACTCCACACCACCCCGGTTCAGACATGGCCATATGCAAATCAGCCTTGACCCTGTGCCTCATGAGAACAGTCCAGCCCGAACTGCCAAGCCATGTCTTTCCTGGACCGGAATCAAGCATCCTAGGACCGGTGTCTGGCTATCAGCCGTCTGAATTCACAAGGACATATTATCAAGCCCATTATCGCCACTTTAGCGGCAGTTTCCTGCTGATAAAGCAGCAATAATTTTATCGCCTGTTCTTGATAATATGCCCCTACAATCCCTCCTGCTCCCAGATGACTCCTAGAATAGATTGGTTGTTATGCAACCCGGAAGTTCTGGAATTAAGGATACATGTGCCCTATAAAGCGCTCAATAACGGAGAAGGGACGCTGGATTGTAATTACAAGCGGCCCGTGTAACTAACGTACAGGTTGTCTTCTGGTCTGCTCATTATTGACTTATAATAATAATAAGAGCAATAATAATAATAAATGATAACGAGTTGCGAACGCCCTGTTCTGTTTAACTTTTCCAAGTGACGAGCGCGCTGATTCTTTAACTGACATTTTGGGTTTTCTACTTGATCCACTTGTTAAAGGGTCAATTGGCTAAATTCCATTTGGGTAAATGCATATGCACGATACCTGTAACTCTGGTTTGGCGTTAGTGATGTACGGTATCAATTTGATTTGGGCTTAATTGATTCCTTTTGCTGATTCTTTTCAGCTGTTCATTGCATTTTTCATGACGCCTGCTGCGTCCTTATTCCCTTATTCATGTCCCCAGCGGCCCAACGCACGAATGGGGGGGCATATTATCAAGGACCGGTGTTAAAATTATCGCCGTTTTATCGGCAGGAAACTTCCTATAGAAGCCCATGTTCTTGTGTTAACATGGGCTTTTATGGGAATTAACAAGGGCGTATTATCAAGCCCATTATCGCCATTTTATCAGCAATTTCCTGCTTATAAAACGGCGATAATTTTAACACCGATCCTTGATAATATGCCCCCAGAGGTCTTAATTGCACTGGTTGCCTGTTGAAGTTTTTGAACTACAGTAAGTACCACGGTGTTTGCAGGCAGGCACTCATCCAGAATTTAATGCAGCATTTCGGTATTGTCGCTTGCTATTTGCTGAGCACTTGGATTTATTCCAGTTCTTTTTCTATTGCAATCCCTTCTGTGCTAGAAAGGGAATGGATTTAGCCCTGGATCCCATAAAATGGCTATTTGGGGTGGCAACAGGAAGGGGTTGTGTTAAAGGGTGAAGGGCCATCAGGAGCGAACCTCCTAGTCAGCTCGCACATTTATTTTTAGAAACTCTGCCACAACAAATTGGCAACATGCACAAATGTGATAGTAATTCTATTCTGGTTTTCTTAATTGATTCCAAGCAGAATGCGTTTTAAAATGTTACCTGTTAAGGCACCCACTGCAGAGATCTTTATGTACCTCAAAGTTTCCATAGCATGATCACATGGGTATGCCAATGCTTGTTTTTTAAATGCAGCCTGTTGTTCTTAAAGGAAAGTGGAATGCGCGTAAAAAGAAAAATGTAGCATTCCTGTTTTGCCTGCTCTTTTAAAAGTATTTTCGTACACACTCACAAAAGGAAAGGGCTCCCTTAGGGACCCTTCCCGTTTGCGAGTGGCTTACCACCTACTTGAAGTAGGTGGTAAATTGCAAGGGCCTCATTTATGAAAGCCTTGCACCACCGGTGCGTCACTTTTTCCCATGTTAAAAGTGACGCACCGGCGGCGCAAGGCCTTCATAAATAAGGCCCCAAGTGTTTTGTGACCGCAAATGAGGTCGCAAAACAGTCATACATTACAGTTAAACTCGCTATTAGGAAGGGACGCCCTTGGCATACACTTTCCTAAAAGCGAGTTGCAAACCGTATTCTGATAGTCGGTAATAGGTTATCTACTCGCAAAATTGGGGTTGTACATGGGGCAGACCAATTTTGCGGTCGCAAACGGGCCAAATAAGCGTTGGTAAACGCAAAAAACGGTCGTACATCTGCTCCCAAGTCACTAAGATTTACGGATAAAGTGAAATCAGTGGGATGCACAAGAGCATGCTTTGAATCTGGGGACCACATTTCCAGAAGGATGTAACTCTCATTTGTAATCCAGGATTTTTACCGGCACACTGCCGGTTTAAGGTTTAGTTTCTTTACTGTTTGAATAAAGAATGTTTCAAAGCGGGCAGGTAGTCTGAAGTCAGTGGGTAGCAGGGACTCAATCACATCTCTTAATCTGAAGTCAGTGGCTAGCAGGGACTCAATCACAGCTCTTAGTCTCAGGTCGGTGGCTAGCAGGGAGCCAATCACAGCTCCTAGTCTGAGGTCAGTAGCTAGCAGGGACTCAATCTCAGCTCTTAGTCTCAGGTCCGTGGCTAGCAGGGACTCAAACACAGCTCTTAGTCTGAGGTCGGTGGCTAGCAGGGACTCAATCACAGCTCCCATTCTGAAGTCATTGGCTAGCAGGGACCCAATAACAGCTCCTAGTCTGAGGTCAGTGGCTAGCAGGGACTCAATCACAGCTTTTAGTCTGAGGTCGGTGGCTAGCAGGGACTCAAACACAGCTCTTAGTCTCAGGTCGGTGGCTAGCAGGGACTCAATCACAGCTCTTAGTCTCAGGTCGGTGGCTAGCAGGGACTCAATCACAGCTCCCATTCTGAAGTCAGTGGCTAGCAGGGACCCAATCACAGCTCCTAGTCTGAGGTCAGTGGCTAGCAGGGACTAAATCTCGGCTCTTAGTCTCAGGTCCGTGGCTAGCAGGGACTCAATCACAGCTCTTAGTCTGAGGTCAGTGGATAGCAGGGACTCAATCACAGCTCTTAGTCTGAAATCAGTGGCTTGCAGGGACTCAATCACAGCTCTTAGTCTGAGGTCAGTGGCTAGCAGGGACTCAATCACAGCTCTTAGTCTGAGGTTGGTGGCTAGCAGGGACTCAATCACAGCTCCCATTCTGAAGTCAGTGGGTAGCAGGGACCCAATCACAGCTCCTAGTCGAAGGTTGGTGGCTAGCAGGGACTCAATTACAGCTCCCATTCTGAAGTCAGTGGCTAGCAGGGACCCAATCACAGCTTCTAGTCTGAGGTCAGTGGCTAGCAGGGACTCAATCACAGCTCTTAGTCTGAGGTTGGTGGCTAGCAGGGACTCAATCACAGCTCCCATTCTGAAGTCAGTGGCTAGCAGGGACCCAATCACAGCTCCTAGTCTGAGGTCAGTGGCTAGCAGGGACTCAATCTCAACTCTTAGTCTCAGGTCCGTGGCTAGCAGGGACTCAATCACAGGTCTTAGTCTGAGGTCGGTGGCTTGCAGGGTCTCAATCGCAGCTCCCATTCTGAAGTCAGTGGCTAGCAGGGACCCAATAACAGCTCCTAGTCTGAGGTCAGTGGCAAGCAGGGACTCAATCACAGATTTTAGTCTGAGGTTGGTGGCTAGCAGGGACTCAAACACAGCTCTTAGTCTCAGGTCGGTGGCTAGCAGGGACTCAATCACAGCTCTTAGTCTCAGGTCAGTGGCTAGTAGGGACTCAATCACAACTTTTAGTCTGAAGTCAGTGGCTTGCAGGGACTCAATCACAGCTCCCATTCTGAAGTCAGTGGCTAGCAGGGACCCAATCACAGCTCCTAGTCTGAGGTCAGTGGCTAGCAGGGACTCAATCTCAGCTCTTAGTCTCAGGTCCGTGGCTAGCAGGGACTCAATCACAGCTCTTAGTCTGAGGTCGGTGGCTAGCAGGGACTCAATTACAGCTCTTAGTCTGAAGTCAGTGCCTTGCAGGGAATCAATCACAGCTCCCATTCTGAAGTCAGTGGCTAGCAGGGACCCAATAACAGCTCCTAGTCTGAGGTCAGTGGCTAGCAGGGACTCAATCACAGCTCTTAGTCTGAGGTTGGTAGCTAGCAGAGACGCAATCACAGCTCATAGTCTGAGGTCGATGGCTAGCAGGGACTCAAACGCAGCTCTTAATCTGAAGTCAGTGGCTTGCAGGGACTGAATCACAGCTCTTAGTCTGAGGTCGGTAGCTAGCAGGGACTCAATCACAGCTCTTAATCTGCAGTCAGTGGCTAGCAGGGACCCAATAACAGCTCCTAGTCTGAGGTCAGTGGCTAGCAGGGACTCAATCACAGATTTTAGTCTGAGGTCGGTGGCTAGCAGGGACTCAAACGCAGCTCTTAATCTGAAGTCAGTGGCTTGCAGGGACTGAATCACAGCTCTTAGTCTGAGGTCAGTGGCTAGCAGGGACTCAATCACAGCTCCCATTCAGCAGTCAGTGGCTTGCAGGGACTCAATCACAGCTCTTAGTCTGAGGTCAGTGGCTAGCAGGGACTCAATCTCAACTCTTAGTCTCAGGTCCGTGGCTAGCAGGGACTCAATCACAGGTCTTAGTCTGAGGTCGGTGGCTTGCAGGGACTCAATAGCAGCTCCCATTCTGAAGTCAGTGGCTAGCAGGGACCCAATAAAAGCTCCTAGTCTGAGGTCAGTGGCAAGCAGGGACTCAATCACAGCTTTTAGTCTGAGGTTGGTGGCTAGCAGGGACTCAAACACAGCTCTTAGTCTCAGGTCGGTGGCTAGCAGGGACTCAATCACAGCTCTTAGTCTCAGGTCAGTGGCTAGTAGGGACTCAATCACAACTTTTAGTCTGAAGTCAGTGGCTTGCAGGGACTCAATCACAGCTCCCATTCTGAAGTCAGTGGCTAGCAGGGACCCAATCACAGCTCCTAGTCTGAGGTCAGTGGCTAGCAGGGACTCAATCTCAGCTCTTAGTCTCAGGTCCGTGGCTAGCAGGGACTCAATCACAGCTCTTAGTCTCAGGTCGGTGGCTAGCAGGGACTCAATCACAGCTCTTAGTCTGAAGTCAGTGCCTTGCAGGGAATCAATCACAGCTCCCATTCTAAAGTCAGTGGCTAGCAGGGACCCAATAACAGCTCCTAGTCTGAGGTCAGTGGCTAGCAGGGACTCAATCACAGCTCTTAGTCTGAGGTTGGTGGCTAGCAGAGACGCAATCACAGCTCATAGTCTGAGGTCGGTGGCTAGCAGGGAGTCAATCACAGCTCTTAGTCTGAGGTCGGTAGCTAGCAGGGACTCAATCACAGCTCTTAATCTGCAGTCAGTGGCTAGCAGGGACCCAATAACAGCTCCTAGTCTGAGGTCAGTGGCTAGCAGGGACTCAATCACAGATTTTAGTCTGAGGTCGGTGGCTAGCAGGGACTCAAACGCAGCTCCTAATCTGAAGTCAGTGGCTTGCAGGGACTGAATCACAGCTCTTAGTCTGAGGTCAGTGGCTATCAGGGACTCAATCACAGCTCTTAATCTGCAGTCAGTGGCTTGCAAGGACTCAATCACAGCTCTTAGTCTGAGGTCAGTGGGTAGCAGGGACTCAATCACATCTCTTAGTCTGAGGTCGGTGGCTGGCAGGGACTCAATCACAGCTCTTAGTCTCAGGTCGGTGGCTAGCTGGGACTCAATCACAGCTCTTAGTCTCAGGTCGGTGGCTATCAGGGACTCAATCACAGCTCTTAATCTCAGGTCGGTGGCTATCAGGGACTCAATCACAGCTCTTAGTCTGAGGTCAGTAGCTAGCAGGGACTCAATCACAGCTCCTAGTCAGAGGTCAGTAGCTAGCAGGGACTCAATCACAGCTCTTAGTCTCAGGTCCGTGGCTAGCAGGGACTCAATTCAATTCAATTAGATATTTATTCGGTTATTTGCGAAAACAACCATAAAAGCACAGTATAATATACATCATAAAAACAATTTGATAAAAAGAAACCACAATGTCCACAGGAATAAAACACAATTGATCTATAGGTGAATGTATACAACAATATATACAACAATATCACGCATTATCCCTCCATGCTGATTCTAAATTTTAGGGCTAATTTTAAAAAAACTGACTACAAATAAAGTGCATTCGTTATTTAGCAGCTTTAGGTAACAAAGTGCAGGCTTAATCTGGATAAAATTCAGTCTTTTAAGAAGAGGCTTAAGATAAACCCTCCGAGGAATGTCATAAAAAGGACAAAAGAATAAAAAGTGAACCAAATCCTGCGGAGACACAGAGTCGCAGCCGCAGGTAGGTAACACTTGGCCTTGATGGCTTCCTCTTGGAACGGCTAGTAGTAAATGAAAGAGCTTCAGCTGAAACCTAATTAACAGGAAGCGGTCAAAGCTCGACATTGGCCAAGTCAATTATGGTTCCATACATAAAGTAGTTTGTATGACAACATAATTTCTATTGCTACTTTTCTTTAAATCCACCTCCTCCCGCTGGAAAAGCTGAGAAAGAAAAAAGCTATTTTTCACAAGCTTTACGTCGGTTACAGTAATTGAGTCGGGATTTGAGAAGAGTTCCGGACGCCCCAATGCAGTGAAACAATTTTTCAAGTATTTTAGCCACGGGATTTTTAACATGTTATGTTATGTTATGTTATGTTACGTTGTTTTTGTATAGCGTACGGCTACTCGAACTGGAGTGTCCCGACGCTTTTTCCACCAACGGCTGATAAAAGGTAACATAACACAGTAAAAACAGAGAGAAAAAAAAAATAAACCATTTAATAAGGAAAACAGACTAAGAATTAAAAAGCCACGTCTTCAGGCTCCTCCAAGCAGGGACTCAATCACAGCTTTTAGTCTGAGGTCGGTGGCTAGCAGGGACTCAATCTCAGGTCTTAGTCTCAGGTCTGTGGCTAGCAGGGACTGCTAAAGGTCAGGCTACCAACCAGATTAAAAGATCCTTAAGTATTGCCCGGCGGTGTCGCCTCTTAACCCACAAGATATTAATCAAATGAAGAGGCAGGCGCTGGAGACTGGAAGGCAGGAAACAAGGGTTTTATTCAGAATCTCTCCGGAGGAGAACACATCGGTTCGGACAGCAAGTATCGTCACGAGGCGCTCTAACCGCATCTCTGAGGCCTGGCCTCTTATACACAAGTGTATTGCTTTATTACATACAACACATCCTTGGCAATGCTTTGATGTACGGAGGGATATCCTCCGAATCTCCCCTTCATACCCGTTCCCACACACATTTACAGTTGAAGTCCCCACCCCGGTCACAACAGGTGATGATTACCGCGCAGCTGGACATTCCGCCGATTCGTGGAATGTGGGGGTTTGGTTGGATCTCATAGGGTGAGGGCTTTGATCAACCCGGGGGTCCTTTGATAAGGGAAGCTTTCTACTGTACGGGGAGGGGCAAGGAGCAGTATCGGTAGAGCTAGGTGTCGGCCTGGGAGCGAGGAAGACAAACGAGCACACAGGGAAAGGGGGTTTGCATCAAAGGGCCTGGGACCATGAAAGGGATGAAGGGAAGTGTCGCGCTGGGAACAGGATGGGGTTCTGAGGCAGAGCCGCTCTGAAGAGGGGTTTATGACCCAAGACATGTGAGAGTGGAGGGGGGGGGGTTGTCAGCGCGCGAGGGGTCGCCTGCGAGGTCGAGAGTGAGAGAGACGCTGGCTATCGGCGAGGGGCAGGGAGGCCATGGCGTACAAAATGGCTGCCGCTTATGCGCAGGAATGGGCCCAAGGAGAGCAAGATGGTGCCGATAATGTTGACATTTTCAGTCTAACCTTTAACAGTCCTCCCTTTTCAACATATCTAGCCAACTTGCCTACTCAATGTCAATCTTCATCAAATTCCCAACCTCGGCATCATATAATGCCCCCATGCGTTCGTTTCCAAAGTCCACGGCCTTAGGACAAATACAGTTTGCACATAATGAACACAGGGGTGGCAGACATTGAATCCCTAAACATAGGCCACATATTACTACTACAGGAATTAGGATAATGGTGAACAGTCTCCAGCCCCAGTTCTTAACGGTGTTCCAGAACCAACCATCAAGCGACCATTCTTCCTGTTCCTGGTGGACTTCCGAAGAGAGTCTGTGAAGATGTTCGATGGCTTTGTACACTGAGGGCGAGTTGTCCGGTATGTATGTACAGCAGCTGGACCCAATAATGCGGCATGCTCCACCACGGTCCGCAAGAACCACATCTAGGACAAGGCGGTTCTGTAGGGCCACCAAGCGGACTGCTTGGAGTTCGGCGGTGTTGTTGGCAAAGATACCAGCTGTGATATTCATTGTTGTCTCAACTGCCTGAGTCAAATGTCGGATGGCCCGGCTGTTTGCCATCGGGCCCCAAAGAGGAACAAGTCCCTTCATAGCATCGAGGAACTGTGCTCCTGTTGAGTCGGCCTGCTCGATGTCCTTGGCTCGTTTTTGTCTATGATGATTCGCTGGGGCCACATAAGTCGGAGGAAGGATGAAGGAGTGCCCCCCCAGCCTTTGGGGAGCCAAGTGTAGGCTTTGGTGCCGCAGACGAAATACATGTTTGGGGACGACACAAAGGAAGGTGGATCCGTGGAGTCCAAAGTTCTGGTGAAACGACAAGCACTGTGGCCCACCAGCTGTGTCCCATGTCCTTCTATGCACATGTGGCCTGTGACGTTGATGACTGACAGGGCCACAGTCAGGGTGGCAGCCGTTCGTTTCCGCAGGTAGGAGAAGGTGGGTCTGGTTGGATTGTTGAACACCTGCATTTCAATTCGTTCTTTAGCAGGGATATCCATGTGGACGGAGTCGTTGGAGGTCTGCGGGCAGAAGTGTGTCTTTGTTTTGTTTCGCCGGACCCCGTGGGAGAAATGCGTTGCGGTTTTGCTGGAGGTGGCATTGTCCTTGTAGCTTTCTTGCAGGAGGATCAGCCAAGCAAGGCAGGAGCCATGAACCGAGAAGGGTGAGGGGATGAATGGTATCGAGTGTCCAGTGGCGTGGGGTAGCAACCCACAGATCCAACAGTTGGTGGCATTGGTGGCGAGATTGTGCTGGTGAAGGAGCTGTACGAAAGAGTTATTCCAAAACTCCTTTCGCCTCTCTCTGAGTTGGGGAGAGAGCGAAATCAGATAATGTTCCTTCGCGGTGATAGGCTGAGCAGTGGTCAGGAGTGTCTCATGAGCAGGTGAATTTTCTTCCACAATCCAGAGTGTGGTCATGAGGAGAAAGCAAAAAAGGATTGCGATGAAGAGTGCAATTGTCTTTGAGCTGTGGAGTCTGTCTGTTCTTGGGTTTCTGTAGTGGGTATTTCCTGTTGTCCCCATCATCTTCTTATTTGGCGCTTCCATCATCTTCTTATCTGGCGCTTCCATCATCTTCATTTTCAAGGTGCTCGGTAGTGGGCAGAACCACAGACTTAGTTTAGCTTCTCTCCAGGCAACCCTTGATTGCTTTGGGTCACCGTTTTGAGATTCAACTTAGTTCGTGGTCTACTTAGCCGAAGCTCCCTCCTTTCGACGCAGGAAATACCCTTCTCTGGATGGCACAGTGGGATCAGAGAATTTGGAAAGTTCAAGTGCTTCGGTATCAGGATAGCAGGTTAGTGACGGTCGGTCCTTGTTCAGGAGCTCTTCTTGGTCGCCGATGTTTTCTGCCGTGGCCAGGGTCGGGGAGACCTTCTTACAGTGGTGCGCGTGCAGCCAATGCCTTTTCCCCTCCACACGAAGAGCCGTCCGGGTGGTGATTAACACTTGCCAGGGGCCCGTCCACCGGGGTTCCAAACTTTTCGTCCGCTGAAAATTTCGGATCAGCACGAAATCCCCGGGTTGGATGGCGTGACCCGGACCCCTGGAAGCATTGGGGATGGCCTGCTGCACCTGCTGATGAATGACAGACAGAGTTTCAGTCAATTTATACAGATAATCAGACATTAGGACGTCCGGGACGTCATGAATGGAAGTTGGCTTTGGTGCAGACCAGATACTCATGGGTCGGCCGAAAACAACTTCATAAGGGGTTAAGTGATGTCTGGTGGGGGTGGAACGCATCGATAGCAATGCTAGGGGGAGGGCATCTGGCCATTTCAGACCTGTCGTAGCTACTATTTTGGCCAGTTTAAGCTTTAGTGTGGCATTGTGTCGCTCAACGAGTCCAGCGGACTGGGGGTGAAAGACTGCATGAAATTTCTGCCTGATGCCCAACCCCTTTAAGACGAACTGGATGACTTCGGCTATGAAGTGGGGGCCATTATCGCTCCATAAAATACGACAAAGGCCGTAACGGGGGAAAAACTCCTTTAATAGTACCTTTGCAGTGGCCATAGCAGTGTTGTCACGGGTTGGGTATGCTTCCACCCATTTGCTAAAGGCGCACACCACGACAAGCACGTATTTCAGGCCTTGGCACCTATCTAGCTGGATGTAGTCCATTTGCAGGACCTCAAATGGGTGGTTTGGGACCCCAAATCCTCCCCGGGGCACTACAGTTCCTTTCCCGGGGTTGTGTTGCAGGCATATCAAGCATTGTTGGACCAGACGTTTGGCGGAATCTGTGATTTTATCATTGTGCCAAACTCTGGAGACAAGTTCAATCATGGGGGCTGATCCTATGTGGGCAGGGGAGTGTGCCATAGCCAGTATGGGAATCAGGTATGAATCAGGTAGCAACCATTTGTTTGTGTCTCTTGTCCGCCAGCAGCCTTCATCGTCTTTTAATCCCACCCGTGTCCATTCAGTCAACTCGTGTTGTGTGCTAGCCGTTTGAATGTCTCTAATAGTGTCTCTAGCGTCAGTCCATTTTTCTGCTTGTGACCTGGTCACGTACATATGTGTTGTCGTCCTATTTTCAGCTGTCGTTCGGGCAGTGACGTCGGCTAGCGCATTTCCCTGTCCAATGATGTTCGTCACCTTTTTGTGTGCCTGGCATTTGATGACTGCAAGCTTGTTGGGGAGAAGGACGGCCTCGATCAAGGCGGAGACTAGATCCCCGTGCAAAATGGGGGTGCCATGTGAGGTCAAGAATCCCCTTTCCCTCCAAAGGAGCCCAAAATGGTGAACCACCCCAAAGGCATACTGGCTGTCGGTGTAAATGTTCGCTGTAGTTCCTGTTGCCAGGATGCAGGCTCGGGTCAGGGCAATCAGTTCCGCTGCCTGGGCAGATCGTTGCGTGATACGGGCTGTCTCAACTACAGTTCGGGCCGTGGTGACTGCATAGGCAGCGGAAGTGGTGCCATCGGGGAGTTTGATGCAAGAACCGTCCACCCACAGCTCTCCGTCAGGGTCAGGGAAAGCCGTGTCTCTGAGGTCAACCCTACTTCTAGTCTGTTCGTCTGTAAGAGTCACGCAGTCATGTACAGGGTGCACGTTGGGATCGTTCTCTGGCAAGGGTAACAGAGTTGCCGGGTTCAGTGTTGTGCATCTTTTCAGGGTGATATGGGGTGCAAGCAAGGTCAGTTCATATCCAGTCAGTCGTGCACTCGTCAGATGTTGCGTCTTGGTTTGGTTCAGGAGGGTGTCGACTGCATGGGGTACCAGTACCGTGAGGGAATTCGAGAGTACGATCCCCTCACTCTGTCGGATAGAGATCGCAGCAGCAGCTACGGCTCGAAGGCAGGCAGGCAAGGCTCTGGCTACAGGGTCAAGAGTGGCGGAGAAGTAAGCGCACGGTCGTTGCTTAGGGCCGATGGCCTGGGTCAGGACAGATAAAGCGCACCCCTCCCTTTCGTGAGTGTAAAGGGAGAAGGGCTTTTTGTAATCAGGGGTACCTAGGACGGGGGCTGAACAGAGGGCATCTCGTAGTTCCGTGAAGGAGGTTTGACACTCAGGGGTCCAAGGGAGTGGGAAAGGGACGTCTTTACCTAGCAGAGAAAGCAGTGGTTTCACAACGAGGCTAAAGTTTGGTAACCACTGTCGGCAGAAGGAGGTGAGGCCTAATAGGGAGCGGACCTGCTTCTGGGTCTTAGGGACAGGGGTATCTAGAATGGTTTGGATTCGATCAGGGGTGAGTTTTCTTCCTTCTTTGGACAAAAGGTGGCCTAGGTAAGTGACCTGGGGTTGGCAGAATTGCAACTTCTTCTTGGAGACCTTGTGGCCATTTTCCGCAAGGAAGTGCAGGAGTTGAATGGAGGCTGTGACTGCTAATGGAGTGGTGTCGGCTGCTAAGAGGATGTCATCGACATATTGCACTAACACCACTCCGTCGGGTAACTGGACTTGATCTAGTTGTCTCTTGAGGGCCTGGCTGTAGATGCTAGGGCTTTCTGTGTAGCCCTGGGGTGCTCGGCAGAACCTATATGAGCGGTTTTTTAGGGTGAAGCCGAAGAGGTATCGGCTGTCTGGGTGGATGGGGATGGAAAAGAATGCATTTTTTAGGTCAATGACAGTGAAGGTGGTGGCAGTAGAAGGAATCAAAGTCAGGATGGTGGTGATGTCCGAGACCACAGGGTACTGGGGTACCACCACTTTGTTGATCTCTCGAAGGTCGATGATAAAACGGTATGCTTTCTCATCTCCCTCTCCCTGTTTCTTGATAATGGGCAAGATAGGGCTGTTGCAAACGTTGCTAACTACTTCCTCCACCACTGCAGCGTCGACTAGCGACTGAATAATTTTTACCAATGCCTTCTCGCCCTCGGGCGATATCCGATATTGTGGAAGTTTTGGGAGAGTTGCGTCTGGTCGGACAGTAATGTGCACTGGGTCGATTAACATGCGCCCTACGTCCGAATCCGTCTTGGCCCACAGATATGGAGGCAGAGTGTCAAGCAGGGATGTGTCAGTGTCGGTGATGGAAAACATGCGTCGGGGAGGGCAATGTCTAAGCAGGACAGGGTTGTCGTAAAGAAAAACTCGAACTCCGTCTTGAGAACATCTAATCGTCGCTCGGAAGTGTTTCAATAGGTCAAGTCCCATAATGGCGTCAGGGCTATTGGAGGAAAGCAAAAACGTGGTGTCAGTGGTGTTGTTTTCTACGTCAAAGAGGATCGGGGCGGACAAAGGGTTAGTGGAGGGCGTTCCATCGAAACCTGTCGATGTTATAAGTGAGCCAGACAAGGGTGCCCCCGGAATCAGTCGTTTAGATAACGCACTACGTGTTGCGCCAGTGTCTACCAGAAATGGAGACGTGGTACCCAGGACCTTAGCAGTGACGTAAGGGCCTTGCTGGTCAACATAGAGCTCGACTGGATCCCTCCCTTGCCCTTGGCAGTCCTATGCAAAGTTGTGGGTGTCATCATAGTCAGATTGCTGGTATTGGTTCTGTCTGGGTCGATCAAATGCATTTGGTCTACCTGATCTGTCGTTAGTCGTGTCATTTGAGGGCCCTCGCTGTTGTCCCTTATTTCTCGGCCCATTTGCTATGTCCTTGGGGTCTTTGTTTCTGATCATGTCCAGAAGAACCGGGCACTGGGATTTCCAATGGCCAGTCCCTTTACAGAAAGCACACTGGTCCTCTCTAATGTCTGTACGTCCACTGTGGGGAGTCGAAGTACGGTCTTGGGACTTAGGGGCATTCGTCTGATAGTTTCCCCGGTATTGGTCTCGTCCTATAGTCACCCCTTGCAGCTGGGCTATCATCACCCTCTCTTTCAAATCCTTCTTCTTTCTCTCGGTTGCCCTATCGTTTTCATTTTTCTGATGTTCATAATATTGGGCCATCTGGAGGATAGCCGTAGGTTTGGAGGCTGCCCAACTACTCTCGCTAGCCTGCAGTTTCTGGGAGACCTCGGATGACAGACCCTTAACATAATTTTGGATGAACAGATGGTGTCCGGTTGCAGTGGTCATGTCCTGGCCGCTGTAATCGGAGAACACTGTTTCGAACCGAGAGAAGTATTCCGATACATCCTCCTGGGGTTTCTGGCGACAGGCCGTTACTATCGACCAGTCCGCTTTCTTTTCTGGAATCAGGGTTTTCAATTTCTGTACGATTTTATCTGGGAGGTCTAAAATGGATTTCAAAGGCTTCTGTCCCGGTCCTCGTTGTTTGTCAATTTCCTCGAATTGTGTCCAGGTATGTCCGAGCAGCTCATGGTGGTCGACTTTCCGGATTTGCTTCCACACATCAGCTGGTAGACATAACCCGAAAAACAAGTCGATGTCAGCCAGGGTCATAATCGTTGAACCTAGGGCTGTACCTAATTCAGTATAGAAGGCAGTGGGGTTTTTACGTAGGTCGGGTAGAGATTTCCGGAATGTCAGAATCTCTTGTCGGTCCCATGGCTGGTAGACCCAGTTGTACACTACCCTTCCTTTTGCATCTTGGTGGTTTGCATCATCGTGAGTCCCTGCACCTCGTGGAGGCACCCAGTAAGGGGCAGCCTCTCGTATTGGCATCATGGTGCTAGGTTGCTCAGTTGGTGGTTCGGTCACCACGGGTGTCGTGGGTTTAGCTCCCGATTCTCGTTCCGTGAGGTGGCGGAAAACCTCAAGCGTACGCGTAAGGAGGTCCGTCACATCACACTCGCCCTCATCCCCGATATCGACCTTCCGGTACAGAGTCGTTAGGCTCTCGGGACCTTGGTCTCGATATCGGTCCTCGTATGCGTTCAAGACATGGTAACACAGTCGTACAGTAAAGTGTCGTCTGTGACTCCCTGTATATGATTTAAACATATCCGTGATGTACTCTTCACCTTCCTTCCTTTCTACCAGTGTTCTTACTATCTTGTCGATCCCTGTTCGCTCATCTTTGCTTAGTCTGTTTATTCTTGCGGAACCGGTCCCTCGGGTCTCAGGGTCGCCCAACGTTGCCGTTTGCAGAGTATTTGGTACAAGAGGTTCGGCCGGCATAGAGACCATGGGGGCCGAAGCTGTGGCACTACCCTCATTTGCACCTGGGGGTGGTGGGTGTTGTGCTAAGGGTTGGGAAGGGGCATATGGAGGGGGCATGTAGATGGTCGGAGGGCCTAACAGCAGATCATCGCTCGCTCGTTTTTGTCTCGAGGATAAATCAGGGTAGAGCATGGAGGGTGTTCTAACCGGGCACTGGCTTGATGTTTCCATTTCTAGTTTCTGTTTGGCTTTCTCTCTTTCCTTTATCTCTCCTTCTAGCTTCTGAGCAGCTAGGTGGGCTGCTTTTCGCAGCTCTTTTTCCAACCTACTCTCAATTTTCCTTTTATGTTGTTCAGTTTCTTTGCGCCACATGCCGAAACTATCAAGCATAGCGGGCGTTGTCTTATTTTTACCTAGGGCTGTTTCTAGCGCGTTTATTTTGTCATCATCGAAGGATCCTATCAGTGGCCACTGACTTCCTTCATTCTTTTTCGTATATTTATGCCACAGTTTGTTATAGGCTATAGCGATCAATCCATGCTTCATGAACATGTCCTTATTAGGGGTGCCTTCCGGTGGAGCCGGATGGTTCATCTCTAATAAGCGGTCCGGGCTAAACAGGCTACCGATCAGTGGGGAGAAGACAGACATGACGGCTCGCAATGAGGGACAAAAAGTCAGCACTGCCTATCTTATCACTGTGTGCAAAGACTAGACAGAATATTTCTATTCTACGTTGTTTGCAAGCAGTGAATACCTCATGGACCAATATAAAAATAAAAAAACAATTCAGTGGGAAGAATAAGTAGGCTCGCAAAGGTCTGCGTTACCTACCCTTTCACTATCTGTAAAAAGGGGGGGGAGAGGGGCTCTTCCCTGTTTGCAGACAGAGAATCTCCAGAAAACAGTTTGTGAACAATAGTTCAGTTTCAAGTAATTGATCAGTGGGGGAGAAGGATAGACACGACAGTTGTATTACCTATCCTCCACTGTTTGAAAAGGGAGAGCCTGTTGTTTCTCCGTTTGCAGACAGAGGATCTCCAAATAAATTAACAAAGAGTAATACTAGTATTTTCTGGACAATTCAAATAACCATTTCGCAATTCGTCGTGTTTACACGACCTTACCCGGACCGCATGGACAGTTTCTTGTCTTCCGAATCCAGCGCCCGATCGTCCTCTTTTCCTCGTATTCCTCGCGGCACTCCTGATGGTTCCCAGTCAGGACCGTAGATCACTCGAGAGAGGTCTGTTCGGAACCAGTGAAGTTCGGATGATCGGCTGTCAGACGAGGGTCTATCGGACAGGTGCGCTCCCGATCGTTGCAGTCGTTCACTCTGTCGTCAGGACCTCTCCCACTGGATCCACGAGTCACTGATGGGCCCCACGTTTGGGACGCCAATTGCTAAAGGTCAGGCTACCAACCAGATTAAAAGATCCTTAAGTATTGCCCGGCGGTGTCGCCTCTTAACCCACAAGATATTAATCAAATGAAGAGGCAGCGCTGGAGACTGGAAGGCAGGAAACAAGGGTTTTATTCAGAATCTCTCCGGAGGAGAACACATCGGTTCGGACAGCAAGTATAGTCACGAGGCGCTCTAACCGCATCTCTGAGGCCTGGCCTCTTATACACAAGTTTATTGCTTTATTACATACAACACATCCTTGGCAATGCTTTGATGTACGGAGGGATATCCTCCGAATCTCCCCTTCATACCCGTTCCCACACACATTTACAGTTGAAGTCCCCACCCCGGTCACAACAGGTGATGATTACCGCGCAGCTGGACATTCCGCCGATTCGTGGAATGTGGGGGTTTGGTTGGATCTCATAGGGTGAGGGCTTTGATCAACCCGGGGGTCCTTTGATAAGGGAAGCTTTCTACTGTACGGGGAGGGGCAAGGAGCAGTATCGGTAGAGCTAGGTGTCGGCCTGGGAGCGAGGAAGACAAACGAGCACACAGGGAAAGGGGGTTTGCATCAAAGGGCCTGGGACCATGAAAGGGATGAAGGGAAGTGTCGCGCTGGGAACAGGATGGGGTTCTGAGGCAGAGCCGCGCTGAAGAGGGGTTTATGACCCAAGACATGTGAGAGTGGAGGGGGGGGGGGTTGTCAGCGCGCGAGGGGTCGCCTGCGAGGTCGAGAGTGAGAGAGACGCTGGCTATCGGCGAGGGGCAGGGAGGCCATGGTGTACAAAATGGCTGCCGCTTATGCGCACGAATGGGCCCAAGGAGAGCAAGATGGTGCCGATAATGTTGACATTTTCAGTCTAACCTTTAACAGGACTCAAACTAAGCTCTTAATCTGAAGTCAGTGGCTTGCAGGTACTGAATCACAGCTCTTAGTCTGAGGTCAGGGGCTAGCAGGGATACAATCACAGCTCCTAGTCTGAGGTCGGTGGCTAGCAGAAACGCAATCACAGCTCATAGTCTGAGGTCGGTGGCTAGCAGGGAGTCAATCACAGCTCTTAGTCTGAAGTCAGTGGCTTGCAGGGACTCAATCACAGCTCTTAGTCTGAGGTCAGTGGCTAGCAGGGACTCAATCACAGCTCTCAGTCTGAGGACGGTGGCTAGCAGAGACGCAATCACTGCTCATAGTCTGAGGTTGGTGGCTAGCAGGGAGTCAATCACAGCTCTTAGTCTGAAGTCAGTGGCTTGCAGGGACTCAATCACAGCTCTTAATCTGCGGTCAGAGGCTTGCAGGGACTCAATCACAGCTCTTAGTCTGAGGTCAGTGGGTAGCAGGGACTCAACCACATCTCTTAGTCTGAGGTCGGTGGCTGGCAGGGACTCAATCACAGCTCTTAGTCTCAGGTAGGTGGCTAGCAGGGACTCAATCACAGCTCTTAGTGTGAGGTCAGTGGGTAGCAGGGACTCAATCACAGCTCTTAGTCTGAGGTCGGTGGCTGGCAGGGACTCAATCACAGCTCTTAGTCTCAGGTCCGTGGCTAGCAGGGACTCAATCACAGCTCTTAGTCCGAGGTCGGTTGCTAGCAGGGACTCAATCTCAGGTCTTAGTCTCAGGTCTGTGGCAAGCAGGGACTCAATCACAGCTCTTAGTCTGAGGTCGGTGGCTAGCAGGGACTCAATCACAGCTCTTAGTCTGAAGTCAGTGGCTTGCAGGGACTCAATCGCAGCTCCATTCTGAAGTCAGTGGCTAGCAGGGACCCAATAACAGCTCCTAGTCTGAGGTCAGTGGCTAGCAGGGACTCAATCACAGCTTTTAGTATGAGGTCGGTGGATAGCAGGGAATCAATCACAGCTCTTAGTCCAAGGTCGCTGGCTAGCAGAGACGCAATCACAGCTCATAGTCTGAAGGTCGGTGGCTAGCAGAGACGCATTCACAGCTCATAGTCTGAGGTCGGTGGCTAGCAGGGAGTCAATCACAGCTCTTAGTCTGAAGTCAGTGGCTTGCAGGGACTCAATCACAGCTCTTAGTCTGAGGTCGGTGGCTAGCAGGGAGTCAATCACAGCTCCTAGTCTGAGGTCAGTGGCTAGCAGGGACTCAATCTCAGGTCTTAGTCTCAGGTCTGTGGCTAGCAGGGACTCAATCACAGCTCTTAGTCTGAGGTCGTTGGCTAGCAGGGACTCAATCTCAGGTCTTAGTCGCAGGTCTGTGGCTAGCAGGGACTCAATCACAGCTCTTAGTCTGAGGTCGGTGGCTAGCAGAGACGCAGTCACAGCTCATAGTCTGAGGTCAGTGGCTAGCAGAGACGCAATCACAGCTCATAGTCTGAGGTCGGTGGCTAGCAGAGATGCAATCACAGCTCATAGTCTGAGGTCGGTGGCTAGCAGGGAGTCAATCACAACTCTTAGTCTGAGGTCGGGAGCTAGCAGGGACTCAATCACAGCTCTTAATCTGTAGTCAGTGGCTAGCAGGGACTCAAACACAGCTCTTAGTCTCAGGTCGGTGGCTAGCAGGGACTCAATCACAGCTCCCATTCTGAAGTCAGTGGCTAGCAGGGACCCAATCACAGCTCCTAGTCTGAGGTCAGTGGCTAGCAGGGACTCAATCTCAGGTCTTAGTCTCAGGTCTGTGGCTAGCACGGACTCAATCACAGCTCTTAGTCTGAGGTCGGTGGCTAGCAGGGACTCAATCTCAGGTCTTAGTCTCAGGTCTGTGGCTAGCAGGGACTCAAACAAAGCTCTTAATCTGAAGTCAGTGGCTTGCAGGGACTGAATCACAGCTCTTAGTCTGAGGTCAGTGGCTAGCAGGGACACAATCACAGCTCCTAGTCTGAGGTCGGTGGCTAGCACAGACGCAATCACAGCTCATAGTCTGAGGTCGGTGGCTAGCAGGGAGTCAATCACAGCTCTTAGTCTGAAGTCAGTGGCTTGCAGGGACTCAATCACAGCTCTTAGTCTGAGGTCAGTGGCTAGCAGGGACTCAATCACAGCTCTTAGTCTGAGGACGGTGGCTAGCAGAGACGCAATCACAGCTCATAGTCTGAGGTTGGTGGCTAGCA
This sequence comes from Lissotriton helveticus, assembly GCF_964261635.1. NCBI lineage: Eukaryota > Metazoa > Chordata > Amphibia > Caudata > Salamandridae > Lissotriton > Lissotriton helveticus. Next base: position 56,266,201 of record NC_136069.1, on the reverse strand, counting down.
GGGAGTCAATCACAGCTCTTAGTCTGAAGTCAGTGGCTTGCAGGGACTCAATCACAGCTCTTAATCTGCAGTTAGAGGCTTGCAGGGACTCAATCACAGCTCTTAGTCTGAGGTCAGTGGGTAGCAGGGACTCAATCACATCTCTTAGTCTGAGGTTGGTGGCTGGCAGGGACTCAATCACAGCTCTTAGTCTCAGGTAGGTGGCTAGCAGGGACTCAATCACAGCTCTTAGTGTGAGGTCAGTGGGTAGCAGGGACTCAATCACAGCTCTTAGTCTGAGGTCGGTGGCTGGCAGGGACTCAATCACAGCTCTTAGTCTCAGGTCCGTGGTTAGCAGGGACTCAATCACAGCTCTTAGTCCGAGGTCGGTTGCTAGCAGGGACTCAATCTCAGGTCTTAGTCTCAGGTCTGTGGCTATCAGGGACTCAATCACAGCTCTTAGTCTGAGGTCGGTGGCTAGCAGGGACTCAATCACAGCTCTTAGTCTGAAGTCAGTGGCTTGCAGGGACTCAATCGCAGCTACATTCTGAAGTCAGTGGCTAGCAGGGACCCAATAACAGCTCCTAGTCTGAGGTCAGTGGCTAGCAGGGACTCAATCACAGCTTTTATTCTGAGGTCGGTGGATAGCAGGGACTCAATCACAGCTCTTAGTCCAAGGTCGGTGGCTAGCAGAGACGCAATCACAGCTCACAGTCTGAGGTCGGTGGCTAGCAGAGACGCATTCACGGCTCATAGTCTGAGGTCGGTGGCTAGCAGGGACTCAAACAAAGCTCTTAATCTGCAGTCAGTGGCTAGCAGGGACCCAATAACAGCTCCTAGTCTGAGGTCAGTGGCTAGCAGGGACTCAATCACAGCTTTTAGTCTGAGGTCGGTGGCTAGCAGGGACTCAAACAAAGCTCTTAATCTGAAGTCAGTGGCTTGCAGGGACTGAATCACAGCTCTTAGTCTGAGGTCAGTGGCTAGCAGGGACTCAATCACAGCTCCTAGTCTGAGGTCGGTGGCTAGCAGAGACGCAATCACAGCTCATAGTCTGAGGTCGGTGGCTAGCAGGGAGTCAATCACAGCTCTTAGTCTGAAGTCAGTGGCTTGCAGGAACTCAATCACAGCTCTTAGTCTGAGGTCAGTGGCTAGCAGGGACTCAATCACAGCTCTTAGTCTGAGGTCGGTGGCTAGCAGAGACACAATCACAGCTCATAGTCTGAGGTTGGTGGCTAGCAGGGTGTCAATCACAGCTCTTAGTCTGAAGTCAGTGGCTTGCAGGGACTCAATCACAGCTCTTAATCTGCAGTCAGAGGCTTGCAGGGACTCAATCACAGCTCTTAGTCTGAGGTCGGTGGCTGGCAGGGACTCAATCACAGCTCTTAGTCTCAGGTCGGTGGCTAGCAGGGACTCAATCACAGCTCTTAGTGTGAGGCCAGTGGGTAGCAGGGACTCAATCACAGCTTTTAGTCTGAGGTCGGTGGCTGGCAGGGACTCAATCACAGCTCTTAGTCTCAGGTCCGTGGCTAGCAGGGACTCAATCACAGCTCTTAGTCCGAGGTCGGTTGCTAGCAGGGACTCAATCACAGCTCTTAGTCTAAAGTCAGTGGCTTGCAGGGACTCAATCACAGCTCCCATTCTGAAGTCAGTGTCTAGCAGGGACCCAGTAACAGCTCCTATTCTGAGGTCAGTGGCTAGCAGGGACTCAATCACAGCTTTTAGTCTGAGGTCGGTGGCTAGCAGGTTCTCAAACACAGCTCTTAGTCTCAGGTCGGTGGCTAGCAGGGACTCAATCACAGCTCTTAGTCTGAGGTCGGTGGCTAGCAGAGACACAATCACTGCTCATAGTCTGTGGTTGGTGGCTAGCAGGGTGTCAATCACAGCTCTTAATCTGCAGTCAGAGGCTTGCAGGGACTCAATCACAGCTCTTAGTCTGAGGTCAGTGGGTAGCAGGTACTCAATCACATCTCTTAGTCTGAGGTCGGTGGCTGGCAGGGACTCAATCACAGCTCTTAGTCTCAGGTCGGTGGCTAGCAGGGACTCAATCACAGCTCTTAGTGTGAGGCCAGTGGGTAGCAGGGACTCAATCACAGCTTTTAGTCTGAGGTCGGTGGCTGGCAAGGACTCAATCACAGCTCTTAGTCTCAGGTCCGTGGCTAGCAGGGACTCAATCACAGCTCTTAGTCCGAGGTCGGTTGCTAGCAGGGACTCAATCACAGCTCTTAGTCTAAAGTCAGTGGCTTGCAGGGACTCAATCACAGCTCCCATTCTGAAGTCAGTGTCTAGCAGGGACCCAGTAACAGCTCCTATTCTGAGGTCAGTGGCTAGCAGGGACTCAATCACAGCTTTTAGTCTGAGGTCGGTGGCTAGCAGGGACTCAAACACAGCTCTTAGTCTCAGGTCGGTGGCTAGCAGGGACTCAATCACAGCTCTTAGTCTCAGGTCCGTGGCTAGCAGGAACTCAATCACAACTCTTAGTCCGAAGTCAGTGGCTTGCAGGGACTTAATCACAGCTCCCATTCTGAAGTCAGTGGCTAGCAGGGACCAATCACAGCTCCTAATCTGAGGTCAGTGGCTAGCAGGGAGTCAATCTCAGGTCTTAGTCTCAGGTCTGTGGCTAGCAGGGACTCAATCACAGCTCTTAGTCTGAGGTTGGTGGCTAGCAGGGACTCAATCACAGCTCTTAGTCTGAAGTCAGTGGCTTGCAGGGACTCAATCACAGCTCCCATTCTGAAGTCAGTGGCTAGCAGGGACCCAATAGCAGCTCCTAGTCTGAGGTCAGTGGCTAGCAGGGACTCAATCACAGCTTTTAGTCTGAGGTCGGTGGATAGCAGGGACTCAATCACGGCTCTTAGTCTGAGGTCGGTGGCTAGCAGAGACGCAATCACAGCTCATAGTCTGAGGTCGGTGGCTAGCAGGGAGTCAATCACAGTTCTTAGTCTGAAGTCGGTAGCTAGCAGGGACTCAATCACAGCTCTTAATCTGCAGTCAGTGGCTTGCAGGGACTCAATCACAGCTCTTAGTCTATAGTCAGTGGCTAGCAGGGACTCAATCACAGCACTTAGTCTGAGGTTGGTGGCTAGCAGGGAATCAATCACAGCTCTTAGTCTGAAGTCAGTGGCTTGCAGGGACTCAATCACAGCTTCCATTCTGAAGTCAGTGGCTAGCAGGGACCCAATCACAGCTCCTAGTCTGAGGTCAGTGGCTAGCAGGGACTCTATCACAGCTCTTAGTCGGAGGTCGGTGGCTAGGAGGGACTCAATCACAGCTCCTAGTCTGAGGTCGGTGGCTAGCAGAGACGCAATCACAGCTCATAGTCTGAGGTCGGTGGCTAGCAGGGAGTCAATTACAGCTCTTAGTCTGAAGTCAGTGGCTTGCAGGGACTCAATATCACAGCTCTTAATCTGCAGTCAGAGGCTTGCAGGGACTCAATCACAGCTCTTAGTCTGAGGTCAGTGGGTAGCAGGGACTCAATCACATCTCTTAGTCTGAGGATGGTGGCTGGCAGGGACTCAATCACAGCTCTTAGTCTCAGGTCGGTGGCTACCAGGGACTCAATCACGGCTCTTAGTGTGAGGTCAGTGGGTAACAGGGACTCAATCACAGCTCTTAGTCTGAGGTCGGTGGCTGGCAGGGACTCAATCACAGCTCTTAGTCTCAGGTCCGTGGCTAGCAGGGACTCAATCACAGCTCTTAGTCCGAGGTCAGTTGCTAGCAGCGACTCAATCTCAAGTCTTAGTCTCAGGTCTGTGGCTAGCAGGGACTCAATCAGAGCTCTTAGTCTGAGGTTGGTGGCTAGCAGGCACTCAATCACAGCTCTTAGTCTGAAGTCAGTGGCTTGCAGGGAATCAATCGCAGCTCCCATTCTGAAGTCAGTGGCTAGCAGGGACCCAATAACAGCTCCTACTCTGAGGTCAGTGGCTAGCAGGGACTCAATCACAGCTTTTAGTCTGAGGTCTGTGGATAGCAGGGACTCAATCACAGCTCTTAGTCTGAGGTCGGTGGCTAGCAGAGACGCAATCATAGCACATAGTCTGAGGTCGGTGGCTAGCAGAGACCCAATCACAGCTCCTAGTCTGAGGTCAGTGGCTAGCACGGACTCAATCTCAGGTCTTAGTCTCAGGTCTGTGGCTAGCAGGGACTCAATCACAGCTCTTAGTCTGAGGTCGGTGGCTAGCAGGGACTCAATCTCAGGTCTTAGTCTCAGGTCTGTGGCTAGCAGGGACTCAATCACAGCTCTTAGTCTGAGGTCAGTGGCTAGCAGGGACTCAATCACAGCTCTTAGTCTGAGGACGGTGGCTAGCAGAGACGCAACCACAGCTCATAGTCTGAGGTTGGTGGCTAGCAGGGAGTCAATCACAGCTCTTAGTCTGAAGTCAGTGGCTTGCAGGGACTCAATCACAGCTCTTAATCTGCAGTTAGAGGCTTGCAGGGACTCAATCACAGCTCTTAGTCTGAGGTCAGTGGGTAGCAGGGACTCAATCACAGCTCTTAATCTGCAGTCAGTGGCTAGCAGGGACCTAATAACAGCTCCTAGTCTGAGGTCAGTGGCTAGCAGGGACTCAATCACAACTTTTAGTCTGAGGTCGGTGGCTAGCAAAGACTCAAACAAAGCTCTTAATCTGAAGTCAGTGGCTTGCAGGGACTGAATCACATCTCTTAGTCTGAGGTCAGTGGCTAGCAGGGACTCAATCACAGCTCCTAGTCTGAGGTCGGTGGCTAACCGAGACGCAATCACAGCTCATAGTCTGAGGTCGCTGGCTAGCAGGGAGTCAATCACAGCTCTTAGTCTGAAGTCAGTGGGTAGCAGGGACTCAATCACATCTCTTAGTCTGAGGTTGGTGGCTGGCAGGGACTCAATCACAGCTCTTAGTCTCAGGTAGGTGGCTAGCAGGGACTCAATCACAGCTCTTAGTGTGAGGTCAGTGGGTAGCAGGGACTCAATCACAGCTCTTAGTCTGAGGTCGGTGGCTGGCAGGGACTCAATCACAGCTCTTAGTCTCAGGTCCGTGGTTAGCAGGGACTCAATCACAGCTCCTAGTCTGAGGTCGGTGGCTAACCGAGACGCAATCACAGCTCATAGTCTGAGGTCGCTGGCTAGCACGGACTCAATCACAGCTCTTAGTCTGAGGTCGGTGGCTAGCAGGGACTCAATCTCAGGTCTTAGTCTCAGGTCTGTGGCTAGCAGGGACTCAAACAAAGCTCTTAATCTGAAGTCAGTGGCTTGCAGGGACTGAATCACAGCTCTTAGTCTGAGGTCAGTGGCTAGCAGGGACACAATCACAGCTCCTAGTCTGAGGTCGGTGGCTAGCACAGACGCAATCACAGCTCATAGTCTGAGGTCGGTGGCTAGCAGGGAGTCAATCACAGCTCTTAGTCTGAAGTCAGTGGCTTGCAGGGACTCAATCACAGCTCTTAGTCTGAGGTCAGTGGCTAGCAGGGACTCAATCACAGCTCTTAGTCTGAGGACGGTGGCTAGCAGAGACGCAATCACAGCTCATAGTCTGAGGTTGGTGGCTAGCAGGGAGTCAATCACAGCTCTTAGTCTGAAGTCAGTGGCTTGCAGGGACTCAATCACAGCTCTTAATCTGCAGTTAGAGGCTTGCAGGGACTCAATCACAGCTCTTAGTCTGAGGTCAGTGGGTAGCAGGGACTCAATCACATCTCTTAGTCTGAGGTTGGTGGCTGGCAGGGACTCAATCACAGCTCTTAGTCTCAGGTAGGTGGCTAGCAGGGACTCAATCACAGCTCTTAGTGTGAGGTCAGTGGGTAGCAGGGACTCAATCACAGCTCTTAGTCTGAGGTCGGTGGCTGGCAGGGACTCAATCACAGCTCTTAGTCTCAGGTCCGTGGTTAGCAGGGACTCAATCACAGCTCTTAGTCCGAGGTCGGTTGCTAGCAGGGACTCAATCTCAGGTCTTAGTCTCAGGTCTGTGGCTATCAGGGACTCAATCACAGCTCTTAGTCTGAGGTCGGTGGCTAGCAGGGACTCAATCACAGCTCTTAGTCTGAAGTCAGTGGCTTGCAGGGACTCAATCGCAGCTACATTCTGAAGTCAGTGGCTAGCAGGGACCCAATAACAGCTCCTAGTCTGAGGTCAGTGGCTAGCAGGGACTCAATCACAGCTTTTATTCTGAGGTCGGTGGATAGCAGGGACTCAATCACAGCTCTTAGTCCAAGGTCGGTGGCTAGCAGAGACGCAATCACAGCTCACAGTCTGAGGTCGGTGGCTAGCAGAGACGCATTCACGGCTCATAGTCTGAGGTCGGTGGCTAGCAGGGACTCAAACAAAGCTCTTAATCTGCAGTCAGTGGCTAGCAGGGACCCAATAACAGCTCCTAGTCTGAGGTCAGTGGCTAGCAGGGACTCAATCACAGCTTTTAGTCTGAGGTCGGTGGCTAGCAGGGACTCAAACAAAGCTCTTAATCTGAAGTCAGTGGCTTGCAGGGACTGAATCACAGCTCTTAGTCTGAGGTCAGTGGCTAGCAGGGACTCAATCACAGCTCCTAGTCTGAGGTCGGTGGCTAGCAGAGACGCAATCACAGCTCATAGTCTGAGGTCGGTGGCTAGCAGGGAGTCAATCACAGCTCTTAGTCTGAAGTCAGTGGCTTGCAGGAACTCAATCACAGCTCTTAGTCTGAGTTTAGTGGCTAGCAGGGACTCAATCACAGCTCTTAGTCTGAGGTCGGTGGCTAGCAGAGACACAATCACAGCTCATAGTCTGAGGTTGGTGGCTAGCAGGGTGTCAATCACAGCTCTTAGTCTGAAGTCAGTGGCTTGCAGGGACTCAATCACAGCTCTTAATCTGCAGTCAGAGGCTTGCAGGGACTCAATCACAGCTCTTAGTCTGAGGTCGGTGGCTGGCAGGGACTCAATCACAGCTCTTAGTCTCAGGTCGGTGGCTAGCAGGGACTCAATCACAGCTCTTAGTGTGAGGCCAGTGGGTAGCAGGGACTCAATCACAGCTTTTAGTCTGAGGTCGGTGGCTGGCAGGGACTCAATCACAGCTCTTAGTCTCAGGTCCGTGGCTAGCAGGGACTCAATCACAGCTCTTAGTCCGAGGTCGGTTGCTAGCAGGGACTCAATCACAGCTCTTAGTCTAAAGTCAGTGGCTTGCAGGGACTCAATCACAGCTCCCATTCTGAAGTCAGTGTCTAGCAGGGACCCAGTAACAGCTCCTATTCTGAGGTCAGTGGCTAGCAGGGACTCAATCACAGCTTTTAGTCTGAGGTCGGTGGCTAGCAGGTTCTCAAACACAGCTCTTAGTCTCAGGTCGGTGGCTAGCAGGGACTCAATCACAGCTCTTAGTCTGAGGTCGGTGGCTAGCAGAGACACAATCACTGCTCATAGTCTGTGGTTGGTGGCTAGCAGGGTGTCAATCACAGCTCTTAATCTGCAGTCAGAGGCTTGCAGGGACTCAATCACAGCTCTTAGTCTGAGGTCAGTGGGTAGCAGGTACTCAATCACATCTCTTAGTCTGAGGTCGGTGGCTGGCAGGGACTCAATCACAGCTCTTAGTCTCAGGTCGGTGGCTAGCAGGGACTCAATCACAGCTCTTAGTGTGAGGCCAGTGGGTAGCAGGGACTCAATCACAGCTTTTAGTCTGAGGTCGGTGGCTGGCAAGGACTCAATCACAGCTCTTAGTCTCAGGTCCGTGGCTAGCAGGGACTCAATCACAGCTCTTAGTCCGAGGTCGGTTGCTAGCAGGGACTCAATCACAGCTCTTAGTCTAAAGTCAGTGGCTTGCAGGGACTCAATCACAGCTCCCATTCTGAAGTCAGTGTCTAGCAGGGACCCAGTAACAGCTCCTATTCTGAGGTCAGTGGCTAGCAGGGACTCAATCACAGCTTTTAGTCTGAGGTCGGTGGCTAGCAGGGACTCAAACACAGCTCTTAGTCTCAGGTCGGTGGCTAGCAGGGACTCAATCACAGCTCTTAGTCTCAGGTCCGTGGCTAGCAGGAACTCAATCACAACTCTTAGTCCGAAGTCAGTGGCTTGCAGGGACTTAATCACAGCTCCCATTCTGAAGTCAGTGGCTAGCAGGGACCAATCACAGCTCCTAATCTGAGGTCAGTGGCTAGCAGGGAGTCAATCTCAGGTCTTAGTCTCAGGTCTGTGGCTAGCAGGGACTCAATCACAGCTCTTAGTCTGAGGTTGGTGGCTAGCAGGGACTCAATCACAGCTCTTAGTCTGAAGTCAGTGGCTTGCAGGGACTCAATCACAGCTCCCATTCTGAAGTCAGTGGCTAGCAGGGACCCAATAGCAGCTCCTAGTCTGAGGTCAGTGGCTAGCAGGGACTCAATCACAGCTTTTAGTCTGAGGTCGGTGGATAGCAGGGACTCAATCACGGCTCTTAGTCTGAGGTCGGTGGCTAGCAGAGACGCAATCACAGCTCATAGTCTGAGGTCGGTGGCTAGCAGGGAGTCAATCACAGTTCTTAGTCTGAAGTCGGTAGCTAGCAGGGACTCAATCACAGCTCTTAATCTGCAGTCAGTGGCTTGCAGGGACTCAATCACAGCTCTTAGTCTATAGTCAGTGGCTAGCAGGGACTCAATCACAGCACTTAGTCTGAGGTTGGTGGCTAGCAGGGAATCAATCACAGCTCTTAGTCTGAAGTCAGTGGCTTGCAGGGACTCAATCACAGCTTCCATTCTGAAGTCAGTGGCTAGCAGGGACCCAATCACAGCTCCTAGTCTGAGGTCAGTGGCTAGCAGGGACTCTATCACAGCTCTTAGTCGGAGGTCGGTGGCTAGGAGGGACTCAATCACAGCTCCTAGTCTGAGGTCGGTGGCTAGCAGAGACGCAATCACAGCTCATAGTCTGAGGTCGGTGGCTAGCAGGGAGTCAATTACAGCTCTTAGTCTGAAGTCAGTGGCTTGCAGGGACTCAATATCACAGCTCTTAATCTGCAGTCAGAGGCTTGCAGGGACTCAATCACAGCTCTTAGTCTGAGGTCAGTGGGTAGCAGGGACTCAATCACATCTCTTAGTCTGAGGATGGTGGCTGGCAGGGACTCAATCACAGCTCTTAGTCTCAGGTCGGTGGCTACCAGGGACTCAATCACGGCTCTTAGTGTGAGGTCAGTGGGTAACAGGGACTCAATCACAGCTCTTAGTCTGAGGTCGGTGGCTGGCAGGGACTCAATCACAGCTCTTAGTCTCAGGTCCGTGGCTAGCAGGGACTCAATCACAGCTCTTAGTCCGAGGTCAGTTGCTAGCAGCGACTCAATCTCAAGTCTTAGTCTCAGGTCTGTGGCTAGCAGGGACTCAATCAGAGCTCTTAGTCTGAGGTTGGTGGCTAGCAGGCACTCAATCACAGCTCTTAGTCTGAAGTCAGTGGCTTGCAGGGAATCAATCGCAGCTCCCATTCTGAAGTCAGTGGCTAGCAGGGACCCAATAACAGCTCCTACTCTGAGGTCAGTGGCTAGCAGGGACTCAATCACAGCTTTTAGTCTGAGGTCTGTGGATAGCAGGGACTCAATCACAGCTCTTAGTCTGAGGTCGGTGGCTAGCAGAGACGCAATCATAGCACATAGTCTGAGGTCGGTGGCTAGCAGAGACCCAATCACAGCTCCTAGTCTGAGGTCAGTGGCTAGCACGGACTCAATCTCAGGTCTTAGTCTCAGGTCTGTGGCTAGCAGGGACTCAATCACAGCTCTTAGTCTGAGGTCGGTGGCTAGCAGGGACTCAATCTCAGGTCTTAGTCTCAGGTCTGTGGCTAGCAGGGACTCAATCACAGCTCTTAGTCTGAGGTCAGTGGCTAGCAGGGACTCAATCACAGCTCTTAGTCTGAGGACGGTGGCTAGCAGAGACGCAACCACAGCTCATAGTCTGAGGTTGGTGGCTAGCAGGGAGTCAATCACAGCTCTTAGTCTGAAGTCAGTGGCTTGCAGGGACTCAATCACAGCTCTTAATCTGCAGTTAGAGGCTTGCAGGGACTCAATCACAGCTCTTAGTCTGAGGTCAGTGGGTAGCAGGGACTCAATCACAGCTCTTAATCTGCAGTCAGTGGCTAGCAGGGACCTAATAACAGCTCCTAGTCTGAGGTCAGTGGCTAGCAGGGACTCAATCACAGCTTTTAGTCTGAGGTCGGTGGCTAGCAAAGACTCAAACAAAGCTCTTAATCTGAAGTCAGTGGCTTGCAGGGACTGAATCACATCTCTTAGTCTGAGGTCAGTGGCTAGCAGGGACTCAATCACAGCTCCTAGTCTGAGGTCGGTGGCTAACCGAGACGCAATCACAGCTCATAGTCTGAGGTCGCTGGCTAGCAGGGAGTCAATCACAGCTCTTAGTCTGAAGTCAGTGGCTTGCAGGGACTCAATCACAGCTCTTAGTCTGAGGTCGGTGGCTAGCAGGGAGTCAATCACAGCTCTTAGTCTGAAGTCAGTGGCTTGCAGGGACTCAATCACAGCTCTTAACCTGCAGTCAGAGGCTTGCAGGGACTCAATCACAGCTCTTAGTCTGAGGTCAGTGGGTAGCAGGGACTCAATCACATCTCTTAGTCTGAGGTCGGTGGCTGGCAGGGACTCAATCACAGCTCTTAGTCTCAGGTCGGTGGCTAGCAGGGACTCAATCACTGCTCTTAGTGTGCGGTCAGTGGGTCGCAGGGACTCAATCACAGCTTTTAGTCTGAGGTCGGTGGCTGGCAGGGACTCAATCACAGCTCTTAGTCTCAGGTCCGTGTCTAGCAGGGACTCAATCACAGCTCTTAGTCCGAGGTCGGTTGCTAGCAGGGACTCAATCACAGCTCTTAGTCTAAAGTCAGTGGCTTGCAGGGACTCAATCACAGCTCCCATTCTGAAGTCAGTGGCTAGCAGGGACCTAGTAACAGCTCCTAGTCTGAGGTCAGTGGCTAGCAGGGACTCAATCACAGCTTTTAGTCTGAGGTCGGTGGCTAGCAGGGACTCAAACACAGCTCTTAGTCTCAGGTCGGTGGCTAGCAGGGACTCAATCACAGCTCTTAGTCTCAGGTCGGTGGCTAGCAGGGACTCAATCACAACTCTTAGTCTGAAGTCAGTGGCTTGCACGGACTCAATCACAGCTCCCATTCTGAAGTCAGTGGCTAGCAGGGACCCAATCACAGCTCCTAGTCTGAGGTCAGTGGCTAGCAGGGACTCAATCTCAACTCTTAGTCTCAGGTCCGTGGCTAGCAGGGACTCAATCACAGCTTTTAGTCTGAGGTCGGTGGCTGGCAGGGACTCAATCACAGCTCTTAGTCTCAGGTCCGTGGCTAGCAGGGACTCAATCACAGCTCTTAGTCCGAGGTCGGTTGCTAGCAGGGACTCAATCACAGCTCTTAGTCTAAAGTCAGTGGCTTGCAGGGACTCAATCACAGCTCCCATTCTGAAGTCAGTGTCTAGCAGGGACCCAGTAACAGCTCCTATTCTGAGGTCAGTGGCTAGCAGGGACTCAATCACAGCTTTTAGTCTGAGGTCGGTGGCTAGCAGGGACTCAAACACAGCTCTTAGTCTCAGGTCGGTGGCTAGCAGGGACTCAATCACAGCTCTTAGTCTGAGTTCGGTGGCTAGCAGAGACACAATCACAGCTCATAGTCTGTGGTTGGTGGCTAGCAGGGTGTCAATCACAGCTCTTAATCTGCAGTCAGAGGCTTGCAGGGACTCAATCACAGCTCTTAGTCTGAGGTCAGTGGGTAGCAGGTACTCAATCACATCTCTTAGTCTGAGGTCGGTGGCTGGCAGGGACTCAATCACAGCTCTTAGTCTCAGGTCGGTGGCTAGCAGGGACTCAATCACAGCTTTTAGTGTGAGGCCAGTGGGTAGCAGGGACTCAATCACAGCTTTTAGTCTGAGGTCGGTGGCTGGCAGGGACTCAATCACAGCTCTTAGTCTCAGGTCCGTGGCTAGCAGGGACTCAATCACAGCTCTTAGTCCGAGGTCGGTTGCTAGCAGGGACTCAATCACAGCTCTTAGTCTATAGTCAGTGGCTAGCAGGGACTCAATCACAGCACTTAGTCTGAGGTTGGTGGCTAGCAGGGAATCAATCACAGCTCTTAGTCTGAAGTCAGTGGCTTGCAGGGACTCAATCACAGCTTCCATTCTGAAGTCAGTGGCTAGCAGGGACCCAATCACAGCTCCTAGTCTGAGGTCAGTGGCTAGCAGGGACTCTATCACAGCTCTTAGTCGGAGGTCGGTGGCTAGGAGGGACTCAATCACAGCTCCTAGTCTGAGGTCGGTGGCTAGCAGAGACGCAATCACAGCTCATAGTCTGAGGTCGGTGGCTAGCAGGGAGTCAATTACAGCTCTTAGTCTGAAGTCAGTGGCTTGCAGGGACTCAATATCACAGCTCTTAATCTGCAGTCAGAGGCTTGCAGGGACTCAATCACAGCTCTTAGTCTGAGGTCAGTGGGTAGCAGGGACTCAATCACATCTCTTAGTCTGAGGATGGTGGCTGGCAGGGACTCAATCACAGCTCTTAGTCTCAGGTCGGTGGCTACCAGGGACTCAATCACGGCTCTTAGTGTGAGGTCAGTGGGTAACAGGGACTCAATCACAGCTCTTAGTCTGAGGTCGGTGGCTGGCAGGGACTCAATCACAGCTCTTAGTCTCAGGTCCGTGGCTAGCAGGGACTCAATCACAGCTCTTAGTCCGAGGTCGGTTGCTAGCAGCGACTCAATCTCAGGTCTTAGTCTCAGGTCTGTGGCTAGCAGGGACTCAATCACAGCTCTTAGTCTGAGGTTGGTGGCTAGCAGGCACTCAATCACAGCTCTTAGTCTGAAGTCAGTGGCTTGCAGGGACTCAATCGCAGCTCCCATTCTGAAGTCAGTGGCTAGCAGGGACCCAATAACAGCTCCTACTCTGAGGTCAGTGGCTAGCAGGGACTCAATCACAGCTTTTAGTCTGAGGTCTGTGGATAGCAGGGACTCAATCACAGCTCTTAGTCTGAGGTCGGTGGCTAGCAGAGACGCAATCATAGCACATAGTCTGAGGTCGGTGGCTAGCAGAGACCCAATCACAGCTCCTAGTCTGAGGTCAGTGGCTAGCAGGGACTCAATCTCAGGTCTTAGTCTCAGGTCTGTGGCTAGCAGGGACTCAATCACAGCTCTTAGTCTGAGGTCGGTGGCTAGCAGGGACTCAATCTCAGGTCTTAGTCTCAGGTCTGTGGCTAGCAGGGACTCAATCACAGCTCTTAGTCTGAGGTCAGTGGCTAGCAGGGACTCAATCACAGCTCTTAGTCTGAGGACGGTGGCTAGCAGAGACGCAATCACAGCTCATAGTCTGAGGTTGGTGGCTAGCAGGGAGTCAATCACAGCTCTTAGTCTGAAGTCAGTGGCTTGCAGGGACTCAATCACAGCTCTTAATCTGCAGTTAGAGGCTTGCAGGGACTCAATCACAGCTCTTAGTCTGAGGTCAGTGGGTAGCAGGGACTCAATCACAGCTCTTAATCTGCAGTCAGTGGCTAGCAGGGACCTAATAACAGCTCCTAGTCTGAGGTCAGTGGCTAGCAGGGACTCAATCACAGCTTTTAGTCTGAGGTCGGTGGCTAGCAAAGACTCAAACAAAGCTCTTAATCTGAAGTCAGTGGCTTGCAGGGACTGAATCACATCTCTTAGTCTGAGGTCAGTGGCTAGCAGGGACTCAATCACAGCTCCTAGTCTGAGGTCGGTGGCTAACCGAGACGCAATCACAGCTCATAGTCTGAGGTCGCTGGCTAGCAGGGAGTCAATCACAGCTCTTAGTCTGAAGTCAGTGGCTTGCAGGGACTCAATCACAGCTCTTAGTCTGAGGTCGGTGGCTAGCAGGGAGTCAATCACAGCTCTTAGTCTGAAGTCAGTGGCTTGCAGGGACTCAATCACAGCTCTTAACCTGCAGTCAGAGGCTTGCAGGGACTCAATCACAGCTCTTAGTCTGAGGTCAGTGGGTAGCAGGGACTCAATCACATCTCTTAGTCTGAGGTCGGTGGCTGGCAGGGACTCAATCACAGCTCTTAGTCTCAGGTCGGTGGCTAGCAGGGACTCAATCACTGCTCTTAGTGTGCGGTCAGTGGGTCGCAGGGACTCAATCACAGCTTTTAGTCTGAGGTCGGTGGCTGGCAGGGACTCAATCACAGCTCTTAGTCTCAGGTCCGTGTCTAGCAGGGACTCAATCACAGCTCTTAGTCCGAGGTCGGTTGCTAGCAGGGACTCAATCACAGCTCTTAGTCTAAAGTCAGTGGCTTGCAGGGACTCAATCACAGCTCCCATTCTGAAGTCAGTGGCTAGCAGGGACCTAGTAACAGCTCCTAGTCTGAGGTCAGTGGCTAGCAGGGACTCAATCACAGCTTTTAGTCTGAGGTCGGTGGCTAGCAGGGACTCAAACACAGCTCTTAGTCTCAGGTCAGTGGCTAGCAGGGACTCAATCACAGCTCTTAATCTCAGGTCGGTGGCTAGCAGGGACTCAATCACAACTCTTAGTCTGAAGTCAGTGGCTTGCACGGACTCAATCACAGCTCCCATTCTGAAGTCAGTGGCTAGCAGGGACCCAGTAACAGCTCCTATTCTGAGGTCAGTGGCTAGCAGGGACTCAATCACAGCTTTTAGTCAGAGGTCGGTGGCTAGCAGGGACTCAAACACAGCTCTTAGTCTCAGGTCGGTGGCTAGCAGGGACTCAATCACAGCTCTTAGTCTGAGTTCGGTGGCTAGCAGAGACACAATCACAGCTCATAGTCTGTGGTTGGTGGCTAGCAGGGTGTCAATCACAGCTCTTAATCTGCAGTCAGAGGCTTGCAGGGACTCAATCACAGCTCTTAGTCTGAGGTCAGTGGGTAGCAGGTACTCAATCACATCTCTTAGTCTGAGGTCGGTGGCTGGCAGGGACTCAATCACAGCTCTTAGTCTCAGGTCGGTGGCTAGCAGGGACTCAATCACAGCTCTTAGTGTGAGGCCAGTGGGTAGCAGGGACTCAATCACAGCTTTTAGTCTGAGGTCGGTGGCTGGCAGGGACTCAATCACAGCTCTTAGTCTCAGGTCCGTGGCTAGCAGGGACTCAATCACAGCTCTTAGTCCGAGGTCGGTTGCTAGCAGGGACTCAATCACAGCTCTTAGTCTAAAGTCAGTGGCTTGCAGGGACTCAATCACAGCTCCCATTCTGAAGTCAGTGTCTAGCAGGGACCCAGTAACAGCTCCTATTCTGAGGTCAGTGGCTAGCAGGGACTCAATCACAGCTTTTAGTCTGAGGTCGGTGGCTAGCAGGGACTCAAACACAGCTCTTAGTCTCAGGTCGGTGGCTAGCAGGGACTCAATCAAAGCTCTTAGTCTCAGGTCGGTGGCTAGCAGGAACTCAATCACAACTCTTAGTCCGAAGTCAGTGGCTTGCAGGGACTCAATCACAGCTCCCATTCTGAAGTCAGTGGCTAGCAGGGACCAATCACAGCTCCTAATCTGAGGTCAGTGGCTAGCAGGGAGTCAATCTCAGTTCTTAGTCTCAGGTCTGTGGCTAGCAGGGACTCAATCACAGCTCTTAGTCTGAGGTTGGTGGCTAGCAGGGACTCAATCACAGCTCTTAGTCTGAAGTCAGTGGCTTGCAGGGACTCAATCACAGCTCCCATTCTGAAGTCAGTGGCTAGCAGGGACCCAATAGCAGCTCCTAGTCTGAGGTCAGTGGCTAGCAGGGACTCAATCACAGCTTTTAGTCTGAGGTCGGTGGATAGCAGGGACTCAATCACAGCTCTTAGTCTGAGGTCGGTGGCTAGCAGAGACGCAATCACAGCTCATAGTCTGAGGTCGGTGGCTAGCAGGGAGTCAATCACAGCTCTTAGTCTGAAGTCGGTAGCTAGCAGGGACTCAATCACAGCTCTTAATCTGCAGTCAGTGGCTTGCAGGGACTCAATCACAGCTCTTAGTCTATAGTCAGTGGCTAGCAGGGACTCAATCACAGCACTTAGTCTGAGGTTGGTGGCTAGCAGGGAATCAATCACAGCTCTTAGACTGAAGTCAGTGGCTTGCAGGGACTCAATCACAGCTTCCATTCTGAAGTCAGTGGCTAGCAGGGACCCAATCACAGCTCCTAGTCTGAGGTCAGTGGCTAGCAGGGACTCTATCACAGCTCTTAGTCGGAGGTCGGTGGCTAGCAGGGACTCAATCACAGCTCCTAGTCTGAGGTCGGTGGCTAGCAGAGACGCAATCACAGCTCATAGTCTGAGGTCGGTGGCTAGCAGGGAGTCAATTACAGCTCTTAGTCTGAAGTCAGTGGCTTGCAGGGACTCAATCACAGCTCTTAGTCTGAGGTCAGTGGCTAGCAGGGACTCAATCACAGCTCTTAGTCTGAGGTCGGTGGCTAGCAGAGACGCAATCACAGCTCATAGTCTGAGGTTGGTAGTTAGCAGGGAGTCAATCACAGCTCTTAGTCTGAAGTCAGTGGCTTGCAGGGACTCAATATCTCAGCTCTTAATCTGCAGTCAGAGGCTTGCAGGGACTCAATCACAGCTCTTAGTCTGAGGTCAGTGGGTAGCAGGGACTCAATCACATCTCTTAGTCTGAGGATGGTGGCTGGCAGGGACTCAATCACAGCTCTTAGTCTCAGGTCGGTGGCTACCAGGGACTCAATCACAGCTCTTAGTGTGAGGTCAGTGGGTAACAGGGACTCAATCACAGCTCTTAGTCTGAGGTCGGTGCCTGGCAGGGACTCAATCACAGCTCTTAGTCTCAGGTCGGTGGCTAGCAGGGACTCAATCTCAGGTCTTAGTCTCAGGTCTGTGGCTAGCAGGGACTCAATCACAGCTCTTAGTCTGAGGTTGGTGGCTAGCAGGGACTCAATCACAGCTCTTATTCTGAAGTCAGTGGCTTGCAGGGACTCAATCGCAGCTCCCATTCTGAAGTCAGTGGCTAGCAGGGACCCAATAACAGCTCCTACTCTGAGGTCAGTGGCTAGCAGGGACTCAATCACAGCTTTTAGTCTGAGGTCTGTGGATAGCAGGGACTCAATCACAGCTCTTAGTCTGAGGTCGGTGGCTAGCAGAGACGCAATCATAGCACATAGTCTGAGGTCGGTGGCTAGCAGAGACCCAATCACAGCTCCTAGTCTGAGGTCAGTGGCTAGCAGGGACTCAATCTCAGATCTTAGTCTCAGGTCTGTGGCTAGCAGGGACTCAATCAAAGCTCTTAGTCTGAGGTCGGTGGCTAGCAGGGACTCAATCTCAGGTCTTAGTCTCAGGTCTGTGGCTAGCAGGGACTCAAACAAAGCTCTTAATCTGAAGTCAGTTGCTTGCAGGGACTGAATCACAGCTCTTAGTCTGAGGTCAGTGGCTAGCAGGGACACAATCACAGCTCCTAGTCTGAGGTCGGTGGCTAGCAGAGACGCAATCACAGCTCATAGTCTGAGGTCGGTGGCTAGCAGGGAGTCAATCACAGCTCTTAGTCTGAAGTCAGTGGCTTGCAGGGACTCAATCACAGCTCTTAGTCTGAGGTCAGTGGCTAGCAGGGACTCAATCACAGCTCTTAGTCTGAGGACGGTGGCTAGCAGAGACGCAATCACAGCTCATAGTCTGAGGTTGGTGGCTAGCAGGGAGTCAATCACAGCTCTTAGTCTGAAGTCAGTGGCTTGCAGGGACTCAATCACAGCTCTTAATCTGCAGTTAGAGGCTTGCAGGGACTCAATCACAGCTCTTAGTCTGAGGTCAGTGGGTAGCAGGGACTCAATCACAGCTCTTAATCTGCAGTCAGTGGCTAGCAGGGACCTAATAACAGCTCCTAGTCTGAGGTCAGTGGCTAGCAGGGACTCAATCACAGCTTTTAGTCTGAGGTCGGTGGCTAGCAGAGACTCAAACAAAGCTCTTAATCTGAAGTCAGTGGCTTGCAGGGACTGAATCACATCTCTTAGTCTGAGGTCAGTGGCTAGCAGGGACTCAATCACAGCTCCTAGTCTGAGGTCGGTGGCTAACAGAGACGCAATCACAGCTCATAGTCTGAGGTCGCTGGCTAGCAGGGAGTCAATCACAGCTCTTAGTCTGAAGTCAGTGGCTTGCAGGGACTCAATCACAGCTCTTAGTCTGAGGTCGGTGGCTAGCAGGGAGTCAATCACAGCTCTTAGTCTGAAGTCAGTGGCTTGCAGGGACTCAATCACAGCTCTTAACCTGCAGTCAGAGGCTTGCAGGGACTCAATCACAGCTCTTAGTCTGAGGTCAGTGGGTAGCAGGGACTCAATCACATCTCTTAGTCTGAGGTCGGTGGCTGGCAGGGACTCAATCACAGCTCTTAGTGTCAGGTCGGTGGCTAGCAGGGACTCAATCACAGCTCTTAGTGTGAGGTCAGTGGGTCGCAGGGACTCAATCACAGCTTTTAGTCTGAGGTCGGTGGCTGGCAGGGACTCAATCACAGCTCTTAGTCTCAGGTCCGTGTCTAGCAGGGACTCAATCACAGCTCTTAGTCCGAGGTCGGTTGCTAGCAGGAACTCAATCACAGCTCTTAGTCTAAAGTCAGTGGCTTGCAGGGACTCAATCACAGCTCCCATTCTGAAGTCAGTGGCTAGCAGGGACCTAGTAACAGCTCCTAGTCTGAGGTCAGTGGCTAGCAGGGACTCAATCACAGCTTTTAGTCTGAGGTCGGTGGCTAGCAGGGACTCAAACACAGCTCTTAGTCTCAGGTCGGTGGCTAGCAGGGACTCAATCACAGCTCTTAGTCTCAGGTCGGTGGCTAGCAGGGACTCAATTACAACTCTTAGTCTGAAGTCAGTGGCTTGCACGGACTCAATCACAGCTCCCATTCTGAAGTCAGTGGCTAGCAGGGACCCAATCACAGCTCCTAGTCTGAGGTCAGTGGCTAGCAGGGACTCAATCTCAGGTCTTAGTCTCAGGTCTGTGGCTAGCAGGGACTCAATCACAGCTCTTAGTCTGAGGTCGGTGGCTAGCAGGGACTCAATCACAGCTCTTAGTCTGAAGTCAGTGGCTTGCAGGTACTTAATCACAGCTCCCATTCTGAAGTCAGTGGCTAGCAGGGACCCAATAACAGCTCCTAGTCTGAGGTCAGTGGCTAGCAGGAACTCAATCACAGCTTTTAGTCTGAGGTCGGTGGATAGCAGGGACTCAATCACAGCTCTTAGTCTGAGGTCGGTGGCTAGCAGAGACGCAATCACAGCTCATAGTCTGAGGTTGGTGGCTAGCAGGGAGTCAATCACAGCACTTAGTCTGAGGTCGGTAGCTAGCAGGGACTCAATCACAGCTCTTAATATGCAGTCAGTGGCTTGCAGGGACTCAATCACAGCTCTTAGTCTATGGTCAGTGGCCAGCAGGGACTCAATCACAGCTCTTAGTCTGAGGTTGGTGGCTAGCAGGGAATCAATCACAGCTCTTAGTCTGAAGTCAGTGGCTTGCAGGGACTCAATCACAGCTCCCATTCTGAAGTCAGTGGCTAGCAGGGACCCAATCACAGCTCCTAGTCTGGGGTCAGTGGCTAGCAGGGACTCAATCGCAGCTCTTAGTGTGAGGTCGGTAGCTAGCAGGGACTCAATCACAGCTCTTAGTCTCAGGTCAGTGGCTAGCAGGGACTCAATCAGAGCTCTTAGTCTGAAGTCAGTGGCTTGCAGGGACTCTATCACAACTCTTAGTCTGAGGTCAG
The DNA here is from genome assembly GCF_964261635.1 of Lissotriton helveticus. Lineage (NCBI taxonomy): Eukaryota > Metazoa > Chordata > Amphibia > Caudata > Salamandridae > Lissotriton > Lissotriton helveticus. Next base: position 56,246,677 of record NC_136069.1, on the reverse strand, counting down.
TGGCTAGCAGGGTCTCAATCACAGCTCTTAGTCTGAGGTCGGTGGCTAGCAGGGACTCAATCACAGCTCTTAGTGTGAAGTCGGTGGCTTGCACAGACTCACTCACAGCTCTTAGTCTGAGGTCGGTGGCTAGCAGAGACTCAATCACAACTCTTAGTCTCAGGTCGGTGGCTAGCAGGGACTCAATCACAGCTCTTGGTCTCAGGTTGGTTGCTAGCAGGGACTCAATCACAGCTCTTAGTCTGAAGTCAGTGGCTTGCAGGGACTCAATCGAAACGCTTAGTCTGGGGTCAGTGGCTAGCAGGGACTCAATCACAGCTCTTAGTCTCAGGTCAGTGGCTAGTAGGGACTCAATCACAGCTCTTAGTCTCAGGTCGGTGGCTAGCAGGGACTCAATCACAGCTCTTAGTCTCAGGTCAGTGGCTAGCAGGGACTAAATCACAGCTCTTAGTCTGAGGTCAGTTGCTAGAAGGGACTCTATCACAGCTCTTAGTCTGAGGTCGGTGGCTAGCAGGGACTCAATCACAGCTCTTAGTCTGAGGTCGGTGGCTAGCAGAGACGCATTCACAGCTCATAGTCTGAGGTAGGTGGCTAGCAGGGAGTCAATCACAGCTCTTAGTCTGAAGTAAGTGGCTTGCAGGGACTCAATCACAGCTCTTAGTCTGGGGTCGGTGGCTAGCAGAGACGCAATAACAGCTCATAGTCTGAGGTCGGTGGCTAGCAGGGAGACAATTACAGCTCCTAGTCTGAGGTCAGTGGCTAGCAGGGACTCAATCTCAGGTCTTAGTCTCAGGTCTGTGGCTAGCAGAGACTCAACCACAGCTCTTAGTCTGAGGTCGTTGGCTAGCAGGGACTCAATCTCAGGTCTTAGTCGCAGGTCTGTGGCTAGCAGGGACTCAATCACAGCTCTTAGTCTGAGGTCGGTGGCTAGCAGAGACGCAATCACAGCTCATAGTCTGAGGTCAGTGGCTAGCAGAGACGCAATCACAGCTCATAGTCTGAGGTCGGTGGCTAGCAGAGATGCAATCACAGCTCATAGTCTGAGGTCGGTGGCTAGCAGGGAGTCAATCACAACTCTTAGTCTGAGGTCGGGAGCTAGCAGGGACTCAATCACAGCTCTTAATCTGCAGTCAGTGGCTAGCAGGGACTCAAACACAGCTCTTAGTCTCAGGTCGGTGGCTAGCAGGGACTCAATCACAGCTCCCATTCTGAAGTCAGTGGCTAGCAGGGACCCAATCACAGCTCCTAGTCTGAGGTCAGTGGCTAGCACGGACTCAATCTCAGGTCTTAGTCTCAGGTCTGTGGCTAGCACGGACTCAATCACAGCTCTTAGTCTGAGGTCGGTGGCTAGCAGGGACTCAATCTCGGGTCTTAGTCTCAGGTCTGTGGCTAGCAGGGACTCAAACAAAGCTCTTAATCTGAAGTCAGTGGCTTGCGGGGACTGAATCACAGCTCTTAGTCTGAGGTCAGTGGCTAGCAGGGACACAATCACAGCTCCTAGTCTGAGGTCGGTGGCTAGCACAGACGCAATCACAGCTCATAGTCTGAGGTCGGTGGCTAGCAGGGAGTCAATCACAGCTCTTAGTCTGAAGTCAGTGGCTTGCAGGGACTCAATCACAGCTCTTAGTCTGAGGTCAGTGGCTAGCAGGGACTCAATCACAGCTCTTAGTCTGAGGACGGTGGCTAGCAGAGACGCAATCACAGCTCATAGTCTGAGGTTGGTGGCTAGCAGGGAGTCAATCACAGCTCTTAGTCTGAAGTCAGTGGCTTGCAGGGACTCAATCACAGCTCTTAATCTGCAGTTAGAGGCTTGCAGGGACTCAATCACAGCTCTTAGTCTGAGGTCAGTGGGTAGCAGAGACTCAATCACAGCTCTTAATCTGCAGACAGTGGCTAGCAGGGACCTAATAACAGCTCCTAGTCTGAGGTCAGTGGCTAGCAGGGACTCAATCACAGCTTTTAGTCTGAGGTCGGTGGCTAGCAGAGACTCAAACAAAGCTCTTAATCTGAAGTCAGTGGCTTGCAGGGACTGAATCACATCTCTTAGTCTGAGGTCAGTGGCTAGCAGGGACTCAATCACAGCTCCTAGTCTGAGGTCGGTGGCTAACAGAGACGCAATCACAGCTCATAGTCTGAGGTCGCTGGCTAGCAGGGAGTCAATCACAGCTCTTAGTCTGAAGTCAGTGGCTTGCAGGGACTCAATCACAGCTCTTAGTCTGAGGTCGGTGGCTAGCAGGGAGTCAATCACAGCTCTTAGTCTGAAGTCAGTGGATTGCAGGGACTCAATCACAGCTCTTAACCTGCAGTCAGAGGCTTGCAGGGACTCAATCACAGCTCTTAGTCTGAGGTCAGTGGGTAGCAGGGACTCAATCACATCTCTTAGTCTGAGGTCGGTGGCTGGCAGGGACTCAATCACAGCTCTTAGTCTCAGGTCGGTGGCTAGCAGGGACTCAATCACAGCTCTTAGTGTGAGGTCAGTGGGTCGCAGGGACTCAATCACAGCTTTTAGTCTGAGGTCGGTGGCTGGCAGGGACTCAATCACAGCTCTTAGTCTCAGGTCCGTGTCTAGCAGGGACTCAATCACAGCTCTCAGTCCGAGGTCGGTTGCTAGCAGGGACTCAATCACAGCTCTTAGTCTAAAGTCAGTGGCTTGCAGGGACTCAATCACAGCTCCCATTCTGAAGTCAGTGGCTAGCAGGGACCTAGTAACAGCTCCTAGTCTGAGGTCAGTGGCTAGCAGGGACTCAATCACAGCTTTTAGTCTGAGGTCGGTGGCTAGCAGGGACTCAAACACAGCTCTTAATCTCAGGTCGGTGGCTAGCAGGGACTCAATCACAGCTCTTAGTCTCAGGTCGGTGGCTAGCAGGGACTCAATCACAACTCTTAGTCTGAAGTCAGTGGCTTGCACGGACTCAATCACAGCTCCCATTCTGAAGTCAGTGGCTAGCAGGGACCCAATCACAGCTCCTAGTCTGAGGTCAGTGACTAGCAGGGACTCAATCTCAGGTCTTAGTCTCAGGTCTGTGGCTAGCAGGGACTCAATCACAGCTCTTAGTCTTAGGTCGGTGGCTAGCAGGGACTCAATCACAGCTCTTAGTCTGAAGTCAGTGGCTTGCAGGTACTCAATCACAGCTCCCATTCTGAAGTCAGTGGCTAGCAGGGACCCAATAACAGCTCCTAGTCTGAGGTCAGTGGCTAGCAGGGACTCAATCACAGCTTTTAGTCTGAGGTCGGTGGATAGCAGGGACTCAATCACAGCTCTTAGTCTGAGGTCGGTGGCTAGCAGAGACGCAATCACAGCTCATAGTCTGAGGTTGGTGGCTAGCAGGGAGTCAATCACAGCACTTAGTCTGAGGTCGGTAGCTAGCAGGGACTCAATCACAGCTCTTAATATGCAGTCAGTGGCTTGCAGGGACTCAATCACAGCTCTTAGTTTATGGTCAGTGGCCAGCAGGGACTCAATCACAGCTCTTAGTCTGAGGTTGGTGGCTAGCAGGGAATCAATCACAGCTCTTAGTCTGAAGTCAGTGGCTTGCAGGGACTCAATCACAGCTCCCATTCTGAAGTCAGTGGCTAGCAGGGACCCAATCACAGCTCCTAGTCTGGGGTCAGTGGCTAGCAGGGACTCAATCGCAGCTCTTAGTGTGAGGTCGGTAGCTAGCAGGGACTCAATCACAGCTCTTTGTCTCAGGTCAGTGGCTAGCAGGGACTCAATCAGAGCTCTTAGTCTGAAGTCAGTGGCTTGCAGGGACTCTATCACAACTCTTAGTCTGAGGTCAGTGGCTAGCAGGGTCTCAATCACAGCTCTTAGTCTGAGGTCGGTGGCTAGCAGGGACTCAATCACAGCTCTTAGTGTGAAGTCGGTGGCTTGCACAGACTCACTCACAGCTCTTAGTCTGAGGTCGGTGGCTAGCAGAGACTCAATCACAACTCTTAGTCTCAGGTCGGTGGCTAGCAGGGACTCAATCACAGCTCTTGGTCTCAGGTTGGTGGCTAGCAGGGACTCAATCACAGCTCTTAGTCTGAAGTCAGTGGCTTGCAGGGACTCAATCGAAACACTTAGTCTGGGGTCAGTGGCTAGCAGGGACTCAATCACAGCTCTTAGTCTCAGGTCGGTGGCTAGTAGGGACTCAATCACAGCTCTTAGTCTCAGGTCGGTGGCTAGCAGGGACTCAATCACAGCTCTTAGTCTCAGGTCAGTGGCTAGCAGGGACTAAACCACAGCTCTTAGTCTGAGGTCAGTTGCTAGAAGGGACTCAATCACAGCTCTTAGTCTGAGGTCGGTGGCTAGCAGGGACTCAATCACAGCTCTTAGTCTGAGGTCGGTGGCTAGCAGAGACGCATTCACAGCTCATAGTCTGAGGTAGGTGGCTAGCAGGGAGTCAATCACAGCTCTTAGTCTGAAGTAAATGGCTTGCAGGGACTCAATCACAGCTCTTAGTCTGAGGTCGGTGGCTAGCAGAGACGCATTCACAGCTCATAGTCTGAGGTAGGTGGCTAGCAGGGAGTCAATCACAGCTCTTAGTCTGAAGTAAGTGGCTTGCAGGGACTCAATCACAGCTCTTAGTCTGAGGTCGGTGGCTAGCAGAGACGCAATAACAGCTCATAGTCTGAGGTCGGTGGCTAGCAGGGAGTCAATTACAGCTCCTAGTCTGAGGTCAGTGGCTAGCAGGGACTCAATCTCAGGTCTTAGTCTCAGGTCTGTGGCTAGCAGAGACTCAATCACAGCTCTTAGTCTGAGGTCGTTGGCTAGCAGGGACTCAATCTCAGGTCTTAGTCGCAGGTCTGTGGCTAGCAGGGACTCAATCACAGCTCTTAGTCTGAGGTCGGTGGCTAGCAGAGACGCAATCACAGCTCATAGTCTGAGGTCGGTGGCTAGCAGAGACGCAATCACAGCTCATAGTCTGAGGTCGGTGGCTAGCAGAGATGCAATCACAGCTCATAGTCTGAGGTCGGTGGCTAGCAGGGAGTCAATCACAACTCTTAGTCTGAGGTCGGGAGCTAGCAGGGACTCAATCACAGCTCTTAATCTGCAGTCAGTGGCTAGCAGGGACTCAAACACAGCTCTTAGTCTCAGGTCGGTGGCTAGCAGGGACTCAATCACAGCTCCCATTCTGAAGTCAGTGGCTAGCAGGGACCCAATCACAGCTCCTAGTCTGAGGTCAGTGGCTAGCAGGGACTCTATCACAGCTCTTAGTCGGAGGTCGGTGGCTAGGAGGGACTCAATCACAGCTCCTAGTCTGAGGTCGGTGGCTAGCAGAGACGCAATCACAGCTCATAGTCTGAGGTCGGTGGCTAGCAGGGAGTCAATTACAGCTCTTAGTCTGAAGTCAGTGGCTTGCAGGGACTCAATATCACAGCTCTTAATCTGCAGTCAGAGGCTTGCAGGGACTCAATCACAGCTCTTAGTCTGAGGTCAGTGGGTAGCAGGGACTCAATCACATCTCTTAGTCTGAGGATGGTGGCTGGCAGGGACTCAATCACAGCTCTTAGTCTCAGGTCGGTGGCTACCAGGGACTCAATCACGGCTCTTAGTGTGAGGTCAGTGGGTAACAGGGACTCAATCACAGCTCTTAGTCTGAGGTCGGTGGCTGGCAGGGACTCAATCACAGCTCTTAGTCTCAGGTCCGTGGCTAGCAGGGACTCAATCACAGCTCTTAGTCCGAGGTCGGTTGCTAGCAGCGACTCAATCTCAGGTCTTAGTCTCAGGTCTGTGGCTAGCAGGGACTCAATCACAGCTCTTAGTCTGAGGTTGGTGGCTAGCAGGCACTCAATCACAGCTCTTAGTCTGAAGTCAGTGGCTTGCAGGGACTCAATCGCAGCTCCCATTCTGAAGTCAGTGGCTAGCAGGGACCCAATAACAGCTCCTACTCTGAGGTCAGTGGCTAGCAGGGACTCAATCACAGCTTTTAGTCTGAGGTCTGTGGATAGCAGGGACTCAATCACAGCTCTTAGTCTGAGGTCGGTGGCTAGCAGAGACGCAATCATAGCACATAGTCTGAGGTCGGTGGCTAGCAGAGACCCAATCACAGCTCCTAGTCTGAGGTCAGTGGCTAGCAGGGACTCAATCTCAGGTCTTAGTCTCAGGTCTGTGGCTAGCAGGGACTCAATCACAGCTCTTAGTCTGAGGTCGGTGGCTAGCAGGGACTCAATCTCAGGTCTTAGTCTCAGGTCTGTGGCTAGCAGGGACTCAATCACAGCTCTTAGTCTGAGGTCAGTGGCTAGCAGGGACTCAATCACAGCTCTTAGTCTGAGGACGGTGGCTAGCAGAGACGCAATCACAGCTCATAGTCTGAGGTTGGTGGCTAGCAGGGAGTCAATCACAGCTCTTAGTCTGAAGTCAGTGGCTTGCAGGGACTCAATCACAGCTCTTAATCTGCAGTTAGAGGCTTGCAGGGACTCAATCACAGCTCTTAGTCTGAGGTCAGTGGGTAGCAGGGACTCAATCACAGCTCTTAATCTGCAGTCAGTGGCTAGCAGGGACCTAATAACAGCTCCTAGTCTGAGGTCAGTGGCTAGCAGGGACTCAATCACAGCTTTTAGTCTGAGGTCGGTGGCTAGCAAAGACTCAAACAAAGCTCTTAATCTGAAGTCAGTGGCTTGCAGGGACTGAATCACATCTCTTAGTCTGAGGTCAGTGGCTAGCAGGGACTCAATCACAGCTCCTAGTCTGAGGTCGGTGGCTAACCGAGACGCAATCACAGCTCATAGTCTGAGGTCGCTGGCTAGCAGGGAGTCAATCACAGCTCTTAGTCTGAAGTCAGTGGCTTGCAGGGACTCAATCACAGCTCTTAGTCTGAGGTCGGTGGCTAGCAGGGAGTCAATCACAGCTCTTAGTCTGAAGTCAGTGGCTTGCAGGGACTCAATCACAGCTCTTAACCTGCAGTCAGAGGCTTGCAGGGACTCAATCACAGCTCTTAGTCTGAGGTCAGTGGGTAGCAGGGACTCAATCACATCTCTTAGTCTGAGGTCGGTGGCTGGCAGGGACTCAATCACAGCTCTTAGTCTCAGGTCGGTGGCTAGCAGGGACTCAATCACTGCTCTTAGTGTGCGGTCAGTGGGTCGCAGGGACTCAATCACAGCTTTTAGTCTGAGGTCGGTGGCTGGCAGGGACTCAATCACAGCTCTTAGTCTCAGGTCCGTGTCTAGCAGGGACTCAATCACAGCTCTTAGTCCGAGGTCGGTTGCTAGCAGGGACTCAATCACAGCTCTTAGTCTAAAGTCAGTGGCTTGCAGGGACTCAATCACAGCTCCCATTCTGAAGTCAGTGGCTAGCAGGGACCTAGTAACAGCTCCTAGTCTGAGGTCAGTGGCTAGCAGGGACTCAATCACAGCTTTTAGTCTGAGGTCGGTGGCTAGCAGGGACTCAAACACAGCTCTTAGTCTCAGGTCAGTGGCTAGCAGGGACTCAATCACAGCTCTTAATCTCAGGTCGGTGGCTAGCAGGGACTCAATCACAACTCTTAGTCTGAAGTCAGTGGCTTGCACGGACTCAATCACAGCTCCCATTCTGAAGTCAGTGGCTAGCAGGGACCCAGTAACAGCTCCTATTCTGAGGTCAGTGGCTAGCAGGGACTCAATCACAGCTTTTAGTCAGAGGTCGGTGGCTAGCAGGGACTCAAACACAGCTCTTAGTCTCAGGTCGGTGGCTAGCAGGGACTCAATCACAGCTCTTAGTCTGAGTTCGGTGGCTAGCAGAGACACAATCACAGCTCATAGTCTGTGGTTGGTGGCTAGCAGGGTGTCAATCACAGCTCTTAATCTGCAGTCAGAGGCTTGCAGGGACTCAATCACAGCTCTTAGTCTGAGGTCAGTGGGTAGCAGGTACTCAATCACATCTCTTAGTCTGAGGTCGGTGGCTGGCAGGGACTCAATCACAGCTCTTAGTCTCAGGTCGGTGGCTAGCAGGGACTCAATCACAGCTCTTAGTGTGAGGCCAGTGGGTAGCAGGGACTCAATCACAGCTTTTAGTCTGAGGTCGGTGGCTGGCAGGGACTCAATCACAGCTCTTAGTCTCAGGTCCGTGGCTAGCAGGGACTCAATCACAGCTCTTAGTCCGAGGTCGGTTGCTAGCAGGGACTCAATCACAGCTCTTAGTCTAAAGTCAGTGGCTTGCAGGGACTCAATCACAGCTCCCATTCTGAAGTCAGTGTCTAGCAGGGACCCAGTAACAGCTCCTATTCTGAGGTCAGTGGCTAGCAGGGACTCAATCACAGCTTTTAGTCTGAGGTTGGTGGCTAGCAGGGACTCAAACACAGCTCTTAGTCTCAGGTCGGTGGCTAGCAGGGACTCAATCAAAGCTCTTAGTCTCAGGTCGGTGGCTAGCAGGAACTCAATCACAACTCTTAGTCCGAAGTCAGTGGCTTGCAGGGACTCAATCACAGCTCCCATTCTGAAGTCAGTGGCTAGCAGGGACCAATCACAGCTCCTAATCTGAGGTCAGTGGCTAGCAGGGAGTCAATCTCAGTTCTTAGTCTCAGGTCTGTGGCTAGCAGGGACTCAATCACAGCTCTTAGTCTGAGGTTGGTGGCTAGCAGGGACTCAATCACAGCTCTTAGTCTGAAGTCAGTGGCTTGCAGGGACTCAATCACAGCTCCCATTCTGAAGTCAGTGGCTAGCAGGGACCCAATAGCAGCTCCTAGTCTGAGGTCAGTGGCTAGCAGGGACTCAATCACAGCTTTTAGTCTGAGGTCGGTGGATAGCAGGGACTCAATCACAGCTCTTAGTCTGAGGTCGGTGGCTAGCAGAGACGCAATCACAGCTCATAGTCTGAGGTCGGTGGCTAGCAGGGAGTCAATCACAGCTCTTAGTCTGAAGTCGGTAGCTAGCAGGGACTCAATCACAGCTCTTAATCTGCAGTCAGTGGCTTGCAGGGACTCAATCACAGCTCTTAGTCTATAGTCAGTGGCTAGCAGGGACTCAATCACAGCACTTAGTCTGAGGTTGGTGGCTAGCAGGGAATCAATCACAGCTCTTAGACTGAAGTCAGTGGCTTGCAGGGACTCAATCACAGCTTCCATTCTGAAGTCAGTGGCTAGCAGGGACCCAATCACAGCTCCTAGTCTGAGGTCAGTGGCTAGCAGGGACTCTATCACAGCTCTTAGTCGGAGGTCGGTGGCTAGCAGGGACTCAATCACAGCTCCTAGTCTGAGGTCGGTGGCTAGCAGAGACGCAATCACAGCTCATAGTCTGAGGTCGGTGGCTAGCAGGGAGTCAATTACAGCTCTTAGTCTGAAGTCAGTGGCTTGCAGGGACTCAATCACAGCTCTTAGTCTGAGGTCAGTGGCTAGCAGGGACTCAATCACAGCTCTTAGTCTGAGGTCGGTGGCTAGCAGAGACGCAATAACAGCTCATAGTCTGAGGTTGGTAGTTAGCAGGGAGTCAATCACAGCTCTTAGTCTGAAGTCAGTGGCTTGCAGGGACTCAATATCTCAGCTCTTAATCTGCAGTCAGAGGCTTGCAGGGACTCAATCACAGCTCTTAGTCTGAGGTCAGTGGGTAGCAGGGACTCAATCACATCTCTTAGTCTGAGGATGGTGGCTGGCAGGGACTCAATCACAGCTCTTAGTCTCAGGTCGGTGGCTACCAGGGACTCAATCACAGCTCTTAGTGTGAGGTCAGTGGGTAACAGGGACTCAATCACAGCTCTTAGTCTGAGGTCGGTGCCTGGCAGGGACTCAATCACAGCTCTTAGTCTCAGGTCGGTGGCTAGCAGGGACTCAATCTCAGGTCTTAGTCTCAGGTCTGTGGCTAGCAGGGACTCAATCACAGCTCTTAGTCTGAGGTTGGTGGCTAGCAGGGACTCAATCACAGCTCTTATTCTGAAGTCAGTGGCTTGCAGGGACTCAATCGCAGCTCCCATTCTGAAGTCAGTGGCTAGCAGGGACCCAATAACAGCTCCTACTCTGAGGTCAGTGGCTAGCAGGGACTCAATCACAGCTTTTAGTCTGAGGTCTGTGGATAGCAGGGACTCAATCACAGCTCTTAGTCTGAGGTCGGTGGCTAGCAGAGACGCAATCATAGCACATAGTCTGAGGTCGGTGGCTAGCAGAGACCCAATCACAGCTCCTAGTCTGAGGTCAGTGGCTAGCAGGGACTCAATCTCAGATCTTAGTCTCAGGTCTGTGGCTAGCAGGGACTCAATCAAAGCTCTTAGTCTGAGGTCGGTGGCTAGCAGGGACTCAATCTCAGGTCTTAGTCTCAGGTCTGTGGCTAGCAGGGACTCAAACAAAGCTCTTAATCTGAAGTCAGTTGCTTGCAGGGACTGAATCACAGCTCTTAGTCTGAGGTCAGTGGCTAGCAGGGACACAATCACAGCTCCTAGTCTGAGGTCGGTGGCTAGCAGAGACGCAATCACAGCTCATAGTCTGAGGTCGGTGGCTAGCAGGGAGTCAATCACAGCTCTTAGTCTGAAGTCAGTGGCTTGCAGGGACTCAATCACAGCTCTTAGTCTGAGGTCAGTGGCTAGCAGGGACTCAATCACAGCTCTTAGTCTGAGGACGGTGGCTAGCAGAGACGCAATCACAGCTCATAGTCTGAGGTTGGTGGCTAGCAGGGAGTCAATCACAGCTCTTAGTCTGAAGTCAGTGGCTTGCAGGGACTCAATCACAGCTCTTAATCTGCAGTTAGAGGCTTGCAGGGACTCAATCACAGCTCTTAGTCTGAGGTCAGTGGGTAGCAGGGACTCAATCACAGCTCTTAATCTGCAGTCAGTGGCTAGCAGGGACCTAATAACAGCTCCTAGTCTGAGGTCAGTGGCTAGCAGGGACTCAATCACAGCTTTTAGTCTGAGGTCGGTGGCTAGCAGAGACTCAAACAAAGCTCTTAATCTGAAGTCAGTGGCTTGCAGGGACTGAATCACATCTCTTAGTCTGAGGTCAGTGGCTAGCAGGGACTCAATCACAGCTCCTAGTCTGAGGTCGGTGGCTAACAGAGACGCAATCACAGCTCATAGTCTGAGGTCGCTGGCTAGCAGGGAGTCAATCACAGCTCTTAGTCTGAAGTCAGTGGCTTGCAGGGACTCAATCACAGCTCTTAGTCTGAGGTCGGTGGCTAGCAGGGAGTCAATCACAGCTCTTAGTCTGAAGTCAGTGGCTTGCAGGGACTCAATCACAGCTCTTAACCTGCAGTCAGAGGCTTGCAGGGACTCAATCACAGCTCTTAGTCTGAGGTCAGTGGGTAGCAGGGACTCAATCACATCTCTTAGTCTGAGGTCGGTGGCTGGCAGGGACTCAATCACAGCTCTTAGTGTCAGGTCGGTGGCTAGCAGGGACTCAATCACAGCTCTTAGTGTGAGGTCAGTGGGTCGCAGGGACTCAATCACAGCTTTTAGTCTGAGGTCGGTGGCTGGCAGGGACTCAATCACAGCTCTTAGTCTCAGGTCCGTGTCTAGCAGGGACTCAATCACAGCTCTTAGTCCGAGGTCGGTTGCTAGCAGGAACTCAATCACAGCTCTTAGTCTAAAGTCAGTGGCTTGCAGGGACTCAATCACAGCTCCCATTCTGAAGTCAGTGGCTAGCAGGGACCTAGTAACAGCTCCTAGTCTGAGGTCAGTGGCTAGCAGGGACTCAATCACAGCTTTTAGTCTGAGGTCGGTGGCTAGCAGGGACTCAAACACAGCTCTTAGTCTCAGGTCGGTGGCTAGCAGGGACTCAATCACAGCTCTTAGTCTCAGGTCGGTGGCTAGCAGGGACTCAATTACAACTCTTAGTCTGAAGTCAGTGGCTTGCACGGACTCAATCACAGCTCCCATTCTGAAGTCAGTGGCTAGCAGGGACCCAATCACAGCTCCTAGTCTGAGGTCAGTGGCTAGCAGGGACTCAATCTCAGGTCTTAGTCTCAGGTCTGTGGCTAGCAGGGACTCAATCACAGCTCTTAGTCTGAGGTCGGTGGCTAGCAGGGACTCAATCACAGCTCTTAGTCTGAAGTCAGTGGCTTGCAGGTACTCAATCACAGCTCCCATTCTGAAGTCAGTGGCTAGCAGGGACCCAATAACAGCTCCTAGTCTGAGGTCAGTGGCTAGCAGGGACTCAATCACAGCTTTTAGTCTGAGGTCGGTGGATAGCAGGGACTCAATCACAGCTCTTAGTCTGAGGTCGGTGGCTAGCAGAGACGCAATCACAGCTCATAGTCTGAGGTTGGTGGCTAGCAGGGAGTCAATCACAGCACTTAGTCTGAGGTCGGTAGCTAGCAGGGACTCAATCACAGCTCTTAATATGCAGTCAGTGGCTTGCAGGGACTCAATCACAGCTCTTAGTCTATGGTCAGTGGCCAGCAGGGACTCAATCACAGCTCTTAGTCTGAGGTTGGTGGCTAGCAGGGAATCAATCACAGCTCTTAGTCTGAAGTCAGTGGCTTGCAGGGACTCAATCACAGCTCCCATTCTGAAGTCAGTGGCTAGCAGGGACCCAATCACAGCTCCTAGTCTGGGGTCAGTGGCTAGCAGGGACTCAATCGCAGCTCTTAGTGTGAGGTCGGTAGCTAGCAGGGACTCAATCACAGCTCTTAGTCTCAGGTCAGTGGCTAGCAGGGACTCAATCAGAGCTCTTAGTCTGAAGTCAGTGGCTTGCAGGGACTCTATCACAACTCTTAGTCTGAGGTCAGTGGCTAGCAGGGTCTCAATCACAGCTCTTAGTCTGAGGTCGGTGGCTAGCAGGGACTCAATCACAGCTCTTAGTGTGAAGTCGGTGGCTTGCACAGACTCACTCACAGCTCTTAGTCTGAGGTCGGTGGCTAGCAGAGACTCAATCACAACTCTTAGTCTCAGGTCGGTGGCTAGCAGGGACTCAATCACAGCTCTTGGTCTCAGGTTGGTTGCTAGCAGGGACTCAATCACAGCTCTTAGTCTGAAGTCAGTGGCTTGCAGGGACTCAATCGAAACGCTTAGTCTGGGGTCAGTGGCTAGCAGGGACTCAATCACAGCTCTTAGTCTCAGGTCAGTGGCTAGTAGGGACTCAATCACAGCTCTTAGTCTCAGGTCGGTGGCTAGCAGGGACTCAATCACAGCTCTTAGTCTCAGGTCAGTGGCTAGCAGGGACTAAATCACAGCTCTTAGTCTGAGGTCAGTTGCTAGAAGGGACTCTATCACAGCTCTTAGTCTGAGGTCGGTGGCTAGCAGGGACTCAATCACAGCTCTTAGTCTGAGGTCGGTGGCTAGCAGAGACGCATTCACAGCTCATAGTCTGAGGTAGGTGGCTAGCAGGGAGTCAATCACAGCTCTTAGTCTGAAGTAAGTGGCTTGCAGGGACTCAATCACAGCTCTTAGTCTGGGGTCGGTGGCTAGCAGAGACGCAATAACAGCTCATAGTCTGAGGTCGGTGGCTAGCAGGGAGACAATTACAGCTCCTAGTCTGAGGTCAGTGGCTAGCAGGGACTCAATCTCAGGTCTTAGTCTCAGGTCTGTGGCTAGCAGAGACTCAACCACAGCTCTTAGTCTGAGGTCGTTGGCTAGCAGGGACTCAATCTCAGGTCTTAGTCGCAGGTCTGTGGCTAGCAGGGACTCAATCACAGCTCTTAGTCTGAGGTCGGTGGCTAGCAGAGACGCAATCACAGCTCATAGTCTGAGGTCAGTGGCTAGCAGAGACGCAATCACAGCTCATAGTCTGAGGTCGGTGGCTAGCAGAGATGCAATCACAGCTCATAGTCTGAGGTCGGTGGCTAGCAGGGAGTCAATCACAACTCTTAGTCTGAGGTCGGGAGCTAGCAGGGACTCAATCACAGCTCTTAATCTGCAGTCAGTGGCTAGCAGGGACTCAAACACAGCTCTTAGTCTCAGGTCGGTGGCTAGCAGGGACTCAATCACAGCTCCCATTCTGAAGTCAGTGGCTAGCAGGGACCCAATCACAGCTCCTAGTCTGAGGTCAGTGGCTAGCACGGACTCAATCTCAGGTCTTAGTCTCAGGTCTGTGGCTAGCACGGACTCAATCACAGCTCTTAGTCTGAGGTCGGTGGCTAGCAGGGACTCAATCTCGGGTCTTAGTCTCAGGTCTGTGGCTAGCAGGGACTCAAACAAAGCTCTTAATCTGAAGTCAGTGGCTTGCGGGGACTGAATCACAGCTCTTAGTCTGAGGTCAGTGGCTAGCAGGGACACAATCACAGCTCCTAGTCTGAGGTCGGTGGCTAGCACAGACGCAATCACAGCTCATAGTCTGAGGTCGGTGGCTAGCAGGGAGTCAATCACAGCTCTTAGTCTGAAGTCAGTGGCTTGCAGGGACTCAATCACAGCTCTTAGTCTGAGGTCAGTGGCTAGCAGGGACTCAATCACAGCTCTTAGTCTGAGGACGGTGGCTAGCAGAGACGCAATCACAGCTCATAGTCTGAGGTTGGTGGCTAGCAGGGAGTCAATCACAGCTCTTAGTCTGAAGTCAGTGGCTTGCAGGGACTCAATCACAGCTCTTAATCTGCAGTTAGAGGCTTGCAGGGACTCAATCACAGCTCTTAGTCTGAGGTCAGTGGGTAGCAGAGACTCAATCACAGCTCTTAATCTGCAGACAGTGGCTAGCAGGGACCTAATAACAGCTCCTAGTCTGAGGTCAGTGGCTAGCAGGGACTCAATCACAGCTTTTAGTCTGAGGTCGGTGGCTAGCAGAGACTCAAACAAAGCTCTTAATCTGAAGTCAGTGGCTTGCAGGGACTGAATCACATCTCTTAGTCTGAGGTCAGTGGCTAGCAGGGACTCAATCACAGCTCCTAGTCTGAGGTCGGTGGCTAACAGAGACGCAATCACAGCTCATAGTCTGAGGTCGCTGGCTAGCAGGGAGTCAATCACAGCTCTTAGTCTGAAGTCAGTGGCTTGCAGGGACTCAATCACAGCTCTTAGTCTGAGGTCGGTGGCTAGCAGGGAGTCAATCACAGCTCTTAGTCTGAAGTCAGTGGATTGCAGGGACTCAATCACAGCTCTTAACCTGCAGTCAGAGGCTTGCAGGGACTCAATCACAGCTCTTAGTCTGAGGTCAGTGGGTAGCAGGGACTCAATCACATCTCTTAGTCTGAGGTCGGTGGCTGGCAGGGACTCAATCACAGCTCTTAGTCTCAGGTCGGTGGCTAGCAGGGACTCAATCACAGCTCTTAGTGTGAGGTCAGTGGGTCGCAGGGACTCAATCACAGCTTTTAGTCTGAGGTCGGTGGCTGGCAGGGACTCAATCACAGCTCTTAGTCTCAGGTCCGTGTCTAGCAGGGACTCAATCACAGCTCTCAGTCCGAGGTCGGTTGCTAGCAGGGACTCAATCACAGCTCTTAGTCTAAAGTCAGTGGCTTGCAGGGACTCAATCACAGCTCCCATTCTGAAGTCAGTGGCTAGCAGGGACCTAGTAACAGCTCCTAGTCTGAGGTCAGTGGCTAGCAGGGACTCAATCACAGCTTTTAGTCTGAGGTCGGTGGCTAGCAGGGACTCAAACACAGCTCTTAATCTCAGGTCGGTGGCTAGCAGGGACTCAATCACAGCTCTTAGTCTCAGGTCGGTGGCTAGCAGGGACTCAATCACAACTCTTAGTCTGAAGTCAGTGGCTTGCACGGACTCAATCACAGCTCCCATTCTGAAGTCAGTGGCTAGCAGGGACCCAATCACAGCTCCTAGTCTGAGGTCAGTGACTAGCAGGGACTCAATCTCAGGTCTTAGTCTCAGGTCTGTGGCTAGCAGGGACTCAATCACAGCTCTTAGTCTTAGGTCGGTGGCTAGCAGGGACTCAATCACAGCTCTTAGTCTGAAGTCAGTGGCTTGCAGGTACTCAATCACAGCTCCCATTCTGAAGTCAGTGGCTAGCAGGGACCCAATAACAGCTCCTAGTCTGAGGTCAGTGGCTAGCAGGGACTCAATCACAGCTTTTAGTCTGAGGTCGGTGGATAGCAGGGACTCAATCACAGCTCTTAGTCTGAGGTCGGTGGCTAGCAGAGACGCAATCACAGCTCATAGTCTGAGGTTGGTGGCTAGCAGGGAGTCAATCACAGCACTTAGTCTGAGGTCGGTAGCTAGCAGGGACTCAATCACAGCTCTTAATATGCAGTCAGTGGCTTGCAGGGACTCAATCACAGCTCTTAGTTTATGGTCAGTGGCCAGCAGGGACTCAATCACAGCTCTTAGTCTGAGGTTGGTGGCTAGCAGGGAATCAATCACAGCTCTTAGTCTGAAGTCAGTGGCTTGCAGGGACTCAATCACAGCTCCCATTCTGAAGTCAGTGGCTAGCAGGGACCCAATCACAGCTCCTAGTCTGGGGTCAGTGGCTAGCAGGGACTCAATCGCAGCTCTTAGTGTGAGGTCGGTAGCTAGCAGGGACTCAATCACAGCTCTTTGTCTCAGGTCAGTGGCTAGCAGGGACTCAATCAGAGCTCTTAGTCTGAAGTCAGTGGCTTGCAGGGACTCTATCACAACTCTTAGTCTGAGGTCAGTGGCTAGCAGGGTCTCAATCACAGCTCTTAGTCTGAGGTCGGTGGCTAGCAGGGACTCAATCACAGCTCTTAGTGTGAAGTCGGTGGCTTGCACAGACTCACTCACAGCTCTTAGTCTGAGGTCGGTGGCTAGCAGAGACTCAATCACAACTCTTAGTCTCAGGTCGGTGGCTAGCAGGGACTCAATCACAGCTCTTGGTCTCAGGTTGGTGGCTAGCAGGGACTCAATCACAGCTCTTAGTCTGAAGTCAGTGGCTTGCAGGGACTCAATCGAAACACTTAGTCTGGGGTCAGTGGCTAGCAGGGACTCAATCACAGCTCTTAGTCTCAGGTCGGTGGCTAGTAGGGACTCAATCACAGCTCTTAGTCTCAGGTCGGTGGCTAGCAGGGACTCAATCACAGCTCTTAGTCTCAGGTCAGTGGCTAGCAGGGACTAAATCACAGCTCTTAGTCTGAGGTCAGTTGCTAGAAGGGACTCAATCACAGCTCTTAGTCTGAGGTCGGTGGCTAGCAGGGACTCAATCACAGCTCTTAGTCTGAGGTCGGTGGCTAGCAGAGACGCATTCACAGCTCATAGTCTGAGGTAGGTGGCTAGCAGGGAGTCAATCACAGCTCTTAGTCTGAAGTAAATGGCTTGCAGGGACTCAATCACAGCTCTTAGTCTGAGGTCGGTGGCTAGCAGAGACGCATTCACAGCTCATAGTCTGAGGTAGGTGGCTAGCAGGGAGTCAATCACAGCTCTTAGTCTGAAGTAAGTGGCTTGCAGGGACTCAATCACAGCTCTTAGTCTGAGGTCGGTGGCTAGCAGAGACGCAATAACAGCTCATAGTCTGAGGTCGGTGGCTAGCAGGGAGTCAATTACAGCTCCTAGTCTGAGGTCAGTGGCTAGCAGGGACTCAATCTCAGGTCTTAGTCTCAGGTCTGTGGCTAGCAGAGACTCAATCACAGCTCTTAGTCTGAGGTCGTTGGCTAGCAGGGACTCAATCTCAGGTCTTAGTCGCAGGTCTGTGGCTAGCAGGGACTCAATCACAGCTCTTAGTCTGAGGTCGGTGGCTAGCAGAGACGCAATCACAGCTCATAGTCTGAGGTCGGTGGCTAGCAGAGACGCAATCACAGCTCATAGTCTGAGGTCGGTGGCTAGCAGAGATGCAATCACAGCTCATAGTCTGAGGTCGGTGGCTAGCAGGGAGTCAATCACAACTCTTAGTCTGAGGTCGGGAGCTAGCAGGGACTCAATCACAGCTCTTAATCTGCAGTCAGTGGCTAGCAGGGACTCAAACACAGCTCTTAGTCTCAGGTCGGTGGCTAGCAGGGACTCAATCACAGCTCCCATTCTGAAGTCAGTGGCTAGCAGGGACCCAATCACAGCTCCTAGTCTGAGGTCAGTGGCTAGCAGGGACTCAATCTCAGGTCTTAGTCTCAGGTCTGTGGCTAGCAGGGACTCAATCACAGCTCTTAGTCTGAGGTCGGTGGCTAGCAGGGACTCAATCTCAGGTCTTAGTCTCAGGTCTGTGGCTAGCAGGGACTCAAACAAAGCTCTTAATCTGAAGTCAGTGGCTTGCAGGGACTGAATCACAGCTCTTAGTCTGAGGTCAGTGGCTAGCACGGACACAATCACAGCTCCTAGTCTGAGGTCGGTGGCTAGCAGAGACGCAATCACAGCTCATAGTCTGAGGTCGGAGGCTAGCAGGGAGTCAATCACAGCTCTTAGTCTGAAGTCAGTGGCTTGCAGGGACTCAATCACAGCTCTTAGTCTGAGGTCAGTGAATAGCAGGGACTCAATCACTGGTCTTAGTCTGAGGACGGTGGCTAGCAGAGACGCAATCACAGCTCATAGTCTGAGGTTGGTGGCTAGCAGGGAGTCAATCACAGCTCTTAGTCTGAAGTCAGTGGCTTGCAGGGACTCAATCACAGCTCTTAATCTGCAGTTAGAGGCTTGCAGGGACTCAATCACAGCTCTTAGTCTCAGGTCCGTGTCTAGCAGGGACTCAATCACAGCTCTTAGTCCGAGGTCGGTTGCTAGCAGGGACTCAATCACAGCTCTTAGTCTAAAGTCAGTGGCTTGCAGGGACTCAATCACAGCTCCCATTCTGAAGTCAGTGGCTAGCAGGGACCTAGTAACAGCTCCTAGTCTGAGGTCAGTGGCTAGCAGGGACTCAATCACAGCTTTTAGTCTGAGGTCGGTGGCTAGCAGGGACTCAAACACAGCTCTTAGTCTCAGGTCAGTGGCTAGCAGGGACTCAATCACAGCTCTTAGTCTCAGGTCGGTGGCTAGCAGGGACTCAATCACAACTCTTAGTCTGAAGTCAGTGGCTTGCACGGACTCAATCACAGCTCCCATTCTGAAGTCAGTGGCTAGCAGGGACCCAGTAACAGCTCCTATTCTGAGGTCAGTGGCTAGCAGGGACTCAATCACAGCTTTTAGTCAGAGGTCGGTGGCTAGCAGGGACTCAAACACAGCTCTTAGTCTCAGGTCGGTGGCTAGCAGGGACTCAATCACAGCTCTTAGTCTGAGTTCGGTGGCTAGCAGAGACACAATCACAGCTCATAGTCTGTGGTTGGTGGCTAGCAGGGTGTCAATCACAGCTCTTAATCTGCAGTCAGAGGCTTGCAGGGACTCAATCACAGCTCTTAGTCTGAGGTCAGTGGGTAGCAGGTACTCAATCACATCTCTTAGTCTGAGGTCGGTGGCTGGCAGGGACTCAATCACAGCTCTTAGTCTCAGGTCGGTGGCTAGCAGGGACTCAATCACAGCTCTTAGTGTGAGGCCAGTGGGTAGCAGGGACTCAATCACAGCTTTTAGTCTGAGGTCGGTGGCTGGCAGGGACTCAATCACAGCTCTTAGTCTCAGGTCCGTGGCTAGCAGGGACTCAATCACAGCTCTTAGTCCGAGGTCGGTTGCTAGCAGGGACTCAATCACAGCTCTTAGTCTAAAGTCAGTGGCTTGCAGGGACTCAATCACAGCTCCCATTCTGAAGTCAGTGTCTAGCAGGGACCCAGTAACAGCTCCTATTCTGAGGTCAGTGGCTAGCAGGGACTCAATCACAGCTTTTAGTCTGAGGTCGGTGGCTAGCAGGGACTCAAACACAGCTCTTAGTCTCAGGTCGGTGGCTAGCAGGGACTCAATCAAAGCTCTTAGTCTCAGGTCGGTGGCTAGCAGGAACTCAATCACAACTCTTAGTCCGAAGTCAGTGGCTTGCAGGGACTCAATCACAGCTCCCATTCTGAAGTCAGTGGCTAGCAGGGACCAATCACAGCTCCTAATCTGAGGTCAGTGGCTAGCAGGGAGTCAATCTCAGTTCTTAGTCTCAGGTCTGTGGCTAGCAGGGACTCAATCACAGCTCTTAGTCTGAGGTTGGTGGCTAGCAGGGACTCAATCACAGCTCTTAGTCTGAAGTCAGTGGCTTGCAGGGACTCAATCACAGCTCCCATTCTGAAGTCAGTGGCTAGCAGGGACCCAATAGCAGCTCCTAGTCTGAGGTCAGTGGCTAGCAGGGACTCAATCACAGCTTTTAGTCTGAGGTCGGTGGATAGCAGGGACTCAATCACAGCTCTTAGTCTGAGGTCGGTGGCTAGCAGAGACGCAATCACAGCTCATAGTCTGAGGTCGGTGGCTAGCAGGGAGTCAATCACAGCTCTTAGTCTGAAGTCGGTAGCTAGCAGGGACTCAATCACAGCTCTTAATCTGCAGTCAGTGGCTTGCAGGGACTCAATCACAGCTCTTAGTCTATAGTCAGTGGCTAGCAGGGACTCAATCACAGCACTTAGTCTGAGGTTGGTGGCTAGCAGGGAATCAATCACAGCTCTTAGACTGAAGTCAGTGGCTTGCAGGGACTCAATCACAGCTTCCATTCTGAAGTCAGTGGCTAGCAGGGACCCAATCACAGCTCCTAGTCTGAGGTCAGTGGCTAGCAGGGACTCTATCACAGCTCTTAGTCGGAGGTCGGTGGCTAGCAGGGACTCAATCACAGCTCCTAGTCTGAGGTCGGTGGCTAGCAGAGACGCAATCACAGCTCATAGTCTGAGGTCGGTGGCTAGCAGGGAGTCAATTACAGCTCTTAGTCTGAAGTCAGTGGCTTGCAGGGACTCAATCACAGCTCTTAGTCTGAGGTCAGTGGCTAGCAGGGACTCAATCACAGCTCTTAGTCTGAGGTCGGTGGCTAGCAGAGACGCAATCACAGCTCATAGTCTGAGGTTGGTAGTTAGCAGGGAGTCAATCACAGCTCTTAGTCTGAAGTCAGTGGCTTGCAGGGACTCAATATCTCAGCTCTTAATCTGCAGTCAGAGGCTTGCAGGGACTCAATCACAGCTCTTAGTCTGAGGTCAGTGGGTAGCAGGGACTCAATCACATCTCTTAGTCTGAGGATGGTGGCTGGCAGGGACTCAATCACAGCTCTTAGTCTCAGGTCGGTGGCTACCAGGGACTCAATCACAGCTCTTAGTGTGAGGTCAGTGGGTAACAGGGACTCAATCACAGCTCTTAGTCTGAGGTCGGTGCCTGGCAGGGACTCAATCACAGCTCTTAGTCTCAGGTCGGTGGCTAGCAGGGACTCAATCTCAGGTCTTAGTCTCAGGTCTGTGGCTAGCAGGGACTCAATCACAGCTCTTAGTCTGAGGTTGGTGGCTAGCAGGGACTCAATCACAGCTCTTATTCTGAAGTCAGTGGCTTGCAGGGACTCAATCGCAGCTCCCATTCTGAAGTCAGTGGCTAGCAGGGACCCAATAACAGCTCCTACTCTGAGGTCAGTGGCTAGCAGGGACTCAATCACAGCTTTTAGTCTGAGGTCTGTGGATAGCAGGGACTCAATCACAGCTCTTAGTCTGAGGTCGGTGGCTAGCAGAGACGCAATCATAGCACATAGTCTGAGGTCGGTGGCTAGCAGAGACCCAATCACAGCTCCTAGTCTGAGGTCAGTGGCTAGCAGGGACTCAATCTCAGATCTTAGTCTCAGGTCTGTGGCTAGCAGGGACTCAATCAAAGCTCTTAGTCTGAGGTCGGTGGCTAGCAGGGACTCAATCTCAGGTCTTAGTCTCAGGTCTGTGGCTAGCAGGGACTCAAACAAAGCTCTTAATCTGAAGTCAGTTGCTTGCAGGGACTGAATCACAGCTCTTAGTCTGAGGTCAGTGGCTAGCAGGGACACAATCACAGCTCCTAGTCTGAGGTCGGTGGCTAGCAGAGACGCAATCACAGCTCATAGTCTGAGGTCGGTGGCTAGCAGGGAGTCAATCACAGCTCTTAGTCTGAAGTCAGTGGCTTGCAGGGACTCAATCACAGCTCTTAGTCTGAGGTCAGTGGCTAGCAGGGACTCAATCACAGCTCTTAGTCTGAGGACGGTGGCTAGCAGAGACGCAATCACAGCTCATAGTCTGAGGTTGGTGGCTAGCAGGGAGTCAATCACAGCTCTTAGTCTGAAGTCAGTGGCTTGCAGGGACTCAATCACAGCTCTTAATCTGCAGTTAGAGGCTTGCAGGGACTCAATCACAGCTCTTAGTCTGAGGTCAGTGGGTAGCAGGGACTCAATCACAGCTCTTAATCTGCAGTCAGTGGCTAGCAGGGACCTAATAACAGCTCCTAGTCTGAGGTCAGTGGCTAGCAGGGACTCAATCACAGCTTTTAGTCTGAGGTCGGTGGCTAGCAGAGACTCAAACAAAGCTCTTAATCTGAAGTCAGTGGCTTGCAGGGACTGAATCACATCTCTTAGTCTGAGGTCAGTGGCTAGCAGGGACTCAATCACAGCTCCTAGTCTGAGGTCGGTGGCTAACAGAGACGCAATCACAGCTCATAGTCTGAGGTCGCTGGCTAGCAGGGAGTCAATCACAGCTCTTAGTCTGAAGTCAGTGGCTTGCAGGGACTCAATCACAGCTCTTAGTCTGAGGTCGGTGGCTAGCAGGGAGTCAATCACAGCTCTTAGTCTGAAGTCAGTGGCTTGCAGGGACTCAATCACAGCTCTTAACCTGCAGTCAGAGGCTTGCAGGGACTCAATCACAGCTCTTAGTCTGAGGTCAGTGGGTAGCAGGGACTCAATCACATCTCTTAGTCTGAGGTCGGTGGCTGGCAGGGACTCAATCACAGCTCTTAGTGTCAGGTCGGTGGCTAGCAGGGACTCAATCACAGCTCTTAGTGTGAGGTCAGTGGGTCGCAGGGACTCAATCACAGCTTTTAGTCTGAGGTCGGTGGCTGGCAGGGACTCAATCACAGCTCTTAGTCTCAGGTCCGTGTCTAGCAGGGACTCAATCACAGCTCTTAGTCCGAGGTCGGTTGCTAGCAGGAACTCAATCACAGCTCTTAGTCTAAAGTCAGTGGCTTGCAGGGACTCAATCACAGCTCCCATTCTGAAGTCAGTGGCTAGCAGGGACCTAGTAACAGCTCCTAGTCTGAGGTCAGTGGCTAGCAGGGACTCAATCACAGCTTTTAGTCTGAGGTCGGTGGCTAGCAGGGACTCAAACACAGCTCTTAGTCTCAGGTCGGTGGCTAGCAGGGACTCAATCACAGCTCTTAGTCTCAGGTCGGTGGCTAGCAGGGACTCAATTACAACTCTTAGTCTGAAGTCAGTGGCTTGCACGGACTCAATCACAGCTCCCATTCTGAAGTCAGTGGCTAGCAGGGACCCAATCACAGCTCCTAGTCTGAGGTCAGTGGCTAGCAGGGACTCAATCTCAGGTCTTAGTCTCAGGTCTGTGGCTAGCAGGGACTCAATCACAGCTCTTAGTCTGAGGTCGGTGGCTAGCAGGGACTCAATCACAGCTCTTAGTCTGAAGTCAGTGGCTTGCAGGTACTCAATCACAGCTCCCATTCTGAAGTCAGTGGCTAGCAGGGACCCAATAACAGCTCCTAGTCTGAGGTCAGTGGCTAGCAGGGACTCAATCACAGCTTTTAGTCTGAGGTCGGTGGATAGCAGAGACTCAATCACAGCTCTTAGTCTGAGGTCGGTGGCTAGCAGAGACGCAATCACAGCTCATAGTCTGAGGTTGGTGGCTAGCAGGGAGTCAATCACAGCACTTAGTCTGAGGTCGGTAGCTAGCAGGGACTCAATCACAGCTCTTAATATGCAGTCAGTGGCTTGCAGGGACTCAATCACAGCTCTTAGTCTATGGTCAGTGGCCAGCAGGGACTCAATCACAGCTCTTAGTCTGAGGTTGGTGGCTAGCAGGGAATCAATCACAGCTCTTAGTCTGAAGTCAGTGGCTTGCAGGGACTCAATCACAGCTCCCATTCTGAAGTCAGTGGCTAGCAGGGACCCAATCACAGCTCCTAGTCTGGGGTCAGTGGCTAGCAGGGACTCAATCGCAGCTCTTAGTGTGAGGTCGGTAGCTAGCAGGGACTCAATCACAGCTCTTAGTCTCAGGTCAGTGGCTAGCAGGGACTCAATCAGAGCTCTTAGTCTGAAGTCAGTGGCTTGCAGGGACTCTATCACAACTCTTAGTCTGAGGTCAGTGGCTAGCAGGGTCTCAATCACAGCTCTTAGTCTGAGGTCGGTGGCTAGCAGGGACTCAATCACAGCTCTTAGTGTGAAGTCGGTGGCTTGCACAGACTCACTCACAGCTCTTAGTCTGAGGTCGGTGGCTAGCAGAGACTCAATCACAACTCTTAGTCTCAGGTCGGTGGCTAGCAGGGACTCAATCACAGCTCTTGGTCTCAGGTTGGTGGCTAGCAGGGACTCAATCACAGCTCTTAGTCTGAAGTCAGTGGCTTGCAGGGACTCAATCGAAACGCTTAGTCTGGGGTCAGTGGCTAGCAGGGACTCAATCACAGCTCTTAGTCTCAGGTCAGTGGCTAGTAGGGACTCAATCACAGCTCTTAGTCTCAGGTCGGTGGCTAGCAGGGACTCAATCACAGCTCTTAGTCTCAGGTCAGTGGCTAGCAGGGACTAAATCACAGCTCTTAGTCTGAGGTCAGTTGCTAGAAGGGACTCTATCACAGCTCTTAGTCTGAGGTCGGTGGCTAGCAGGGACTCAATCACAGCTCTTAGTCTGAGGTCGGTGGCTAGCAGAGACGCATTCACAGCTCATATTCTGAGGTAGGTGGCTAGCAGGGAGTCAATCACAGCTCTTAGTCTGAAGTAAGTGGCTTGCAGGGACTCAATCACAGCTCTTAGTCTGGGGTCGGTGGCTAGCAGAGACGCAATAACAGCTCATAGTCTGAGGTCGGTGGCTAGCAGGGAGACAATTACAACTCCTAGTCTGAGGTCAGTGGCTAGCAGGGACTCAATCTCAGGTCTTAGTCTCAGGTCTGTGGCTAGCAGAGACTCAACCACAGCTCTTAGTCTGAGGTCGTTGGCTAGCAGGGACTCAATCTCAGGTCTTAGTCGCAGGTCTGTGGCTAGCAGGGACTCAATCACAGCTCTTAGTCTGAGGTCGGTGGCTAGCAGAGACGCAATCACAGCTCATAGTCTGAGGTCAGTGGCTAGCAGAGACGCAATCACAGCTCATAGTCTGAGGTCGGTGGCTAGCAGAGATGCAATCACAGCTCATAGTCTGAGGTCGGTGGCTAGCAGGGAGTCAATCACAACTCTTAGTCTGAGGTCGGGAGCCAGCAGGGACTCAATCACAGCTCTTAATCTGCAGTCAGTGGCTAGCAGGGACTCAAACACAGCTCTTAGTCTCAGGTCGGTGGCTAGCAGGGACTCAATCACAGCTCCCATTCTGAAGTCAGTGGCTAGCAGGGACCCAATCACAGCTCCTAGTCTGAGGTCAGTGGCTAGCACGGACTCAATCTCAGGTCTTAGTCTCAGGTCTGTGGCTAGCACGGACTCAATCACAGCTCTTAGTCTGAGGTCGGTGGCTAGCAGGGACTCAATCTCGGGTCTTAGTCTCAGGTCTGTGGCTAGCAGGGACTCAAACAAAGCTCTTAATCTGAAGTCAGTGGCTTGCGGGGACTGAATCACAGCTCTTAGTCTGAGGTCAGTGGCTAGCAGGGACACAATCACAGCTCCTAGTCTGAGGTCGGTGGCTAGCACAGACGCAATCACAGCTCATAGTCTGAGGTCGGTGGCTAGCAGGGAGTCAATCACAGCTCTTAGTCTGAAGTCAGTGGCTTGCAGGGACTCAATCACAGCTCTTAGTCTGAGGTCAGTGGCTAGCAGGGACTCAATCACAGCTCTTAGTCTGAGGACGGTGGCTAGCAGAGACGCAATCACAGCTCATAGTCTGAGGTCAGTGGCTAGCAGGGACTCAATCTCAGGTCTTAGTCTCAGGTCTGTGGCTAGCAGAGACTCAACCACAGCTCTTAGTCTGAGGTCGTTGGCTAGCAGGGACTCAATCTCAGGTCTTAGTCGCAGGTCTGTGGCTAGCAGGGACTCAATCACAGCTCTTAGTCTGAGGTCGGTGGCTAGCAGAGACGCAATCACAGCTCATAGTCTGAGGTCAGTGGCTAGCAGAGACGCAATCACAGCTCATAGTCTGAGGTCGGTGGCTAGCAGAGATGCAATCACAGCTCATAGTCTGAGGTCGGTGGCTAGCAGGGAGTCAATCACAACTCTTAGTCTGAGGTCGGGAGCTAGCAGGGACTCAATCACAGCTCTTAATCTGCAGTCAGTGGCTAGCAGGGACTCAAACACAGCTCTTAGTCTCAGGTCGGTGGCTAGCAGGGACTCAATCACAGCTCCCATTCTGAAGTCAGTGGCTAGCAGGGACCTAATCACAGCTCCTAGTCTGAGGTCAGTGGCTAGCACGGACTCAATCTCAGGTCTTAGTCTCAGGTCTGTGGCTAGCACGGACTCAATCACAGCTCTTAGTCTGAGGTCGGTGGCTAGCAGGGACTCAATCTCGGGTCTTAGTCTCAGGTCTGTGGCTAGCAGGGACTCAAACAAAGCTCTTAATCTGAAGTCAGTGGCTTGCGGGGACTGAATCACAGCTCTTAGTCTGAGGTCAGTGGCTAGCAGGGACACAATCACAGCTCCTAGTCTGAGGTCGGTGGCTAGCACAGACGCAATCACAGCTCATAGTCTGAGGTCGGTGGCTAGCAGGGAGTCAATCACAGCTCTTAGTCTGAAGTCAGTGGCTTGCAGGGACTCAATCACAGCTCTTAGTCTGAGGTCAGTGGCTAGCAGGGACTCAATCACAGCTCTTAGTCTGAGGACGGTGGCTAGCAGAGACGCAATCACAGCTCATAGTCTGAGGTTGGTGGCTAGCAGGGAGTCAATCACAGCTCTTAGTCTGAAGTCAGTGGCTTGCAGGGACTCAATCACAGCTCTTAATCTGCAGTTAGAGGCTTGCAGGGACTCAATCACAGCTCTTAGTCTGAGGTCAGTGGGTAGCAGGGACTCAATCACAGCTCTTAATCTGCAGACAGTGGCTAGCAGGGACCTAATAACAGCTCCTAGTCTGAGGTCAGTGGCTAGCAGGGACTCAATCACAGCTTTTAGTCTGAGGTCGGTGGCTAGCAGAGACTCAAACAAAGCTCTTAATCTGAAGTCAGTGGCTTGCAGGGACTGAATCACATCTCTTAGTCTGAGGTCAGTGGCTAGCAGGGACTCAATCACAGCTCCTAGTCTGAGGTCGGTGGCTAACAGAGACGCAATCACAGCTCATAGTCTGAGGTCGCTGGCTAGCAGGGAGTCAATCACAGCTCTTAGTCTGAAGTCAGTGGCTTGCAGGGACTCAATCACAGCTCTTAGTCTGAGGTCGGTGGCTAGCAGGGAGTCAATCACAGCTCTTAGTCTGAAGTCAGTGGATTGCAGGGACTCAATCACAGCTCTTAACCTGCAGTCAGAGGCTTGCAGGGACTCAATCACAGCTCTTAGTCTGAGGTCAGTGGGTAGCAGGGACTCAATCACATCTCTTAGTCTGAGGTCGGTGGCTGGCAGGGACTCAATCACAGCTCTTAGTCTCAGGTCGGTGGCTAGCAGGGACTCAATCACAGCTCTTAGTGTGAGGTCAGTGGGTCGCAGGGACTCAATCACAGCTTTTAGTCTGAGGTCGGTGGCTGGCAGGGACTCAATCACAGCTCTTAGTCTCAGGTCCGTGTCTAGCAGGGACTCAATCACAGCTCTCAGTCCGAGGTCGGTTGCTAGCAGGGACTCAATCACAGCTCTTAGTCTAAAGTCAGTGGCTTGCAGGGACTCAATCACAGCTCCCATTCTGAAGTCAGTGGCTAGCAGGGACCTAGTAACAGCTCCTAGTCTGAGGTCAGTGGCTAGCAGGGACTCAATCACAGCTTTTAGTCTGAGGTCGGTGGCTAGCAGGGACTCAAACACAGCTCTTAATCTCAGGTCGGTGGCTAGCAGGGACTCAATCACAGCTCTTAGTCTCAGGTCGGTGGCTAGCAGGGACTCAATCACAACTCTTAGTCTGAAGTCAGTGGCTTGCACGGACTCAATCACAACTCCCATTCTGAAGTCAGTGGCTAGCAGGGACCCAATCACAGCTCCTAGTCTGAGGTCAGTGACTAGCAGGGACTCAATCTCAGGTCTTAGTCTCAGGTCTGTGGCTAGCAGGGACTCAATCACAGCTCTTAGTCTTAGGTCGGTGGCTAGCAGGGACTCAATCACAGCTCTTAGTCTGAAGTCAGTGGCTTGCAGGTACTCAATCACAGCTCCCATTCTGAAGTCAGTGGCTAGCAGGGACCCAATAACAGCTCCTAGTCTGAGGTCAGTGGCTAGCAGGGACTCAATCACAGCTTTTAGTCTGAGGTCGGTGGATAGCAGGGACTCAATCACAGCTCTTAGTCTGAGGTCGGTGGCTAGCAGAGACGCAATCACAGCTCATAGTCTGAGGTTGGTGGCTAGCAGGGAGTCAATCACAGCACTTAGTCTGAGGTCGGTAGCTAGCAGGGACTCAATCACAGCTCTTAATATGCAGTCAGTGGCTTGCAGGGACTCAATCACAGCTCTTAGTTTATGGTCAGTGGCCAGCAGGGACTCAATCACAGCTCTTAGTCTGAGGTTGGTGGCTAGCAGGGAATCAATCACAGCTCTTAGTCTGAAGTCAGTGGCTTGCAGGGACTCAATCACAGCTCCCATTCTGAAGTCAGTGGCTAGCAGGGACCCAATCACAGCTCCTAGTCTGGGGTCAGTGGCTAGCAGGGACTCAATCGCAGCTCTTAGTGTGAGGTCGGTAGCTAGCAGGGACTCAATCACAGCTCTTTGTCTCAGGTCAGTGGCTAGCAGGGACTCAATCAGAGCTCTTAGTCTGAAGTCAGTGGCTTGCAGGGACTCTATCACAACTCTTAGTCTGAGGTCAGTGGCTAGCAGGGACTCAATCACAGCTCTTAGTGTGAAGTCGGTGGCTTGCACAGACTCACTCACAGCTCTTAGTCTGAGGTCGGTGGCTAGCAGAGACTCAATCACAACTCTTAGTCTCAGGTCGGTGGCTAGCAGGGACTCAATCACAGCTCTTGGTCTCAGGTTGGTGGCTAGCAGGGACTCAATCACAGCTCTTAGTCTGAAGTCAGTGGCTTGCAGGGACTCAATCGAAACACTTAGTCTGGGGTCAGTGGCTAGTAGGGACTCAATCACAGCTCTTAGTCTCAGGTCGGTGGCTAGTAGGGACTCAATCACAGCTCTTAGTCTCAGGTCGGTGGCTAGCAGGGACTCAATCACAGCTCTTAGTCTCAGGTCAGTGGCTAGCAGGGACTAAATCACAGCTCTTAGTCTGAGGTCAGTTGCTAGAAGGGACTCAATCACAGCTCTTAGTCTGAGGTCGGTGGCTAGCAGGGACTCAATCACAGCTCTTAGTCTGAGGTCGGTGGCTAGCAGAGACGCATTCACAGCTCATAGTCTGAGGTAGGTGGCTAGCAGGGAGTCAATCACAGCTCTTAGTCTGAAGTAAATGGCTTGCAGGGACTCAATCACAGCTCTTAGTCTGAGGTCGGTGGCTAGCAGAGACGCATTCACAGCTCATAGTCTGAGGTAGGTGGCTAGCAGGGAGTCAATCACAGCTCTTAGTCTGAAGTAAGTGGCTTGCAGGGACTCAATCACAGCTCTTAGTCTGAGGTCGGTGGCTAGCAGAGACGCAATAACAGCTCATAGTCTGAGGTCGGTGGCTAGCAGGGAGTCAATTACAGCTCCTAGTCTGAGGTCAGTGGCTAGCAGGGACTCAATCTCAGGTCTTAGTCTCAGGTCTGTGGCTAGCAGAGACTCAATCACAGCTCTTAGTCTGAGGTCGTTGGCTAGCAGGGACTCAATCTCAGGTCTTAGTCGCAGGTCTGTGGCTAGCAGGGACTCAATCACAGCTCTTAGTCTGAGGTCGGTGGCTAGCAGAGACGCAATCACAGCTCATAGTCTGAGGTCGGTGGCTAGCAGAGACGCAATCACAGCTCATAGTCTGAGGTCGGTGGCTAGCAGAGATGCAATCACAGCTCATAGTCTGAGGTCGGTGGCTAGCAGGGAGTCAATCACAACTCTTAGTCTGAGGTCGGGAGCTAGCAGGGACTCAATCACAGCTCTTAATCTGCAGTCAGTGGCTAGCAGGGACTCAAACACAGCTCTTAGTCTCAGGTCGGTGGCTAGCAGGGACTCAATCACAGCTCCCATTCTGAAGTCAGTGGCTAGCAGGGACCCAATCACAGCTCCTAGTCTGAGGTCAGTGGCTAGCAGGGACTCAATCTCAGGTCTTAGTCTCAGGTCTGTGGCTAGCAGGGACTCAATCACAGCTCTTAGTCTGAGGTCGGTGGCTAGCAGGGACTCAATCTCAGGTCTTAGTCTCAGGTCTGTGGCTAGCAGGGACTCAAACAAAGCTCTTAATCTGAAGTCAGTGGCTTGCAGGGACTGAATCACAGCTCTTAGTCTGAGGTCAGTGGCTAGCACGGACACAATCACAGCTCCTAGTCTGAGGTCGGTGGCTAGCAGAGACGCAATCACAGCTCATAGTCTGAGGTCGGAGGCTAGCAGGGAGTCAATCACAGCTCTTAGTCTGAAGTCAGTGGCTTGCAGGGACTCAATCACAGCTCTTAGTCTGAGGTCAGTGAATAGCAGGGACTCAATCACTGGTCTTAGTCTGAGGACGGTGGCTAGCAGAGACGCAATCACAGCTCATAGTCTGAGGTTGGTGGCTAGCAGGGAGTCAATCACAGCTCTTAGTCTGAAGTCAGTGGCTTGCAGGGACTCAATCACAGCTCTTAATCTGCAGTTAGAGGCTTGCAGGGACTCAATCACAGCTCTTAGTCTGAGGTCAGTGGGTAGCAGGGACTCAATCACATCTCTTAGTCTGAGGTTGGTGGCTGGCAGGGACTCAATTACAGCTCTTAGTCTCAGGTAGGTGGCTAGCAGGGACTCAATCACAGCTCTTAGTGTGAGGTCAGTGGGTAGCAGGGACTCAATCACAGCTCTTAGTCTGAGGTCGGTGGCTGGCAGGGACTCAATCACAGCTCTTAGTCTCAGGTCCGTGGCTAGCAGGGACTCAATCACAGCTCTTAGTCCGAGGTCAGTTGCTAGCAGGGACTCAATCTCAGGTCTTAGTCTCAGGTCTTTGGCTAGCAGGGACTCAATCACAGCTCTTAGTCTGAGGTCGGTGGTTAGCAGGGACTCAATCACAGCTCTTAGTCTGAAGTCAGCGGCTTGCAGGGACTCAATCGCAGCTCCATTCTGAAGTCAGTGGCTAGCAGGGACCCAATAACAGCTCCTAGTCTGAGGTCAGTGGCTAGCAGGGACTTAATCACAGCTTTTATTCTGCGGTCGGTGGATAGCAGGGACTCAATCACAGCTCTTAGTCCAAGGTTGGTGGCTAGCAGAGACGCAATCATAGCTCACAGTCTGAGGTCGGTGGCTAGCAGAGACGCATTCACGGCTCATAGTCTGAGGTCGGTGGCTAGCAGGGCCTCAAACAAAGCTCTTAATCTGCAGTCAGTGTCTAGCAGGGACCCAATAACAGCTCCTAGTCTGAGGTCAGTGGCTAGCAGGGACTCAATCACAGCTTTTAGTCTGAGGTCGGTGGCTAGCAGGGACTCAAACAAAGCTCTTAATCTGAAGTCAGTGGCTTGCAGGGACTGAATCACAGCTCTTGGTCTGAGGTCAGTGGCTAGCAGGGACTCAATCACAGCTCCTAGTCTGAGGTCGGTGGCTAGCAGAGACGCAATCACAGCTCATAGTCTGAGGTCGGTGGCTAGCAGGGAGTCAATCACAGCTCTTAGTCTGAAGTCAGTGGCTTGCAGGAACTCAATCACAGCTCTTAGTCAGAGGTCAGTGGCTAGCAGGGACTCAATCACAGCTCTTAGTCTGAGGTCGGTGGCTAGCAGAGACACAATCACAGCTCATAGTCTGAGGTTGGTGGCTAGCAGGGTGTCAATCACAGCTCTTAGTCTGAAGTCAGTGGCTTGCAGGGACTCAATCACAGCTCTTAATCTGCAGTCAGAGGCTTGCAGGGACTCAATCACAGCTCTTAGTCTGAGGTCAGTGGGTAGCAGGTACTCAATCACATCTCTTAGTCTGAGGTCGGTGGCTGGCAGGGACTCAATCACAGCTCTTAGTCTCAGGTCGGTAGCTAGCAGGGACTCAATCACAGCTCTTAGTGTGAGGCCAGTGGGTAGCAGGGACTCAATCACAGCTTTTAATCTGAGGTCGGTGTCTGGCAGGGACTCAATCACAGCTCTTAGTCTCAGGTCCGTGGCTAGCAGGGACTCAATCACAGCTCTTAGTCCGAGGTCGGTTGCTAGCAGGGACTCAATCACAGCTCTTAGTCTAAAGTCAGTGGCTTGCAGGGACTCAATCACAGCTCCCATTCTGAAGTCAGTGTCTAGCAGGGACCCAGTAACAGCTCCTATTCTGAGGTCAGTGGCTAGCAGGGGCTCAATCACAGCTTTTAGTCTGAGGTCGGTGGCTAGCAGGGACTCAAACACAGCTCTTAGTCTCAGGTCGGTGGCTAGCAGGGACTCAATCACAGCTCTTAGTCTCAGGTCGGTGGCTAGCAGGAACTCAATCACAACTCTTAGTCCGAAGTCAGTGGCTTGCAGGGACTCAATCACAGCTCCCATTCTGAAGTCAGTGGCTAGCAGGGACCAATCACAGCTCCTAATCTGAGGTCAGTGGCTAGCAGGGAGTCAATCTCAGGTCTTAGTCTGAGGTCGGTAGCTAGCAGGTACTCAATCACAGCTCTTACTCTGCAGTCAGTGGCTTGCAGGGACTCAATCACAGCTCTTAGTCTATAGTCAGTGGCTAGCAGGGACTCAATCACAGCACTTAGTCTGAGGTTGGTGGCTAGCAGGGAATCAATCACAGCTCTTAGTCTGAAGTCAGTGGCTTGCAGGGACTCAATCACAGCTCTTAGTCTCAGGTCGGTGGCTAGCAGGGACTCAATCACAGCTCTTAGTGTGAGGTCAGTGGGTCGCAGGGACTCAATCACAGCTTTTAGTCTGAGGTCAGTGGCTGGCAGGGACTCAATCACAGCTCTTAGTCTCAGGTCCGTGTCTAGCAGGGACTCAATCACAGCTCTCAGTCCGAGGTCGGTTGCTAGCAGGGACTCAATCACAGCTCTTAGTCTAAAGTCAGTGGCTTGCAGGGACTCAATCACAGCTCCCATTCTGAAGTCAGTGGCTAGCAGGGACCTAGTAACAGCTCCTAGTCTGAGGTCAGTGGCTAGCAGGGACTCAATCACAGCTTTTAGTCTGAGGTCGGTGGCTAGCAGGGACTCAAACACAGCTCTTAATCTCAGGTCGGTGGCTAGCAGGGACTCAATCACAGCTCTTAGTCTCAGGTCGGTGGCTAGCAGGGACTCAATCACAACTCTTAGTCTGAAGTCAGTGGCTTGCACGGACTCAATCACAACTCCCATTCTGAAGTCAGTGGCTAGCAGGGACCCAATCACAGCTCCTAGTCTGAGGTCAGTGACTAGCAGGGACTCAATCTCAGGTCTTAGTCTCAGGTCTGTGGCTAGCAGGGACTCAATCACAGCTCTTAGTCTTAGGTCGGTGGCTAGCAGGGACTCAATCACAGCTCTTAGTCTGAAGTCAGTGGCTTGCAGGTACTCAATCACAGCTCCCATTCTGAAGTCAGTGGCTAGCAGGGACCCAATAACAGCTCCTAGTCTGAGGTCAGTGGCTAGCAGGGACTCAATCACAGCTTTTAGTCTGAGGTCGGTGGATAGCAGGGACTCAATCACAGCTCTTAGTCTGAGGTCGGTGGCTAGCAGAGACGCAATCACAGCTCATAGTCTGAGGTTGGTGGCTAGCAGGGAGTCAATCACAGCACTTAGTCTGAGGTCGGTAGCTAGCAGGGACTCAATCACAGCTCTTAATATGCAGTCAGTGGCTTGCAGGGACTCAATCACAGCTCTTAGTTTATGGTCAGTGGCCAGCAGGGACTCAATCACAGCTCTTAGTCTGAGGTTGGTGGCTAGCAGGGAATCAATCACAGCTCTTAGTCTGAAGTCAGTGGCTTGCAGGGACTCAATCACAGCTCCCATTCTGAAGTCAGTGGCTAGCAGGGACCCAATCACAGCTCCTAGTCTGGGGTCAGTGGCTAGCAGGGACTCAATCGCAGCTCTTAGTGTGAGGTCGGTAGCTAGCAGGGACTCAATCACAGCTCTTTGTCTCAGGTCAGTGGCTAGCAGGGACTCAATCAGAGCTCTTAGTCTGAAGTCAGTGGCTTGCAGGGACTCTATCACAACTCTTAGTCTGAGGTCAGTGGCTAGCAGGGACTCAATCACAGCTCTTAGTGTGAAGTCGGTGGCTTGCACAGACTCACTCACAGCTCTTAGTCTGAGGTCGGTGGCTAGCAGAGACTCAATCACAACTCTTAGTCTCAGGTCGGTGGCTAGCAGGGACTCAATCACAGCTCTTGGTCTCAGGTTGGTGGCTAGCAGGGACTCAATCACAGCTCTTAGTCTGAAGTCAGTGGCTTGCAGGGACTCAATCGAAACACTTAGTCTGGGGTCAGTGGCTAGTAGGGACTCAATCACAGCTCTTAGTCTCAGGTCGGTGGCTAGTAGGGACTCAATCACAGCTCTTAGTCTCAGGTCGGTGGCTAGCAGGGACTCAATCACAGCTCTTAGTCTCAGGTCAGTGGCTAGCAGGGACTAAATCACAGCTCTTAGTCTGAGGTCAGTTGCTAGAAGGGACTCAATCACAGCTCTTAGTCTGAGGTTGGTGGCTAGCAGGGACTCAATCACAGCTCTTAGTCTGAGGTCGGTGGCTAGCAGAGACGCATTCACAGCTCATAGTCTGAGGTAGGTGGCTAGCAGGGAGTCAATCACAGCTCTTAGTCTGAAGTAAATGGCTTGCAGGGACTCAATCAAAGCTCTTAGTCTGAGGTCGGTGGCTAGCAGAGACGCATTCACAGCTCATAGTCTGAGGTAGGTGGCTAGCAGGGAGTCAATCACAGCTCTTAGTCTGAAGTAAGTGGCTTGCAGGGACTCAATCACAGCTCTTAGTCTGAGGTCGGTGGCTAGCAGAGACGCAATAACAGCTCATAGTCTGAGGTCGGTGGCTAGCAGGGAGTCAATTACAGCTCCTAGTCTGAGGTCAGTGGCTAGCAGGGACTCAATCTCAGGTCTTAGTCTCAGGTCTGTGGCTAGCAGAGACTCAATCACAGCTCTTAGTCTGAGGTCGTTGGCTAGCAGGGACTCAATCTCAGGTCTTAGTCGCAGGTCTGTGGCTAGCAGGGACTCAATCACAGCTCTTAGTCTGAGGTCGGTGGCTAGCAGAGACGCAATCACAGCTCATAGTCTGAGGTCGGTGGCTAGCAGAGACGCAATCACAGCTCATAGTCTGAGGTCGGTGGCTAGCAGAGATGCAATCACAGCTCATAGTCTGAGGTCGGTGGCTAGCAGGGAGTCAATCACAACTCTTAGTCTGAGGTCGGGAGCTAGCAGGGACTCAATCACAGCTCTTAATCTGCAGTCAGTGGCTAGCAGGGACTCAAACACAGCTCTTAGTCTCAGGTCGGTGGCTAGCAGGGACTCAATCACAGCTCCCATTCTGAAGTCAGTGGCTAGCAGGGACCCAATCACAGCTCCTAGTCTGAGGTCAGTGGCTAGCAGGGACTCAATCTCAGGTCTTAGTCTCAGGTCTGTGGCTAGCAGGGACTCAATCACAGCTCTTAGTCTGAGGTCGGTGGCTAGCAGGGACTCAATCTCAGGTCTTAGTCTCAGGTCTGTGGCTAGCAGGGACTCAAACAAAGCTCTTAATCTGAAGTCAGTGGCTTGCAGGGACTGAATCACAGCTCTTAGTCTGAGGTCAGTGGCTAGCACGGACACAATCACAGCTCCTAGTCTGAGGTCGGTGGCTAGCAGAGACGCAATCACAGCTCATAGTCTGAGGTCGGAGGCTAGCAGGGAGTCAATCACAGCTCTTAGTCTGAAGTCAGTGGCTTGCAGGGACTCAATCACAGCTCTTAGTCTGAGGTCAGTGAATAGCAGGGACTCAATCACTGGTCTTAGTCTGAGGACGGTGGCTAGCAGAGACGCAATCACAGCTCATAGTCTGAGGTTGGTGGCTAGCAGGGAGTCAATCACAGCTCTTAGTCTGAAGTCAGTGGCTTGCAGGGACTCAATCACAGCTCTTAATCTGCAGTTAGAGGCTTGCAGGGACTCAATCACAGCTCTTAGTCTGAGGTCAGTGGGTAGCAGGGACTCAATCACATCTCTTAGTCTGAGGTTGGTGGCTGGCAGGGACTCAATTACAGCTCTTAGTCTCAGGTAGGTGGCTAGCAGGGACTCAATCACAGCTCTTAGTGTGAGGTCAGTGGGTAGCAGGGACTCAATCACAGCTCTTAGTCTGAGGTCGGTGGCTGGCAGGGACTCAATCACAGCTCTTAGTCTCAGGTCCGTGGCTAGCAGGGACTCAATCACAGCTCTTAGTCCGAGGTCAGTTGCTAGCAGGGACTCAATCTCAGGTCTTAGTCTCAGGTCTTTGGCTAGCAGGGACTCAATCACAGCTCTTAGTCTGAGGTCGGTGGTTAGCAGGGACTCAATCACAGCTCTTAGTCTGAAGTCAGCGGCTTGCAGGGACTCAATCGCAGCTCCATTCTGAAGTCAGTGGCTAGCAGGGACCCAATAACAGCTCCTAGTCTGAGGTCAGTGGCTAGCAGGGACTTAATCACAGCTTTTATTCTGCGGTCGGTGGATAGCAGGGACTCAATCACAGCTCTTAGTCCAAGGTTGGTGGCTAGCAGAGACGCAATCATAGCTCACAGTCTGAGGTCGGTGGCTAGCAGAGACGCATTCACGGCTCATAGTCTGAGGTCGGTGGCTAGCAGGGCCTCAAACAAAGCTCTTAATCTGCAGTCAGTGTCTAGCAGGGACCCAATAACAGCTCCTAGTCTGAGGTCAGTGGCTAGCAGGGACTCAATCACAGCTTTTAGTCTGAGGTCGGTGGCTAGCAGGGACTCAAACAAAGCTCTTAATCTGAAGTCAGTGGCTTGCAGGGACTGAATCACAGCTCTTGGTCTGAGGTCAGTGGCTAGCAGGGACTCAATCACAGCTCCTAGTCTGAGGTCGGTGGCTAGCAGAGACGCAATCACAGCTCATAGTCTGAGGTCGGTGGCTAGCAGGGAGTCAATCACAGCTCTTAGTCTGAAGTCAGTGGCTTGCAGGAACTCAATCACAGCTCTTAGTCAGAGGTCAGTGGCTAGCAGGGACTCAATCACAGCTCTTAGTCTGAGGTCGGTGGCTAGCAGAGACACAATCACAGCTCATAGTCTGAGGTTGGTGGCTAGCAGGGTGTCAATCACAGCTCTTAGTCTGAAGTCAGTGGCTTGCAGGGACTCAATCACAGCTCTTAATCTGCAGTCAGAGGCTTGCAGGGACTCAATCACAGCTCTTAGTCTGAGGTCAGTGGGTAGCAGGTACTCAATCACATCTCTTAGTCTGAGGTCGGTGGCTGGCAGGGACTCAATCACAGCTCTTAGTCTCAGGTCGGTAGCTAGCAGGGACTCAATCACAGCTCTTAGTGTGAGGCCAGTGGGTAGCAGGGACTCAATCACAGCTTTTAATCTGAGGTCGGTGTCTGGCAGGGACTCAATCACAGCTCTTAGTCTCAGGTCCGTGGCTAGCAGGGACTCAATCACAGCTCTTAGTCCGAGGTCGGTTGCTAGCAGGGACTCAATCACAGCTCTTAGTCTAAAGTCAGTGGCTTGCAGGGACTCAATCACAGCTCCCATTCTGAAGTCAGTGTCTAGCAGGGACCCAGTAACAGCTCCTATTCTGAGGTCAGTGGCTAGCAGGGGCTCAATCACAGCTTTTAGTCTGAGGTCGGTGGCTAGCAGGGACTCAAACACAGCTCTTAGTCTCAGGTCGGTGGCTAGCAGGGACTCAATCACAGCTCTTAGTCTCAGGTCGGTGGCTAGCAGGAACTCAATCACAACTCTTAGTCCGAAGTCAGTGGCTTGCAGGGACTCAATCACAGCTCCCATTCTGAAGTCAGTGGCTAGCAGGGACCAATCACAGCTCCTAATCTGAGGTCAGTGGCTAGCAGGGAGTCAATCTCAGGTCTTAGTCTGAGGTCGGTAGCTAGCAGGGACTCAATCACAGCTCTTACTCTGCAGTCAGTGGCTTGCAGGGACTCAATCACAGCTCTTAGTCTATAGTCAGTGGCTAGCAGGGACTCAATCACAGCACTTAGTCTGAGGTTGGTGGCTAGCAGGGAATCAATCACAGCTCTTAGTCTGAAGTCAGTGGCTTGCAGGGACTCAATCACAGCTTCCATTCTGAAGTCAGTGGCTAGCAGGGACCCAATCACAGCTCCTAGTCTGAGGTCAGTGGCTAGCAGGGACTCTATCACAGCTCTTAGTCAGAGGTCGGTGGCTAGCAGGGACTCAATCACAGCTCCTAGTCTGAGGTCGGTGGCTAGCAGAGACGCAATCACAGCTCATAGTCTGAGGTCGGTGGCTAGCAGGGAGTCAATTACAGCTCTTAGTCTGAAGTCAGTGGCTTGCAGGGACTCAATCACAGCTCTTAGTCTGAGGTCAGTGGCTAGCAAGGACTCAATCACAGCTCTTAGTCTGAGGTCGGTGGCTAGCAGAGACGCAATCACAGCTCATAGTCTGAGGTTGGTAGTTAGCAGGGAGTCAATCACAGCTCTTAGTCTGAAGTCAGTGGCTTGCAGGGACTCAATATCACAGCTCTTAATCTGCAGTCAGAGGCTTGCAGGGACTCAATCACAGCTCTTAGTCTGAGGTCAGTGGGTAGCAGGGACTCAATCACATCTCTTAGTCTGAGGATGGTGGCTGGCAGGGACTCAATCACAGCTCTTAGTCTCAGGTCGGTGGCTAGCAGGGACTCAATCACAGCTCTTAGTGTGAGGTCAGTGGGTAACAGGGACTCAATCACAGCTCTTAGTCTGAGGTCGGTGGCTGGCAGGGACTCAATCACAGCTCTTAGTGTCAGGTCCGTGGCTAGCAGGGACTCAATCACAGCTCTTAGTCCGAGGTCGGTTACTAGCAGCGACTCAATCTCAGGTCTTAGTCTCAGGTCTGTGGCTAGCAGGGACTCAATCACAGCTCTTAGTCTGAGGTCGGTGGCTAGCAGGGACTCAATCACAGCTTTTAGTCTGAGGTCTGTGGATAGCAGGGACTCAATCACAGCTCTTAGTCTGAGGTCGGTGGCTAGCAGAGACGCAATCACAGCTCATAGTCTGAGGTCGGTGGCTAGCAGGGAGTCAATCACAGCTCTTAGTGTGAGGTCGGTAGCTAGCAGGGACTCAATCACAGTTCTTAATCTGCAGTCAGTGGCTAGCAGGGACCTAATAACAGCTCCTAGTCTGAGGTCAGTGGCTAGCAGGGACTCAATCACAGCTTTTAGTCTGAGGTCGGTGGCTAGCAGAGACTCAAACAAAGCTCTTAATCTGAAGTCAGTGGCTTGCAGGGACTGAATCACATCTCTTAGTCTGAGGTCAGTGGCTAGCAGGGACTCAATCACAGCTCCTAGTCTGAGGTCGGTGGCTAACAGAGACGCAATCACAGCTCATAGTCTGAGGTCGCTGGCTAGCAGGGAGTCAATCACAGCTCTTAGTCTGAAGTCAGTGGCTTGCAGGGACTCAATCACAGCTCTTAGTCTGAGGTCGGTGGCTAGCAGGGAGTCACTCACAGCTCTTTATCTGAAGTCAGTGGCTTGCAGGGACTCAATCACAGCTCTTAACCTGCAGTCAGAGGCTTGCAGGGACTCAATCACAGCTCTTAGTCTGAGGTCAGTGGGTAGCAGGGACTCAATCACATCTCTTAGTCTCAGGTCGGTGGCTAGCAGGGACTCAATCACAGCTCTTAGTGTGAGGTCAGTGGGTCGCAGGGACTCAATCACAGCTTTTAGTCTGAGGTCGGTGGCTGGCAGGGACTCAATCACAGCTCTTAGTCTCAGGTCCGTGTCTAGCAGGGACTCAATCACAGCTCTTAGTCCGAGGTCGGTTGCTAGCAGGGACTCAATCACAGCTCTTAGTCTAAAGTCAGTGGCTTGCAGGGACTCAATCACAGCTCCCATTCTGAAGTCAGTGGCTAGCAGGGACCTAGTAACAGCTCCTAGTCTGAGGTCAGTGGCTAGCAGGGACTCAATCACAGCTTTGAGTCTGAGGTCGGTGGCTAGCAGGGACTCAAACACAGCTCTTAGTCTCAGGTCGGTGGCTAGCAGGGACTCAATCACAGCTCTTAGTCTCAGGTCGGTGGCTAGCAGGGACTCAATCACAACTCTTAGTCTGAAGTCAGTGGCTTGCACGGACTCAATCACAGCTCCCATTCTGAAGTCAGTGGCTAGCAGGGACCCAATCACAGCTCCTAGTCTGAGGTCAGTGGCTAGCAGGGACTCAATCTCAGGTCTTAGTCTCAGGTCTGTGGCTAGCAGGGACTCAATCACAGCTCTTAGTCTGAGGTTGGTGGCTAGCAGGGACTCAATCACAGCTCTTAGTCTGAAGTCAGTGGCTTGCAGGTACTCAATCACAGCTCGCATTCTGAAGTCAGTGGCTAGCAGGGACCCAATAACAGCTCCTAGTCTGAAGTCAGTGGCTAGCAGAGACTCAATCACAGCTTTTAGTCTGAGGTCGGTGGATAGCAGGGACTCAATCACAGCTCTTAGTCTGAGGTCGGTGGCTAGCAGAAACGCAATCACAGCTCATAGTCTGAGGTTGGTGGCTAGCAGGGAGTCAATCACAGCACTTAGTCTGAGGTCGGTAGCTAGCAGGGACTCGATCACAGCTCTTAATATGCAGTCAGTGGCTTGCAGGGACTCAATCACAGCTCTTAGTCTATGGTCAGTGGCCAGCAGGGACTCAATCACAGCTCTTAGTCTGAGGTTGGTGGCTAGCAGGGAGTCAATCACAGCTCTTAGTCTGATGTCAGTGGCTTGCAGGAACTCAATCACAGCTCTTAGTCAGAGGTCAGTGGCTAGCAGGGACTCAATCACAGCTCTTAGTCTGAGGTCGGTGGCTAGCAGAGACACAATCACAGCTCATAGTCTGAGGTTGGTGGCTAGCAGGGTGTCAATCACAGCTCTTAGTCTGAAGTCAGTGGCTTGCAGGGACTCAATCACAGCTCTTAATCTGCAGTCAGAGGCTTACAGGGACTCAATCACAGCTCTTAGTCTGAGGTCAGTGGGTAGCAGGTACTCAATCACATCTCTTAGTCTGAGGTCGGTGGCTGGCAGGGACTCAATCACAGCTCTTAGTCTCAGGTCGGTAGCTAGCAGGGACTCAATCACAGCTCTTAGTGTGAGGCCAGTGGGTAGCAGGGACTCAATCACAGCTTTTAATCTGAGGTCGGTGTCTGGCAGGGACTCAATCACAGCTCTTAGTCTCAGGTCCGTGGCTAGCAGGGACTCAATCACAGCTCTTAGTCCGAGGTCGGTTGCTAGCAGGGACTCAATCACAGCTCTTAGTCTAAAGTCAGTGGCTTGCAGGGACTCAATCACAGCTCCCATTCTGAAGTCAGTGTCTAGCAGGGACCCAGTAACAGCTCCTATTCTGAGGTCAGTGGCTAGCAGGGGCTCAATCACAGCTTTTAGTCTGAGGTCGGTGGCTAGCAGGGACTCAAACACAGCTCTTAGTCTCAGGTCGGTGGCTAGCAGGAACTCAATCACAACTCTTAGTCCGAAGTCAGTGGCTTGCAGGGACTCAATCACAGCTCCCATTCTGAAGTCAGTGGCTAGCAGGGACCAATCACAGCTCCTAATCTGAGGTCAGTGGCTAGCAGGGAGTCAATCTCAGGTCTTAGTCTGAGGTCGGTAGCTAGCAGGGACTCAATCACAGCTCTTACTCTGCAGTCAGTGGCTTGCAGGGACTCAATCACAGCTCTTAGTCTATAGTCAGTGGCTAGCAGGGACTCAATCACAGCACTTAGTCTGAGGTTGGTGGCTAGCAGGGAATCAATCACAGCTCTTAGTCTGAAGTCAGTGGCTTGCAGGGACTCAATCACAGCTTCCATTCTGAAGTCAGTGGCTAGCAGGGACCCAATCACAGCTCCTAGTCTGAGGTCAGTGGCTAGCAGGGACTCTATCACAGCTCTTAGTCGGAGGTCGGTGGCTAGCAGGGACTCAATCACAGCTCCTAGTCTGAGGTCGGTGGCTAGCAGAGACGCAATCACAGCTCATAGTCTGAGGTCGGTGGCTAGCAGGGAGTCAATTACAGCTCTTAGTCTGAAGTCAGTGGCTTGCAGGGACTCAATCACAGCTCTTAGTCTGAAGTCAGTGGCTAGCAGGGACTCAATCACAGCTCTTAGTCTGAGGTCGGTGGCTAGCAGAGACGCAATCACAGCTCATAGTCTGAGGTTGGTAGTTAGCAGGGAGTCAATCACAGCTCTTAGTCTGAAGTCAGTGGCTTGCAGGGACTCAATATCACAGCTCTTAATCTGCAGTCAGAGGCTTGCAGGGACTCAATCACAGCTCTTAGTCTGAGGTCAGTGGGTAGCAGGGACTCAATCACATCTCTTAGTCTGAGGATGGTGGCTGGCAGGGACTCAATCA
Organism: Lissotriton helveticus; assembly: GCF_964261635.1. Classification (NCBI taxonomy): domain Eukaryota; kingdom Metazoa; phylum Chordata; class Amphibia; order Caudata; family Salamandridae; genus Lissotriton; species Lissotriton helveticus. The sequence goes on along the minus strand of NC_136069.1, from coordinate 56,204,485 downwards.
CAGCTCTTAGTCTCAGGTCGGTGGCTAGCAGGGACTCAATCACAGCTCTTAGTGTGAGGTCAGTGGGTAACAGGGACTCAATCACAGCTCTTAGTCTGAGGTCGGTGGCTGGCAGGGACTCAATCACAGCTCTTAGTGTCAGGTCCGTGGCTAGCAGGGACTCAATCACAGCTCTTAGTCCGAGGTCGGTTGCTAGCAGCGACTCAATCTCAGGTCTTAGTCTCAGGTCTGTGGCTAGCAGGGACTCAATCACAGCTCTTAGTCTGAGGTCGGTGGCTAGCAGGGACTCAATCACAGCTTTTAGTCTGAGGTCTGTGGATAGCAGGGACTCAATCACAGCTCTTAGTCTGAGGTCGGTGGCTAGCAGAGACGCAATCACAGCTCATAGTCTGAGGTCGGTGGCTAGCAGGGAGTCAATCACAGCTCTTAGTGTGAGGTCGGTAGCTAGCAGGGACTCAATCACAGCTCTTAATCTGCAGTCAGTGGCTAGCAGGGACCTACTAACAGCTCCTAGTCTGAGGTCAGTGGCTAGCAGGGACTCAATCACAGCTTTTAGTCTGAGGTCGGTGGCTAGCAGAGACTCAAACAAAGCTCTTAATCTGAAGTCAGTGGCTTGCAGGGACTGAATCACATCTCTTAGTCTGAGGTCAGTGGCTAGCAGGGACTCAATCACAGCTCCTAGTCTGAGGTCGGTGGCTAACAGAGACGCAATCACAGCTCATAGTCTGAGGTCGCTGGCTAGCAGGGAGTCAATCACAGCTCTTAGTCTGAAGTCAGTGGCTTGCAGGGACTCAATCACAGCTCTTAGTCTGAGGTCGGTGGCTAGCAGGGAGTCACTCACAGCTCTTTATCTGAAGTCAGTGGCTTGCAGGGACTCAATCACAGCTCTTAACCTGCAGTCAGAGGCTTGCAGGGACTCAATCACAGCTCTTAGTCTGAGGTCAGTGGGTAGCAGGGACTCAATCACATCTCTTAGTCTGAGGTCGGTGGCTGGCAGGGACTCAATCACAGCTCTTAGTCTCAGGTCGGTGGCTAGCAGGGACTCAATCACAGCTCTTAGTGTGAGGTCAGTGGGTCGCAGGGACTCAATCACAGCTTTTAGTCTGAGGTCGGTGGCTGGCAGGGACTCAATCACAGCTCTTAGTCTCAGGTCCGTGTCTAGCAGGGACTCAATCACAGCTCTTAGTCCGAGGTCGGTTGCTAGCAGGGACTCAATCACAGCTCTTAGTCTAAAGTCAGTGGCTTGCAGGGACTCAATCACAGCTCCCATTCTGAAGTCAGTGGCTAGCAGGGACCTAGTAACAGCTCCTAGTCTGAGGTCAGTGGCTAGCAGGGACTCAATCACAGCTTTTAGTCTGAGGTCGGTGGCTAGCAGGGACTCAAACACAGCTCTTAGTCTCAGGTCGGTGGCTAGCAGGGACTCAATCACAGCTCTTAGTCTCAGGTCGGTGGCTAGCAGGGACTCAATCACAACTCTTAGTCTGAAGTCAGTGGCTTGCACGGACTCAATCACAGCTCCCATTCTGAAGTCAGTGGCTAGCAGGGACCCAATCACAGCTCCTAGTCTGAGGTCAGTGGCTAGCAGGGACTCAATCTCAGGTCTTAGTCTCAGGTCTGTGGCTAGCAGGGACTCAATCACAGCTCTTAGTCTGAGGTTGGTGGCTAGCAGGGACTCAATCACAGCTCTTAGTCTGAAGTCAGTGGCTTGCAGGTACTCAATCACAGCTCGCATTCTGAAGTCAGTGGCTAGCAGGGACCCAATAACAGCTCCTAGTCTGAAGTCAGTGGCTAGCAGAGACTCAATCACAGCTTTTAGTCTGAGGTCGGTGGATAGCAGGGACTCAATCACAGCTCTTAGTCTGAGGTCGGTGGCTAGCAGAAACGCAATCACAGCTCATAGTCTGAGGTTGGTGGCTAGCAGGGAGTCAATCACAGCACTTAGTCTGAGGTCGGTAGCTAGCAGGGACTCGATCACAGCTCTTAATATGCAGTCAGTGGCTTGCAGGGACTCAATCACAGCTCTTAGTCTATGGTCAGTGGCCAGCAGGGACTCAATCACAGCTCTTAGTCTGAGGTTGGTGGCTAGCAGGGAATCAATCACAGCTCTTAGTCTGAAGTCAGTGGCTTGCAGGGACTCAATCACAGCTCCCATTCTGAAGTCAGTGGCTAGCAGGGACCCAATCACAGCTCCTAGTCTGAGGTCGGTAGCTAGCAGGGACTCAATCACAGCTCTTAGTCTCAGGTCCGTGGCTAGCAGGGACTCAATCAGAGCTCTTAGTCTGAAGTCAGTGGCTTGCAGGGACTCTATCACAACTCTTAGTCTGAGGTCAGTGGCTAGCAGGGTCTCAATCACAGCTCTTAGTCTGAGGTCGGTGGCTAGCAGGGACTCAATCACAGCTCTTAGTGTGAAGTCGGTGGCTTGCACAGACTCACTCACAGCTCTTAGTCTGAGGTCGGTGGCTAGCAGAGACTCAATCACAACTCTTAGTCTCAGGTCGGTGGCTAGCAGGGACTCAATCACAGCTCTTGGTCTCAGGTTGGTGGCTAGCAGGGACTCAATCACAGCTCTTAGTCTGAAGTCAGTGGCTTGCAGGGACTCAATTGAAACTCTTAGTCTGGGGTCAGTGGCTAGCAGGGACTCAATCACAGCTCTTAGTCTCAGGTCGGTGGCTAGTAGGGACTCAGCCACAGCTCTTAGTCTCAGGTCGGTGGCTAGCAGGGACTCAATCACAGCTCTTAGTCTCAGGTCAGTGGCTAGCAGGGACTAAATCACAGCTCTTAGTCTGAGGTCAGTTGCTAGAAGGGACTCAATCACAGCTCTTAGTCTGAGGTCGGTGGCTAGCAGGGACTCAATCACAGTTCTTTGACTGAGGTCGGTGGCTAGCAGGGACCCAATCACAGCTCCAAGTCTGAGGTCGGTGGGTAGCAGGGACTCAATCACAGCTCTTACTCTGATGTCAGTGGCTATCAGGGACTCAATTACAGCTCTTAGTCTGAGGTTGGTGGCTAGCAGGGACTCAATCACAGCTCTTAGTCTGAGGTCGGTTGCTATCAGGGACTCAATCACACCTCTTAGGGCCCGATTCACAGAATGAACTTAAGACTCATTCCTAAACTTACTACTATTTTGGTATTCACAGAATGCACTTACTACTTTTGGCATTCACAGAATGAACTTACTACTTTTGATAATCACAGAAGTTAGGATTTTGTCTTAAATTTGTATTAAGACAAACTTAAGACAAACTTAAGACAGACTTAAGACAGACTTAAGACAAAATCCTAACTTCTGTGAATACTAAAAGTAGTAAGTTCATTCTGTGAATGCCAAAAGTAGTAAGTGCATTCTGTGAATACCAAAATAGTAGTAAGTTTAGGAATGAGTCTCAAGTTCATTCTGTGTTAAACGGGCCCTTAGTCTCAGGTCGGTGGCTATCAGGGACTCAATCACAGCTCTTAGTCTGAGGTCAGTGGGTAGCAGGGACTCAATCACAGCTCTTAGTCTGAGGTCGGTGGCTTGCAGGGACTCAATCACAGCTCCCATTCTGAAGTCAGTGGCTAGCAGGGACCCAATCACAGCTCCTAGTCTGAGGTCAGTGGCTAGCAGGGACTCAATCTCAGGTCTTAGTCTCAGGTCTGTGGCTAGCAGGGACTCAATCACAGCTCTTAGTCTGAGGTCGGTGGCTAGCAGGGACCCAATAACAGCTCCTAGTCTGAGGTCAGTGGCTAGCAGGGACTCAATCTCAGCTTTTAGTCTGAGGTCGGTGGATAGCAGGGACTCAATCACAGCTCTTAGTCTGAGGTCGGTGGCTAGCAGAGACGCAATCACAGCTCATAGTCTGAGGTCGGTGGCTAGCAGGGAGTCAATCACAGCTCTTAGTCTGAGGTCGGTAGCTAGCAGGGACTCAATAACAGCTCTTAATCTGCAGTCAGTGGCTTGCAGGGACTCAATCACAGCTCTTAGTCTATGGTCAGTGGCTAGCAGGGACTCAATCACAGCTCTTAGTCTGAAGTCAGTGGCTCGCAGGGACTTTATCACAGCTCCCATTCTGAAGTCAGTGGCTAGCAGGGACTCAATCTCAGGTGTTAGTCTCAGGTCTGTGGCTAGCAGGGACTCAATCACAGCTCTTAGTCTGAGGTCGTGGCTAGCAGGGACTCACTCACAGCTCTTAGTCGGAAGTCAGTGGCTTGCAGGGACTCAATCACAGCGCCCATTCTGAAGTCAGTGGCTAGCAGGGACCCAATAACAGCTCCTAGTCTGAGGTCAGTGGCTAGCAGGGACTCAATCACAGCTTTTAGTCTGAGGTTGGTGGATAGCAGGGACTCAATCACAGCTCTTAGTCTGAGGTCGGTGGCTATCAGAGACGCAATCACAGCTCATAGTCTGAGGTCGGTGGCTAGCAGGGAGTCAATCACAGCTCTTAGTCTGAGGTCGGTAGCTAGCAGGGACTCAATCACAGCTCTTAATCTGCAGTCAGTGGCTTGCAGGGACTCAATCACAGCTCTTAGTCTATGGTCAGTGGCTAGCAGGGACTCAATCACAGCTCTTAGTCTGAAGTCAGTTGCTTGCAGGGACTCAATCACAGCTCCCATTTTGAAGTCAGTGGCTAGCAGGGACCCAATCACAGCTCCTAGTCTGAGGTCAGTGGCTAGCAGGGACTCAATCGCAGCTCTTAGTCTGAGGTCGGTGGCTAGCAGGGACTCAATCACAGCTCTTAGTCTCAGGTCAGTGGCTAGCAGGGACTCAATCACAGCTCTTAGTCTGAGGTCGGTGGCTAGCAGAGACTCAATCACAACTCTTAGTCTAAAGTCAGTGGCTTGCAGGGACTCAATCACAGCTCCCATTCTGAAGTCAGTGGCTAGCAGGGACCCAATCACAGCTCCTAGTCTGAGGTCAGTGGCTAGCAGGGACTCAATCTCAGGTCTTAGTCTCAGGTCTGTGGCTAGCAGGGACTCAATCACAGCTCTTAGTCTGAGGTCGGTGGCTAGCAGGGACTCAATCACAGCTCTTAGTCTGAAATCGGTGGCTAGCAGAGACTCAACACAGCTCTTAGTCTTAGGTCGGTGGCTTGCAGGGACTCAATCACAGCTCCCATTCTGAAGTCAGTGGCTAGCAGGGACCCAATCACAGCTCCTAGTCTGAGGTCAGTGGCTAGCAGGGACTCAATCTCAGCTCTTAGTCTGAAGTCAGTGGCTTGCAGGGACTCAATCACAACTCTTAGTCTGAGGTCAGTGGCTGGCAGGGACTCAATCACAGCTCTTAGTCTCAGGTCGGTGGCTAGCAGGGACTCAATCACAGCTCTTAGTCTCAGGTCGGTGGCTAGCAGGGACTCAATCACAGCTCTTAGTCTCAGGTCAGTGGCTAGCAGGGACTAAATCACAGCTCTTAGTCTGAGGTCAGTTGCTAGAAGGGACTCAATCACAGCTCTTAGTCTGAGGTCGGTGGCTAGCAGGGACTCAATCACAGCTCTTAATCTGAGGTCGGTGGCGAGCAGGGACTGAATCACCGCTCTAAGTCTGAGGTTGGTGGCTAGCAGGGACTCAATCACAGCTCTTTGACTGAGGTCAGTGGCTAGCAGGGACCCAATCACAGCTCCAAGTCTGAGGTCGGTGGGTAGCAGGGACTCAATCACAGCTCTTAGTCTGAAGTCAGTGGGTTGCAGGGACTCAATCACAGCTCTTACTCTGATGTCAGTGGCTATCAGGGACTCAATCACAGCTCCTAGTCTGAGGTCGGAGGCTAGCAGAGACAATCACAGCTCTTAGTCTGAGGTTGGTGGCTAGCAGGGACTCAATCACAGCTCTTAGTCTGAGGTAGGTAGCTAGCAGGGACTTAATCACACCTCTTAGTGTGAGGTCCGTGGCTAGCAGGGACTCAATCACAGCCCTTACTCTGAGGTCGGTGGCTGGCAGGGACTCAATCACAGGTCTTAGTCTGAGGTTGGTGGCTAGCAGGGACTCAATCCCAGCTCTTAGTCTGAGGTCCGTGGATAGCAGGGACTCAATCACCGCTCTAAGTCTGAGGTTGGTTGCTAGCAGGGACTCAATCACAGCTCTTTGACTGAAGTCGGTGGCTAGCAGGGACCCAATCACAGCTCCAAGTCTGAGGTCGGTGGCTATCAGGGACTCAATCACAGCTCTTAGTCTGAGGTTGGTGGCTAGCAGGGACTCAATCACAGCTCTTAGTCTGAGGTCGGTTGCTAGAAGGGACTCAAGCACACCTCTTTGTCTGAGGTCAGTGGCTAGCAGGGACTCAATCACAGCTTAGTCCGAGGTCGGTGGCTAGCAGGGACTCAATCACGTCTCTTTGTCTGAGGTCGGTGGCTAGCAGGGACTCAATCACAGCTCTTAGTCTGAGGTTGGTGGCTAGCAGAGACAATCACGTCTCTTTGTCTGAGGTCGGTGGCTAGCAGGGACTCAATCACAGCTCTTAGGATGAGGTTGGTGGCTAGCAGGGACTCAATCACAGCTCTTAGTCTGAGGTTGGTGGCTAGCAGAGACAATCACAGCTCTTAGTCTGAGGTTGGTGGCTAGCAGGGACTCAATCACAGCTTTTAGTGTGAGGTCAGTGGCTAGCAGGGACTCAATCACAGCTCTTACTCTGAGGTCGGTGGCTAGCAGAGACAATCACAGCTCTTAGTCTGAGGTCGGTGGCTAGCAGAGACTCAATCACAGCTTTTAGTGTGAGGTCGGTGGCTAGCAGGGACTCAATCACAGCTCTTACTCTGAGGTCGGTGGCTGGCAGGGACTCAATCACAGGTCTTAGTCTGAGGTCGGTGGCTAGCAGGGACTCAATCCCAGCTCTTAGTCTGAGGTCCGTGGATAGCAGTGACTCAATCACAGCTCTTAGTCTGAGTTGGTGGCTAGCAGGGACTCAATCACAGCTCTTAGTCTGATGTCGGTGGCTAGCAGGGGCTTAATAATCATGGCTCTTTGTCTGATGTCAGTGGCTAGCAGGGACTCAATCACAGCTCTTAGTCTGATGTCGGTGGGTAGCAGGGACTCAATCACAGCTCTTAGTCTGAGGTCGGTGGCTAGCAGGGGCTTAATAATCACGGCTCTTTGTCTGAGGTCAGTGGCTAGCAGGGACTCAATCACAGCTCTTAGTCTGAGGTCGGTGGCTAGAAGGGATTCAATCACAGCTCTTAGTCTGATGTCGGTGGCTAGCAGGGACTCAATCACTGCTCTTCTGCACATTCAGATTACTCTTATTAAAAGAATTGGTTTGAGCCAGTGTGTACGCTCCATCAGGAGAACATGACAAGTACATGTTATTTGTTCAAGGGTTTCCCAGAGCTGGCTATATAACCGGCATTTCTTCCTACCGTCCGCATTCCGCCTGCTCGGGCCAGGTCTAAAGTCGGTAACTCACCAAATTGATACTTCATGACAGGGCCGGACTGGGAACCGAAACTGGTCCTGGCAAACTGCTCGGTCAGCCCCCCATAGAGGGAGGGGGTGTGCAGACAAGCTGTTTGCGAGGGCCGGTTTCGGCTGATATTGTTAAAGGGGGCCGATATTGCCGACCCCGGTAACAAAAACGTCCCCCCAGGGGTCCAAAACCGGCTCCCTCTCTGGCGGCCCACTGGGGAAACGCCCGGTGCTCGCTACGGCCTGTCCGGCCCTGCTTGATGAGCTCGCGTTTAATAGGATTGCGGATGTAGGGCCTTGGAGTTATTTGGGACCAGCTAGGCATGAGATCGTCGTGCCAGCGTTACCTTGTCAGTGTTGGAGGAGAGATGCCGCGTGGCTGTGTTGACTGCTGCTTTAAATGCTGAAAATGTGATTGCTGAGTTCCAATGGCCGCCTAGGTGTAGGTTTGTAATTGCCTGGTCAGTGTATGCCCTGGCTACTGTGGAGGTTTCTTGGGTCTGTATTTCTGTCCATAAATGTTTATTTAGAGTATCGAGTTTCGAGCTGCAAAGTCTATGACAGAATTTCACGAATGACCCCTGGCGTGTTACGCGTTGGCTGATGAATCCAAACTCGAACCGTATTTGGGAAGGGGATGCCCCAGTGGTCAATGAGAAAAGCTGCCTGTATGTAACATATTCAGTATATTTGTCAAAATAGCAAAATATGCTCAGTATGAAAAAATTGGTACATGGTAGAAGGGAAGTGTCCCAAATGTGTTGAATAGAGATCACGACAGACATAGGTAAATTCTGCAGAATATCCAGAACAACAATGCTTATTTATATAAGTACTCCACAAAAATAATTATGGTCAGAAAAGGTTTTAGTGCCATAATGGTCAGGGGCGTTTTGACCCAGGTCTTCATCAGGATGGGGAGGTAATCACCTGAGGACACTTTTTTAGGTCGAGCCTGGGCCGCGCATGCGCTGGTCTGCAAGGCATGCTGTATTCGACTATGGACCTGAAGCTCCGCCCAATCTTTGCCTATATTTTTCATTGGCTTGTGTCATTGTCCTTTGCAATTGCTGGCTTCTGATTCGTTATTAGGCTTGTTAGTCCCTCCTTAGTACCGCCTTGTCTTTATTTGTAGCTTCCATGAGGACTGGCCCTTTTACTTATCTTGTTACATGGTGTCTTATTTAGTCTGGAAGCTCTATTTTTTTATACGTTTCTCCTACTGCAGGCATGACATGCTTTTCCTGCAACATTTAGCCCACCATGTTCGCTTTCATTTTCCGAGCAGCTCGGGACAACGGTGGCCGAGGTCTCACAGTTAGAAGAGTTTGAGCTATTGGCATTGTAAATGACAATGCCTTTTTTTTGTGTTAATTATCAAAACAGATAAATAAAAGCCGTTGTCATTTACAATCCCAATAGCTTAAACTCTCACAAATGCAAGACCTATGACATTGAAAATGCTTGTTTGGTCATGTGATCAGCAGAATAGACTACAAGGGGAGTATTTAAATAAATGTGTAAGGAGCAGGTATACGGCACACAATGGCGGCTCAACATTTTCTGCGAAGAAACAACACATTGGGTCGATGTAGTAACGGATAAACGCTAAATTATCCAGTTAAGTAGAAAGCAGAATTATGGATGAGTATATTGTCGATTGTCGATATATTTGAATCACCCTGGTATGAGTCCAGGGGGCATATTACCAAAGATTAGCGATATTTATCGCTAACGAGGCTTAGCAACAAATTTTTTAACGCTAAGCATCGCCGGAAATTATCGCAGAGATAACTTGCTATTAGCAAAGTTTATCTCAGAAATGATAAAAATCCTTGCGCTAACTGCCAAATGAGAGATTATCGCTGGAAAACCAACGATAATCTCTCGAAGTTTGGCGTTAGCTTGATGATAGGGGCTCACAAACTTAGCCATGATATCCACCTTCCATAGGATATCATGGCTAAGTGTAAAGATGCGAGGCGGAGCGCTACCGAGGACTGGTGGTCTCCCATTACTGATCCTGTCATACCTCCTTCCTTACAGACTGACCCCTGGGATACAGGACTGGACGACGTGGAAGAAGAGCGCGGCGCCTTTAATTGGGCGTACTCTGAGGAGGGGGTGACCCCTCCTCCTGTATTCGTCTGCGAGGCCAGATTGGATAAAGAGCAGGAAGTACAGACAGAAACGTGTGACATCACCTCGGAGGAGGAGGAGGCGAGGAGCGGCGTCGGAGAGCGGTTGAAGAGAAGCGGAGAAGTCGGAAAAGAAGGACACCGAAGGAATTCCGAAGAGCAGGCCGAAAGAGACGAACCCCACGGAGAGCCAGGAGGCCAACGACCCTGTGAGCCGCCGTGCCACTCTCCCGGGGGAGGAGCGTGGCTATCCCAGGTACGGGACCGTATGGCGGTGTGGGTGGGAAGACGGCGTGCGTGTAAATAGTGTATAGCAAACCCCGTTTGTGTTTCCTCGTACCCCTCTCCTCTTGTGTTCATTACCCCGCGATTAACCCTCACTTTCTGTACCCTCCCCACGTCACCGACTACATAATAGTAAATCCGACACTGGTGACCTTTCTCCACTTCACACGGCCCCAAGGTGCAAGTCCCCCCAAAGACTGTAGAACTAACGGTTCCCTCTCTGTTGGTCTTCCTTTCTATGGGCTCCGGAACATCGAGACGCTACCTTGACCAGACCCTGAGGACAAGAGCGGAAGACCAAAGACCCCGGAGAAGGAGAATACCCCGATTCAAAGACGGATCCCAGTCACTTTGCTAGGGAGAGACTTACGTTTAGGACCAGGAGAACATTGCAACCAAACCCTAAACGTACTATACCAATAAAACCGTCCTTACTCCCAAGACCTGTTGTCCAGTCAGTTTCTGCTTCAACACCGGAGTTGCCTATCAGACCTGTCCCAGAGCCTATTCTCGGTCCTAAGGTTCACCCCTCACCCCTACACCCGGTCACACTAAGTCAGGAAAATACCAGGTGTAAAAAAAGCAGCGCTAACCGCGGTTAGCGCTGCTTTTTTATCACTAACAGGGTTAGCTAAATCCTTGATAATAGGAGAAATGTCGCTTAACAACATTTCTCCTATTATTTTTCTCTGGAACGCCCCCTTTGCATCTCATTAGAGATGCAAGGGGAAGCGTAGAGAAAAAGGGTGCTAACATGCGAATTTGTGTGTTAACACCCTGTTGCTGATAGGGAGATCATTTTATCTCCGCTTTCTTGGCTTTTAAAGCCAAAAAAGCGGAGATAAATCCCTCGATAATATGCCCCCAGGTTTTGCTGCCTTTACTTCCCCCCACACAGGTTCCAACATTCCTTTGGGAAAAGTGTGACCAAGGTCGCATGGCGCTCTTTTCTATCAGGCTACAATCATCAAATTTCTGCCGACGCGAGTTAATCAATGTCCCTTTTCATGCACTTTGATTGCTATCAATAAATGAATGAATAACTAAACATAGCAGGGTGTTTTTCTACTTTGCCCATAACAGTGTTTACAAGCATGACAAATTAAAGTGCAGGCGGCGCGGCGCTCACAGAGGTGCATATATTTACAGCTGGACATAAAACCACTGGAGCTTTGAAGGTTCTTCATTAATTATATATTGAGTGGAAACCCTTCGCTCTTTGAATAGATTTCCACAATGAAAGGTTCTAGGTGCAACCTAAGTTGTGTCAGCGACATTTCGGCGCTGTGTTTAATCAGCGGGTCTCATCCGGACTAATGCCGTCTGTCCTAATGACCTGTAATCAGAGAAAAGAGGGCCCTTAATATCAAAAGTAGGGCTGTGTTTCATTAGTCAGAACACACATTGGTTGGTCATGCCTCCATCATACACCCCCAGTAAACTAAAACATGATCAAAGCTTCAATGTTGCCGAAATGTCCTCTGAGTCATGAGTATTTCATCCTCACAAGAATATATCACATGACAGATACAAAATAAATTAGTAGCTGTCAGTAACTATATTAATTAAATCTGCAATACACACAATTGTATTGGGTTTGTCATGCTTTACCACAGCTGATGTGCAATTCTTTTTAGGCCCATCTATAGGTAAAGTGCCAGTAATATTATCGCTAAAAGTGTATCACTGGGAGCAGTAGTCACTTCTGGATACTGGGTGACTGTAAAACATAATAGTTGTAATCCGTAGTTTTACTGTTCTACTCTGTATTGTCTACAATCCAGTGCTTAATTTGAGCTGGTGGTTTCAGGTGCTCGGCACCAGCACTTAATTATCAACACCTGTGCTTCCAACAGTCTGCCACAAGATGGTGTTGTTTGGCTAATTAATAGAGATGACCACAACAGTCAATTATTAATTCAATATATATTAAGAATGACTATTACCTGCCGCCCAAGCCAGTCTTATAACTTTGGAGGCCTGGAATAGTACGAATTGTCACACTTGTGGGAGTGTGATGGTTCATAGTTGTGTTGTTACTATCATTGTCTGTGTGGCAGTGGTGTAAGCTGCAGTGGCCTCCTAATGAGAGCCCTGGCACTAATATTTTTTACAAGGTGAGCACTGCTAAAATCACATTTCTATTTGTAAGGTAATTCAAAGACATCTGTCTCTGGACAACTTTCTTCCTTGAATACATCCAACTGAGCGTACAACTGATACAAAGTATGCAGTGGCTTCAGACAGCATAACGCTTCAAGGCGGGAAGACGAGCCTGCGCGCGGGGATTTCCTTTAGTGACTAGATCAGTATCGGAACACTGGACCGCTCACTCACTACAGCCATGCTGGAGACACCGCTGCTCGTGTGCAGTGGCGTAGCTAGACCTACTGGCACCCTGAGGTTCCCTGAGTTTTCCGCCCAGTGCAGGTAAGAGCCGGGGGCTGGCCGTCGCCAGAAAACTTGTTCTTGGGTGGGAGGTTAAGCACCACCCCCAAAAAGAGTGCCCCTTGGGGGGGACGTCCCTCCCCCCACCCACCCTAGCTACGCCACTGTTCGTGTGTCCTTCCAGGGTGCCACATCACCAATATAGTCAAATCGGTTGCCTTGACTGAATCCCAATTAATAATTTATTAATGTTTTTGGTGCCAAATATCAAAGCTGCCCAGCCTTTATTCCACCTCATGCAATTTTCATCCACCACCAGACTCCCTGCCACTTTATCCCACTCTTACATGTTCTTTCCTCCATCCCTACTTTCTCTCTTTGTCACTGTTTTTCCGTCTTTCTCTTCCGTCTTCTTCCTCCCTGTTGAGTTTTTGCTCTGGGTCATAGTCTACTGAGGAAAAATGAGTGTCAGGTCCCAAAAATGAGTGCTGGTGGGCCCCACCTGCAACCACCGTCTCAACTTAAGCAGTGTGGCAAGGATACCCACATATGCATAGCAAGAAAGAGCTTATGGGTTGGGAACATCGGAGTTTTATATAGGTAACCTCTTACTAAGGTAACCTCTTACTAAGGTAACCTCTTACTAAGCCTTCGTCTTCCCATTCTCTGAAAATCTGTATAAGACCAAAATCGTATGTACCTAAGTAAGTCCCTATGCTCTTCTGCTTCTCTAATGTAAGGCCACACGCCACAAATACCCAATATATAATAAAATTAAAATGGCAGCACCTTCGCTCTAGCTCTGGGGTCCAGGGAGATGCTAGGAAGGATTCACATGTTGTGGGGATGAGGAGTTATGATCGGATGTACGTTGTTACAACGCATGTTTTTACAACGCATGACTTTACAACGCAAGTTTTACAACGCAAGCCTTTACAACGCATTGCTTTGGGGGGTGCTGGATAGTGAATAGTTTAATTTACTATTCCAACTCCAGTCCCCGTGGATAGTAGGGAAGGTGTTGGATAGTAAATTAAAACTATTCCCTATCCTAGAGCGCCCCCCAGTGCAATGCGTTGTAATGGTTTTCGTTGTAAAACTGCGTTGTAAAGGCACTGCATGGTAAAAGTTGCGTGGTAAAGGATGTTTCCCGTTATGATCAGATGTTTACTGCTGGCCTTGGGACAGGTAGACCTGCATGCTTCACTGCATCTCACCAGAGGTGTTTGTAATCACAGCCACACGTTTTAAGACGTTGGTTGGCTCCATGGTTGAAGGTTCCTGGCCCAGTTACCCCGTGGTGCCCTTCCAAAGACAATTACTAACCAGCCCAACAAGTTTTAAAGAAAAATGTCATGAGTCCACCAGCAGCTGCTCCAACCAGTTTTGGTAAACTAAACCCCTTGCAGACTACTCAACATTGCAAAAGAGAGAGCCCAACCCAAAGTGAGATTCCTTTAAAGACTGGTGATAACCCTCTCAATATCCAGGCTGTGACGTCACGGCTCGGTGGGTGCGGAGCGCACCCCGTCTTACCTGCGCTCCAGGTTTTGGAGGAAGTCAACTGGCTCACCCCTGTAAATCTGAGACTGCGACCCCAATCTTCCCCTGGAATGTGAGAGTGCTGTGTGTGGCATGTCTAAATGTACCTGAAGGGTTGGGGGTCATGTATGTGCGGGTCCCCCATGATGTGGGCTGCCTGGCTAGCAGCTGCCTCCTCTTCAGCCCCCTGCTCCCCCTCGTGCTGTCTCCCTCTCTGTCCACCCTGCACATGTAGCCTAGATTGTTGTACATCCGGGACACGTCACCAAACTCTCATTGGTGCAGAGAAGAGGTTCTTTGTGTACAGCCCTAACTGGCCTGAGCCAGTCTGGACCCGTCTGCCTGTGGCCTCCTCCAATGTGCTCTAGTTACACAATGAAGGGGCCAAAGGGGAGGGAATAAGCTTCGGGACAATCAGCATGCCTTGGGAAACAGAGAACAGAAAGGCCTCCTCTGATTGGCTGCATTCCTCAGTGATGCTTAGAAGGTTATAATCAACATTGCCCAGCAGTAAGGAACCGAGGCCACGTGTATGGAGGTCGATGCATCACCTCCCCTTCCAGTAAGGAAGTGACACATCACCTCGCCTAACTGTAAGGAACTGACGCATCACCTCCCCTGCATAGTAGTAAGGAACCAACGCATCACCTTGCCTGGCAGTAAGGAACTGACAATGATAACAGTATCAAAATGTTTACCTACATTAACAATAATGCAATTGGAGCTTGACTGCCGTCTGCTACCCGTGTCTTTTCGAAACCACCAATAGCCGGTCAGGCTTTTAGGGACCGGCCACCAAGTAACTACTCACGTAAAAGAACAAAGACATGCCAAGTTACTTTCAGAAATACACAGCAGAATGTACAGGCAAAATCCACCGTGGATGCCTCGTCAGAGATGTAAAAGCAGAGATTGGGACTCTACACCCCGGTAGCTCTCTCCCCAGTCATCTAATAACTCAGAGACCTGACTTTAATTTTTAAATACGGATATTATTTTCCATATTGGGATGTGAACAATATGCTCTGTCCCTTGTAATGCATTATGCTATACACAGACTGCCCTGGAACGCATCGCTGCCCTTGCCCGCTTCGCAAACTTCTTCATATGGTATCATCCCCTAATAGTCTTTCTTCTTCTAACCTTCCACCCCTGGACCTTTCGCGTCATTCAACCCTACTTACCTCCTTATTACCCTAGGCATCACGTCTCGGTCCTCAGCTGGTTCTCTTTACTTCTTCCTGGTCACTCTTTCATGGTGGCTTGGGCCATCAAGCCATCGACTCCTTCATACCTACCTGCCAGAATCCCTAAAGGCTCTTGAGTGGCTCCATGATTCCCCGTGTTGACTTCATCAAAACCAGAAGTTCTGTGTTTTCTTCCTCCAGCATCTACTCCTTCTCCTGACTCTATCCGTCTGACTCCTTGGGTCCTCGGCCAGACACCTTGGCATTCTCCATAATCCATCAATGCACCTGGAATCTTGCATCAGCACCACAGCAATGCGAGCTGTCCCTCCCTGCACTCCACTCTACACAGCACAGCACTGATAAACTGATTGGCACTCAATAAGCAAGTCTACTGTAGTAGTTTACCTAGGGGCCTTCCCCAGTGGCCTTTCGTCCAACTGGATAAGGTTCTTAAGTTCACCGCCAAAGGTTTATCCAACCTCCGGCAGCACGTAGCTACTTCTGTGTATAGACATTATGTTTGCTCGTTCTTGATAAAACCAAGGTCTTCTACACATGGTTGATACTGGTCTTTAAGGACATATCTCACTTCTTTCCAGAGTATACTCCTTAAACCATGCAATCCTGCTCGCAATCTGAGATCCAGTACTAAATATCTTCTCGTATAGTTCAGACCTCAATGCACTACATCTAGAGTCGGATCCTTGCCTGTTCTCGCCCCCGCATTGGGCCTCTCTTCCACAAATAATCTGAGCATTCACCTCTTTCCAAGACTTAAAATAGCCCTGAAAAGCCATCCCTGTTTAAAGGAAGAGACTGACCATGACCTAATACTGTCTTGTTAGAAATGGGGTCTCTGGTAGGTCCAAGAAGGGACCCTCACTCTTCTCAGGGTAAGGGGGTCATGCAGATAATAAAACCCCTGCTCACCCCTGTGGTAGCTTGGCATGAGCAGTCAGGCTTATCTCAGAGGCAATGTGTAATGCATCTGTACATAGACACACAGTAACACAGTGAAGACACTACAAAATTGGTCAATACAGTTTCGAAAAATTGCCAATATTTATCTGAATAAAACAAGGCCAGACAACAAAAATCCAACATCCACAAGTAAAGATATCATTTTTCAAAGGTTAAGCAAATGTAGTCCATAGGATCCTATGGATGCACCACTTTTAGTAGCTGGGTTCGACCTAAACAGGTGCAGGGGAGATGGGGTGAGGCGCCGGAAAAAAACAAAGCAATGTGTCAGCACCTTACTCCTAGGGAAGGTGATGCATCGGTTCCTTACTGCCAGCGAAGGTGATGCATCGGTTCCTTGCTGTCAGGTAAAGTGATGCGTCAGTTCCTTACAAGAAGGGGAGGTGATGCTTCAATCTTCGGACACGCACCCTCTGTTCCTTACTGCTGGACAATGTTGATGAAATGACAGCGTTGTAGGATGATGCGCCAAAAAATCAGATGCACTGTTGATACAGTGGTGGCGCAGCAGGGTCTGTGTCGATTTCACAGCCACGTAATTGGGGATGAGTTGATTCTTCAGTTGCAAAGCAAGGGCTCTTTTGGAGTCGGAGCAGGTGCCACGGACATCGGTGACATGGTGCTCGGGACTCAGGCTGTGGTGATTTTTCAGCCTCACAGCAGGGGTTGCATCGATTCTTTGGCCTGTCCATAAGTTATGCGTTGGTTTGTTCAGCTGCACGGTGTTGCGGTGTCGAGAAAACTGGCGCTGAGAGTCGATGCATGGATTTTCTAAGCAGTTTGCACTTCCAAGGGCCCAGGACCTGGATTTGGCCCTTCTTGGCAAGTCAGGGCTCTCAGCAGAAGAGCCCAGGCACTGGTAGGTGAAGTCCTTGATGCCCCTGAGAATTCCTAACAGGAGGCAAGATGCAGAAGCCCTTGGAGAACCTTGGAAGCAGGATTCAAAAGCAAGTCCAGGCCTTTCACTCCCAGGACAGAAGCAGCAAGCAGCAGTATAGCACAACAAGGCAATAGGCAGAGTGCCAGTCCCTCCCACAGCATCAAACTCTTCTTCCAAGCAGAATGTCCTTTAGTCCAGAAGTATTTTGATTTTGGGTTGTCAGAGGTCCCATAATTATACCCCTTTCTGCCTTTGAAGTAGACAAACTTCAAAGGAAAGTCTTTGTAGTGCTCAAGATCCTGCCTTTTACTGACCTGGCTCGAGACATACTACAGGGGGCGATGACAGCTTTGTGTGCGGACAGGCACACCCTATTCAGGTGTCAGTGACAACTCCTCCCAACACTCTAGCTCAGGAAGGCCCATCAGCTTGGTGATGGCCCATCAGCATATGCAAGACATACTGCAGCCCCCTTTGTGTGACTGTCTAGAGTGAATGCATAAGAGCCCAACAGTCACCCTAACCCAGACGTGAATCTGCAAACAGGCAGAGGTACAGATTTGTTAAGCAAAAACATGCCCACTTTCTAAAAGTAAAATTTTAAGCAATTTAAAAAACAACTTCACCAAAAGATATACGTTTAAATTGTGAGTTCAGAGACCCCAAACACCAAGGGGTCATTAGGATGTCGGGCGGATTGCCTCCGCCAGGGTGGCAATCTGCCCGACAACCACTCTCGTTTTCCCCTCTGCCACATTAGGATGGAGGAGGGGACAGCAGCGGACGGTAAACAAATAATATGGTGGCGGTGTCCAATGGACACCGCCAGCCATATTATCATGCCCAAATCCAGGGGCCTTTCCGCGGCGGCAATACCGCCACGGAAAGGCAGGTGGAGATTGCTGCGGGGGCCCCCTGCAGGGCCCCCAGGTTGCCGCCACTGTCGGGGGAGGGCCCACATTTGCATATGCAAAGCGGCAGGCACCGCGCGGTGCCTCCCGCTTTGCATATGCAAATACGTGCTGAAATGTTTATCATTGAGGCGGGCGGTGCTGTGTGCACCGCCCGCCACAATGATAAACATGTAGGATGTGCCCACCACTGTGGCAGGCACATCCTAATTCCCACTACGGGACCCCCACCCTTATGGCGGGCGGTCCCATTCTCCGTTAGGGTGGCGGGCGGGCAAAGTCCGCCCGCCATCCTAATGTGCCCCCAAATCTCTAACTGCTCCCAATAGGAAATTACACTTAACAGATATTTCAAGGCTGTCCCCATGTTTCCCAAAGGGAGAGATAGTCCTTGCAATAGTGAAAAACGAAATTTGCAGTATTTCTCTATCCGAACATGTAAAACACACCAGTACATGTCCTACCTTTTGAATACACTGCACCCTTCCCATGGGGCTGCTTTGGGCCTACCTTAGGGGTGCCTTACATGTAATAAACGGGATGGTTTGGGCCTGCCAGCGGGTGCCAAGTTGAAATGGCAGTTTAAAACTGCACACACAGACACTGCAGTGGCAGGTCTAAGACATGTTTGAGGGGCTACTTGTGGGGGGAACAATTGGTGCTGCAGGCCTACGAGTAGCATTTAATGTACAGGCCCTGGGCACACCTGGTGCACATTACTTGGAACTTACTAGCAAATTCTAAGAGGCCAATCATGGATAAACTGATCACAGATACTATTTACAGTGAGAGCACTTGCACTTTACTAGAAGTCAGTAACGGTAAAGTGCCCAAAGTCCTAAAACCAGAAAAAACGAAATGCAGCACAAAAACAGAAGGTCAGAAGCAAAAAGTCCAGGGAAATCACACTCAAAGATGCCAGTAGAATGAAAATACTAGCACGTCTTCATTCAATATAAATATGTATCTTCCTACCTGAATACCATAGAAGCTTTAGACATGTCCATCCAGTGAGCATCTTCACTGCCCACCTGGAAGCAGCTGCATCTATGGTCACCACTGCAACTGCTTGTGTGTATACGTTTTGTAATATCTCAACCCCTTCAAACCTGCACTAAACACCGAAAATATCCTTATGTACAGCATTTCTAATAGAAATGCTCCTGCGACCACAAATTAAAACAAAAGTAAAGCATAAAAACACTGGAATCAGTGATAGAGTTTGAGGGATCATGCCATGACATTGCTATTAGTAATGCCTTGCTCTTGATGACCCCAACTGACTACTGCTTGCTTGTACTGCATAGCCAATGAAACAAACTTTAATAGAACCAGTTACACAGCTGCAGATTCCAGGAGGCATATTATCAACAAACATATCACCGCTTTTCCGGCACATAGCGCCGGAAAATCGGCGATTTCAGTAAACCACTATTTACAAGGACTCGCTAACATGAGTTTTTTTGAGTTCGCTGCTTTGTTTCACCACTTTGCATGTCAGCGATGAACATCGCTAATGACATGCAAGGTGGGCGTTCCTGCCCACAACTCCATGTAAATACTTGCGTACACGGTTTCGCAATATTTACAACCCTGCAGCAGATCCGCGATTAAAAGAACCGCGCTAACCGCGGTTATCGCTGTAATTTAACGTCTCCTTTCAAATCGACTTAGCTATACTGATAATAGGAAGTGGATTGCCTGGTTAGGTCCACACTCCCCTATCAGTAAGCATTTCAGTAGCGCTGTGAAATATTCGCCGGATTTCACACGCTAAGGCCGATTCTTGCCGTGTATCACTGGAAATTACATCGCCTGTGGTCTAAGCGTTGCTAATATGCCGCCAACAAGACGATGTCAACCAGCGATACACGTCAATATTTATTTATTTATTTATTTATTGAGTATGTAAAGCGCTACAGCTACCCAAACGGGTTTCCCGGCGCTGATTGTCATAAGTAACCTGACACCCATGAAAAGAAATCTACTGATTGAAGAGCCAGGTTTTAACAGCTCTTCGAAAGCAAACATAGTTTGCATATTGAATAACACGCTAAGCTAGTTTAGCGATAATTATCGCTACTTGTTGTTGATTTGCCCCAAAGTTTCAGAGAACCTGTGAAGAGGCCTGTGCAACACTATGGGGAGGGATGTATGACATTACAACGCATGCTTTTACATCGCATGCCTTTACAACGCTGTTTTTACAACGCATACCTTTACATCGCAAAGCGCTTTGGGGGTGCTGGTTAGTGAATAGTTTCATTTACTATTCCAACTCCAGTCCCCGTGGATAGTAGGGAAGGTGTTGGATAGTAAATTAAACCTATTCCCTATCCTAGAGCGCCCCCCACCGCAATGCGTTGTAATGGTTTGCGTTGTAAAAGTTGTGTCGTAAAGGCACTGCTTAGTAAAAGTTGCGTTGTAAAGGATGTTTCCCTATGGGGGAGTGCTTTCACTGGGTGAGTCAGTTTCAACCGAAGGTACCTGGAAATGGAAAAAAGATGGGAGCTGAATTCCTGGTTGATGCTCCAACTTGGCGGAAACTATTGCTTTGTTCCCAGTCACCTAAATTCTATCAAGCAGCCCCCTGGGCTCAGAGTAGTAACATCTGCATACTGTACACGCAGCCAGTCACTGCATACAATCCGTGGTATCTCTAATGGCTCCAAATTAAAAGTCTTTGCTAGCCCCAGGGAGGGGAATTCTTTGATGATCAATTCTCAAATGTCAGCAAAACAGCTCTGCTTCACAGCAGTTTAGGATCTCATTCTGAAAATCAATTTCTGTAGCCGCATGCAGGGTAGTTTCAGGGCCATTTGGACAAAATTGTGCTGCAATCAAATCGAATGGTTGGAGAATGTGGCGAGATGCGCCTGAAAGCGCGCGGACGGAGAGGCGGAGCTTCAGATGGGGTTAGGAGTGGGCTCAGTGGTAAGCACCACACCCTGCAGTTCATGGCTGTTTATCCCTTTCCTAGACAACAAATACCAAGGGAAATCACACAACCACACAGAAGTAAGCATGTTAAGGTACTAATTGTATACCATCATAAAAACAAATTACTCATTATTTTATACTGTTTTATTTTTCAGTTAAGTTTTATATAGCGCGAACTTCACCCAAGAGGGTATCAGAGCGTATTAGCTTGTGTTGTTTCGCTGTGTGCAGCATTGTCCTATTTTGTTGGTGTGGTCTTGTTTCATGTTGTTCGGTTGTCGCAAAGAGGCTGCAAGTAGGGACTGGAGGGGGTCCAGTTCTGGTGAACCCACAGGGTGCTCAGTCCTTGAGATGCTCAGGCACATAGGGACCCCTGTGGTCCACACGACCTCTGGCTGGTGGGCTCAGCTGCAGTGGTGGTTTCTCGCAAGGCGACCGGGGCAGAAAAGCGGCGGACGGTCTTTCCGTCAGCTGCGCACCCCCTGCCATGATAATATGGCGGGGGGTCATTCCGGCACGAATGGCGGGTGGATCGCCCCGCCAGGCCGGCGGTGGCTACTGCTGGCCTGGTGGGGGCGATCCAACCGCCATCCTAATGGACCCCTTAGTGTCGGTTTTTCGTCGTCGGTGGCTCTTGCAGTTCTTGCTGTCTGGCAAGAGGGGCTGCAGGTGGAGACTGGGAGGCCAGTCTGGTAGAGCTACAGATGGGGATTGACTTTTGAGGGTCTCTGCGCCTCAGGGGCACCTTTGGTTTATGGCAGCTCCGGCTAGGGGGCTCGTGTGTAAGACTGTTTCGTCCGGCGGGGTCGCGCTGACAGAGGCACTAGTTTCGGTCATTTTGGTTGATGATGAGAAGCGGGGATACAGGCGAGTACCAGTCTGTAATATTCCCCCCCCGGGTGTTGCTCCCGTGAGGCCCTGTCGACCCCCCCTCCCCCTTTTTTCACAGTTGGAGGGTGGAGTAAACTGTTGGAACCTACTGGGGTATTTACATAGACACACACACATAGATTTTTAAACACGCGTAACAGCACAGTAAATGCGACTACGAGCAGTGCAGCAGGCTCCAAGGGAACAATTAACCCCTGTTGCCCAGCGAAAGTAATGAAAATATTCGTCTAGGGATATTTAATCCACAGAACTAGAGGAAAGGCCACTGGTGTTGACAGTCGGTCATTTTGGTGCCTGCAAACGTGCAGGGAAGCAGCTCCTCTGCTCCAAGGGAGATGTTGCTGGCCAGGTGAAGTCGTGGGTCACTCTTCCACAGCTTTTGGGGCCGACACTGCTTTCTGGATGAGCCGGATGCAATTGTCAGATACATCAGGCAGGCCTGCAGGGTTGGTGCCAAGTCAATTGCTGCTCCTCAGTTCTCACACTGGGCGCTCTTCTTTGCCCTTATTTCTTCTTCAGGCAGATTAATCTGATTTCCTGGTGTCAGGGGGCCACCTAAATACTACATTTTTGAGTGTTAAGGAGAGTGAAGGGCAGTAGTCAACGGGCTACTTACTCCTGGGTTCACTACATCCTCCAAACGGCCATTTTCTCTGGGAAGTGGGCATCACCCTTTTCTAGAGTTTCTAATTTCACCACAACCAAGATAGTAAAATCCAAATTTTTGTGTTCACTTCAGGTAGCCCACCCTAGGGGTGTGACTAGCCTGGAGGTACAACACGCCTCCATACATAGCTAATTTTCCACTAGTCCTGGTGCAAAATCGGCCTCCAGAAAAGGGGGTGGCATCGCCCAGGTCTGAGGAAAACCAGTCTTGCATATCAAAGACAGTGTCTCTTTGAAGCTCCTGGCCTTGACATGCTAACTTACTAGCCATCCTGCTCTGCTGGAGGAGGTGAAAACACCTCCTGCCAGAGCAGGCAGTGTTTCTTACCTCTGAGAGTGGGCTCCCACCTTCTAGGGGATCAGAAACCCATCTGTGGTGGCAGGCTGGACAAGACCAGTCAGCCAGCACAGTTAGTAGGTTTCCGGGGGTACCGCTAAGGTAACATGACAAAGTAGTGTTATGCTGTTCCCCTAGTGGTAGAGTTGTAGAGTCAACTAGAGACTGGGTCCAGCTATGCCCACAAAGGGTCTATAGTTGGAAATCCATTTGTTGGATTTTAATGCCCTCACACACCCTCTCAGGTGTCATGCTTCATCATATGGGCTGCTACTCGTCGGGTCGGCTGTGCAACACCCAACAGGCTCACCTAAAGCCAGAGCTAGAGCCAAGCCAAGCCCTATGTGTTGACCACCGGGTACTGTTGACGCCTCGATACTTTACAGAATTAGGTGAGTCAAGTCCCACTTTTCTGCAGTTTCACAGAATACCCACACCATAGCTCACTGTGGGGGTTCACCATTTGTTTTTATAAATTGTATTCGCATCCAAGACACTGGCGTTCACCACAAATACTATAAAACCGTGTTTAGAGTCACCACATAGGCTGTGTCTAGAACTGTTTGTTACCTTACATGCCTGTAATGTTGTCTTCTTTTTCCCACCATAGGAAGATCCAGGCTATCACAGGTACTTTCACAAGTAGACACCTCTCCTTCTTTTGTTAAACTGTGCTACCAAAAGATTTTAAGTGTAGATAGTTTTCCTGTTTTCCCAGTCCTGAAGAATCGCAAGTACACTGACGATACGCGAGAAACATGTTGACCTATGATTCCTAACAACGGACACTCTACCACAAGGCATTACACTCGGATGAGTGCCGTGTTCACAGTTTTTAATTAGGGCAGGAGTCCCCCAGAATAAATTATTCTGCGCCAGGTACTCCCAGCCCTACTTTTTAAACCACATCTGCACATCTACACACTTCTGGCCCCACACCCACACTTCACCATACGGCTGTTGGATAAAAGATCTCCGATAAAGTGCCCCTTTTTAGGTGAGCCCGTTGTGTATTGCACCGCCGATCCGACGAGTAGCAGCCCATATGAAGCATGACACCTGAGAGGGTGTGTGAGGGCATTAAAATCCAACAAATGGATTTCCAACTATAGACCCTTTGTGGGCATAGCTGGACCCAGTCTCTAGTTGACTCTACAACTCTACCACTAAAGGAACAGCATAACACTACTTCTTTGACACGTTATCAGGGGCTTCTGTTTATGCTGGACCTCCCATTCCCCTGCGAGTGGAAAAAGCCCCACTGTCCCTCTTCTTTGAATACAGTCCCTCTAAGGTACCCTTTGGGTGCATGTATTAATTAATCCATCACTGGAATCAGTGTGGGTTTATTAATACAATGTGTATGATACCAAACACCATAGGTTTCAGTGAAGACATTATACTGGAAAACTAATTTTGACCATTGCCCAGTACATTCCTTGAGATGGCTTCCCTGCTCACTTATAATATTTAGTGATGGAACTAGACATTACAGGAGCATACCTGCTTATGCAGCTATGTCATCAAATGTGGTATAATGCACTCTGCCTTAGGGCTCTAAGGCTTGCTGTAGGGGTGACATGTGTGCATTGTAGTTTCTTTGGCATAGCATACAGGAGTGTGCCAGCCATGTTTTCACTCATGGTTTGCACTATGTTAAGGAGCCTGCAATGGCAGTCTATGTGGAATTTGTTTGTGGGTTCCTTAGGGTGGCACAAGATATGCTTCAGCCCTTAGGGACCCTGTTTAGTACCCCTGCCCTAGGTATGTAGAGTAGCATTTACTAGGGGATTGGGGTGCTAAAGGTCTGGTCACTTGGGGATTAAGTGACCAGTTGTTTTGGGGAAAGAACACTGGCACCAGGTTTCGCAGCCATCAATCAATCAAGCAGAGGTTTATAAAGCGTGCTACTCACCTGTGCGGGTCTCAAGGCACTTGGGGGGTGCAGCTCCGGATCAGTCGAAGAGCCAGGTCTTGAGGCTCTTCCTGAAGGGGTGCAGGGTGAGTATCTGATGTTGACTGGGAACTTGTTCCAAGTCTTTGCTGTGATGTAGGAGAAGGCTCTTCCGCCTGCCCTGGTTCTGTGGATGCGTGGGGTCTCTGCCAGGGTGAGGTTACTTGGAAGGAGACTCTTTCATTGAGGAATTTGGGTCCGGTATTGTGGAGGGATTTGTAGGTGTGGGTGAGTAGCTTGAAGGTTACTCTCTTCTAGATGGGGAGCCAGTGGAGGTCTCGTAGGTGCTGGGTCATGTGCTCATGTCAAGGGGTTCCGAGGACGGGTTTGACTGCGGCGTTCTGGATGGTTTGGAGCTTGTGTAGCAGCGTTTTGTTGATTTCGGCGTAGAGGGCGTTGCCATAGTCCAGTCTGCTGGTTATGAGTGTGTGGGTGATGGTCTTCCCGCATTCGGGGGGTGATCCAATTGAAAATCTTACGGAGGATGTGGAGGGAGTTGAAGCAGGTGGAGGCGACGGCGTTTATCTGGCGGATCAGGGTGAGGGAGGAGTCTAGAATGATGCTGAGGTTCCGGGCATGGTCCGTCAGGATGGGTGGGTTACCAAAGGCAGGGGGCCACGAGGAGCTGTCCCACGCAGTGGGTGAGGGTCCAAGGATGAGGACCTCTGTCATCTCCGAGTTCAGTTTTAGGCAGCTGTCGCTCATCCAGGCTGCAACGTCTTTCCTTCCATCTTGGAAACTGAGTCTGGTGTCTTCGGGGTTCTCCGTGAGAGAGAGGATGAGCTGGCTGCGTTATCGGCCTCCAGTAACAAAAGCAGCAGTGCTGGGGGACGGTTTTATTAAGCAGCGATGCTTGACACTTGCACCCCTCACCCCTGCCCCCCAAGGGCTGCTTTGGGTTCCAAGTCCGGCCCTGGTTACGACATACTGGAAAATGTGGTAGGTAAGTGTCCTCAATAAGCTACCTCAATCAATCAATCAATCAATACATTTATAGAGCCCGCTACTCACCCGTGAGGGTCTCAAGGCGCTGAAGGGAGGGGGGGTGTCGCTACTGCTCGAATAGCCAGGTCTTGAGGTGTTTTCTGAAGGTGAGATGGTCCTGGGTCAGTCGTAGGTGCGCGGGGAGGGAGTTCCATGTTTTGGCTGCCAGGTAGGAGAAGGATCTCCCTACGCTGTTGGTTCTGTGAATTCGTGGGATGGTGGCGAGGGCGAGGCTGGCGGAGTGGAGCTGGCGGGTGGGGACTGTAGAACGAGAAGCGGTTGTTGAGGTATTCGGGGCCTTTGTCGTGTATCGCTTTGTGTGCGTGGGTGAGGAGCCTGAACGTGATCCTCTTGCAGACGGGGAGCCAGTGCAGGTTTCTCAGGTGGGCGGATATGTGGCTGTGGCGAGGGATGTCGAGGATGAGTCGTGCGGAGGCGTTCTGTATGCGTTGGAGTCGAGTCTGGAGTTTGGCTGTGGTTCCTGCGTATAGGGCATTTCCGTAGTCCAGTCGGCTGGTGACGAGGGCCTGGGTGACGGCTTTTCTGGTTTCAGTGGGGATCCAACGGAAGATCTTTCGGAGCATGCCCAGGGTGTTGAAGCAAGATGACGAGACGGCGTTGACTTGCTTGGTCATGGTGAGGGAGGAGTCCAGGATGAATCCCAGGTTGCGTGCGTGGTCCATGGGTGTTGGCGCGGAGCCCAGTGCTGTGGGCCACCAGGAGTTGTCCCAGGCGGATGGGGATTGTCCTAGGAGGAGGACCTCCGTTTTGTCTGAGTTCAGCTTCAGGCGACTGAGCTTCATCCATTCTGTGATGTCTTTCATTCCTTCTTGGAGGTTGGTTTTGGCGGTGTCTGGGTCTTTGGTGAGGGAGAGTATCAGTTGGGTGTCGTCGACGTAGGAGATGATGTTGATGTTGTGTTTGCGTGCGATGGCGGCGAGGGGGCTCATGTAGATATTGAAGAGGGTGGGGCTGAGCGAGGAGACTTGGGGTACTCCGCAGATGATCTCGGTGGCCGCTGAGCAGAAGGAGGGAGGCGGACTCTCTAGGTTCTGTCAGAGAGGAATGAGGTGATCCAGTCCAGGGCCTTTCCTTGGATCCCAGTGTTGAGGAGGCGGGTTGTTAGGGTGCGGTGGCATACGGTGTCAAAGGCTGCCAAGAGGTCTAGGAGGAGGAGGGCGGCTGTTTCTCCGTTGTCCATCAGGGTCCTGATGTCATCGGTGGCTGCGATGAGAGCGGTCTCGGTGCTGTGGTTGGCTCGAAATCCGGACTGGGATGGGTCGAGCGAGTTGTTTGCCTCGAGGAAAACAGTCAGCTGTTTATTGACGGTCTTCTCGATGACTTTAGCCGGGAAGGGAAGGAGAGAGATGGGGCGGAAGTTCTTGAGGTCTTTGGGGTCCGCTGTGGGTTTCTTCAGAAGGGCGCTGATTTCTGCGTGCTTCCAGCTCTCAGGGAAAGTGGCTGACGTGAGGGAGTTGTTTATGACGTTCCGGAGGTGGGGTGCTATGATGATGTCGGCTTTGTTGAAGATGTGATGGGGGCAAGGGTCAGAGGGGGAGCCAGAGTGGATGGTGTTCATGACGTGGGTGGTGTCTTCAGTGCTGATGGGGGTCCGGGCCCTGAGGGTGGTGGTGGGAGTTGATGCTTCGGTGGCTGGAGGCGGGGTCTGAGGTCCGAAGCTGTCATGTATATCCACCGCAAGAACGTGGCGAGGGAGTTGCAGAGGTCTTGCGATGGGGTGATGTCGTTGTTGCTGGCGCTGGGGTTGGAGAGCTCTTTGAAGATGCTGAAGAGTTCCTTGCTGTTGTGGGTGTTGTTGTCAAGCCGCTCTTTGAACGATGCCCTTTTGATGGTGCGGATCAGCTGATGGTGTTCGCGGGTGACGTTCTTGAGGGCTGTCAGGTTTTCTGTTGTACGTTCGTGGCGCCAGGTTTTTTCGAGGGTTCGGCAGAATTTCTTTGAGTCTTTGAGGGCGTCTGTGAACCATGAGGTTTTCCTGTTGCCGGTCTTGCGTGGGGGGTTCTTAAGTGGAGCGAGGTCATTGGTGCAGTTGGTGATCCACTGTGTGAGGTTGTGGGCTGCGTCGTTGGTGTCGGCTGGCGGGTTCTGGCTTAGTGATGAGAGGAGCTGGTCTGGTGATTTTGCTCCAGCATCTACGGGGGATTTGTTGCGTGCGGTGTTGTGATGTATTCTTTTTGAAGGTGAAGTGGATGCATCTGTGGTCTGTCCAGTGTAGTCCGGTGGAGTGGCTGAAGGAGACGTGGTTGCTGGCAGAGAAGATGGGGTCGAGCGTGTGGCCCGCGAGGTGGGGGGGGGTGCTAACCAGTTGTTTGAGTCCGAGGTTGGCGAGCAGGGTGGTGGTGTTGTTGTCGATGTTTTTCTCCAGGTGGAAGTTCAGGTCCCCTAGGAGGATGTCTTCTGGTGAGGCCAGGGCGTGTGGGCTGATGAAGTCGGCGATGGTTTCGCTGAATTGTGCGCGCGGGCCCGGTGGTCTGTACATGAGTGTTCCTCTGAGGGTGGTCTTGAGGTCGGTGTGAATCTGGAAGCGTAGGTGTTCGGCTGTGGAGAGTGTGTCTTCGACGTTGGTCGTGATGTTGATGGTGTCCCTGTAGATGATGGCGATTCCTCCTCCGGTTTGGTTGATGTGGTCCTTTCGGGTGTTCGTGTAGCCGTCTGGGATAGCTGTGGTGATGTCGGGGGCCGAGGAAGCGTAAATCCATGTCTCCGTGAGGAATGCGATGTCAGGTGCTGTTGTGTCGAGGAGGTCCCAGAGTTCGACGGCGTGCTTGTGGATGGAGCGTGTGTTGAGGAGGATGTACTTGAGGTGGTTGTTGTTGATGTTAGATCCGGTGGGTGGTCTGCAGGTTCGGGGGCAGGTGAATTTGCAGGCTTGACAGGTGAAGGGTCCCTGGGTTCGCTTCGGGGTCGCTCTGTAGCAGGCGGGTTGTCTTCCGGTGTTGAGTGCGTTGAGGGCGGAGGATTCGTATCTCAGTAGAGTTCCTTGGCTCCGGTGGGGGCCAAGGGTTCTGGCGCTGGGCGCAGTCCAGGCGCGGACGGACGCAGACAGGCTTGCCTTTGGCGCGTCAGCGGCATGCCCGCTGCGTGCGTCCGCTGCGCGGTCGCTGTGTGGCCTCCATATGAGGGGCTGTGGGAGGGAGGAGCAGCAGCTGGGAGGCGGGAGTGGGGCGGCGAATGGGAACGGCGGGGGCAGGGCCGCAGGGACGTAGCGGCGGGGAGAGGCACAGAGGGAACCGGGGGACAAGACACGGGGGCAATGCGGGGGATCAGGGGGGCACAGAAGGCAACAAGGCACAAGGCACAACAGGAGAGATCACAGAATACAATAAATACAATAAAAAGAAACTAAAAATGCAGCGAGCAACAGAGGGGACTCACGCGGCACCAGGGGCAGGCACCAGGGGCAAGGCGACAGTGGGCAGCGTCACAGGAGGACCGTGTGGCGGCTGAGGGGCGACCTACCTGAGGACAGGGTCAAAGGTCGCTCCCTTCAACGCCGCGCGGCCTCCATATGAGGGGCTGTGGGAGGGAGGAGCAGCTGGCAGGCGGGAGTGGGGCGGCGAATGGGAACAGCGGGGGGCGGGGCCGCAGAGACGCAGTGGCGGGGAGAGGTACAGAGGGAACCGGGGGACAGGACACAGGGGGCAATGCGGGGGATCAGGGGGGCACAGAAGGCAACAAGGCACAACAGGAGAGATCACAGAATACAATAAATACAATAAAAAGAAAGTAAAAATGCAGCGAGCAACAGAGGAGACTCACGCGGCACCAGGGGCAGGCACCAGGGGCAAGGCGACAGCGGGCAGTGTCACAGGAGGACCGTGTGGCGGCTGGGGGGCGACCTACCTGAGGACAGGGTCAAAGGTCGCTTCCTTCACCGCCGCGCGGCCTCCATATGAGGGGCTATGGGAGGGAGGAGCAGCTAGGAGGCGGGAGTGGGGTGGCAAATGGGAACAGCGGGGGGCGGGACCGCAGGGACGCAGCGGCGGGGAGAGGCACAGAGGGAACCGGGGGACAGGACATGGGGGGCCGTGCGGGGGATCAGGGGGCACAGAAGGCAACAAGGCACAAGGCACAACAGGAGAGATCACAGAATACAATAAATACAATAAAAAGAAACTAAAAATGCAGCGAGCAACAGAGGGGACTCACGCGGCACCAGGGGAAGGCACCAGGGGCAAGGCGACAGTGGGCAGCGTCACAGGAGGACCGTTTGGCGGTTGAGGGGCGACCTACCTGAGGACAGGGTCAAAGGTCGCTCCCTTCACCGCCGCGCGGCCTCCATATGAGGGGCTGTGGGAGGGAGGAGCAGCTGGGAGGCGGGAGTGGGGCGGACAATGGGAACGGCAGGGGGCGGGGGGCGGGGCCACAGAGACGCAGTGGCAGGGAGAGGTACAGAGGGAACCGGGAGACAGGACACAGGGGGCAATGCGGGGGATCAGGGGGGCACAGAAGGCAACAAGGCACAACAGGAGAGATCACAGAATACAATAAATACAATAAAAAGAAAGTAAAAATGCAGCGAGCAACAGAGGAGACTCACGCCGCACCAGGGGCAGGCACCAGGGGCAAGGCGGCAGCGGGCAGTGTCACAGGAGGACCGTGTGGCGGCTGGGGGGCGACCTACCTGAGGACAGGGTCAAAGGTCGCTCCCTTCACCGCCGCGCGGCCTCCATATGAAGGGCTATGGGAGGGAGGAGCAGCTAGGAGGCGGGAGTGGGGTGGCAAATGGGAACAGCGGGGGGGCGGGACCGCAGGGACGCAGCGGCGGGGAGAGGCACAGAGGGAACCGGGGGACAGGACACGGGGGGCCGTGCGGGGGATCAGGGGGCACAGAAGGCAACAAGGCACAAGGCACAACAGGAGCGATCACAGAATACAATAAATACAATAAAAAGAAACTAAAAATGCAGCGAGCAACAGAGGGGACTCACGCGGCACCAGGGGCAGGCACCAGGGGCAAGGCGACAGTGGGCAGCGTCACAGGAGGACCGTTTGGCAGTTGAGGGGCGACCTACCTGAGGACAGGTTCAAAGGTCGCTCCCTTCACCGCCGCGCGGCCTCCATATGAGGGGCTGTGGGAGGGAGGAGCAGCTGGGAGTGGGGCGGCGAATGTGAACGGCAGGGGGCGGGACTTCAGGGACGCAGCGGCGGGGAGAGGCACAGAGGGAACCGGGGGACAGGACACGGGGGCCGTGCGGGGGATCAGGGGGGCACAGAAGGCAACAAGGCACAACAGGAGAGATCACAGAATACAATAAATACAATAAAAAGAAAGTAAAAATGCAGCGCGCAACAGAGGGGACTCACGCGGCACCAGGAGCAGGCACCAGGGGCAAGGCGACAGTGGGCAGCATCACAGGAGGACCGTGTGGCGGCTGGGGGGCGACCTACCTGAGGACAGGTTCAAAGGTCGCTCCCTTCACCGCCGCGCGGCCTCCATATGAGGGGCTGTGGGAGGGAGGAGCAGCTAGGAGGCGGGAGTGGGGCGGCGAATGGGAACGGCGGGGGGCAGGACGGCAGGGACGCAGCGGCGGGGAGAGGCACAGAGGGAACCGGGGGACAGGACACGGGGGGCCGTGAGGGGGATCAGGGGGGCACAGAAGGCAACAAGGCACAACAGGAGAGATCACAGAATACAATAAATACAATAAAAAGAAAGTAAAAATGCAGCGCGCAACAGAGGGGACTCACGCGGCACCAGGGGCAAGGCGACAGCGGGCTGCGTCACAGGAGGACCGTGTGGTGGCTGGGGGGCGACCTACCTGAGGACAGGGCCAAAGGTACCTCTTTCTCAGAAGGAAAAACGCCAAAGGCGTAAAAATCCTCTTTGTTGGCCAAAGATTCAGGGGATAGAAAAAAAACAGGAGTACGGAATCCGACAGCAGACTTCTTCAAAAACAAAAAATCAAGATTAGAGAGTGGAGGAAGACAGCAAACAAGCAAAGGAATGCAGCTTAGTTGCAACACACCATCCAACTAGATTGCGGCCTTCATACAGCAAATACCAGGCAAGAGAAATGACATGAAACATCACACAACAGGAAACATGAGGATTGGGAAAGCCAGAAAGCAATCAAGAAAAAAATAGCTAAGAAGGAAAAGGGAAAGAAACAGGAACTTTAAAAAAATGAACCAGACTAGCCGAGGAGCAGCTTTAAAAGGCAGCTGCAAACCCTCAGGCAGGTGATTGCCATTTTAGAACTGGGCGAGCTCAGAAAAACAGCCATGAGCAAGAAGGAAGGCAGCCGCAGGTGAAGGAAACTCACAGCTCGCAGCTGCTGGCTCTATGCGGGAATAATGGAGGTGAAGGAGGTGATTGTGGGGTGCAAGACCACATTAAGAGCAGCTGCCTAAACATTCCTCAAACATTGCAGGGGTTTAGCATACTGTGTAGTTTGGGTGACCACTGCCCTTGTGACCCCTCAGAAGGAGTGGTGATCTCTGTGGATGGCTGGGAGGACAACAGAGGTATCAAACCTCAAATGTCTCCTCAAAGAGAGGACTTTCAGGTAAGTGGCCCATCTCCCAGGGTACAGTATACAGGGTGACCCCTTGTACCATATGCATGAAGAAGCTCTGTACACCTGTGTAGAGTAAGGCAAGACACCAGAGGTAGGATAAAGGCTATCACACCTCCAGGGCAGAGGAAAGGCTCTCCTGCTTCAACTTGACAGAAGATACAGGAGACTGACCACCCAATGTGGGAGAGTCTGTCTTGCCTTAGGACAGAGCTTGTGTTCAGTGATCCTGAGTGCCACAGCCAGGAGCTTGAGAACCAGTTCTGCTGAGATCAGAGACCGGTGAGGACTTATGAAAGACCCCGACACACTGCATGAGGCAGCGTGCCCCTACTAATGTCTTTGCACCTGAAACTTCCTATGATCAACCAAAACATCCTGGGTAATAGCCCTTGTGCCTCTGCATTCAACTTCACAGCTGAGAGACAATGTGATTGACCACAGCTCATGAGGGCCCCCAGTTGTTGACTCACTGCTGCCCTTAAACCCTGTGGGCAAGGTTTCTGACCACCCATTGAATGAGGGCCCAGTTGCATTTTGCTTTCCCAGTGTACTTTGTCCCTGTTTCTCCACAGTAAAATGTTGTATAGAATATTGCTATGTCACTTAAAGTGTTGGTAAGTATGCACCCCTGGGTACTAACAATATGCTAAGGGCCATATGTATCATTCCAAATTGCGATAGCAAATGCCGAAATTCGCAGAATTTCGGCGTTTGCGATCGCAATTGGGCTCAGTGGTATATATTAAAGAAAAACTGCCTCGCAAAATAAGGAATCGCAAAATTTGCGATTCCCTATTTTGCGATTGCATTTAAGGAATCGCAAATTGCTATTCCATAAATGCAATGTAAGAAGCACAGAAAAAGTGCAATTTTGCCTTAAGGAATCGCAAATTACAACCAACTTCAAGTTGGTGGTAATTTGCGATTTCTCTGAAAAATTCACTTTTTTGCATTTTTCAAAGTGACATGTGGCATGTATGTGTGCCACATGTGCACACCTGCACATTTCAGGGGTGCAACAGGGTGTCCTTTTGACACCCTGGCACCCTTGAAATTGCTTTCCCAATTTGCGATTCTCTAATTGAGAATCGCAAATTGAGACTGTCTTCCCATTCATTCCTATGGGCCTGAATGGGGAGGTATTCCTTAATTGCGAATCGCAATTTGCAATTAAGGAATATGTAGGATTCGCAAAATGATTTGAAAATCCTACATACATAGCAGTTTGCGATTCTCAAATAGAGATTCACAAAAAATCGCAATTTGAGAATCGCAAAATCAGAGTTTGATACATATGGCCCTAAGCTACCTGGGGAGCTAAGGAGGGCTAAATAGTTACACCAGATAGGACTAGAGGTGGTAAAGTACCATGCTTCTAATGGGGTACCCTGTACATATGTACTTTGAACCTGCAACCGGGCATGATAGGTTAACGCAGAAGTTACCTGTTAGTGGTGTATGAGTGAGGATTGAAAGCAATCTGTTGAATTATTCATGAAATCCCTAATTAATAAAAGTGAGTATGAAATAGATCTATTGCATTATTCATGAACTACCTGCTATGGGAAGAGTGAAGGTTGAGACACCTGTTGAGACACCTGTTTTTGTGTTTTATTACATTTGTTGGCTATATGCCTGGTTGGTTGATGGTGTGTTAAGGTCCCTCATTGAGTTTGCTGTTTTGAATATTTTTATCTTTCTTTTATTCTACATTTCCTATTAGATTTTGACTTTGTGAGATCCTACATCTATTCCATGTTGTTTTCAGGGGGTTTCCACCGTGTTTGTGCAATCCCACCATTGACCAGGACTTATCATTTCTTTGTTGTGTTTTCATGAGATGTTGTGTTTTCATTAAATGCGTTGCACCTTGCTTTCTCTGTGTTCTATTTATTCCCCCCCTCCTCCTGGAGTATGTGACACAAATATATTGCTGTGTGACTTAGAGTGCCCGAGAGGAACACCAGTTGAGGCTGAGCAGAGAGAGTAGTGCCTGGCTCATGGTGGGGTTTCCTGAGTTGTAAACCTGGAACCTTCACATGAGCCTGCTCCCCTCCACCTATGGCGATGAGTGAATATAGAACTATGATCTTCCTTCACCTATGGCGATGAGTGAATATAGAACTATGATCTTCCTCCCACTATGGCAACGAGTGAATATAGAAACTATGATCTTCCTCCACCTATGGCGATGAGTGAATATAGAACTATGATCTTCCTTCACCTATGGCGATGTGTGAATATAGAAACTATGATCTTCCTGCACCTATGGCGATGAGTGAATATAGAAACTATGATCTTCCTGCACCTATGGCGATGAGTGAATATAGAAACTATGATCTCCCTCCACCTATGGCTATGTGTGAATATAGAAACTATGATCTAACTCCACCTTTGGTGATGTGTGAATAAAGAAACTATGATCTTCCTCCCACTATGGCAACGAGTGAATATAGAAACTATGATCTTACTGCACCTATGGCGATGAGTGAATATAGAAACTATGATCTCCCTCCACCTATGGCTATGTGTGAATATAGAAACTATGATCGTACTGCACCTATGGCGATGAGTGAATATAGAAACTATGATCTTCCTCCACCTATGGCGATGAGTGAATGTAGAAACTATGGTCTTCCTCTACCTATGGCAATGAGTTAATATAGAAACTATGATCATCCTCCACCTTTGGCAATGATTAATATAGAAGCTATGATCTTCCTCCACCTATGGCAATGAGTTAATATAGAAACTATGGTCTTCCTCCACCTATGGCGATGAGTTAATATAGAAACTATGGTCTTCCTCTACCTATGGCGATGAGTTAATATAGAAACTATGGTCTTCCTCTACCTATGGCGATGAGTGAATGTAGAAACTATGATCTTCCAATGTCTATGGCGATGAGTGAATATAGAAACTATGATCTTCCTGCACCTATGGCGATGAGTGAATATAGAAACTATGATCTTCCTGCACCTATGGCGATGAGTGAATATAGAAACTATGATCTTCCTGCACCTATGGCGATGAGTGAATATAGAAACTATGATCTTCCTGCACCTATGGCGATGAGTGAATATAGAAACTATGATCTTCCTGCACCTATGGCGATGAGTGAATATAGAAACTATGATCTTCCTGCACCTATGGCGATGAGTGAATATAGAAACTATGATCTAACTCCACCTTTGGTGATGTGTGAATAAAGAAACTATGATCTTCCTCCCACTATGGCAACGAGTGAATATAGAAACTATGATCTTACTGCACCTATGGCGATGAGTGAATATAGAAACTATGATCTCCCTCCACCTATGGCTATGTGTGAATATAGAAACTATGATCGTACTGCACCTATGGCGATGAGTGAATATAGAAACTATGATCTTCCTCCACCTATGGCGATGAGTGAATGTAGAAACTATGATCTTCCTCCACCTATGGCGATGAGTGAATATAGAAACTATGCTCTTCCTGCACCTATGGCGATGAGTGAATATAGAAACTATGATCTTCCTGCACCTATATCGATGTGTGAATATAGAAACTATGATCTTCCTCCACCTATGGAGATGAGTGAATATAGAAAGTATGATCTTTCTCCACTTATGGCGATGACTGAATATAGAAACTATGATCTTCCTCCACCTATGGCAATGAGTTAATATAGAAACTATGGTCTTCCTCCACCTATGGCGATGAGTTAATATAGAAACTATGGTCTTCCTCTACCTATGGCGATGAGTGAATGTAGAAACTATGATCTTCCAATGTCTATGGCGATGAGTGAATATAGAAACTATGATCTTCCTGCACCTATGGCGATGAGTGAATATAGAAACTATGATCTTCCTGCACCTATGGCGATGAGTGAATATAGAAACTATGATCTTCCTGCACCTATGGCGATGAGTGAATATAGAAACTATGATCTTCCTGCACCTATGGCGATGAGTGAATATAGAAACTATGATCTTCCTGCACCTATGGCGATGAGTGAATATAGAAACTATGATCTTCCTGCACCTATGGCGATGAGTGAATATAGAAACTATGATCTTCCTGCACCTATGGCGATGAGTGAATATAGAAACTATGATCTTCCTGCACCTATGGCGATGAGTGAATATAGAAACTATGCTCTTCCTGCACCTATGGCGATGAGTGAATATAGAAACTATGATCTTCCTGCACCTATGGCGATGAGTGAATATAGAAACTATGAAATTCCTCCACCTATGGCGATGAGTGAATATAGAAACTATGCTCTTCCTGCACCTATGGCGATGAGTGAATATAGAAACTATGATCTTCCTGCACCTATATCGATGTGTGAATATAGAAACTATGATCTTCCTCCACCTATGGAGATGAGTGAATATAGAAAGTATGATCTTTCTCCACTTATGGCGATGACTGAATATAGAAACTATGATCTTCCTCCACCTATGGCGATGAGTGAATATAGAAACTATGATCTTCCTCCACCTATGGCGAGAAGTGAATATAGAAACTATGGTCTTCCTCCACCTATGGCGATGAGTGAATATAGAAACTATGATCTTCCTCCACCTATGGCGATGAGTGATTATAGAAAACATAATCTTCCTCCAACTTTGGCGATGTGTGAATATAGAAACTAGGATCTCCCTCCACCTATGGCTATGTGTTCATATAGAAACTATGTTCTTCCTCCACCTATGGCGATGAGTGAATATAGAAACTATGATCTTCCTGCACCATGGCGATGAGTGAATATAGAAACTATGATCTCCCTCCACCTATGGCTATGTGTGAATATAGAAACTATGATCTTCCGCCACCTACGGCGATGAGTGAATATAGAAACTATGATCTTCCTCCCCCTGTGGCGATGAGTGAATATAGAAACTATGATCTTCCTCCACCTATGGCGATGAGTGAATATAGAAACTATGATCTTCCTCCCCCTATGGCGATGAGTGAATATAGAAATTATGATCTTCCTCCACCTATGGCGATGAGTGAATATAGAAACTATGATCTTTCTCCCCTATGGCGATGAGTGAATATAGAAATGATGATCTTCCTCCACCTATGGCGATGAGTGAATATAGAAACTATGATCTTCCTCCCCCTATGGCGATGAGTGAATATAGAAATTATGATCTTCCTCCACCCATGGCGATGAGTGAATGTAGAAACTATGATCTTCCTCCACCTATGGCAATGAGTTAATATAGAAACTATGGTCTTCCTCCACCTATGGCGATGAGTGAATGTAGAAACTATGATCTTCCTCCACCTATGGCAATGAGTTAATATAGAAACTATGGTCTTCCTCCACCTATGGCGATGAGTTAATATAGAAACTATGGTCTTCCTCTACCTATGGCGATGAGTGAATGTAGAAACTATGATCTTCCAACGTCTATGGCGATGAGTGAATATAGAAACTATGATCTTCCTGCACCTATGGCGATGAGTGAATATAGAAACTATGATCTTCCTGCACCTATGGCGATGAGTGAATATAGAAACTATGATCTTCCTGCACCTATGGCGATGAGTGAATATAGAAACTATGAAATGTATCCACCTATGGCGATGAGTGAATATAGAAACTATGCTCTTCCTGCACCTATGGCGATGAGTGAATATAGAAACTATGATCTTCCTGCACCTATATCGATGTGTGAATATAGAAACTATGATCTTCCTCCACCTATGGAGATGAGTGAATATAGAAAGTATGATCTTTCTCCACTTATGGCGATGACTGAATATAGAAACTATGATCTTCCTCCACCTATGGCGTTGAGTGAATATAGAAACTATGATCTTCCTCCACCTATGGCGATAAGTGAATATAGAAACTATGGTCTTCCTCCACCTATGGCGATGAGTGAATATAGAAACTATGATCTTCCTCCACCTAAGGCGATGAGTGATTATAGAAAACATAATCTTCCTCCAACTTTGGCGATGTGTGAATATAGAAACTAGGATCTCCCTCCACCTATGGCTATGTGTTAATATAGAAACTATGTTCTTCCTCCACCTATGGCGATGAGTGAATATAGAAACTATGATCTTCCTGCACCATGGCGATGAGTGAATATAGAAACTATGATCTCCCTCCACCTATGGCTATGTGTGAATATAGAAACTATGATCTTCCGCCACCTACGGCGATGAGTGAATATAGAAACTATGATCTTCCTCCCCCTATGGCGATGAGTGAATATAGAAACTATGATCTTCCTCCACCTATGGCGATGAGTGAATATAGAAACTATGATCTTCCTCCCCCTATGGCGATGAGTGAATATAGAAATTATGATCTTCCTCCACCTATGGCGATGAGTGAATATAGAAACTATGATCTTCCTCCCCCTATGGCGATGAGTGAATATAGAAATTATGATCTTCCTCCACCTATGGCGATGAGTGAATATAGAAACTATGATCTTCCTCCCCCTATGGCGATGAGTGAATATAGAAATTATGATCTTCCTCCACCCATGGCGATGAGTGATTATAGAAACTATGGTCTTCCTCCACCTATGGCGATGAGTGAATATAGAAACTATGACCTTCATTCACCTTTGGCGACGTGTGAATGTAGAAACTAAGGTCATCTTACACCTATAGTCTAATCAAAGGAGAAAGAATCACTTGTCCTGATCAACCTTAGGTCTGCAGGATGGTGGGGGGGGTTTTCTCGTCCCAATATTAAGACCCTCAGGCACGTGATGGGTATGGTGGTGTCTTTAAGCGGTATATCTTGATTCTCCGCTTATGTTTCACGTGTGTGCATAATCATTAGGTCTATTTAGGTTATGCAGCCTCCACCAGGAGGTTATTACCCAAGGTTGGTGCAGTAGTGAGCCAGAGATAAAAAGACCGAAAAGCCAGGAGGACGAAAAATTTATTAGGTCTGGTTTTGGGTCTGGTAAACTCAATTGTAGTGCATCCGGTTTTACTGGTTTATGAGTTACAGTTGCACTTTGAGTAAAAAAAGGTTAAAAATTTGGTCGACATGTTTCTGCCTCAATTGCCTTTGTTCTAGGACTTACGGGCATTCATCAGGACCGTGAAATAACGTGCAAAAAAATTAAATATAGTGTTAAGTGAAAAGGAAAAAGGTTATTGACCTGTTCCTATGTCTTGGAGGTCTTATGGTACCTGTAATGAGTAAACACATAATTGTAACACACACACTCAGGGTGGGGGGGGGGACACACACCCACAGCAGAATTCTGCTGTTGACTTTTACCAATAAACAACTACAAAATGGCAATACTTTTTAGACCGTTTTCGTTCATTAAAGTGTCAACTCTCTCTTATCCTCTCCATACTCAGGCACCGTTCTATAGCATGCTTGCAAAGGGACAGAGTATGTTTAAAATAGTATCGTGCATTCATATTCATTGTGAACTCTAGTGATGCTGATGGCAGTGAATGTGTCTGCTAATCAATTTCTATCAGGGCGAGTGCGATGAAGGTTCGACCTATGGTCGTGGCATGCAAGGCATATTTAGCGCTTTGTGAGCTGAAACGCCGTTCTCTTAGGGGGCGTCATGAAACATGCATACGCCGTTTTTGTGTTGCTAGCGTTTACCTCGCGCATTATTTGTGCACACTTCCTTCAGCCGGTAGAGATATTGGAGCGGGCTAAAGGGGAGGTAAAATGAGGCATTAATATCAAGCAGCTGTCTTATACTTGCGGTTTTGTAGACGTGGTGAGTCTATCTCCTCGCTACCTATTGCGCCTCGTCCTCAGCTTGCTGTTGTGCGCGCTGCTCTGCTCTTACCGAACCGGAAGTGGTTCGTCTGGTTTCCGGGTTATTTTTGAGTAGCTGCCCGGAGGGCGGTGCTAACGTCCTCATTGCGTGCCTATTGGCCTGATAATGTTTACTACGATGTTGGTGACATTCAGGGCTATACATTTCCTAATTGTGAGCCTCTCTTTTGTGTAACACTCGTTTCGATTTTTGCGCAAACCCTTGTATTAATTTTGCAAAACTGATTGGTGACAGTAGCGTTTTCCCATAGACGGAGTAGTTTTTAGTCCTCATGAGTACTAATGGGTAGTTTACAGATAATGGCTACGTGTGGTTCTGCATTTTACTTTGTGCAGATCTTCACTGATAGACTTTTGTTCTTTACATGGTAGGGTGAATCTCGTTCACTGATGAGAACGTTTCTGCTATGTATTATGTACAATTTCACCTTCAGGGATAGAAAAAACGAGAATGGGCTGTATTCTCTTTTATGGAAGGTAACCCAATATCATATTACTGTTACTGTGTATATTGTTGGGGCTGTTATTTCCAGGGGGCAGTGGTTATTAATATTGAGATGGCTCTTTTATTGGTTTCAATCTGTAATCAGGCCTTATTTTTGGGGGTTTTTTGGTTTTTTGAACCGGGTTGCATTGTTAGCTCAAGGAGAGCTCCTAGGGTACTCATTTTCTTGCCACCGTGAGCCAAGGTATATTATCGTTCAACCCTTCGGTATCTGTCTTGAGTCTGTGTACCCATCTTTGCTCTTTTTCAAAGAGAATTCTTTCAGCATTATGGTCTTTGTGTGGTAGTGTTTCCAGGATTACCCATTGTAAGTCCGATGTTGTATGGCCCTTCTCTAGGTAATGGGTAGCCATCTTCGTGGTGCTCTTTTTGCATTTGACATTGCTCTTATGTTCGCATAGTCTTTGCTTTGCTTTTCTGCATGTCATTCCGATGTAGTTCATTTTACATGGACATGTAATCATGTAGACCACGTGGGTGGTGTTGCAGTTTGTGTGGCTGTTCAGAGTCCATTTGAAATTCGGTAGGAGTTGCAGTTCTTTGGTTGCTTTTGTGAGGTTGCAAACTGAGCATGAGCCACATGGGTAGTGACCTTTCACTTGTGGATTGCCCCATAGATTTAAATTATCTTTTTTTTTTTGGGGGGGGGGCCTCGTGTGGACCAAGATGTCTTTTAGATTTCTGCTCCTCTTATTTGCAAATCTTGGTTTCTGCCAGTTCAGATCCCCCGATGTGAGTATCCGCCAATTCTTATTGACCATCTTCTTTAGATTGTTTGTCATTGGGCTATACGTGGTAACACGCGTAAGTATTTCTTCAGCAGGTGTCTTTGGTGTGTTCTCAAGGAGTGCTTCTCTGTTCTGATTTTTGGCACGTTTTTTGCATTTGTTGATGATCTTTTTTGGATAATCTCGACTCTCTAGTTTTTTACAGAGGTCATCTGCTTGTGCTTTGTATTCTCTGGTATTGCTGCAATTGCGCCGCAGCCTGAGGAACTGGCTGTAAGGTAAGTTCTCTCGTAGCGGGCGTGGATGAAAACTGTTAAAAGATAAAAGGCTGTTTTTTGCAGTCGTCTTGAAGAAGGTGCGCGTTTGGAGAGTGTTCGCCGCAGCATAGATGGTTATGTCTAAGAAGTCAATGCTCTTGTTATTTGCACAATGAGTAAACTGTAGACATTCATCCTTTTGGTTCAACCATGTATGGAATTCTGACAGACTTTGATGGTTACCTTCCCAGATCACAAAGATATCATCAATGTATCGTTTCCAAAAACGTATACAATGATGATAAGGGTTATTGGTTTCATTGAGGATGTGTGTCTCCTCAAAGGAGCTCACGTATAGCCCTGCCACGCTCGGGGCAAATGTACTGCCCATCGAGGTCCCGTGGCACTGTAGGTATAGTGTGTCTCTGTATTGGAAAAAGTTTTCCATCAGGGCCAGCCGGCAACATTCTAGAACGAAATGTCTAGGAGTTTTGTGTGACCATGTGGTGTCAAACAGTATGTCTTCTAGAGTCGCCATGGTCTTCTCCTGGGGTAGGCTGGTGTACAGACTTTCAACATCGAAACCCACCAGAAGCATGGTCTCTGGTGAGTATTCGATGTCTTTTAATTGATTTAGGAGGTCCCTTGTGTCCCTCAGATATGTTGGGGTATTTTGAACAAGTGGTCGCAGATACTGGTCAGCGAACTGGGAAAGAGGTTCAAGGATTGAACCTATCCCCGAAACAATGGGGCGTCCTGGTGGCGGTATCCGTCCTTTGTGTGTCTTAGGGAGTGAATAGAAGTATGGGGTTCTTGGTGTTGTAGTTCTCAAGTATTCCCCTTCTTTTTTGGAGATCCAGTTATTGGTTTCCCCTTCCTCTATCATCATAGCTATTGTTGTTTGTAGTCTAGGTGTCGGGTCTATTGATAAGATTTTGTAGAATTTGTCATTAGACAAAAGGTCCATACACTGTTGGTTGTATCCCGTACTGGTTAGGAGGACCACCCCTCCGCCTTTGTCGGCTGGCTTGATGACTATGTTGTTGTCACTTGTCAGTGCATTCAATGCTAGTTGTTCTGATCTCGTGATATTCTGGAATGGTTTCTGTATATCTCGAGCCAGATCGTCAATCCCCTTGAAGATAGCCTGTTCAAAAGTCTGAATTTCGATTGGGACCTGAGAGTTTAGGGGGCAGAAGGATGATTTCTTTTTTAAGTTTGTATCTCCTTCTTTGTTTCTGGGTCCATCTCCCTTGAAAAAGGCTTTCAATTTTAGTTTTCGGCAGAATTCTGCCATTTCGCATTTAGTCTTGAATACGTCCAATCTTGGTGTGGGAACATATCCCAATCCCTTGTTGAGTATGCTTTCTTCATCTTTAGTTAGGGTTCTGTCTGTGAGATTCACGATGAGGGATTCGTTGGTGTTCCCGTTTGGGCCTTTGTTACGCTCCTTGTTTGTACCTGTCTGGTCTGGTCGGACCAGGTCACTCCTCTTCTCCGTGTTCTCTCGGACATGCGGCCATTCCCTAAAAAAGGAATGCGCGGTTGGAAATTTTGTCCACCATGAGGTTGCATCTGATGATTCATCATCTGTGGGCCTTGGAAATAAGGATTCATCCAACCTTGAAAATGGGGATTGAACGGCTGGAAGGGCATCCCTTGGTTGTCCATTTCAAAGAAAGGTGGGCGCCAGGAATTCCGTCCACGGCGGTTACCTCTTTTGTTCTGTTGGTAGTGTCTTGGGTTGTTATGGTTGTTGCCTCCTTGGTCAGAACTGGTACTCGATGCACTGCTGTTTGACCCATTGTTGGAAGCATTGTCATCTGCCTTGTAGTCCTTGCTGCTATAGGGGTGCACTTTTTCCATAGAGAACTTTTTGAGTTCCTTTGCTAGTTTCTGTAGCTTGGTCTGTATCAAGTATTCATGAGAGTCACTCATTTCTTTGTTAATTTCATCTAATTTGGTTTTGTATATGGTGATGTCGACCGTGTTGTTTAGACTCATTTCCAGTATACGGATTTTTATTGTTAATTCATCCGCCAATCTTGTGGCTGTTTTTATAATCAGGACTAGATAGTCTCTTGTACATTTCCATGAAATGGCGGACCAGTCTTTTCTGAAAGCTAGATCCTTCAGGAAAATTCTTGGAGCTGTGGTGACCCAGAGGCCTCTGGGTGCCGCATTCACTCTCAGGTACTCCGT
The DNA here is from genome assembly GCF_964261635.1 of Lissotriton helveticus. Taxonomy (NCBI): domain Eukaryota; kingdom Metazoa; phylum Chordata; class Amphibia; order Caudata; family Salamandridae; genus Lissotriton; species Lissotriton helveticus. Next base: position 56,161,004 of record NC_136069.1, on the reverse strand, counting down.
CATAATTATGCCATGTACGGCGGTCCTGACTCTTTCTTTTTTTACTTCGGTCAGTTCATCCCATTCAGTTGAGTTAGAAAGGGTTTGTGAGAGGTCACTGTTCATGAACGGTGCTGGTCTTGCGAGTATTGCGTCAATCTCTTCTATGGAATAACTTAATCCTAGATTTTCTGCCATCCTGGAATGTCTTCGGCAGTCAATAGGATTTCTTGATCCAATTTTCGTAGAGACTCCCACAGCTGTGCGCTGCTAATAATCTTCTAATCAGAAGTGGGGGAGATGGAATAATGATCCATTCATTTTCCAAGGAATATAGTCTAATCAAAGGAGAAAGGATCACTTGTCCTGATCAACCTTAGGTCTGCAGGATGGTGGGGGGGGTTTTCTCGTCCCAATATTAAGACCCTCAGGCACGTGATGGGTATGGTGGTGTCTTTAAGCGGTATATCTTGATTCTCCGCTTATGTTTCACGTGTGTGCATAATCATTAGGTCTATTTAGGTTATGCAGCCTCCACCAGGAGGTTATTACCCAAGGTTGGTGCAGTAGTGAGCCAGAGATAAAAAGACCGAAAAGCCAGGAGGACGAAAAATTTATTAGGTCTGGTTTTGGGTCTGGTAAACTCAATTGTAGTGCATCCGGTTTTACTGGTTTATGAGTTACAGTTGCACTTTGAGTAAAAAAAGGTTAAAAATTTGGTCGACATGTTTCTGCCTCAATTGCCTTTGTTCTAGGACTTACGGGCATTCATCAGGACCGTGAAATAACGTGCAAAAAAATTAAATATAGTGTTAAGTGAAAAGGAAAAAGGTTATTGACCTGTTCCTATGTCTTGGAGGTCTTATGGTACCTGTAATGAGTAAACACATAATTGTAACACACACACTCGGGGTGGGGGGAGGGGGGGACACACACCCACAGCAGAATTCTGCTGTTGACTTTTACCAATAAACAACTACAAAATGGCAATACTCAAAGTGCAACTGTAACTCATAAACCAGTAAAACCGGATGCACTACAATTGAGTTTACCAGACCCAAAACCAGACCTAATAAATTTTTCGTCCTCCTGGCTTTTCGGTCTTTTTATCTCTGGCTCACTACTGCACCAACCTTGGGTAATAACCTCCTGGTGGAGGCTGCATAACCTAAATAGACCTAATGATTATGCACACACGTGAAACATAAGCGGAGAATCAAGATATACCGCTTAAAGACACCACCATACCCATCACGTGCCTGAGGGTCTTAATATTGGGACGAGAAAACCCCCCCCACCATCCTGCAGACCTAAGGTTGATCAGGACAAGTGATCCTTTCTCCTTTGATTAGACTATATTCCTTGGAAAATGAATGGATCATTATTCCATCTCCCCCACTTCTGATTAGAAGATTATTAGCAGCGCACAGCTGTGGGAGTCTCTACGAAAATTGGATCAAGAAATCCTATTGACTGCCGAAGACATTCCAGGATGGCAGAAAATCTAGGATTAAGTTATTCCATAGAAGAGATTGACGCAATACTCGCAAGACCAGCACCGTTCATGAACAGTGACCTCTCACAAACCCTTTCTAACTCAACTGAATGGGATGAACTGACCGAAGTAAAAAAAGAAAGAGTCAGGACCGCCGTACATGGCATAATTATGACGGAGTACCTGAGAGTGAATGCGGCACCCAGAGGCCTCTGGGTCACCACAGCTCCAAGAATTTTCCTGAAGGATCTAGCTTTCAGAAAAGACTGGTCCGCCATTTCATGGAAATGTACAAGAGACTATCTAGTCCTGATTATAAAAACAGCCACAAGATTGGCGGATGAATTAACAATAAAAATCCGTATACTGGAAATGAGTCTAAACAACACGGTCGACATCACCATATACAAAACCAAATTAGATGAAATTAACAAAGAAATGAGTGACTCTCATGAATACTTGATACAGACCAAGCTACAGAAACTAGCAAAGGAACTCAAAAAGTTCTCTATGGAAAAAGTGCACCCCTATAGCAGCAAGGACTACAAGGCAGATGACAATGCTTCCAACAATGGGTCAAACAGCAGTGCATCGAGTACCAGTTCTGACCAAGGAGGCAACAACCATAACAACCCAAGACACTACCAACAGAACAAAAGAGGTAACCGCCGTGGACGGAATTCCTGGCGCCCACCTTTCTTTCAAATGGACAACCAAGGGATGCCCTTCCAGCCGTTCAATCCCCATTTTCAAGGTTGGATGAATCCTTATTTCCAAGGCCCACAGATGATGAATCATCAGATGCAACCTCATGGTGGACAAAATTTCCAACCGCGCATTCCTTTTTTAGGGAATGGCCGCATGTCCGAGAGAACACGGAGAAGAGGAGTGACCTGGTCCGACCAGACCAGACAGGTACAAACAAGGAGCGTAACAAAGGCCCAAACGGGAACACCAACGAATCCCTCATCGTGAATCTCACAGACAGAACCCTAACTAAAGATGAAGAAAGCATACTCAACAAGGGATTGGGATATGTTCCCACACCAAGATTGGAAGTATTCAAGACTAAATGCGAAATGGCAGAATTCTGCCGAAAACTAAAATTGAAAGCCTTTTTCAAGGGAGATGGACCCAGAAACAAAGAAGGAGATACAAACTTAAAAAAGAAATCATCCTTCTGCCCCCTAAACTCTCAGGTCCCAATCGAAATTCAGACTTTTGAACAGGCTATCTTCAAGGGGATTGACGATCTGGCTCGAGATATACAGAAACCATTCCAGAATATCACGAGATCAGAACAACTAGCATTGAATGCACTGACAAGTGACAACAACATAGTCATCAAGCCAGCCGACAAAGGCGGAGGGGTGGTCCTCCTAACCAGTACGGGATACAACCAACAGTGTATGGACCTTTTGTCTAATGACAAATTCTACAAAATCTTATCAATAGACCCGACACCTAGACTACAAACAACAATAGCTATGATGATAGAGGAAGGGGAAACCAATAACTGGATCTCCAAAAAAGAAGGGGATTACTTGAGAACTACAACACCAAGAACCCCATACTTCTATTCACTCCCTAAGACACACAAAGGACGGATACCGCCACCAGGACGCCCCATTGTTTCGGGGATAGGTTCAATCCTTGAACCTCTTTCCCAGTTCGCTGACCAGTATCTGCGACCACTTGTTCAAAATACCCCAACATATCTGAGGGACACAAGGGACCTCCTAAATCAATTAAAAGACATCGAATACTCACCAGAGACCATGCTTCTGGTGGGTTTCGATGTTGAAAGTCTGTACACCAGCCTACCCCAGGAGAAGACCATGGCGACTCTAGAAGACATACTGTTTGACACCACATGGTCACACAAAACTCCTAGACATTTCGTTCTAGAATGTTGCCGGCTGGCCCTGATGGAAAACTTTTTCCAATACAGAGACACACTATACCTACAGTGCCACGGGACCTCGATGGGCAGTACATTTGCCCCGAGCGTGGCAGGGCTATACGTGAGCTCCTTTGAGGAGACACACATCCTCAATGAAACCAATAACCCTTATCATCATTGTATACGTTTTTGGAAACGATACATTGATGATATCTTTGTGATCTGGGAAGGTAACCATCAAAGTCTGTCAGAATTCCATACATGGTTGAACCAAAAGGATGAATGTCTACAGTTTACTCATTGTGCAAATAACAAGAGCATTGACTTCTTAGACATAACCATCTATGCTGCGGCGAACACTCTCCAAACGCGCACCTTCTTCAAGACGACTGCAAAAAACAGCCTTTTATCTTTTAACAGTTTTCATCCACGCCCGCTACGAGAGAACTTACCTTACAGCCAGTTTCTCAGGCTGCGGCGCAATTGCAGCAATACCAGAGAATACAAAGCACAAGCAGATGACCTCTGTAAAAAACTAGAGAGTCGAGATTATCCAAAAAAGATCATCAACAAATGCAAAAAACGTGCCAAAAATCAGAACAGAGAAGCACTCCTTGAGAACACACCAAAGACACCTGCTGAAGAAATACTTACGTGTGTTACCACGTATAGCCCAATGACAAACAATCTAAAGAAGATGGTCAATAAGAATTGGCGGATACTCACATCGGGGGATCTGAACTGGCAGAAACCAAGATTTGCAAATAAGAGGAGCAGAAATCTAAAAGACATCTTGGTCCACACGAGGCCCCCCCCAAAAAAAACAAAAGATAATTTAAATCTATGGGGCAATCCACAAGTGAAAGGTCACTACCCATGTGGCTCATGCTCAGTTTGCAACCTCACGAAAGCAACCAAAGAACTGCAACTCCTACCGAATTTCAAATGGACTCTGAACAGCCACACAAACTGCAACACCACCCACGTGGTCTACATGATTACATGTCCATGTAAAATGAACTACATCGGAATGACATGCAGAAAAGCAAAGCAAAGACTATGCGAACATAAGAGCAATGTCAAATGCAAAAAGAGCACCACGAAGATGGCTACCCATTACCTAGAGAAGGGCCATACAACATCGGACTTACAATGGGTAATCCTGGAAACACTACCACACAAAGACCATAATGCTGAAAGAATTCTCTTTGAAAAAGAGCAAAGATGGGTACACAGACTCAAGACAGATACCGAAGGGTTGAACGATAATATACCTTGGCTCAGGGTGGCAAGAAAATGAGTACCCTAGGAGCTCTCCACGAGCTAACAATGCAACCCGGTTCAAAAAACCAAAAAACCCCCAAAAATAAGGCCTGATTACAGATTGAAACCAATAAAAGAGCCATCTCAATATTAATAACCACTGCCCCCTGGAAATAACAGCCCCAACAATATACACAGTAACAGTAATATGATATTGGGTTACCTTCCATAAAAGAGAATACAGCCCATTCTCGTTTTTTCTATCCCTGAAGGTGAAATTGTACATAATACATAGCAGAAACGTTCTCATCAGTGAACGAGATTCACCCTACCATGTAAAGAACAAAAGTCTATCAGTGAAGATCTGCACAAAGTAAAATGCAGAACCACACGTAGCCATTATCTGTAAACTACCCATTAGTACTCATGAGGACTAAAAACTACTCCGTCTATGGGAAAACGCTACTGTCACCAATCAGTTTTGCAAAATTAATACAAGGGTTTGCGCAAAAATCGAAACGAGTGTTACACAAAAGAGAGGCTCACAATTAGGAAATGTATAGCCCTGAATGTCACCAACATCGTAGTAAACATTATCAGGCCAATAGGCACGCAATGAGGACGTTAGCACCGCCCTCCGGGCAGCTACTCAAAAATAACCCGGAAACCAGACGAACCACTTCCGGTTCGGTAAGAGCAGAGCAGCGCGCACAACAGCAAGTTGAGGACGAGGCGCAATAGGTAGCGAGGAGATAGACTCACCACGTCTACAAAACCGCAAGTATAAGACAGCCGCCTTGATATTAATGCCTCATTTTACCTCCCCTTTAGCCCGCTCCAATATCTCTACCGGCTGAAGGAAGTGTGCACAAATAATGCGCGAGGTAAACGCTAGCAACACAAAAACGGCGTATGCATGTTTCATGACGCCCCCTAAGAGAACGGCGTTTCAGCTCACAAAGCGCTAAATATGCCTTGCATGCCACGACCATAGGTCGAACCTTCATCGCACTCGCCCTGATAGAAATTGATTAGCAGACACATTCACTGCCATCAGCATCACTAGAGTTCACAATGAATATGAATGCACGATACTATTTTAAACATACTCTGTCCCTTTGCAAGCATGCTATAGAACGGTGCCTGAGTATGGAGAGGATAAGAGAGAGTTGACACTTTAATGAACGAAAACGGTCTAAAAAGTATTGCCATTTTGTAGTTGTTTATTGGTAAAAGTCAACAGCAGAATTCTGCTGTGGGTGTGTGTCCCCCACCCCGAGTGTGTGTGTTACAATTATGTGTTTACTCATTACAGGTACCATAAGACCTCCAAGACATAGGAACAGGTCAATAACCTTTTTCCTTTTCACTTAACACTATATTTAATTTTTTTGCACGTTATTTCACGGTCCTGATGAATGCCCGTAAGTCCTAGAACAAAGGCAATTGAGGCAGAAACATGTCGACCAAATTTTTAACCTTTTTTTACTCAAAGTGCAACTGTAACTCATAAACCAGTAAAACCGGATGCACCACAATTGAGTTTACCAGACCCAAAACCAGACCTAATAAATTTTTCGTCCTCCTGGCTTTTCGGTCTTTTTATCTCTGGCTCACTACTGCACCAACCTTGGGTAATAACCTCCTGGTGGAGGCTGCATAACCTAAATAGACCTAATGATTATGCACACACGTGAAACATAAGCGGAGAATCAAGATATACCGCTTAAAGACACCACCATACCCATCACGTGCCTGAGGGTCTTAATATTGGGACGAGAAAACCCCCCCCACCATCCTGCAGACCTAAGGTTGATCAGGACAAGTGATCCTTTCTCCTTTGATTAGACTATATTCCTTGGAAAATGAATGGATCATTATTCCATCTCCCCCACTTCTGATTAGAAGACATCTTACACCTATGGCAATGAGTGAATATAGAGACTATGATCTCCCTCCACCTATGGCGATAAGTGAATACAGAAACTATGACCTTCATCCACCTTTGGCGACGTGTGAATGTAGAAACTACCTGAGTAATCAGTGTGACTCCAGTCTGGTTCCTGCTAGAGACATCTTGCACCTGTATCCATCCTTCAGTGTGAGTAGACACAGATCTATTTGTAGATTAACTGAGGTAATCACTTAAAAGAGTGTTGTTTATACAAGTGATTCCTAACCTTTTGACTTCTGTGGACCCCCACTTAAAATAGTACTGGAACCTGGGGATTCCCACTGAACCATTACTGGAAGCCGGGTACCTCAGCTTAAGCGTTATTGATTGTTTGAACCGCAAAACAATAAACAACAAATGCAGAGGCAAACATTCATCAAATAAACACACAAAATGATAGCATGTTATTGTATTTTATTTATAAATATTTGAAAAATCTAAATGTTAATTTTAATGGGATGGTTAGCACTTTTAAAAATTCAGTTGAGGCCACTGATTGGCCTTACTATATTCTGTTTAATGTTATCCCTCAAATTAATCTGAGGATGCCAACTTAATTTTTAGACTCCAATTGCAAATTCCTTCAGAATTGGAGAAAGTTTTAAAAATTTCAATGTTGCTTCTTTATTTATATGCACTTTATAAATGTGTTAATATTATTTAATTTTGTAAGCAGTTGTGCACCCCCTGAGTAGGTTTTATGGATCCCCAGGTGTCCCCGCACCATAGGTTAAGAACCACTGGTCCATACCATACGTTGTTCTGAAGTTACTAAGCAGATTTCTTTAATTGTAAATAAAGTGTAACGTGATTTACAATAAGGATAGCACTACTTGGATGTTACATTTATTGTGAACATATAGCTTCAGCAACTCCACACCACTCATAGAAATTAGGCATGGCAGTTCTGCCCCGCTAAAGGCTGTAAACCACACTCACAAGAGGAGGTACTTTGCAACTCAGTGCACTTTCAGTAGCATCTGGTGTCTTTGTTTCCAAGGACAGCAGTAATATACGTCACAAGGAATGCCAAATGCCTTTGTTACACCAGTAGAGGAAATGAAATGAAATGAAAGACAACTTATATTGCGCAACTAAAACCCGAAGGCATCAAGGCGCCTAACAGACAAAAGTCTTCAAAAAAGGCAAAAACAAAACTACAAGTAGGCTTTGGCAAAGAGACGAGTCTTCAAGGCCTTTTTGAAGGCTTGCATGGTGGGCAGAGACTTAATTTCTTCCGGAAGAGTGTTCCACCATTTAGGCGCAAGACTCGAGAAAGCTCTGCCCCCCCCAATTAGCTCTACGAATGCGGGGTACTAGTAGCAGGAACTTCTTAGCCGAACGTAAATTTCTGGAGGGGCTATAAGGGACCAAGAGATCTCCTATTCCTCCCGGCCTTTTTCTTGCCAGGGCTCCGTATGTCAGGCAGAGAGTTTTGAAACGGATCCTATCCTCCATCGGAAGCCAATGAAGGAGTTTCCTAGCGGCGGAGGCTGATGAACGTCTGGGCAGGTCTAAAACAAATCTCGCTGCGGCGTTCTGGACCATTTGTAAACGCTGCAGCAGGCCTTTATTGATCCCTGCATACAACGCATTACAATAGTCCAATCTCGACCCTATAAGGGCTACAACGACTTGCTTTCTCGCTTGCAAAGACAGGTAGTGTTTGATCTTCCTAAGGATTTGAATAACACCCCAGCAGGTAGCAATTGTTCTATTCACCTGCTGCTGCATGCTAAGCGAAGGGTCGATCAGAACTCCCAAGTTCTTGGCCAGGTCCGTGGGAACTGGGCAGACTCCCAACGAGGAGGGCCACCATTCCGCCGACCAAATCTCCTTCTTTCCGCCGAACACCAGAATCTCTGTCTTCTCGCCGTTAAGCCTCAATGACAAAACAACCATGCACCCTCATGTCAGCAAGGAAAACGGAACAGCATTCCCTACTGTTGTACAGTAAAGGAAAACTACAGCTGGGATGCAGGGGCCCCTCAGACACATGGGCCCTGCTGTCAAAGCATCTTACACAAATGATGTATGTGCCCCCTGGGAGTCACACCGTCCCCAGAGAACCATCCAGAGGCGAACAAAAGAAACCCAGCAACAGAGACAGTGACCTATCACTCAAGAACCACTCCCAGATCCCAGGCAGTGTGTCTGCAAACATCAGAGGTAGAGGGGTGTACTCACTAACAAACCATCCATAGCCCCAGGGTTTAGTGCAGTGTGTCTGCAAACCTCAGAGGCAAGGAACATATGTCACTATAAAACACCCCTGGCTATAGAGCATAGTGCAATGTGTTTGAGCACCACAGAGGGAGAGAGTTTCTCTCATTAACAAACCATCCATAGTGCCAAAGGCGAATGCAGTGTGTCCGCACACCCCAGTGAGCTTCTATTACTAACAAACCATCTTCAGCAACAGAGCCTAATGCAGTGTGTCTGCACACCTCAGACAGGGAGCTTCTCTCACTAACAAACCATCCTCACACCTGAGCCTAATGCAGTGTGTCTGCACACCTCAGAGGCAGGAGCTTCTCTCACTAACAAACCATCCCCAGCACCAGAGCCTAATGCAGTGTGTCTGCACACCTCAGAGGCAGGAGCTTCTCTCACTAACAAACCATCCTCAGCACCAGAGCCTAATGTAGTGTGTCTGCACACCTCAGACAGGGAGCTTCTCTCACTAACAAACCATCCCTTCCAGAGCCTAATGCATTGTGTCTGCACACCTCAGAGGCAGGAGCTTCTCTCACTAACAAACCATCCCCAGAGCCTGGTGCAGTGTGTCTGCAAAGCCCAGAGGCAGGAGCTTCTCTCACTAACAAACCATCCCTTCCAGAGCCTAATGCAGTGTGTCTGCACACCTCAGAGGCAGGAGCTTCTCTCACTAACAAACCACCCCCTGCACCAGAGCCTAATGCAGTGTGTCTGCACACCTCAGAGGCAGGAGCTTCTCTCACTAACAAACCATCCCCTCCAGAGCCGAATGCATTGTGTCTGCACACCTCAGAGGCAGGAGCTTCTCTCACTAACAAACCATCCCCAGAGCCTGGTGCAGTGTGTCTGCAAAGCCCAGAGGCAGGAGCTTCTCTCACTAACAAACCATCCCTTCCAGAGCCTAATGCAGTGTGTCTGCACACCTCAGAGGCAGGAGCTTCTCTCACTAACAAACCACCCCCTGCACCAGAGCCTGGTGCAGTGTGTCTGCACACCTCAGAGGCAGGAGCTTCTCTCACTAACAAACCATCCCCTCCAGAGCCGAATGCATTGTGTCTGCACACCTCAGAGGCAGGAGCTTCTCTCACTAACAAACCATCCCCAGAGCCTGGTGCAGTGTGTCTGCAAAGCCCAGAGGCAGGAGCTTCTCTCACTAACAAACCATCCCTTCCAGAGCCTAATGCAGTGTGTCTGCACACCTCAGAGGCAGGAGCTTCTCTCACTAACAAACCATCCCCTCCAGAGCCTAATGCAGTGTGTCTGCACACCTCAGACAGGAGCTTCTCTCACTAACAAACCATCCCCAGCACCAGAGCCTAATGCAGTGTGTCTGCACACCTCAGAGGCAGGAGCTTCTCTCACTAACAAACCATCCTCAGCACCAGAGCCTAATGTAGTGTGTCTGCACACCTCAGACAGGGAGCTTCTCTCACTAACAAACCATCCCTTCCAGAGCCTAATGCATTGTGTCTGCACACCTCAGAGGCAGGAGCTTCTCTCACTAACAAACCATCCCCAGAGCCTGGTGCAGTGTGTCTGCAAAGCCCAGAGGCAGGAGCTTCTCTCACTAACAAACCATCCCTTCCAGAGCCTAATGCAGTGTGTCTGCACACCTCAGAGGCAGGAGCTTCTCTCACTAACAAACCACCCCCTGCACCAGAGCCTAATGCAGTGTGTCTGCACACCTCAGAGGCAGGAGCTTCTCTCACTAACAAACCATCCCCTCCAGAGCCGAATGCATTGTGTCTGCACACCTCAGAGGCAGGAGCTTCTCTCACTAACAAACCATCCCCAGAGCCTGGTGCAGTGTGTCTGCAAAGCCCAGAGGCAGGAGCTTCTCTCACTAACAAACCATCCCTTCCAGAGCCTAATGCAGTGTGTCTGCACACCTCAGAGGCAGGAGCTTCTCTCACTAACAAACCACCCCCTGCACCAGAGCCTGGTGCAGTGTGTCTGCACACCTCAGAGGCAGGAGCTTCTCTCACTAACAAACCATCCCCTCCAGAGCCGAATGCATTGTGTCTGCACACCTCAGAGGCAGGAGCTTCTCTCACTAACAAACCATCCCCAGAGCCTGGTGCAGTGTGTCTGCAAAGCCCAGAGGCAGGAGCTTCTCTCACTAACAAACCATCCCTTCCAGAGCCTAATGCAGTGTGTCTGCACACCTCAGAGGCAGGAGCTTCTCTCACTAACAAACCACCCCCTGCACCAGAGCCTAATGCAGTGTGTCTGCACACCTCAGAGGCAGGAGCTTCTCTCACTAACAAACCATCCCTTCCAGAGCCTAATGCAGTGTGTCTGCACACCTCAGAGGCAGGAGCTTCTCTCACTAACAAACCACCCCCTGCACCAGAGCCTAATGCAGTGTTTCTGCGCACCACAGAGGAAGGAGCTTCTCTCACTAACAAACCATCCTCAGCACCAGAGCCTGATGCAGTGTGTCTGCACACCTCAGAGGGAGTAGCTTATCTCACTAACACACCATCATACCTCATAGTAGGGATCTTCACTCCATATAACACTATCCTCTGTGTCTTCAGACCTCTCAGTGCATGAAGCTTGTGTTTGCACTTTGCAGACCTCTGAGCACGAAGCCTGTGTCACTCGCAGAGTTCAGCCAAGCATTGGCAGCCTCAGCCGAGGATGGCGCGTGTTTGTTAAACAGGCCGCGGTGATGGCCCACCCGTGCCCCAGCCCGCGCAGGCCCCGATGCGCCCACCCTGCGCCATCAGCCCGGCACGTGCCGCCTCCTGCCACCGCTTTGCAGTGTTTGCCTGCGTTGTCTTTATGAATCCTGCGTTATGGGCACCGAGGGGGCACTTCCGTCCTCCCTGGCAGCCCACTGCGAAGTTAATGATAACGATCCTCTATTTCCATAGAAACGGGGCGAGCTCGTCGCTCAGTGCCTGCGCAGCAGCTGCGCCTCCTCCGGGCGCAGGCCCGTCCGGCGCCGGGGGCCTCTGCGCGGGCCTGGCACGCCTCGGCGCCTCTGCCACTCAGGGTGCCAGCGTGGGGCAGAGCCGTGGGCTCGGCTGCGAGGACGGGCGCGCTCCCGCGCTCCGTGAGCAGCCTCTCTCCTGCCCGCAGGAACCTTGGCAGCGCCCAAGGTCCAGGGCGCCCTCTTCACCGTGCCCGACAGGGGCCTAATGGGGCACCCCTGAAGGCAGCGCTAGGAGCCAAGTGCAAGGCACGCTGCATGCTGGGGGTTGGAAGCCAGCCTCACATTTGTAAAAAGAACAAACTACAAGTCCCAGAATGCAATGTGCTGCTGTTAAAAAAATGTGGAAGTGGTTCAGGTCTTGCATGCACTTTGACCCCATGCCACGCGTGATACTTTCAGATAAACCTTTCTTTTTAGCCAAAACTACTTTGCATGCTGGGTTTTTGAGTCCAGGTTGCCATTGTTAAAGTACATTACCAGTCCAATAAGGCAATTTGCTGTTGGTGAAAACAGCCAGGAATGGCTAATGATGGTGCAGTTGGTATGGGTCCACGCGCCAGGTGCCTTCAGGTGCAGATCCCGCTGCCCAGCCAGTGCCTATGTGTGCATGTTCATAGGTGGCGCCTAGATGACTTCTTACCGCTGCCTGGGACACCCTTGTGGCAGCATCATGGCAATGCCTTCTCTTCAGAGAGAACCCACCCGAGATAGACTGCTTCATGCCACATCACCACTGGTGACCACTGGTGAGGCTACCAGATGAATCCGTGCAGCTTGGGACACATTGTTTGCAGTTCTATGTCACAGACCTCACCTGTCATACACCTGAAAGCAGTGGTTTGTAAAAGAAAAGACCTGGACTGGAAAACTGGTGATTCTGTGACATCTAGCAATGCTACCCAGGGCTTTAAGTGGAACGGGTCCTGCCAGTGCCCAAAACCAGCAGTTCTAAATAGCAGGGTCCTTATCGGGCACTCCATTTTTATTACCCTCACCCCCAGGGTACCCTGCAGCAGTATCACCTTTCACTGCCTTTGATGCAACTTCAAAGGGACTTCTTATAGTTCTTTCAGTCTCATCATTTCAGAACTGAAACATTTTCTATGTGATATACAACAAAACCGTAGTTGATGCTTATTTACCATATGCAACTAACAACCATTGACAAAGCCAAGAAAATTGTGGACTATCTGTGGACGATGACAATATATGCCCCACTTGCCTCATTCAACCTATGGGGACTCTTTAAACGAGATTTTATTTGCATTTGATTTTGGTTTTGCCAATAATTTATGCTCACCACCAGTTCTTTTTAGTCAAACGCTTAATGGGAGAGGCATGAATACGATAATAGATTTCATAATCCTACCTAATAGATACTCACCAAGATTTATAGGCTATAGAACACTCAAGAACGCCTTGAGCGGCCATTTCCCATTGAGCGTGATTCTATCCCTCCCTAACAAAGTACGAAAACCCCAGTGCAATTTGGTACTCTTGCCCCAGAACACAGCCCTGGACAAAATAAACAGCTATTCACTAAGGTGGAATAAGGTAGAACCAAATGAGTTTTTTGTGTGTTTAAATAGCTTTATTAAAGTACTTAGAAACATGGGTACAATATGTATCAATACATAAGAAACAAGAAGCATTAAATAAGTAAACTGAATAAATAATTTGGCTGAATAACTAATATAATAAGTCTATCATAAGCAAAGGATAAGCCAAAGGGGAAAAGCATTAAGAAAAATATGTACCGAAAGAGCAAGTAGCATTTTACATTTTTTAATTTTCAGAGGAAGAAAAAGACAAAATAATAACAAAAGGAAAAATGAAACAGAAAAAGTAGGAAAGATAAAGAAGACAGAGAAGAGGGAAAAGAAAAGAAAGAAAAAGAAAGAGAAAAGAGAAAAGAAACTGGAGGTATATTAATATCATCATCTAACATTAAATTAAAATATAAATCTTAAAATAAACACAATGGTTTCCAAAATCAGAATAATGACGGTACAAATAGTATAATGACAGACAATAAACTAGAAGAAGAAAGAAGTAAAATACTCATGGTGGTTGATAAACAAAGGAAGTATCTTGATCACGCAAAGGCGATGCTGGAACTGAATGAGTTTACCAAGAGAATTGTGGCAAACTGTTATAACTCCCTTTTAAGCTGCCTAGATGAGGCAACGCCTCTTGTTGACATCCTAGAATCCTATACACATATTACAGGCAAAATAAGGAATGCTCTAAGGGTGGAGGTTAAAAAAACACATGCAAACAACCAAGGGTGGTTCGACTCCAGATGGACTAAAGATTATACAAAATTAAAGCATGTGTTACATAAGCCAGTAAGGGATAGAAATTAAATAAGAGAGTGTAAGATGGAATACAAGCAGGCTCTAAAACTTCACCAAGGCAAATTAGAAAGATAAGGCTTGGGCAAGTTTACACGAAGCCAGCCTGAACAGGGATAGTACAGCATTTTGGCATGCTGCAAAGGCCCCATTCCTTACAGCCCAAGACATACCAACCATAGAAATTGGATTCAAGCTAGCCTGGCTGATGACGGCTGATTAGCCAGAAAACGGTCCTGGGAAGCTTGATTCCGGTCCAGGGAAGACATGGCTCGGCATTTCCGGCTGGACAGTTCCCATGAGGCAGTGGGTCAGACTGATTTGCATATGGCCATGTCTGAACTGGGGTGGTGGAGTGAGCTAAAGAACGGTGATGAATTAAACCTAGATCAGTTGACTGGGGGTGAGTGCTTGCAATGTTCAACACTCCGTCAATCATCCCTTTTGGTTTTGCTTTGTTCGCCCTAAGTTGGCAGTGTATGCTCAGACGTGAGTCCCTTGCTCACTTTACCACTGGATTCAAGCTAGCCTGGCTAATGACAGCTGATTAGCCAGAAACCGATCCCAGGATGCTTGTTTCCAGTCCAGGGAAGACATGGCTTGGCAGTTCGGATTGGACTGTTCCCATGAGGCACAGGTTCAGAATGATTTGCATATGGCCATGTCTGAACTGGGGTGGCGGAGTGAGCTAAAGAATGATGATGGATTAAACCCAGATCAGTTGACTGGGGGTGAGTGCTTGCAATGTTCAACACTCCATCCATCATCCCCTTTGGTTTTGCTACGTTGTAAATAGGGCGCATTGTTTGCGCCGCCATTGCGTCACAAAAAGTGATGCAATGGTGGTGCAAAGAGGCGCAAGGGGCTTGTATATCTTCCCTGTGGTTCTTCATTTACCATTTTATGAACTGTGCCCAGGGGCACCACCCTGCCTGTTCAGATGCTTACAAAGAGCAGAGAATGCAGCAGCCAGGATTTACAACATCGGTGTGACCACCCACTGAAGCCGCTTGTGTGATTTATTGGCTACCTGTGGCAAGGCGCTCGTCCTCCAAGGTGCTCTGTGCTATTGGCTGCCCATCCGCAGCAATGGATCATCTTTTACACCAGTGAAACTTCGTAGATACACGTAGAGTGGGATCCGTGCCCTCAGGACTGGCACTACTATTGACCGTCCCGCCCTTCAAGGTAAAGCACGTCAGTGGAGTCTCCTCCTCTGTTGTGGAAGCATTTGTGGTCACCTGCAATTCAGGGAGGTGATAAAGCTCTGGCTGTTCCTCAACAGATGACACCACAGCACAAAACAAAGCCATCCTTGCCCCATAAATTTAGGATCATTCACCCACACAAAGATGTGGAGCACATGCAGCTGTATCTCTCACTCCTTGTGTCTTCACTCCAAACTTAAGTGTAGCTTCAAGGTGCTGGGACATGACAGGAGCATCCACCATCACAAAGAACAATAAAACACTTCCCACAGAGATCATACTGCAAACCCACATCCTACCAACCAAACCCAAGGATGGGAGGTGTAAGCATGAGCACCTCTGTCTCTCCATCCTCTGATGCATCGCACTCTTCAGAGCAGCTACAACGGTACCATGTCACGAAAGTAGCAGCCATCCTGCACTCACACACACACCAGCAAAACTCCTTGCACCTGTGACATATCCCAAAAGCACCCTTCTGCAACCAAACACAAGTAACAGAAAAGCGTGGAACACGCGCGAGAAGCGGGTCTCATAAGACACCGAGTGCTATGGAAATGCAACCACGATTCAATGCTGAGTTAAAGGAAATGACTCGTGGTGGTGACTTCAGTTCTGATGTGATTGCAATGGTTGTTTTCGTGTAAGTGGGGGTCAGGCTCCATTGCCCCATATGGTGTTTTTTTCCTATGGATCTTGTGTGCTGAGGTGTTTTGCTTTCGCCCTTTGCAACAGTCTTTTTGTTGCTTTGTTTATCCGCTCTCTGAATATTTCTACTGCTGAAAAATAAGTGCTGGTCCCAAAAAATGAATGCCGGTGGCCCCTACAGGCAACCGCCAGCTCAAATTAAGCACTGCATACATGTATAGGTAACATGGGCGTACATGGAACAGAGATGTTCCAAACACATTGGCTTCCATTTATTGAGGGATATTTGCCTATTTGGTCTTCTTCTAGGGGAGCGGGCTCTCTTCTCCTGCAGTCTCACTTGGGGATCCCGTTCTTCTTGCCTCAGAGATGATGAGGGTGGTTAAATCCTCGAGGTCCCTCGATTACCATTTTCTCCATCAGTGCTGTTCTTTGGTACCTTTGATGGTTGCTGAGTGTTGGATGGAGAGGTCGTGCTTTAGAATGCAATAAACCATACTTATTTAGCTGGGACTTTGTGTTTGCAGCCAGGTTTCGGGTGTGGTGGCTCCACAGCAGGCTGTGGCAGTTTTGCTGCATTCTTGTGTGTTTGGTGGTGCACAAATATATGTTTCACCAAAGGGCAGATACAATGGTTGTTGTTCAGAATATACACACTTGGAAAGTCAAATCTGAGATCTGAGTCCAAAATGGCTTCCAGGTTTTTGAGGTGGAGGATACATAACTCGGCGGCCAGCAGGACATTAATGTGGTGAGACTTTGAATTTGATTTGGCTCAGTTCAGGAGCAAAAAGCTTTCACACATCAATTATTGAATGTGGTCTTCACATCTGGCAATATTGCCCTGACTCAGGGAGTTGCTCTCTACTCTAAAGTTGACCTGACTGTCATGAGGAATTGCTCAAGCACCTGAATGAGAGGACACATGTAGCCCTTGAATTGAAAGATGATCCCTGGGGAACTCCCCATGTATGTCCCATTCTATAGAAGGCAGACTAGATAGTCACATCCAGGTGGAAGCAGTGGTTGTAGTTGTCGCACCCTTTTGCTTGGCTAACCGCATATCATCGTCCACCGTGCGAAGCTGGAGGCAGCCGGCGGCTCCAGGTACTTAAAACAAATATATATTATTTGTACATTTCTAACCCCCCGCGCGACCACCCCAGCGTACTCTCTCCACCCACCCCACCACCCTTTAATTGTAGTGACTGCCACTGGTTAGGGGTTACAGTGAAAGGGGTTAGTGCTGTGTTATAGGTTGCAGGTTTGGAGTGCAGGTAATAGGGAGCAAGGAGTTAGATGGTAAAATATAAGGCTATAGGACATGGAGTGAAGGGTATAGGCCATTGGGTTAAGGCTATAGTATCAGAGTTTTTAAATTAAGCTTGTATGGCAGACGATTGGGGGTAAAGGGTTAAAGGTTTGAGGTCTAGGGTTAAGGTTTCGGAGGTTAAGAGTTTGGGTTTTAAGAGATTAAATGCTCAGGGTTTACACATATGATAACATTTTTAGTTCCACAGCTTGGAATGTGTTTAATTTAAGATGTGTTGAATTACAGATATTTTAGGCCTATCAGTGTGCGAAGTGTTGCTTTTCCTGTTAAAGCCGCTCATAATTAATTTCTGTGGGGCACACCTCAATCTCGAAGTCCAAAGTGTTGGAGAGAACTGATGAGATTGCACAGTAAAAGATTTTAATTAAAAAGATAAACCTTTTGGAGCTGCCCACCACATGGAGAGTTGGGGCTGGTCCATAGAAGCCTTTAGTGGCACTTTGTTGTTTATCCACTTTTCCTGCTTGCCTGGATCCTCTTAGAAGCTGTGCCCTGCCCTGCTGCAGCAACATGTGTTTTCTCGATATTTGAAGCAAGCACATACCCCTGATTAATAAGAAGGCAGGTTATAAGGCCATACTACTAGAGGGTGGCCCTTGATCAGCTGCAGTGCTTTCTCTTTCCATGGAGGACATGCATTGTTTATGCAGCTGTACTTAGAACTTTGATGGCTAGATATCCCTTGCGTGCTGTAAGAACACGGGTTAACCCAAAAAGTCACTGGGACCTGGGCAAATAGTTGATACAGACAAAATGGTCCCAGATAGTAGAACAAATAACTCAGCAATAGAATCACTTAAATAAATACAAGGAACATTATAACAACATTGTTTTTTAATCACAACGTGTATCATAAAAAATCATTCATAAAATGGATACATAGTAAATCACATATAATGCCCCTAAAGGATAGGAATAGGGAAGGGTGGTGATGGGATAGTGAAGGTATGGGAATTGCAATAAAGGTCACTGAGACCTGAGTACACCAGAAATAATGATAAGTTAACACAATGGAAAAAACAACTCATCAATTAATTTAGCAATCATGCCTCAAATAAAATAGAATCACAAATGATAAGTCAGGGAAGAGGCTGAACACAGGAGGAAGTGTCGACGTTTCGACCCAAATAGATGCAGGCGTAGTGTAATCCTTGCTAGAGGGTCTTCATCAGGACAAGGGATGTGGAAGGTGGGGCAATGAATCTGTATGGAAAATCAATAAATTAATAAGGGTCACAAAGGATCCCAAAAGCTCCTAAGATAATAAAAAGGCAGAGAAGGGAAATTACATGGTCATATGTTATCTTAGGAGCTTTTGGGATCCTTTGTGACCCTTATTAATTTATTGATTTTCCATACAGTATTCTTGTGTCCTCAGTGCGGTGGGGAAAAGACGCTGTCTGCAGGTGCTGCAACGTGGTCCAGCAGTCCTGCTGTGGCTGAGGCTGTCCTTCTGGGTCAGCAGCTTTGCGGAGCAAAGCGCGTCCCGGTAGTTCAACGAATTGCCCTTGCTCCAAAGGGTGGTAAGAGCCTGGATTGGGCTCCTATTTCTTTCTTTCTGGGGCCAATCATGGTATACTGTGACTATTGGTATAGGGTCTGCTCTGGGTGCTCCATCATTCTGTTTTTAAAATGTAAGGGAAAGGAGCATCTCTGCGGAGGCATGCATTGTCGACTACTTCTTCCTCGGAAGGGGAAGGCTTTCTCCCTCCGAAGTGGTCTCGGGGTTCACGGAGTCCTGGCATGGGGAGTGCGCCTCTTATTCGATTGTAACCTTCTTGTTTGATGTGCATATTTGATCTGTATGGGTTGTTATCCCTTTGATGATTGTACTGCAACTTTTACCTTCCTCTCCCTCAAATTGTAAAGCGCTCTGATATCCTTTGGGATCATGTTCGCGCTATATAAAACTTTATAAATAAAATGTCTAGGGTGGAGGTACATGACATAATGGCCGCAGCAGAGGCTATTGCCCTTCAGGCTCCTGCAGCAAAGCCTGTGAAAGCGGCTGAACCAAAGGCTGTGTTGCCAGACATTGACTCTTCAGCTTCAGATTTAGAAGCCCCATCGACTTCCTCGGGGGTACAATATCTGTCCCGTGAACAAATGTGGGACGTTCCGGCACATGTATGGGAGAACTTTGGATTTCTGTCCTTTCAAGCAGCAGATGAAGGTGGAGTCTTATTTCTTCCATATGTTAAACCCTCCAGGTTTGCCATGCCCTTTCCGGTCCTGCTGGTATACGGTAATGAGGGTGTGGAAGGATGTTGATAATATTCAGGTTCCTCGTTTCCTAAAGAAGTTGTTCCTACTAGAAGGGAAGGATGCTCTTCCCCATTCAGTTAGCCTGGACTCAATTCTGGTTATTCTTATTGCTAAGACAGCCATTAACCCTGAGGATTGTACTCCCTCTGATGCAACTGATAAAAGGTGGACTCTTGTATTAAAAGGGCTTTTGCTTCAGCCATTTAAAGTAATTTTTGGCTTATTCAGCGCAATCCTTTAGTTCAGGACTTTGATAAGCTTGTTGTGGCCATCAGGAGGGTTTAGAATGTTCTGATCTATTGACAGCTAAGAGCAGCAGGCGAGGTTGCTTGCATATATTTCTTTGCATATTATTAGTTCCTCGGCTATGTCCTCAGGAGCGGTGATTGCGGTCTCTGGTTGAGGTCTTGCACTCTAAAGATGGCTATTAGGTGGGTAAAGATTAGAATAGAGCCTCTAAATCCTCCCCAATGCATGAGGCCCATCACTTCTCTTATCGGAGGAGGAGGTTTCAGCCTCGGTTCTCACCTAAGCGCATTATTCCAGTTCCGAAGAGATTCTTGGCACAGAAGGGGTGTTCGTTCATACTTATCTTAATGACCTGTTGGTCCAATCTTCGAATGGTTCCCAGTTGGTGGATCACGTGGTAAGGGTTCTGCAGTTGCTTTATTTGCACTGCTTTTTGACAAATTGGGAAAAATCTTCTCTGGTTCTATCCCAGGACCTGATGTCCATTGGAATTTTCCATCTCACGGAGGACTTGTGACTCTATTGGAACAAAGGATGAGCAGCTTGCAGGCTCAGGTTCTGGCTTTGGTGGCTCAGAGGGCTTCAAGGGGGGTGGTTTGGTTATGGGTTCAGGGTTACTTGGCCTCAACTCTGTTCCTATTTTCTTGGGCCTGGTATCACCTGCACAAGCTGGTCTAATGGATTCTCTCCCATTTATCTCCAGGTTCGCACGATCTTCAAGCCCGCATCCAGATGTTGGTCTAGGTCCAGGGAGATCTGTTGTGGTGGCTGGATCGGCATCATCTTGAGAGGGGATTCCCCTATTTCCTCCTGCTCCTGTAGTGCTCACGACAGATGCCAGCCTCTCGGGTTGGGAGGGCCTGGATGGAGTTGGAACAGTTCTAGGGGTTCTGACTCTTGGTGGTTGAAAGGAGTTGAAGGCTGTTCTGCTTGCCTTAGTTCATTTGCAGGCACTCCTAAAAGGGAAAGTGATGTATTTTTGGCCAAGAATTTGGTACCAAAGTCTTATGTCAACAGGCAAGTAGGCACCAGATCCAAGTTTCTAAACTTGATTGCTCTGGACTTTTTGAGTGGGCTCAGTATTCTCTTCTGTCTTTGACTGCTCTTTACATTTGGGGAGAGGAAAATGTCTGGGCAGAAATTCTAAGCAGGGGGATTGTGTCTCCCAAAAATTTCTCTCTGCACCCGGGTCTGTTCCATCTCATTGTTCAGAGGTGGGGACAACCAGAGATGGATCGATTTGCTTTTCCAGAGAATGCCAAAGTGCAGCAGTTTTGTTCAAGGGAGAGGTGTCTTCAGGCATGGACGATGGATGGTCTGACATGTACGTGGCCTCGGTCTCTGATCTATCTTGTTCCACCCTTTCCATTGATCCGGTCATTTCTGGTGAGGGTTGGGACGGAGAGGGCTCAAGTAGTCTTGATTGCTCCTCCTTGACCCCAAACAAATTGGTTTCCTTTCCTGGAGTCATTGAAGCAGAGTCGGGAGTGGAGTCCGCCAGCTGTTCCGTCCCCTCTCACCTTTCCACCTCGTCCCCTGGAGTCATTGAGGAAGTTACAATTGATGGACTGGAGTTTGAGCGGAGAAGTTTAACAGCTTTGTGGGTTCCTGAGAAATTGGCATTGATTTTGCAGGCATCTTGGCGGTCTTCTACTCTCCATGTCTATGCTAGGCATTGGAAAGATTTTTCGGCCTTGTGAAGAAACCGGTGAATCCAACTTTATTTATTTATTTATAGGTTTTATATAGTGCTTGCTACTTTGGCTAGTCTTGTCTTCTTATGCAATTCTTGCACTATGGTGCCAACGTGGGTTTGACGGTGACTACTCTAAGGGTTCAGCTGGCTGCTGTTCAGGCTTTTCGTGGCTCCTGGCGAAATCTGAAATCTGGAGGGTGAGGAGAGGCTAAGGCCTAAATTCTTCTAGGGGTTGTTGAATGGTGTGGTTCCTCATCTTGGCATTCAAAGATGTTCTATACTCCGTATGGCTGCAAATGTGGCTGAGTGGTAGGGGACCTCCATTGTGGACATTTGTAGGGCTGCAACATGGCCTACTCCATCTACGTTTGTTCGTCGTTATAGGATTGCTGAGTTGGAAGGTCTTGATTATGTTCTTGGTCACTGAGTTTTTTCCTTTAAGAAAGAATAGAGGTATTTCTGTCTGTGATCTTTGCACTTTATAACATTTGTATGCGATTGTAACTCATTTGTCTGTTTTTGTTTACTTACTATGTCTTAAGAAGGAAGGCGAGGGAGGGATGGGGAGGTAATGCTTCCATTACTTATCAATAATGGCATTACTCCTAGTCCTTCTACCCCGCTTTCCTTCAGGTTCCCTCCAGCCCTCCCAGTATGGCACAACTGTGCACCTGGTTTGGCTTGTTTTCGTACAGGAAAAGGAGAGGTGGGAGGGGTTTTTATTTTTAGAGGGGATGGGTCTAATTGGAGGCAAGGGGGCCTCATACAATAAGAAGGAAGGCAAGAGAGAAGGACTAGAAGTTATGCAATTGTTGATAAATAACAGAAGAATTCTCACTCACTCATAGTCACCGACACTCAGGCACAGGTGTATTAATGCTTTGCACTGTGTTTGCATCACTTTTGTGATGCAAACCCAGTGCAAAGTGTCAGGGTGGGATTTACTATCCGACGCAAATCCTAATTTGCGTTGGATAGTATTCCAAAAGTACCAAAATTGCACTTTGCACTGCTTTGCATTATTTTGTGTCAAAGGGTGTTACATGGGTGGTGCATAGGCATCCCATTCAACCAATCATGGGTTTTGATAAAAATCCCTACAGACAAACATTGGTAAATAGGAATTTAGGAAGTTCCAGCTAAGTGTGCTCTGTTTTTTATACTAATAGTTAATAGAATATTTTTCATCATTAGAAAAATTAAAAACAGTCAGAAAGTGAGGAATGCGGGGACCCCCCCCCCCACCTCCCGGTAGTGTTGCCACTGATTTTGCCACCTCTGAGGCCAGGGATTGCATAGGCAGTGCCAGGGGTCGCATAGCACAAGCCAGCAGACACAGTTGCCAACCCTAAATGATGTCAATGGTGCCCCTGCATGCTTTGTGCAGTAGGAGAAGGTGTTTGATGAAATAGTGAGTGGTGGTGGTGCACAGGGCCCTGCAGTGTGAAAGAACTCTGGTGGCTACACTTCCCGCCAGCCCAATCTGCATCCCCTCTTGCCCCAGCAAAGTCGTTGCTTAGTGTAGTGGGAGAAACACCAGTTGAAATAGTGAGTGGACGGGTGGCCAAACCTTGCAGGACACAATGACATCTGGTGGTTGGAGGCCTTTGCTGACCCAGTCAAGTGTTCTTCTTCCCCAGGCAATGTCCCGGATCAGTGGTCCCTCACAGAGCAGGAGATGGTACTGGGTGAAATATTGAGTCGTGGTGGTGGGCCAGGATGTACAGCTCATGGACGGTGGTTGCTGCAGGCCTCCACTAACCCAATCGACTGTTCTTCTTGCCCAAGCACAGTCCTTGGTCTGCTATTGTCTCTATATGTCATAGCACATCCAAGAGACTAACTCCTGAGATGACCAACAACCTCCACTAGTCATTTTCCTGTGTATACTAATGATTTCCGTTGTCTACAAACCTCATTGATGTGTTTATAAAATACAGTTGTTTTTGTTTTCTGTACCTTTTTGTGGTAACCAATCCTTTACCTTATGCATATGACCTGTTTGGTCATCGACATTGATTTTCCCCAACAGTGTTCTATCTCATGGGGCAACCTGTTCGAAGGTGAACCACATATTGGTAGTACTGGGGCTCTATTCTGTTTTCCTTATTTTGCTATCCAGCAAGTTTACCCAATGCAGAGGTCCTGAGATGGAATTGGTTTCCCTAAGAATGTTGTTGGGTCCTAGAAGGTTGCTAGAACTGGCCACTTCCTTTTTTTGCTTCTCATATTCAATGCTTGGCTTCAATTTCTGATACCTCTGATGCGGATACGGTTTTGCGTATATGGACAAGTTGTTTGGGAGGTGGACATCGATATGTGATAACACAACCAAATCTCTGGCTGGACCAGGATATGGCTTGTCACAATCAAATGCATAAATATTAAATGAAGTCTATGGACCACTGGTAGTGTCTTACGGCTATTGATGTCACTGTGGATTTATTCAGTTCGAGAGGTTTTGTGATACATACTCAGCAGGTAGACTGGTGGCATTTCTTTTCATATGGCTGCTGGGTGTGCACAAACAATCAGATAGGCTGACACTGATCTTCAGAAGCAGTCTGTGGTATTTGCGGTGAGTAAAACCCTGTTAGAACTGGGCTACTGGAAAAGCGTGTCCTATAAATGAGAAAGCATGTGTACCAGTGAACACTAAAGTGGTTACCAAGGATGGGGCCAAATGGGATGAGGGTCTGTAGGACCCCAAGACCAATGTCATGAAAGGTAATATTTGATCTAATAAACTTTATGTAAATTCAGACTGCATATTTATGCCAACCGTTGCTGCGTACGATGAAGTGTCTTTGTGAATGACAGCTGGGTAGGAGGTTGCTTACCTCGCAAGGTAAGTATGGGTGAAATGAAGAATAGTATATATCATTACCTTACAAAGTTTTGGGAGGGCAGTGTGTTTGAAGGAATATTATTGTAGGTCAATATTGTCAACCTGGTCATAGTCACTTATATTCAACAACTGTCCCACAGGTGTCTCCTGCACCCTTTATACTAATATGATGGAGGTGTCATTCACAGAGTGTCAAGAATTGGACTCTATGAATGTCTTTCAAGTTTTCTTCTAGATTATCCGAGGAAAGGGCGACCCTTCCCAGTAGCCATGGTGCCACCCTGCACTCAATAGTATACGTGAAAGGTGTCAATGGCCTCTTTAAGAGAGTTCCCGTGAGGAGAAAAGAGCAACAAGGACAAACAAAACTTGGTGGCAATCTCGTAACTCTTGATTGAAGATGAAGATTAGTGCAGAAGCAGACAAGCAAGGCATCAAACACTCCAGGGCACCAGGGAAGAGGAAGAGCTGAACTAGGACATCCAATAGATGAGCCTTTCTGGCTGACAGGAACAAAAAATCAAAGACAAAAATAGTAGCAAGTGGGCAATGAATGCAACAAAAAATAATGGGAACAAATGCGTTGCAACACAGCCATCACTCAATGCGTCATCTATATATGGTTCAAACAGGAACTGACATCACAAGAAAAGTTTCAACTTCTTTTTGGATTGGGAAGCTCACACAGTAATCCCTAGTAGACCGCCATCTTGGAATGGGCATTACATAAGGCTTAGCCACACCTTTATCTTGAACTAGTTGCTGAGGAAGGCGTAGAAAACAAGTTTGACATCTTTTTTTCCCAACCTTTACTGTTTTTTCCACCTGGCACTCCTCTCAAGTGGTGGAGCAGCCCTCAGGGTGACCATGGAAATGCTGACTTGATCGAAGTCCCAAGGACGCCCAGTGCGGCGTTCTATGACACTTTGACTGGCCACGAGATCTGCAGAACGCCTTCCAGCCACCTCCCGTAAGCGCCTAGCACAGATGTAACACTGTAACACAGTTGGGATAAAAGTTACAGAATGCTTGGCTATCTTCTCAGGGCAATCACTATAAACCTTTATTTATCAAGCATTGGCAAAGCCAATAGGTCTTACCTATGCAAGATTTATTAGCTTTGTCAATGTTTTTTTAACCATAATACAGAGCAGCAGGGCTGAATACAGTCATGACGCTGAGAGTCTTAAACCGCCTATCTCACCCACCCCTCCAGCAGCGCGCCAACTTCCTGGGTCCTCTGGCTCCAAACCAACTCTGGGCTCTCAGTTCCTCCTGTGGAGAGGGTCATCTCAAACACTCCTGAGCAGAGAGACCACCCACAGTCTGCCAGCCGGCACATGTCTGTTGTCCAGAGGATCACACTGCTGAGGAGCACATAGCGCCGTGCCACACCCTTGGCAGGAGCTGAGTGGAAATGAGGCTGCCCACGGCACACGCAGTGTGCCACCTAAGAGGGCAGCCACCTTAGTGCACATTAGGCACAACCCTGTCTAGTGTCACGGACCCCCCCCATGGGTCCACTAAGTCCGGTGCGGATTCATGCGTCATTTACGGTGCATGTGCAGGCGGGGGCAAGGTACTTATACCAGCCCCCACCCATCAGGCTGTCCTTTTGGTACCTAAAGCACTTTGGTCAATTGCGACCAGTTTAATGGTGATTCCTACATTGTTACGACGGGAATGCAGCCAAATGCATTGTCTAGGAGCATCCCTTTTAAGGCTACGGGTCCAGATGGGTCCACAAACTCACATTGTGCCATAGGAATCCATTAGCTTCAGATTCTAAGTTAATTCTTCGATATATGCTTTCATAACTCAGTGGCTCAGAGTGCCCCGTCAGGTGAAGTCACTACGTCTTATTTATTCAGATCAGGGAAGTCATTGGGCTGCTGTCAGGCCTGCAGGTCAGAGGCAAGGTCTTCCTTTTGTACTGGTCAGTGCAGCTCATTAACGTGCAATAGTGATGAAGCGCGAGCGCGGTCATTCCTGGCTTTAGAAATACAAAGAGCAGCAGGGGACGGAGGGTGACCTCATGGTCACAGGTTAAAGCCCAGCAGGTCCACTCAGCCTTTCACCCTTGGGTTTGGTTCAACAAGTACCCTTATGTTGAGTAGCAATAAAAACATGTTATGCAGTGCCAAGGTATCTTTTAGGTGGGATTGCGTACAAATACTCACGTTGTTGTGGGTGGCACAGCCAATGTCAAACACAACACTGGTAGGTGATCCCTAGCTCCTATGATATGCCACCTTCCCTCCTCCTGGGGTATCGAAAGAAACCCCATTAACAGCAAACAAACTCACTTCCCTGCCACCCTCACAGAGCACACCCCCTGTAAGGGCATCAGAGGCCCACCACACTATGTATCAAGTAAGTTAAAATGAAGGAGTAGCATAACAAGCCTGGCCACACAGAAGCAGCACACAGTCACAAACAACATAGGTCACAGCAACACCAACGGCCAGTTAAAGCGCTATGCGTTGTAAAGGCATGCGTTGTAAAAACCGCGTTGTAAAGGCATGCGTTGTAAAAGTATGCGTTGTAATGTCATACATCCAGGTACATTTGCTCATGTTTTACTCCAGGTCCTCAAAGCCAAAAGCAATGGCTAAAATCTTTGGCACTCTGGTTTACCTTTAGCAAGTTGTTTATGGGCTACATATGCTGTGATGGGGGAACACTAGCATGGCGACACATTATCGGAAGATCGCAGTCAGACTCATGCAAGCAATAAGGACATGAAATGTAGCAGAATAATATCAGGAACATTAGGAGACCTAAGGCCTGTCCCCCTGTGGTTAGATCGACCTTTGTCTGGTTTAGGTGAGGAGGCTCACCCGACGTCCTCGTAAGGCCATGACACCGCTTGAATTCAATCCAGGTCTACATGTTCACTTGCTGGTGCGGCACATGGTAAGCAGTCTGAACCCTGATAATTGGGATCATCCAAGTGAGGGGGGCAAACAAAGGCTTAGTCGACCCCATTGTAAATGCTAATTTTTGCATTCAGTGCGTAATGGATTGTATCACACAGAACTCTGGTTACGAAGAGAGCTGTTTTATAACCCCTGCTGCTGTCCTCCTATACATTGGAGGTCAGCGGATAAAGATATGGGTATTGTGTTGACCACAACAATAACTTATTTAATCAAACATGCTCGTGTCATGAAGACAGACATCTTTACACTTACCAGTGAATCCTGAAGCCGGGGCCTGGGCAGTGAGCGGTAAATACAGGACCCGGCCAACCCCCTAATCAGAAGGCCCATTAGCACAGAGGGCACAGGAGGAACACATCTTGGAACTGTGGTTAAAGATGAGAACAGTAGTTCCCACCTTCCGGGGAGGCCGTTGAATTTTTCTCAAAAAGGGAAAATTAAGCCAAGTATATGCCCATAAAATGAAATAAGAAGGGCTTGGAAAATTAGCGCATGGTCGCGTTAGCGCAAAGACAACAGGGACCCTGATAGGGACGGGGCACACCTGCCAGAGGTTGGTAGGGAATTGGTCAAGCTGGATGGACTGGTATCTGCAGGTTGCAGGAGTTTATAGAGCCTGCCATGGTGGGGAGGCCGTGGATATGACGGTGGCCACATCCAGGGCTTGGCAGAGTTACAGGGCGATCCAGAGGCTGAATGGTACATAGGGGAACCCTTTTCAGGAGCACAATAGGGGTGCAGAAGCCAAACAAGTCCAGGAGTCTTTACCGCAGGACCCTAGAGGAAAGCGACGGCGCCCCACTAGTCCTACGGCAGTTGTAAGCCTGAGCAACCGGGGGCTTGCCTCGACACGCTCCGCCCCTAATCAGGCATGAGTAAAGGGATGGACGGGTGGTCCACTGTATTTATGGGGGATAAACCCCACAAAATGGGAGCACCGATTGGATTGGCCACTGTGCAGTTGGCTCATCAGAGGGGCAGGGCAGCTTAGGTTAGTCACCGCTGCCTGCCCCGGGATCGCCCGTAAGTTAATACACCACGTTGGCATAATTCTTGTATGAAATAAACCTGCAGCAAAATGTTTTACCACAAACAAGTCTCATGTGGTGATTTATTGCTGTGCATGCTATGTATCCATGTTGGGGTGAGTTGCCTAAATTGGCACTATGAGGCTGCCCGCGGCACATGCAGTGTGCCACCTAAGAGGGCGGCCACCTTAGTGCACATTAGGTACGATCCTGTCTAGTGTCACGGACCCCACCTAAGTCCGGTGTGGATTCATGCGTCATTTCAGGCGCGTGTGCAGGCGGGGGCAAAGTCCTTATACCTGCCCCTGCCCATCTGGCTGTCCTTTTGGTTCCTCCTGGTCACGCCGTCTCCCTCCCTACAGAATACCTGGCACACTGGCTGGGGTGCGTAGCCAGGGAACAAACATGTTAACTTGTGAATTTGTGTTGCAAGCGGAGTTACAGGGCGATCCGGAGGCTGAATGGTTCATAGGAGTACCCTCTTCAGGAGCACAATAGGGGTGTAGAAGCCCTCGAGGCAAGCGACGGCGCCCCACTAGTCCTTCAGGCGGTTGTAAGTCTGAGCAGCCGGGGGCTTGCCTAGACACCAATTGGGTTGGCCACGGTGAAGTTGGCTCATCAGGCGGGCAGGGCAGCTTAGGTTAGTCACCACTGCCTGCCGTGGGATTGCCCGTAAATTAATCCACCACGTTGGCATAATTCTTGTATGTAATAAACCAGCAGCAAAATGTTTTCGCTCAAATAGGTCTCATGCGGTTCTTTATTGCTGTGCATGCTATGCATCTATGGTGGGGTGAGTTGCCTATATTGGCACTATGCAGCAGCAGGCGATGCCTCAGCCTGAAGTGCTGAGAACTGGGGGTCAAGAGGGCGGATGTGACTGCTCTCTACAGTGTTGAGACAAGGTGCACGCTGTGGCGCTATAATAGTAGTTGGTGCCTATGCAAAACTGGTTGGAGCACACGCATACATTTCTGAGTGTGAAAGTAAGATAGCTTAGTTGAGGATCCCTGCAGCTCCCTTTGAACAAAGTGGTAACCTTCCATCTCATTCATTACCCACCTGCTCTCCAGATGAAGTTTGTAACTCAGCAGAAACGTGTTTGCATCCATAATTACTTTTTTACATGATAACAACATTGCTACATGAGTAGCGTGAACCGCACACTTTGCAAAGACACAGCTCCTGTTCTGCATCTTTCAGGCACTGGTACTTCTTGTGTAAATGGAAATTCGCTTGTTGAGATCAATGTGACTGTGTGTAAGAGCCCTCCTCCTCCCTCTGTTGGGTAATAGTGCAGGGGAGGGGGGGTCTATTACTGAAATGGATTGGCAGCAGAGCCGAGGGCATCAAGCAGCGGAGTTGGAGGGACAGCGAAACTAGCAACTGGGAGGGGAGACATCCAGGCCAACAAGCAATGGGGCAAGAGGGATGGGTCATCAAGCAAGAGGGTGGGAGTGACGGGGCAACAAGCAACGGGTGGGAGGGTCGGGCAACGGGTGGGAGGGTTGGGCAACAAGCAATGGGTGGGAGGGTCGGGCAACAAGCAACGGGTGGGAGGGTCGGGCAACAAGCAATGGGTGGGAGGGTCGGTCAACAAGCAACGGGTGGGAGAGTCGGGCAACAAGCAACGGGGCAGGTGGGATGGTGTAAGGGACGGGGCAGCTAGCAACAGGGAGGGTAGACAGACAGACCAACAAGTGATGGGGCTGGAAGATCAGGGGCAACAAGGAATGGGGTGGGAGGGATGGGGAACAAGCAGCGGAGTGGGAGAGATGGGGTAACAAGCAGGGGCGGGGCAATAAGCAACGGGGTGGGAGGGACCGAGGGAGGGACAGGGCAAGTAGCAACAGAGAGGGGAGACAGACGGGCCAACAATTGATGGGGCTGGAATATCAAGGGCAACAAGCAGTGGCATAACGAAACTTGATGCCCTCCCCCTGCAAAGTACATGA
This sequence comes from Lissotriton helveticus, assembly GCF_964261635.1. NCBI lineage: Eukaryota > Metazoa > Chordata > Amphibia > Caudata > Salamandridae > Lissotriton > Lissotriton helveticus. The sequence continues at coordinate 56,130,726 of NC_136069.1, read as the reverse complement.
AGGAGGTCCTCGCCCCCGGCCCACCACCTACCACTTTGGTCCCAGACCCAGTCAGTGTACTGTGCTGAGGGGGCCCCGTGGAGGTCGGGGTTCCTCTGCTCTGCAGGGGCTAATGTTACACCACTGGCAACAAGCAACGGGGTGGGAGAGACGGGGCAACTAGCAACAGGGAGAGGAGACAGACAGAGCAGGAAGTAATAGGGTGGGAAAAACAGTGCAACAAAGAATGGGGTGGGAGTGATGGCGAGTACGCGACAGGGACAACAAGCAACAGGGTAAGAAGTACAGCAGCAACAAACAGCAAGCGCACTCCGAGCCCGACCAGAAAAAGCACACCGAGCAAGAAATCAATCAGGACTTGGTCCGTGCTCCATCAAAGGGACACAAGGAGAAAGTGAAACTGAACACACTGACCAATGAGAAGCAAGGAAATGAGAGTAACAAGCCAACTAATGGTAAGTAATGGGTGGAATTAATTAAAGATAACAAAAGGTTTTTCACAAGCAACAGTACGTGTGCTGCCGTCTCAGACAAGGCCTAAAAACTGCTTCTTTCCCATTAAAAAGCATGCATAGTACCAAATGTAGTGTGCTTATTATCATTTTAAACTAGTATTTTATAGATACTCATGTAAAGAGATCTGGGTGCTTTAGAAAAGTCTCTGCAGCTGGCAACTTTAAGTGCACCATGTGAGGCGTGCCTAAACTTTGTGTCATCCCACATAACTTGATCCATTCTTGAATCTATATGTGACATTTTAGATATATGCCACAGGTCCTTCCTTACTGAAAGTATAATTTAAAAAATTCTCTGAGTAAGGTCAAATAGTAGAGGATTAATTATTTTCACTTCTTTGAAACTGAATAACAAGTGTTTTTACACCTTCCTTTACATCCTGGTCCCTAGATGCCCTTGCTTCTGGCACTTGTACTGAACTCCGCCATGACCTCTCCCTCCACCAGGGGGAGCTGTGGCGCCCTTGGATTCCCTTGCTTCTGGCACCTGTACTGAGCCCCGCCATTACCTCTCCTTCCACCAGGGGGAGCAGTGGCGCCCTTGGATGCCCTTGCTTCCGGCAACTGTACTGACACTCACCATGACCTCTCGTTCCACCAGGGGGAGCTGTGGCGCCCTTGGATGCCCTTGCTTCCGTCACTTGTACTGAACTCCGCCATGACCTCTCCTTCCACCAGGGGGAGCAGTGGCGCCCTTGGATGCCCTTGCTTCCGGCAACTGTACTGACACTCACCATGACCTCTCGTTCCACCAGGGGGAGCTGTGGCGCCCTTGGATGCCCTTGCTTCCGGCAACTGTACTGACACTCACCATGACCTCTCGTTCCACCAGGGGGAGCTGTGGCGCCCTTGGATGCCCTTGCTTCCGGCAACTGTACTGACACTCACCATGACCTCTCGTTCCACCAGGGGGAGCTGTGGCGCCCTTGGATGCCCTTGCTTCCGTCACTTGTACTGAACTCCGCCATGACCTCTCCTTCCACCAGGGGGAGCAGTGGCGCCCTTGGATGGCAGCCTCCACTCAAACCGTAATGATGCGAAAAGCAGCCCCTCCCAGACTCTGAGAAAAGCCACATTATACCGCCTCTGAGTCGGGATTTATGGGGTGACTGAGGTTATTCCCCTCTGCCCAGATATTAAACTCTTCCAGGATGATTACCTGCTTAGAATCTGAGCTAAGCATGCTCATAAAATCTCAGATCTGTGCTTGACGTCTGTGGTGAAGCCCAGAGGCTGATAGATGGCCGCGGGGGACACAGAGCAAGGACTCCTTCAAGTTATTCTCACCACTAAATATTAACATGGGGTCTCTTGAATAATTTCTAGTTTACCGACTGTCGAGGAGTCCATATGAATCAATTTGACTGCTCCGCTCCCCTCCTTTCACGATTGCGATTATGAATCAAAAAGCTGGGGGGTGGGAGGGTTGGACTGATGAATGGCTCTTTTGAAGGGATTCTGCCGTCATGTTTGTGTGGGAGCGGCCATATTGCCTCACCGTTCATCAAACAAGCCACGACCGGACATGCGGATGCGGGTATGAGGGTGAGTGTTGGGTGCACAGCTCGCAACACCTTTAGGGTATCTGTCCTAAAGCACAGGAGCAGTCACCTTCCGAAAGGATTTCCAGTACTTGTGTTGCCATCTCCAGAGGAGGCCTAGTTTAGGCTTCAGTGGCAATGGAAAGGCCACCAATGTCTTAAAAATGCCCAATCCTAAACCGAACTCACCGGTAGAAACACCCTTGCCATACTTGGCTCCCGGTGAAGAGAATTCCACCGGTGGGCTTGGCTCCTGTTATGTTATGTTATTTGTACTTATAAAGCGTACTGCTACCCTGAGGTGTCCTGGCGCTGAGTACTGGTTACCTGGGGAACGGTGAGCTATTGTTGAGAAAAAAGCCAAGTTTTCAAACCCTTCCGAAAGGAGATAAGATCTGGAGCATTTCTTAGTTGGAATGGAAGTTCGTTCCATGCTTTAGAGGCACAGTGAAAGAAACTTCGGCCTCCCCAGTTAGTTTTCTTAAACATAGAAGTTTGAACTAATTTAGACCCGGAGGAGCGCAGGGGTCTGCTGGGGACATACCAAGTGAGTCTATGCTTGAGAAACTCTGGGCCAATACCATTCGCTGCTTTAAAAACCACACAAAGGGCCTTAAACCGTGATCTGAGTGGCATTGGGAGCCAATGTAATTTCCTCAGCTCTCCTCTGACTGAAGCAAACCTTGCGGTTTCCGACAGCAATCTGACTGCCGCATTCTGGACTAGTTTCAGTTTGTACTTGTGTTGTTTCTGTTGAACCTCTTCCTGCAGCACAGCTCCATAACTTGTTGTAATCTGCCAAGGGTCTTAGCCACAGTAATTCAAGGGCTGCCAGGTGTGTGCCCCAGAAATCTGTAATGTATTTTCTGTTTCTCTCTCTCTCTGTTGTGTTGAGAAATAGCCCCATGATGATAATGGGGCTGATTAAGAAATCATTTTCTTGAGTGTAATTTACACATTTTTGCTAAGTCACATGCAGGTTGGAACCCCCAACCCAGGAATGAATAGAGCGCGACCACCCTCCGGAGGTAACTGGGAAAGAGCAAAGAAATGTTTTGGATGAGAGTGTAGTCTTGAACCAGTAGTAACTCAAGGACGTTGCACGATATTCCAAATTGTAGTCAGTTCTGTGTTCACGGGGTGAGGAACCGGACCAGGGGTTCGCAAACAGAATGATAGCACAGTCGCTCCAGTCTTTAGACCCGTCAGTCTGTACACAACAACCTCTCCACAGCCTCCACCTGGGAGAAGGTGGAAGTTTCACTTTGCACCACCACGCGTAGCCTGGCAGGAAACAGTGTGGAGACATGGGCGCCATTTTACATTTCCACCATGTACAATACCCACATTTTCAGGTCATAGGAGTCTATTCAGCGATTCACAGGATTCGTCAGCCCTGACACCCATACCAGGCGACCACCATTGGTGAGTGCACAGGATTGAAATATGTTGGTTTTCAAGGAGTCCAACCACTGGTTCTGAGCGGATGTCTGACATTACAACGCAGGCTATTACAACGCCTGCCTTTACAACGCGGTTTTTACATCGCATACCATTACAACGCATAGCGCTTTTGGGTGTTGGATAGTGAATAGTTTAATTTACTATTCCAACTCCAGTCCCCGTGGACACTAGGGAAGGTTATTGGATAGTAAATTAACCTATTCCCTATCCTAGAGCACCCCCTAGCGCAATGCGTTGTAATAGTTTGCGTTGTAATGACCGCGTTGTAATGGTAGTGCGTTGTAAAAGTTTCGTTGTAAGTGATGTTTACCGTTCTGAGCCGACAACTCCACCTTGCCCAGTCTGCCCTCCGTAACACCAACCCTTTTCCATTACTTCTCAGGCAGATCACCTTTCACACTAGTTTCTCTTTGTTTGCCATGACTCTCTGTTCCTCTGACTCCAGCTTGGTCTGGTGGAGATTCATTGAAGCCATCAATTCTTGCTCCACTTTGGAAAATTGAGATGGGTCCTCTGCCTTGTTGCTGGGAGAAGTGGTCACTGAAAATGGTACAGGCCTCAGGTCTGGCGCCGCGGCCAGGGCGACTGACGCTGGAATCTGGGGATCACAGTTCGATCCCCGACAGATTAGCCCAGCACCATGTGACTCTGGGCAATAGCTCGCTTAATCTTCCCGACTCCCCCCAGTGCCTAGAGACCCTTACGGGTGATTGTTTGCGCTTTACAAATGTGGATTATTATTATTATTGTCCCCCTGGGGCCCAGGTTGTGACTCCCCATTGTGTGTCTTCCATGTTGCGCCCCAGGATCTGCACTGTGACCGTCACGGTTTGATCTGCCCTGGTCATTCATTGTGGTCACTAAACCTAATCCCCTACATGTAGGGGCACCATAGCCACCTGAGCGTTTGTTCTTGCTGTTGAGGAGAGGAATGCTCACTATTCTCTGGTTACTTGGTTGTCCTCGCGACTGCCGCAGGCTCTGTTGGCACCAAAGGAACGCTTGATGGGTGCCGCCATCTTGGTTTTCAAGTTGTTCAAGGAGCTGCAAAACACTTTTCCCAATTTTCTAACCACACTAATTGCAGAACACTGCTGTAATTCTGCAGTACCACCACGACCACCTCAGTCACTGGGACCCCACATGGCTCAAATCACCCTGCTGAGGCGGGAATGGGAGTTTGGAAAGACCAAAGATGTATGCAAATCGCAGGAAGGCACTGCAATTCCAGAGACAGTGAAGCGCCATACCTCGTCTACCTCATTCTAACTTACAACGCATTCTAACAGTGCTATCAAGTAAACTATCATCTAATATAGTAAAACTTTTATTTAAATAAAAAGTGTGTGAACAAGCACAACTCTCCATCTGCCTTTGTCTTGCTACAGAGAGCAGAATTCTTGCTCAGGAACCTGGCATCTCTTGCTAAAAATTGAAAAAGAATTGAAATTCAGAAGTCATGGTTAGGACCCCAGTCCCTGACTTGCACAACAGCCATGCAAACCCTAACTCACAACCCAAATGACCTTCCTCTTCACAGGGATGACTGTTAGTGGGACTAGCCAGTCACAAAGAAAGGCGTTATGGATACCAAAGTTTGGCCCGCTGTTTCTGATAAATGTGATGGTTTGAAGGGATGGTTTGCACTGATTATCGCTTGAGGCATTGGAAAGTGTTGTGATTGTACATTGTAAAACCAATAAAATATATCCAACAAAAAAAATAATAATGGATACATACAGCCTGATTCATGTACAATCCGTTTTGCGTGGCCCTAATAGCGAATCATAGCGACTCGCTATTGAGGACATGCAAAACGGCATTCATGTAGGAATTGCTAATGAAATAGCGATTCCTACATGTTCTTTATTTGCGAGTAGCAATTTGCTACTCGCAAAAACTCCCCATTCATTCCTATGGGCCAAGAGGCCCATAGGAATGAATGGGGAGTATCCCTCATTTGCGAGTAGCAATTTGCTACTCGCAAATAAGATAGCGATTTTAAGGGTGCCAGGGGTGTCCAAAGGACACCCTGTTGCACCCCTAAAAAGCACATTTGAACAGGTGTTGCGCACACACATGTCCAAAGGACATGTGTGTGTGCAACATGCAACTTAGAAAAATGCTTTTAAAAGCATTTCTCTGAGTTTTTGCTATTTACCGAGAGGTCAGACCTCTCGGTAAATAGCGGCCCCAAAAGTGCTAAATCGCAATTTCTTGATGTGTCATGAATAGCATTTGAGGAATCTCTAATAGAGATTCCTTAAATGCTATTCCTCGCATATTTGCGACTTCTTAAATAGCGATTTTTGCATTTGGTATCATGAATACCAAATGCAAAAATCGCACTCGCAAAGGGCCAGATTCTCAGAATCTGCCCCTTTTGCGAGCGCTAATGGCTACATGAATCAGGCTGATAGTTTCTAGTTTCAATCCCACTCCAGCCCCTTCTTCCTTCCCAGATGAATGCAATGAGGCCGCCGGATCATGGACTCTCTACTAGAGTGGTGGTCGTCGGCTCTGGTGGAATCACATGAGATCACTACACACACGTAAATCCACAAGCTAACCCTCTACGAGCCGCTAGGGATCGTATTCTGTCCATGCTCAGCTGGAGGTGAGGTCCAGTGAATTCTGGGCGCTCCATGGCACTAGGCGCTTCTTGAGAACTTTAGACCTCAGGTTGGCTCTCCTGCAGACCGGTGTCCTTAGATTTGAGAGGAACATATATTCATTTTTAAGTGAACATTTAACGATTCTGTTGTGTGTGGAGGTAAATTATGTGTCATACAAATATACTCAGCTCATTTCTAAATGTTTTCTTGATGTTTGTTGTGGATGAACAAGTTGTTTTAGAGTGTGACTCCCCTCCCAGTTGAGTATCAAAGACTTGGGGGTCTAATTTAGGGTTTGGGTGGGCGGTCGGCGCGCCATGATGCGACTGTCCGTCCGCCTCTTTTAGAGGTGGGGAACACTGTGCTACAATAGAAGAATCCACCATCATTAACCCCTGACCCGGCAGTCCATCGGCACAGGGTCACTGGGTCATAGCGGCTGTCATCACACCTTCTTGAAAGCAGAACAATTGTCCCTGATTATCCCTATACCCTGTCCATCATATGAGGCGTGGTGGACATGGGCAGGAGAAATGGAGAATGGCCACCGTGCAGGGAGCTGAATTTTGAGGACATTCAATTTGTTTAGAGAAAACAAACTCCAATTTTCCAAAAGCTGCTTGCTTGCTGGTGTCGCTTGCTGTTGCTTTTCTGCAGCTTGTTCACTTCCTTGGTCAGTCTACCATAGCTGGCCTGGTTCTCCCTATGCCAAGGCAGGTCACCTGGAACAACGTGCAGATTGGCTTGGCGAGTCCACCATAGAAGCCATCTTCTGTGACACTGAGATGGAAGTTGCCCTGACTGTGGCAGGGGTGTGGTGATGACTTCAGAGGCCACTGGCTCACACAAGGACAGTGGGCAGCTCCTGCCAAGCAAAGAGCCAAGCCCAGACCCTTGAGCGTCCAGGCAGTGTGAGCACTGGGAGATTGCAATCTGCAACAACTGCAGAACTGTCCCCTTTTTTCCAGACATAACTTCTTAATGTGTGCAATGGGTGGAAAGATTTGTTTAGCCCCTAAATCATACTGACATGGCCAATACTCAGCTGTGCTGTGCCTAAAAAAGATATAGGGGCAGATTTACAAGCCCCTTGCGCCTCTTTTACGCCACTATTGTGCCACTTTTGTGACGCAGCGTCGGCGCAAAAGATGCGCCATGGTGCGGGGTATTTACAACGTTGTAAAGCCCTGGGCCAGAAGGAGGCGTTCCATCGCAGGGGGGCGTTCCGGCGCAGGAACGCCTCCTAAAAGTGGCTGAGTGAAATCTACAAGATTTCACTCAGTCACTTTTGGGTCCATGCTGCGTCAAAACCATGCGCCTACTTGAAGCAGGCGTAAGGATTGACGCAGCATTGTGGAGATAGGGCCCCCCCAGAGCATTGCTGGAGCTGCGTCGCGCTTGCGACGCAACTCCAGCTGTGCACTGCTTTTACGGCACAGATGCGTGACGGATCTGTGCCGTTTTTTCCCCAAGGTGCGCCGCTTTGTAAATGCGGCGCATCCAGGGTGGCGGAGACTGCAGCGCATAATAACTGGCGCATCCCTGCTGATAGGTAGGTGATGCGCCCTGCCCGTAGAGTCTAACCTGAGTAGCCTTATAGTATTGATAATATTGTGAAGAATCAAACAAGTTCTTCCTGCTGAGGGGCCCATTTCTTACACGAACACATTACAATAGTCTTAGTACTATGGCTATGCAATGGTGGAACTCCATGCATCATGGATAACAGTTATAGTTGTGAGTTGATCAATATGTACATGACACAACAACTAACAACCGAGAGAAGTAGGCTTTACTCATAGATTTTGTGTTGATTGTTTTTACCCTGCAAGATAACTAAATCTGCCTCTAGCCAGACTTAAAATGTACATATGTTTTATTTATTAGCAGTTTTATATAGCGCCAACAAGACCTAGTGAATATGCCCCGGTAGCTCCTAAGCCCCAGTTGTTGGACCAAGATATCTCCTAAACCCTTGTTGTTGAATCTACGCTGCCGTGCATCCTGTCAACTAAGACGCGGCACTTTTGGTTCCATCTTGAGTGAGTCCAAGAGTTTTGACTTTGCCGATGTCACATTGGGTGGCCTCGTGTCATTAGCCTCCCCACTGCTCCCATGGCTATATATTTGATTTTCTCCAGTCCCCCAGGACTTTGCTTGTCTCTAGTGAACAAATGAGCAGACAGGCATACCAACACCCCCTCCAGCTGTTTCAATATCCAGCTGTGTGTCCCATCTGGACTCATTGCTTCCTTCAGCTCAAAATCTACTAATTCCAGCTGTGCTTCCTCTGTAACATGCCATCTCATCTTCTCTTTTCTTTGTTATTTTTATCTGCTGCATTTAGGTGCCTGTTCATCCCCTCAAAGCTTGTCTTTTGGGACCTGCGGCACTGCCTTTGCTGTCCTTAGCCTTCGGTGTCATAATGAAGACGGTGGCAAGAATATGAAGGACACATGCCAGTGAGACCCTGCTTATATTCAGAAGCGGCAAGGGGCAATGCATGGGGCAAGTGGTCAACCATGTGAGGTCATCAGGAGTCAAATGGTGCATGATGTCTGTAGGAAAGTAGGATCTGCTTTCAGGGTTACCCCCAATTTTTCCTGGTGTCATTCTGTTTTCTGACTAGTCTGACTGGGATCCTGCTAATAAGGACCCCAGTCACTGTGCTCTCTCCCTAAATGTGACTTTGGTACCTTCCCAATCGGCTACTGGTGTACCTTTCTAAGTCCTTAGTATATGGTACTAAGGTACCCAGGGCATAGGTACACCAGGGGTCTCACATGGGCTGCAGCATGTATTATTCCACCCATGGGAGACCACTCAAACTGTGACTACAGGCCTGCCTTTGCAGCCTGTGTGAGCTGGTGCTTGCACCTCTCATGATAGATATGTTTCCTTTATCTGAGTTCACTGCACTTAACACCTATAAGTCACCCCTAAGATAGGTCTTTCAATCCTGAGGTCAAGGTGCTTGGTCATAAGTGTGAAGGTGCCCTGCATGCGCAGGACATCCCCTACAAACCCAGGAGTTGATTCTCCAGACTTTGTAAGTGCAGTCAGCCATTTAATACATGTAGTGGACATCAAGTCAATTACGAGCTGTCTAACTATATATTGGCTGCACAAAAATTGGTCATGTTTGGTATCAAACATGTTGGAATCTGATCCCAATACCGATTCCAATGTTGGATGTAGGATCCCATGTACTGGGGGGCTCCCCTAGGGAGACCCCCTGTATTCTCAGTATGCTCCTTTCAGGGGCGAACAGCAAGCTAGTGCTGCTGCCAACTACAGACATGATTAAGCCCTCCTGCTGCTGAGCTGAGCTCGAACAGCGCAAGGTAGAAAAATAGGTTTCTTGTCACAGGGTGGTGTGGCCATCTCCCAGACAGGACTTAGTGTATTGGGCTGGGGTGGGGGCGTTGGCCAGCGCCACCAGACTGCTTTGATGCCCTTCTTGCATACTCCAGTTGGAACCAGTTCAGGGAGCCGTTGGCTTCCACTCTGGGGGGAAACTGGACAAAGGACATGGGAGTATCCTTCCCTCTGTCCAGCCCCTCCTCTGGGAGGGATCCCTAAATCATCCCAAACCTTTCCTTAGGGTACTTAAGGCCTTACCTATGGGTGGCTCTTCAGATTCATCGTGGGACAAGATTCAGATCCGAAACCAATTCCACTTCAACCGTCTGGCCACCTTGGACTTCGTTGGACTTTGTCTGGAACCAAGACTGCAACAAGGAAGACTCCTGTTGCTCATGGACTCATCGTCCTGCCAGTGTTCTGCATCACCTATGCCTGTGCTTCATCCAGGTTCTTCTCCAGGCCGGTGGGCATCAAAGACGCCTGAAGTAATCTTCCTTGGAGTGAACGAGTCACTCCCCTGCTTCTTCAGGCACTGCAACCAAGCTGACCGGTCTGTTGCTCCTGAGGTCCCAATGACTCCGAAAGGCTCAGCAACACAGGTGGTAGTTCTGCAACTCAGTCGAGGCCTGCACAGTCTTCTCAGTAAATTTGAAGTCAGTATCCCTCTTCGGAATCGCTGAAACAGAACCCCTGTGCACCACATTGACTTGTCGTTGCCAATGCTTGTTGACCCTGCCCTCCAGAGATCATTGAGCTACAAGAACCTCTTGCCTTCAGCATCTCTTGCTACCAAGATCTCCATCTTCACCACATCCTCTGGACCGTGGGCCTGCATCGTTGGTGAGCTGCTTGGGCCTCTTGCGACTCCTGTGCCTTCGGCCTGCGGATCCTCTTGAGAGTCTTATTTGGCTTCAGTGGTCTCCCCTGCTTGTTCGTGGCCTGCTCTGACTTTCCTGCAATTGGTGAGTCCCTTGGACCTTGCTGGTACAAACCCTGCACCTTCTTCATTTAACACATCTGTTGCTGCTGCCAAGGCATGTTGGTGCTTTCAGTAGACACCAACCCCCTGGGTTTCAACTTCCGACGTGGTAGAGCTCCTGGTCTTCCACAGCATTGCCTGGTTCTCACAGATGCAGCGATAAGGAAACAGTCAAATCTTCTGCATCTTCTGGCATCGGTTGTCATTGGTCTTCAGTGCCTCCTGGTCACTTCCGAGTGGCATAGACACTGTCCCCTCTGCTTGCAGATACTTCTCTTCAAGAATCCATCCTTGGATTCTACCAGACTGTTTCACCTTCTTTGCCAGCGCATCTTCATTGAAGTCCTCCACTGTGGTCTATGGCTATTTCAGGCGTCCCTTCGCACCTATGCGCCCAGCTTCCCGGGTGTGGGAATGCTGGCTCCTGGGGTATCATCAGGTGGGGTGACTCTCCAACCTTCCATCTTCCACCGGGTTTCTTCAGAGTCTACTGGAAAGGGTCCTTCTTCTTGAAAACGGCAACCACGACTTTCCAACTGACTTGCATTCAGTATGCGGCTGTGTTTCCACTCTGGGTGGTTCCTTGGGTCCTCAGCTCTTCTGAGTCTTCTGGGTCAAGTCTAGACTTCTGTCGCAGTTCACATTCCACTTCTTTAGTATATGGTTTGGTCTCCCCCTGGAGACCACTGTGTATGTGTGCTTACTTACCTGTTTCCTTTTGAAGTATTGGGTGTATTCTGTTGATATCTCCGGGTAGCAGATATACCAATGTGTTAGTGAGTGTGTGTAATAAATATAAAAAAATGTATAACTAAACTGTGTGGTTCTTTTTCGTTTAACCTAAACTACATGATTAGTTCTGGTAAAAAAGCTGCTTAACTCTCCTTCTGGACTAAGCCTGAAGGCTGCCCTCCACAGCTACCACTTAGAGAGCTTTCTATGGCTCTCTAAGACCACTAAAATCAGCATAAGGGTTGCCTGAATTTAATGCAGGGTGCTTCACTTAAATAAGTGACAATTACAAAAACCACAGTTGATGGACAGAATGTAGAACAATGTCATACATTCACCCCAGTACAAAGATCTGGGCCTAAATCCATCGTTTTTTTCACTCCACACCACCCTGGGTTAGACACTGGCTATATGCAAATCAGCTCTGACCCTTTGCCTCATGGGAAAAGTCCAGTCCGAACTGCCAAGCCCTGTCTTTCCCAGACCGGAATCAAGCATTCAAGGACCGGTTTCTGGCTATCAGCCTTCATTCAGCCTGGATAGCTTGACTCCAGTGGTGTGGAGAGCCTGGGACTCACGTCTGAGCATACCCAGCCCACTCGGGGTGAAAATTACAAAAACCACAGTTGATGGACAGAATGTAGAACAATGTCATACATTCACCCCAGTACAAAGATCTGGGCCTAAATCCATCGTTTTTTTCACTCCACACCACCCTGGGTTAGACACTGACTATATGCAAATCAGCTCTGACCCTTTGCCTCATGGGAAAAGTCCAGTCCGAACTGCCAAGCCCTGTCTTTCCCAGACCGGAATCAAGCATCCAAGGACCGGTTTCTGGCTATCAGCCTTCATTCAGCCTGGATAGCTTGATTCCAGTGGTGTGGAGAGCCTGGGACTCACGTCTGAGCATACCCAGCCCACTCGGGGTGAAAATTACAAAAACCACAGTTGATGGACAGAATGTAGAACAATGTCATACATTCACCCCAGTACGAAGATCTGGGCCTAAATCCATCGTTTTTTTCACTCCACACCACCCTGGGTTAGACACTGGCTATATGCAAATCAGCTCTGACCCTTTGCCTCATGGGAAAAGTCCAGTCCGAACTGCCAAGCCCTGTCTTTCCCAGACCGGAATCAAGCATCCAAGGACCGGTTTCTGGCTATCAGCCTTCATTCAGCCTGGATAGCTTGACTCCAGTGGTGTGGAGAGCCTGGGACTCACGTCTGAGCATACCCAGCCCACTCGGGGTGAAAATTACAAAAACCACAGTTGATGGACAGAATGTAGAACAATGTCATACATTCACCCCAGTACAAAGATCTGGGCCTAAATCCATCGTTTTTTTCACTCCACACCACCCTGGGTTAGACACTGGCTATATGCAAATCAGCTCTGACCCTGTGCCTCATGGGAAAAGTCCAGTCCGAACTGCCAAGCCCTGTCTTTCCCAGACCGGAATCAAGCATCCAAGGACCGGTTTTTGGCTATCAGCCTTCATTCAGCCTGGATAGCTTGACTCCAGTGGTGTGGAGAGCCTGGGACTCACGTCTGAGCATACCCAGCCCACTCGGGGTGAAAATTACAAAAACCACAGTTGATGGACAGAATGTAGAACAATGTCATACATTCACCCCAGTACAAAGATCTGGGCCTAAATCCATCGTTTTTTTCACTCCACACCACCCTGGGTTAGACACTGGCTATATGCAAATCAGCTCTGACCCTTTGCCTCATGGGAAAAGTCCAGTCCGAACTGCCAAGCCCTGTCTTTCCCAGACCGGAATCAAGCATCCAAGGACCGGTTTCTGGCTATCAGCCTTCATTCAGCCTGGATAGCTTGACTCCAGTGGTGTGGAGAGCCTGGGACTCACGTCTGAGCATACCCAGCCCACTCGGGGTGAAAATTACAAAAACCACAGTTGATGGACAGACTGTAGAACAATGTCATACATTCACCCCAGTACAAAGATCTGGGCCTAAATCCATCGTTTTTTTCACTCCACACCACCCTGGGTTAGACACTGGCTATATGCAAATCAGCTCTGACCCTTTGCCTCATGGGAAAAGTCCAGTCCAAACTGCCAAGCCCTGTCTTTCCCAGACCGGAATCAAGCATCCAAGGACCGGTTTCTGGCTATCAGCCTTCATTCAGCCTGGATAGCCTGACTCCAGTGGTGTGGAGAGCCTGGGACTCACGTCTGAGCATACCCAGCCCACTCGGGGTGAAAATTACAAAAACCACAGTTGATGGACAGAATGTAGAACAATGTCATACATTCACCCCAGTACAAAGATCTGGGCCTAAATCCATCGTTTTTTTCACTCCACACCACCCTGGGTTAGACACTGGCTATATGCAAATCAGCTCTGACCCTTTGCCTCATGGGAAAAGTCCAGTCCGAACTGCCAAGCCCTGTGTTTCCCAGACCGGAATCAAGCATCCAAGGACCGGTTTCTGGCTATCAGCCTTCATTCAGCCTGGATAGCTTGACTCCAGTGGTGTGGGGAACCTGGGACTCACGTCTGAGCATACCCAACCCACTCGGGGTGAAAATTACAAAAACCACAGTTGATGGACAGAATGTAGAACAATGTCATACATTCATCCCAGTACAAAGATCTGGGCCTAAATCCATCATTTTTTTCACTCCACACCACCCTGGGTTAGACACTGGCTATATGCAAATCAGCTCTGACCCTTTGCCTCATGGGAAAAGTCCAGTCCGAACTGCCAAGCCCTGTCTTTCCCAGACCGGAATCAAGCATCCAAGGACCGGTTTCTGGCTATCAGCCTTCATTCAGCCTGGATAGCTTGACTCCAGTGGTGTGGAGAGCCTGGGACTCACGTCTGAGCATACCCAGCCCAGTCGGGGTGAAAATTACAAAAACCACAGTTGATGGACAGAATGTAGAACAATGTCATACATTCACCCCAGTACGAAGATCTGGGCCTAAATCCATCGTTTTTTTCACTCCACACCACCCTGGGTTAGACACTGGCTATATGCAAATCAGCTCTGACCCTTTGCCTCATGGGAAAAGTCCAGTCCGAACTGCCAAGCCCTGTCTTTCCCAGACCGGAATCAAGCATCCAAGGACCGGTTTCTGGCTATCAGCCTTCATTCAGCCTGGATAGCTTGACTCCAGTGGTGTGGAGAGCCTGGGACTCACGTCTGAGCATACCCAGCCCACTCGGGGTGAATGTATGACATTGTTCTACATTCTGTCCATCAACTGTGTTTTTTGTAATTTTCACCCCGAGTGGGCTGGGTATGCTCAGACGTGAGTCCCAGGCTCTCCACACCACTGGAGTCAAGCTATCCAGGCTGAATGAAGGCTGATAGCCAGAAACCGGTCCTTGGATGCTTGATTCCGGTCTGGGAAAGACAGGGCTTGGCAGTTCGGACTGGACTTTTCCCATGAGGCAAAGGGTCAGAGCTGATTTGCATATAGCCAGTGTCTAACCCAGGGTGGTGTGGAGTGAAAAAAACGATGGATTTAGGCCCAGATCCTTGTACTGGGGTGAATGTATGACATTGTTCTACATTCTGTCCATCAACTGTGTTTTTTGTAATTTTCACCCCGAGTGGGCTGGGTATGCTCAGACGTGAGTCCCAGGCTCTCCACACCACTGGAGTCAAGCTATCCAGGCTGAATGAAGGCTGAAAGCCAGAAACCGGTCCTTGGATGCTTGATTCCGGTCTGGGAAAGACAGGGCTTGGCAGTTTGGACTGGACTTTTCCCATGAGGCAAAGGGTCAGAGCTGATTTACATATAGCCAGTGTCTAACCCAGGGTGGTGTGGAGTGAAAAAAACGATGGATTTAGGCCCAGATCCTTGTACTGGGGTGAATGTATGACATTGTTCTACATTCTGTCCATCAACAGTGTTTTTTTGTAATTTTCACTCCGAGTGGGCTGGGTATGCTCAGACGTGAGTCCCAGGCTCTCCACACCACTGGAGTCAAGCTATCCAGGCTGAATGAAGGCTGATAGCCAGAAACCGGTCCTTGGATGCTTGATTCCGGTCTGGGAAAGACAGGGCTTGGCAGTTCGGACTGGACTTTTCCCATGAGGCAAAGGGTCAGAGCTGATTTGCATATAGCCAGTGTCTAACCCAGGGTGGTGTGGAGTGAAAAAAACGATGGATTTAGGCCCAGATCCTTGTACTGGGGTGAATGTATGACATTGTTCTACATTCTGTCCATCAACTGTGTTTTTTGTAATTTTCACCCCGAGTGGGCTGGGTATGCTCAGACGTGAGTCCCAGGCTCTCCACACCACTGGAGTCAAGCTATCCAGGCTGAATGAAGGCTGATAGCCAGAAACTGGTCCTTGGATGCTTGATTCCGGTCTGGGAAAGACAGGGCTTGGCAGTTCGGACTGGACTTTTCCCATGAGGCAAATGGTCAGAGCTGATTTGCATATAGCCAGTGTCTAACCCAGGGTGGTGTGGAGTGAAAAAAACGATGGATTTAGGCCCAGATCCTTGTACTGGGGTGAATGTATGACATTGTTCTACATTCTGTCCATCAACTGTGTTTTTTGTAATTTTCACTCTGAGTGGGCTGGGTATGCTCAGACGTGAGTCCCAGGCTCTCCACACCACTGGAGTCAAGCTATCCAGGCTGAATGAAGGCTGATAGCCAGAAACCGGTCCTTGGATGCTTGATTCCGGTCTGGGAAAGACAGGGCTTGGCAGTTCGGACTGGACTTTTCCCATGAGGCAAAGGGTCAGAGCTGATTTGCATATAGCCAGTGTCTAACCCAGGGTGGTGTGGAGTGAAAAAAACGATGGATTTAGGCCCAGATCCTTGTACTGGGGTGAATGTATGACATTGTTCTACATTCTGTCCATCAACTGTGTTTTTTGTAATTTTCACCCCGAGTGGGCTGGGTATGCTCAGACGTGAGTCCCAGGCTCTCCACACCACTGGAGTCAAGCTATCCAGGCTGAATGAAGGCTGATAGCCAGAAACCGGTCCTTGGATGCTTGATTCCGGTTTGGGAAAGACAGGGCTTGGCAGTTCGGACTGGACTTTTCCCATGAGGCAAAGGGTCAGAGCTGATTTGCATATAGCCAGCGTCTAACCCAGGGTGGTGTGGAGTGAAAAAAACGATGGATTTAGGCCCAGATCCTTGTACTGGGGTGAATGTATGACATTGTTCTACATTCTGTCCATCAACTGTGTTTTTTGTAATTTTCACCCCGAGTGGGCTGGGTATGCTCAGACGTGAGTCCCAGGCTCTCCACACCACTGGAGTCAAGTTATCCAGGCTGAATGAAGGCTGATAGCCAGAAACCGGTCCTTGGATGCTTGATTCCGGTCTGGGAAAGACAGGGCTTGGCAGTTCGGACTGGACTTTTCCCATGAGGCAAAGGGTCAGAGCTGATTTGCATATAGCCAGTGTCTAACCCAGGGTGGTGTGGAGTGAAAAAAACGATGGATTTAGGCCCAGATCCTTGTACTGGGGTGAATGTATGACATTGTTCTACATTCTGTCCATCAACTGTGTTTTTTGTAATTTTCACCCCGAGTGGGCTGGGTATGCTCAGACGTGAGTCCCAGGCTCTCCACACCACTGGAGTCAAGCTATCCAGGCTGAATGAAGGCTGATAGCCAGAAACCGGCCCTTGGATGCTTGATTCCGGTCTGGGAAAGACAGGGCTTGGCAGTTCGGACTGGACTTTTCCCATGAGGCAAAGGGTCAGAGCTGATTTGCATATAGCCAGTGTCTAACCCAGGGTGGTGTGGAGTGAAAAGAACGATGGATTTAGGCCCAGATCCTTGTACTGGGGTGAATGTATGACATTGTTCTACATTCTGTCCATCAACTGTGTTTTTTGTAATTTTCACCCCGAGTGGGCTGGGTATGCTCAGACATGAGTCCCAGGCTCTCCACACCACTGGAGTCAAGCTATCCAGGCTGAATGGAGGCTGATAGCCAGAAACCGGTCCTTGGATGCTTGATTCCGGTCTGGGAAAGACAGGGCTTGGCAGTTCGGACTGGACTTTTCCCATGAGGCAAAGGGTCAGAGCTGATTTGCATATAGCCAGTGTCTAACCCAGGGTGGTGTGGAGTGAAAAAAACGATGGATTTAGGCCCAGATCCTTGTACTGGGGTGAATGTATGACATTGTTCTACATTCTGTCCATCAACTGTGTTTTTTGTAATTTTCACCCCGAGTGGGCTGGGTATGCTCAGACGTGAGTCCCAGGCTCTCCACACCACTGGAGTCAAGCTATCCAGGCTGAATGAAGGCTGATAGCCAGAAACTGGTCCTTGGATGCTTGATTCCGGTCTGGGAAAGACAGGGCTTGGCAGTTCGGACTGGACTTTTCCCATGAGGCAAAGGGTCAGAGCTGATTTGCATATAGCCAGTGTCTAACCCAGGGTGGTGTGGAGTGAAAAAAACGATGGATTTAGGCCCAGATCCTTGTACTGGGGTGAATGTATGACATTGTTCTACATTCTGTCCATCAACTGTGTTTTTTGTAATTTTCACTCTGAGTGGGCTGGGTATGCTCAGACGTGAGTCCCAGGCTCTCCACACCACTGGAGTCAAGCTATCCAGGCTGAATGAAGGCTGATAGCCAGAAACCGGTCCTTGGATGCTTGATTCCGGTCTGGGAAAGACAGGGCTTGGCAGTTCGGACTGGACTTTTCCCATGAGGCAAAGGGTCAGAGCTGATTTGCATATAGCCAGTGTCTAACCCAGGGTGGTGTGGAGTTTAAAAAACGATGGATTTAGGCCCAGATCCTTGTACTGGGGTGAATGTATGACATTGTTCTACATTCTGTCCATCAACTGTGTTTTTTGTAATTTTCACCCCGAGTGGGCTGGGTATGCTCAGACGTGAGTCCCAGGCTCTCCACACCACTGGAGTCAAGCTATCCAGGCTGAATGAAGGCTGATAGCCAGAAACCGGTCCTTGGATGCTTGATTCCGGTCTGGGAAAGACAGGGCTTGGCAGTTCGGACTGGACTTTTCCCATGAGGCAAAGGGTCAGAGGTGATTTGCATATAGCCAGTGTCTAACCCAGGGTGGTGTGGAGTGAAAAAAACGATGGATTTAGGCCCAGATCCTTGTACTGGGGTGAATGTATGACATTGTTCTACATTCTGTCCATCAACTGTGTTTTTTGTAATTTTCACCCCGAGTGGGCTGGGTATGCTCAGACGTGAGTCCCAGGCTCTCCACACCACTGGAGTCAAGCTATCCAGGCTGAATGAAGGCTGATAGCCAGAAACCGGTCCTTGGATGCTTGATTCCGGTTTGGGAAAGACAGGGCTTGGCAGTTCGGACTGGACTTTTCCCATGAGGCAAAGGGTCAGAGCTGATTTGCATATAGCCAGTGTCTAACCCAGGGTGGTGTGGAGTGAAAAAAACGATGGATTTAGGCCCAGATCCTTGTACTGGGGTGAATGTATGACATTGTTCTACATTCTGTCCATCAACTGTGTTTTTTGTAATTTTCACCCCGAGTGGGCTGGGTATGCTCAGACGTGAGTCCCAGGCTCTCCACACCACTGGAGTCAAGCTATCCAGGCTGAATGAAGGCTGATAGCCAGAAACCGGTCCTTGGATGCTTGATTCCGGTCTGGGAAAGACAGGGCTTGGCAGTTCGGACTGGACTTTTCCCATGAGGCAAAGGGTCAGAGCTGATTTGCATATAGCCAGTGTCTAACCCAGGGTGGTGTGGAGTGAAAAAAACGATGGATTTAGGCCCAGATCCTTGTACTGGGGTGAATGTATGACATTGTTCTACATTCTGTCCATCAACTGTGTTTTTTGTAATTTTCACCCCGAGTGGGCTGGGTATGCTCAGACGTGAGTCCCAGGCTCTCCACACCACTGGAGTCAAGCTATCCAGGCTGAATGAAGGCTGATAGCCAGAAACCGGTCCTTGGATGCTTGATTCCGGTCTGGGAAAGACAGGGCTTGGCAGTTCGGACTGGACTTTTCCCATGAGGCAAAGGGTCAGAGCTGATTTGCATATAGCCAGTGTCTAACCCAGGGTGGTGTGGAGTGAAAAAAACGATGGATTTAGGCCCAGATCCTTGTACTGGGGTGAATGTATGACATTGTTCTACATTCTGTCCATCAACTGTGTTTTTTGTAATTTTCACCCTGAGTGGGCTGGGTATGCTCAGACGTGAGTCCCAGGCTCTCCACACCACTGGAGTCAAGCTATCCAGGCTGAATGAAGGCTGATAGCCAGAAACCGGTCCTTGGATGCTTGATTCCGGTCTGGGAAAGACAGGGCTTGGCAGTTCGGACTGGACTTTTCCCATGAGGCAAAGGGTCAGAGCTCATTTGCATATAGCCAGTGTCTAACCCAGGGTGGTGTGGAGTGAAAAAAACGATGGATTTAGGCCCAGATCCTTGTACTGGGGTGAATGTATGACATTGTTCTACATTCTGTCCATCAACTGTGTTTTTTGTAATTTTCACCCCGAGTGGGCTGGGTATGCTCAGACGTGAGTCCCAGGCTCTCCACACCACTGGAGTCAAGCTATCCAGGCTGAATGAAGGCTGTTAGCCAGAAACCGGTCCTTGGATGCTTGATTCCGGTCTGGGAAAGACAGGGCTTGGCAGTTCGGACTGGACTTTTCCCATGAGGCAAAGGGTCAGAGCTGATTTGCATATAGCCAGTGTCTAACCCAGGGTGGTGTGGAGTGAAAAAAACGATGGATTTAGGCCCAGATCCTTGTACTGGGGTGAATGTATGACATTGTTCTACATTCTGTCCATCAACTGTGTTTTTTGTAATTTTCACCCCGAGTGGGCTGGGTATGCTCAGACGTGAGTCCCAGGCTCTCCACACCACTGGAGTCAAGCTATCCAGGCTGAATGAAGGCTGATAGCCAGAAACCGGTCCTTGGATGCTTGATTCCGGTCTGGGAAAGACAGGGCTTGGCAGTTCGGACTGGACTTTTCCCATGAGGCAAAGGGTCAGAGCTGATTTGCATATAGCCAGTGTCTAACCCAGGGTGGTGTGGAGTGAAAAAAACGATGGATTTAGGCCCAGATCCTTGTACTGGGGTGAATGTATGACATTGTTCTACATTCTGTCCATCAACTGTGTTTTTTGTAATTTTCACCCCGAGTGGGCTGGGTATGCTCAGACGTGAGTCCCAGGCTCTCCACACCACTGGAGTCAAGCTATCCAGGCTGAATGAAGGCTGATAGCCAGAAACCGGACCTTGGATGCTTGATTCCGGTCTGGGAAAGACAGGGCTTGGCAGTTCGGACTGGACTTTTCCCATGAGGCAAAGGGTCAGAGCTGATTTGCATATAGCCAGTGTCTAACCCATGGTGGTGTGGAGTGAAAAAAACGATGGATTTAGGCCCAGATCCTTGTACTGGGGTGAATGTATGACATTGTTCTACATTCTGTCCATCAACTGTGTTTTTTGTAATTTTCACCCCGAGTGGGCTGGGTATGCTCAGACGTGAGTCCCAGGCTCTCCACACCACTGGAGTCAAGCTATCCAGGCTGAATGAAGGCTGATAGCCAGAAACCGGTCCTTGGATGCTTGATTCCGGTCTGGGAAAGACAGGGCTTGGCAGTTCGGACTGGACTTTTCCCATGAGGCAAAGAGTCAGAGCTGATTTGCATATAGCCAGTGTCTAACCCAGGGTGGTGTGGAGTGAAAAAAACGATGGATTTAGGCCCAGATCCTTGTACTGGGGTGAATGTATGACATTGTTCTACATTCTGTCCATCAATGGCCTTTAGTCCATCCATAGAATATTTTTTTTAAAGGGAGCACTATTTTTCAAGTCATTTGGCTGTCAATCAATGGGCTTTACAGGCAAAGAAACGTTTAGAACATGTACCGTTATTTTCCTACAGCAGCAAGTCATGCGCGTGCCTATATGAAGATTGCTTTGTGCCCTCATATGTTTCTGATAAGGGCCTCCGAGCCAGTCTTGCTGCAGGAGATCACTGGCCTGCAGCTTAAGAGGGCCAGCCCAGCTCTACTGGGAGTAGGTTTGGACTTTGGACTGGGAAGCCCTAAGGCTGCAGTATCTTCTGCTCCCAGTTAGCACGAGGAGGCGCAGAGGAGCCTCTCTGTGAATGTTAATCATATAGAGATACAAGTCGTGTGCTATTGGTCAAAGGGAAGGAGTTTTTGTAGCGGCTCCTGGCGCGTCCGCATGGCTCCTCCGCCTCAGTCTGCCGGTATTGGTAGATCCTGCAGCCCCTCCTCTTTTTCCGCTAGATAAATACAGCCTTGTCATAGGTCCATCCAAATCGATGTCTTAATGTTTTGTTTTTTTTATGTGCCACCTTGCGAGGATAATTGTAAATAAGGCTCCCTGTTTTCCGTTTTTACGATTTTTTTACAGATAAATACAGACCGAAAACAATGTGTTTTCTGTTTGCATTCAGTGGATAAATACAGAAAATTGTGCTTCTTTTAATTGAATCTCTGTGCAGTCTTTCATGAATCATTGGCCAGCAGCTGAGCAGATGGACAGAATGGGAAATTAAAAACAGGATGACATTTCTTTAAATAACGGCATATGTCAACATACATTTGTGGTGTAATGCTAGTATTTACCAGTGGATGTACTGTTGTGTAATATTTGGCAGCTCAAATTGCTAACAACCGACAGACATCAAAGTATGAGTGCGCGTCTGTCCGTTAAATAGATACGGAAATGTACAGTTTTACAACTTCATATATATGAAGTATAGAGTATAGAGCAGAGCCGGTGCGAGAGAAGATGGCGGCGACCGAGGCCAGGCTCCCGTAAAGGTGGCGAGGAGAGGGGAGGAATCCCGGATAGGCTCCGAGATGCTAGAAGTGCCTGCCCAATGGTGTGTTAGTGCCCGCCTGCCATGCTGGCCTGTCTATCAGGACCAGGTGACCTCTCCTTACAGCTGCTCTCTCACACGCAGATGAACACTGGACTTCAGAAATGGGACACTACACAGAAGATGAAAGCTGCTCGGAATCCTACGCCTGCAGAATTGGATGCCTATGCTAAGATAGCCTCAATGGCCGCCGGGTAGGGAGCTCCTGTGAGGAGCTCCCGGTGCTGGGGATCCCATTCGGGCATTATCCCTGTCAGCACTCACCAACACGACGGAACGGAAGGAGAAAGAAGAACGGAACGTAAGAGTAACTGGATCGAGTAACAGGATTGGATTAATGACCCCTGAAATGCCCCGAGCGGACCTTCGATTCTGACACCCTCAACGCAAGGCGGCATCAGAGATGAGCATCAATAGGGGCGGCTGAAACTACAGGAGCCTAGTCCAGTCAGCTCAATGACTTCGGTGAGTTGGAAGTGGTCCCCCGCTACAAGGCGGAGGAGGGCACTGGAGCTCGGTTGAAGCTCCAGGAGCCTAGTCCAGACAGCTTGACGACGTCGGAGAGTTGGACGTGGTCCCCCGCTACAAGGCGGAGGAGGGCATTGAGTTCGGTTGCTGACCCATCCCTAGAAGCTCAAAGGCACTCACGGTTGATTTGGTGAGCACCCTCGGCAGCACAGGATCGGTGACGCTGAGGAAGGGGGTCGGCGTGAACAAGCGCCCCCCCCTCTAAGGAAGGTTTCAACACGGAGCGGTCGATGTCTGGAGCGGCTCCGGTGTGCCCCGTGGTGTGTTTTTAGCAAGGATTCGACGGAAGACCCCCCCCCCCGCCGGTATGCTCTGTTTACCGGCGTGTTGGGGGCACCCTCTGCGCAACTTGGGAGAAGCCTGATGGGAGCAGCAGCGTCAGTGGTGATTTCTAAGGTAACTATACGCTGAGCTATCCACCAAAGTTCCATTGCAGGTCTTTCCACTCCCTGCCTGGAATACAGCACACAAAACTATTTAGACAGCCTTTGGGGCGACGCGAAGGGCAACTACCTGTATTCACATCATATCAAACATTCATGCAGGCTTTGTTTACGTTTTGCCCGGACTTCTATGTGACTGGTATTTGCGCGGGCTTTTCACTCTCCATTGCTAACCAGGCTGGGGCCATAAAGCTGGAACCATAAATCGCCCCCCTGCCCACCATGAAGCTACATACCAACGCGGTCAGGGAGCAGCAAAACAGAGATAAGCCACCATCTAGCAGCATAGAAGCTGAACTCTGCTCCCTCCCTCAATCAACATGGAAGATGGACTAATTCGACATCCCCAGAGTAGAAAGAGAAACCAAACTCTGAAATCCTTGCATTTTGGCTGCCATCTTAGACTGGTCTCTCCCTCTCTCTCTACCTCTGTCGGCCATTCTGGACTAGTCTTTCTCACCACTTGAACTCACCCTTGGGAAACACTCATTAGGCTAATATTAACTAGCGAATGTCTGCCACTTTGCAGTATCATACCTCCAATCACTCTTAATGCACCGATAGTTAGCCCATATAGCATCCTAAGAAATACTACTATTAATTAGAAAGACTACTATTATTAGCGTGTGAATGCCTTTTATTGTAGTACTATACTTCTATTTGTTTATAATGCACCGATCGTTAGTTCATATAGCACCCTAAGAAATGGCCTATTTTAGATTATTATCAACTAGTGAATGTATGCCTTGTATTGCAGTATTATTCCTCTATTTGTTTTTAATGCACAGATCATTAGATCATATTGCACCCTATGCATGACTTATTTGATTGTACTGATTGCTTCTTTTGATTTGTTTGTTTGACGATGTTGTATCTCTGAACTATGATCCCTCATGTACTCCTTCCATGTAAAGCGCTCTGATATCCGCAAGGATCTTGTCCGCGCTATATAAAACTTTCAAAATAAATAAATAAAATAAACTGTGTTTTTTGTAATTTTCACCCCGAGTGGGCTGGGTATGCTCAGACGTGAGTCCCAGGTTCTCCACACCACTGGAGTCAAGCTATCCAGGCTGAATGAAGGCTGAAAGCAAGAAACCGGTCCTTGGATGCTTGATTCCGGTCTGGGAAAGACAGGGCTTGGCAGTTCGGACTGGACTTTTCCCATGAGGCAAAGGGTCAGAGCTGATTTGCCTATAGCCAGTGTCTAACCCAGGGTGGTGTGGAGTGAAAAAAACGATGGATTTAGGCCCAGATCCTTGTACTGGGGTGAATGTATGACATTGTTCTACTTTCTGTCCATCAACTGTGTTTTTTGTAATTTTCACCCCGAGTGGACTGGGTATGCTCAGACGTGAGTCCCAGGCTCTCCACACCACTGGAGTCAAGCTATCCAGGCTGAATGAAGGCTGATAGCCAGAAACCGGTCCTTGGATGCTTGATTCCGGTCTGGGAAAGACAGGGCTTGGCAGTTCGGACTGGACTTTTCCCATGAGGCAAAGGGTCAGAGCTGATTTGCATATAGCCAGTGTCTAACCCAGGGTGGTGTGGAGTGAAAAAACGATGGATTTAGGCCCAGATCCTTGTACTGGGGTGAATGTATGACATTGTTCTACATTCTGTCCATCAACTGTGTTTTTTGTAATTTTCACCCCGAGTGGGCTGGGTATGCTCAGACGTGAGTCCCAGGCTCTCCACACCACTGGAGTCAAGCTATCCAGGCTGAATGAAGGCTGATAGCCAGAAACCGGTCCTTGGATGCTTGATTCCGGTCTGGGAAAGACAGGGTGTTACATCCTGTCTTTCCTTTTCTTATTAATTATTTATTTATGCTTGTATGACATCACTCTGTTCTACTGATGTCTTCCCTGCATGTTATGTTATGATTCCAACCTCACCTGTATTCTAGAAGGTTTAAGTGTAATGAAGCAGTTGTACCTTGGATTTTGATCTGTGTACTTGCTGATGCTGTGCTGGACATTAAACCTACCTATTTCTACAAATGCTTCCTGATTAATTTCAACATATTTTGGCGACGAGGGAAAAAATCATCTTACACTCCTGTCATCTCACCAGCACAGGTACGGAGTGTCTAAAAACTTTAAAAAAAAAAAAAAAAAAAAATTTATTCTATATGTGCTCTGATTGCACCAGCGGCAGTTTTCTAATTTCTAAATTCATTATATGTGTTTTGATAGCACCTGCGGCTGTATTCTTTCTTTGTTACTGTGGATTACCTTGGATTACACCTTTTCTCACTTTTTCTATGCTTATTTTTACTTCGTGAAGAAAAACAACGTTTTATTCAACATGTTGCCTTTTTAGACTACTACCCCTTCAAACGTCATATTCCTGTGACTTTCCTACTTTGAATCGTCTAATTTTGTACCTTTTGTCTGCTTTGAAACAGTCACCGTCATCTGCATTTTTTGATTTGTGCTCGAGCATCCGCTGCCATCCGCTGCCATTTCACGTGTCATCTCGAGCGTCGTAGCTAACTGTTACCAAGGCTACGCTACGTCATTGTTATTATTTAGTGGTTGCCAAGCATCAAACTGGTTGTCAAGACATTACCTCGCACGACTTCCTACGCGAGTTGTCTTTAGCCGTCTTCACGCAGCGCATCATCACGTAGTGCATCGTCATTACGTCGGCGGCCATTTTGAGTAGCCAGGACAACGGAAACCAACTTTACACGGAGCTCTGTCAACGAAGCTTAATTTCGATCGTTTTGGACAAAAAATTTTACACGGCAAGATCATTAATTTTTATCTCATTCACATTTTAACTGACTTATATAAGAACAAATACTTTCATTTATCGTTTTTACAGTTATTTCCATTTCCTCAATTCATTGGATATTAACCAATTGTACATTTACTACAGTGTTTGTTTTATACAGTATTTTATTACTTATATATCTCAATTTATTATGCAGTTCGACCCTCCAGCAAAATTCCTTCAAACTAAAGGTGACCCTCCTATGCCATGGGTAAGATGGAAAGAGGAGTTTATTACATATATGAAAGCAATTGATGGGGAACGCATGGGAGCAGAAAGAAAGAAAAGTATTTTCCTTCATTGTTTAGGATCAGAAGGTCAGGTTATTTTTAGATCCTTACCCCAAGTTACAGTACAAAACGATGGTAGTGGTGACAATTTAAATGTATATAACGAAGCCTTATTACGTATAGAGAAAAGATTTAAACCTGTCACCAGCATTGCCCTTAATCGATTTAAATTTTATACAAGAGAACAAAAGCCTGATGAAAACTTTGATGATTTCCTTACAGGTTTAAGATCACTATCTATACATTGTAATTTTGGGATGTTAACAGATGAAATGATCAGAGATCAAATCATAGTGCATGTTAAAAATAAAAAAATACAGGAGAGATTGTGGGTGTTAGGTAATCCCACGTTAGCTGAGGCCATTTCAGAAGCTAAAGCTTTAGAACAATCTGAGAAATGGATGGAGGTTGTTAAAGATAATGCTAGTAAGAAAGCTACAGAAGAGGAAATATGCAATGTTAAACTCAGGAACGATAATCATATGCAACAAACCTATCAACGTCCTCAACCTTCACGTTTTCAACAAAATTACAGAGGAAGTTTCAATAGAAATTTTCAGGGAACTTTTAGTAGTACGTCTGTGTGTTATAGATGTGGAAATAGATCACATTTGGCGTCCTTCCCTGGATGTCCTGCTCTCAATAAAGAATGTAGAAATTGTGGTAGAATAGGACATTTCACCAGTGTTTGCAAAGACGTCAAACGAAATACCACACCCTCTAAGGGAGCAGTTTCTGTTCTCACTTGTAATGAAACCACTCACAATAGCAATTCACAAGATTCATTACAGGTAACAAACATGATAGACAAGGGTTTTGTTGTCTCAATAATTGATATGGTTCCGGCGCACATTAAAAAATCACCTAATGCTGATTTCATTATATGTCAAGTTAAGTTATCCTTAATGGTAGACTCAGGATCACCATGGACTATTATGACAGAACAGTATTTATTTGAAAAGTTAAGTGACCATCTTAGTATTAGTAAGTTGGAACAACCAGACATTATGGCTGTTAGTTTTGAAGGACACCATATCGAAGTTGAAGGTTATTTTGAAGTGTCCATACATTTTAAGCACAGATCTGCTGACATAAAGCTTTACATTGCAAAAAAAGGTGTCAATGTCCTGGGTTGGCGTGACCAATATAAGCTAGGTATTATACTTAATCCAAGAGCTAAGGAACCAGTTATGTTATGTGATGATGCACTTTATAACGAAGTAGCCACAGTGGAAGATAATTTTAAGATTGATGGTGAAGAACAAAAACTTGTCAACTCTTTTAAAAATGTTTTTTGTGACAAATTGGGGAGGTTAAAGAGTTTCTCACACAAGATCGTCCTAAAAGACAATGCTATACCGGTGAAACAAAAAATAAGGGGTGTACCTATTAGTGTGAGACAAGAACTAAAAGACATGTTAAAAGAATTGTCAGATGAGGGAATAATTGAAACTATTGAGTCAGCGGAGTGGGTTTCCCCCATAGTTTTGGTCCGCAAGGCTGATCAAAAATTAAGAGTGTGTGTAGACCTCAGGGCTATAAATGCCAATATTGTCATAGACTGTCACCCTTTACCCAATATCAACGAAGTAGTATCAATGTTTGAAGGTGCAAAAATATTTTCAACGTTAGATTTGCGTTCAGCGTACCATCAGATTGAACTTAAAGAGGAATCTAAGAAACTGACAGCATTTATTACACCATTTGGTTTATATCAATACACTAGAATGCCTTTTGGGCTGGCGTCAGCCGCGTCAGTTTTCCAAAGAGTCATGTTTATGATTTTCAGAGATTTAGATGAATATGTTAAGTGCTTTCAGGACGATATTCTGATTTTTTCAAGGAATGAAAATGACCATGTAGGACATCTCTATGAAGTTTGCAAAAGGTTGGAAGATCATGGTCTTACCTTAAAAGCCCACAAATGTAAACTGTTCCAACGTTCAGTTGAATATCTAGGACATACCTTATCTGGAGATGGAATTATTCCCAAGAAAAATAATGTTGATGCCATACTCAAAGCACCATCACCTGTTAATAGAGATCAATTACTGTCATTCACAGGAATGTGTGAATACTATAGCAAATTTGTGCAAGGTTTTGCTACCAAAATGGAACCGCTGCGAAGTTTGTTGAGACAGAATGTGATGTATGTCTGGTCTAAGGAACAACAGGAGGCTTTTGAGTCAATAAAAAGGGATATTGTCAATGCCCCCACATTGAAACCTTTCAGGATGAAGAAAGAATGTGTTATAACTGTAGATGCGAGTCTATATGGACTAGGGGGTGTTCTGTCACAGAGAGAAGGAAAAGAGGAGTGGAACGTAGCCTTTGCTTCTCGCACACTAAATGACTGTGAAAGGAGGTATGCAGTGATCGAGAGGGAGCTCCTTGCATGTGTGTGGGCTGTTGAACATTTTCGTTTGTATGTCTGGGGCTGTAGATTTATTCTGCGAACGGATCATAAGCCGTTAGTTAATATTCTATCTACTGGTGGTGGATGGAATTCGACTGCCAGAATTGCAAGATTGTCATCCAAGTTACAGGAGTATAATTTCAGTACGGAATATATCCCAGAAAAAAAAAATGTCACAGCGGATTTTCTTTCTCAACTTCCATGTAAACAAGATGGTATTGATGTTATTAGAGAGTTTGATTTTTCTGTATCTATTACTGATGTATTGGGTGATCAGTTTCAAGAGATTACTGAGGAGATGTGGAATAAGTGCATTAGTGAAGACGATAAGTGGAGCACCCTCAAAAAATTTGTGATGGAGGGTTGGCCCAAGAAAAATGTGATTATGGAGGAGTTATTGCCTTTTGCTAAGGTTGCAGATGAGTTGGAAATGGAGAATGAATTTTTGTTTAAAGCTGGCAAATGTGTTCCACCGCAGGGTATACATGACATGATTCTCAAATTGGCTCACAAGACACACCCAGGTATATCGTCCATGAAGAGATTGATAAGGACCTTTTTTTGGTGGCCAGGAATGGATGCGTTCATTGACAGAACTGTAAGGGAATGTACTGAGTGTATATCTAGTGAAAAGATGCTTAGAACTAATGTTCCACCTTTAAAGGTGACAAAATGGCCAGAGGTGCCTTGGAAAAAATTAGCTTTCGACATTGCGGGACCTTTCAAGAACTTACCAGAGAATTCACGTTTTGCATTGGTGTTAATTGATTTCCATTCCAAGTGGCCAGAGGTGAAATTTGTTCCCTCTGCCACCACTAATGCTGTTATTTTGTTTTTCAAGGAGATTTTTGCTCGAGAAGGCTGCCCTTCTGTTCTTGTAACGGACAATGGTGTCCAGTTGAAATCATTAGAGATGGAAAACTTTCTGAAGGGACATGGTATTGTGCACAAATGTACATCTTTGTATGAACCGCATGAGAATGGTCAAGTAGAAAGGTTCAATAGGGTGTTGAAATCTTATGTCGCTGATGTCATTAATACACGTGGAGAATGGTTGAGTGAGTTGAGAGAGAGGTTGTGGGTTTATCGAATAACGCCCCATTCCACGACTGGAATTATGCCTTTCAAATTATTGAAGGGTAGAGATCCAGCCTCCAAAATTTGTCCATGGTGGCTTATGGATAAATGTCAAGACAAATTATCAACTAGGGAATGTGTACATGATACGGCTAAAAGAGTTGAAGAGAAACAGAACAAGACCATGTGTTGGTACAACAAAAAATGGAATGTCAAAATGCATGATTTTGTTGTAGGGGATTGGGTGCGAATTAAGAAACCTGGTTTAATGACTAAAGGTTCCTCTAAGTTTGGTAGACCTATACAAGTAAAAAAAAGTGTTCTCTAATTCTGTTATTACTCAGGATGGTAAGTTATGGAACACTAAAAGAATTGCAAAATGTAACCATGCTGCTCATGGTGCCTGTGCTAAGAATTTACCGTGTTCTGATATTTCAGGGCAGGGTAATCAAGACACCATCGCCTCAAGGATCAAACGTGATGTGCGGGTTACCAATAGACCTTTAAAATATAGAGACTATGTTTAGTGTATCTTTGTTATGGAAAAGGGGGATGTGTTACATCCTGTCTTTCCTTTTCTTATTAATTATTTATTTATGCTTGTATGACATCACTCTGTTCTACTGATGTCTTCCCTGCATGTTATGTTATGATTCCAACCTCACCTGTATTCTAGAAGGTTTAAGTGTAATGAAGCAGTTGTACCTTGGATTTTGATCTGTGTACTTGCTGATGCTGTGCTGGACATTAAACCTACCTATTTCTACAAATGCTTCCTGATTAATTTCAACACAGGGCTTGGCAGTTCGGACTGGACTTTTCCCATGAGGCAAAGGGTCAGAGCTGATTTGCATATAGCCAGTGTCTAACCTAGGGTGGTGTGGAGTGAAAAAAACGATGGATTTAGGCCCAGATCCTTGTACTGGGGTGAATGTATGACATTGTTCTACATTCTGTCCATCAACTGTGTTTTTTGTAATTTTCACTTAAATAAGTGTGCACCATATATTAAGCCAGCCTCCTACAATATCATTCCATTTCCTCTGGTGTTTGGATGAGTCAATATCTTAGTGGACTGGGTAATTGTTAATGGGTGGACTGGAGGCTGGCTAAGGGCTGGGTGGGCCTCATCCCTAGCTTACAAGCTAGACAACTCCAAAGTTCAGATCAGAGGCAAGGACGTTCATGGGCTTTTAGACCAGAGAGTGGTTCATTGTTGAAACATCAGAACATCAATTACTCATAACAGTATCCCACATCAAACACAGGGACATCTATAAGGGTTGGTATTGGTAATCGCTGGTACCCTTGCCGTACCCTTTGGTACCTCAGACACAGCCATTGCTGGCCTGGTCTCCGGGTCATAAAGAAAATCCCAGGATCAGAAAATGTACAGGTTCCT
Source organism: Lissotriton helveticus (assembly GCF_964261635.1). Lineage (NCBI taxonomy): Eukaryota > Metazoa > Chordata > Amphibia > Caudata > Salamandridae > Lissotriton > Lissotriton helveticus. The sequence continues at coordinate 56,099,739 of NC_136069.1, read as the reverse complement.
TTGAGCCAAGTGCAATGACACTAGTTTTCACTACGAGCCACATTTTCACTTCACTGCTGCAAACAGGCGGCGGTTGCGGTGCTAATGGTGGAACAAGGAAGTAACTATGTGATGTCAACATTGGTCTGATGTCACTTCCTCTGAGCGTTTAGGGAACAGACATCCATGTCAATTCTGCTCAGACAGCTCTCAGATGGCTTTAAGTTTTTAGACTTTTAGGGCCAGCTGTACGACCCTTTTTTGTGGCCTCAAACGGGAGATCCTCCCATCTGCAACAGCAAAATAGGGTAATGGCATGTACGAATGATATTTTGCGAGTCACTGACTTGCAAAATAGCATTTGTAACTCTCGCTATTAGGAAGGGGCATCTCTTCCTAATAGCGAGTCACCATGCCATGTACTATTGTTTTGCAACTGCAATTGCGGTCGCAAAACAATAGCAGTTTACCACCTACTTCTAGTAGGTGGTAAACCACTCACGAATGGGAATGGGTCCCCAGGGGACCCCTTCCCTTTTGTGCGTTAGAAAATATTTTTTAAGAGCAGGCAGTAGTCCCAGGAACCACTACCTGCCCTTAAAAAAATGTAACTAAAAGTTTCCCTTTTCTTTTTTAAATGCAGCCCGTTTTCCTTTAGCTGCATTTAAAAACGAAAGTGCTTTAATAAAAAAGCAGTCACAGACATGGTGGTCTGCTGACCCCAGCAGGCCACCATCCCTATGAGTGCTAGCCATTTCCATGGGGTCGCAAATTGCGTCTGCCTCATTAATATTATTCAGGCATGCAATTTGCGACCGAAATAGGAATCGCAAATAGTGTTGTGCATCCCAATTTGCGAGTCGCAAATGCGATGCAATTTGCGAGTCACAAATTGGTGAGTCGTACATCAGGCACTTAGAATCACACAATCATGGACTTCGCAGATTTAAATAAAAATGAACAGGTGGGAAATGAATTGGGAGGAGCGGGAGGTCACTTGCCTCCTCGTTTCTTAGAGCAGCTGCTGGGCAAGCTGAAATAGGGCTGAGGCATGTTTGCATGTCTTTAAATCAGCTACAAAAATATTGCAATACAAATATATTGAAGAAAAAAATTGTAGCTAAATATTTCTGTTTTCTAGCATATAATGTAAATATTGAGATAAAAAGATAGTAACACTATAATACTATAGCATACATATACTATTTAAAAAATAGCAATAGACTACCAAAATACCTATTAAAAACAGTGTACACAAATTATTCAAAGTAATGTAAAACAATCTGTATCTAAACTTAAAATTAAAGAGAAATTATTTAAAAAACAAAAAATGTAAATATATTTTTTTTTTTAAATATAAAAAATGTAAAAGAATAATTTTTAAAAACACATTTATTTAAGAAAGTATGTATACACTTCAGCGCACATTTATTTTACATTAAAATATAAATGACATAAATAGAGTCTAAAATGCATTATTTCTCCTTGTTTTTGCTTTTTAGAAGCACACTGCCATGGATTGCTAATGGGGACACGAGTGAATAGCATGGAGGCACTTTCTCACCTGATCTACAGCGGCGTTTCCTGGATTTCTTTTCACTTCTCGCCGCATCGCCTCGTTAGGCGCAGGGGCATCTGTTGAAGGACCAAGAGCAGGGCGGAACCGGGCGAGTGGTGACAGCGGGGCTGCGAGCGTGCAGGGGACTCCAGTAACCAGGAGTCTCTGCGAGACCATTTTCCACCTTCCGGTCCGCTCTCCCTGCTGCCCCGCCCCCGCCCTTCTGTGGACTCAAAAACTCCCCTCACTTCCTCCTTTGTGGGACACGAGTGAATAGCACGGAGTCACTTTCTCACCTGATCTACAGCGGCGTTTCCTGGATTTCTTTTCACTTCTCGCCGCACCCGCTCCGTGGGTGCCGCATCGCCTCGTTAGGCGCAGGGGCATCTGTTGAAGGACCAAGAGCAGGGCGGAACCGGGCGAGTGGTGACAGCGGGGCTGCGAGCGTGCAGGGGACTCCAGTAACCAGGAGTCCCTGCGAGACCATTTTCCACCTTCCGGTCTGCTCTCCCTGCTGCCCCGCCCCCCGCCCTTCTGTGGACTCAAAAACTCCTCTCACTTCCTCCTTTGTGGGACACGAGTGAATAGCACGGAGGCACTTTCTCACCTGATCTACAGCGGCGTTTCCTGGATTTCTTTTCACTTCTCGCCGCACCCGCTCCGCGGGTGCCGCATCGCCTCATTAGGCGCAGGGGCATCTGTTGAAGGACCAAGAGCAGGGCGGAACCGGGCGAGTGGTGACAGCGGGGCTGCGAGCGTGCAGGGGACTCCAGTAACCAGGAGTCCCTGCGAGACCATTTTCCACCTTCCGGTCCGCTCTCCCTGCTGCCCCGCCCCCCGCCCTTCTGTGGACTCAAAAACTCCCCTCACTTCCTCCTTTGTGGGACACGAGTGAATAGCACGGAGGCACTTTCTCACCTGATCTACAGCGGCGTTTCCTGGATTTCTTTTCACTTCTCGCCGCACCCGCTCCGCGCGTGCCGCATCGCCTCGTTAGGCGCAGGGGCATCTGTTGAAGGACCAAGAGCAGGGCGGAACCGGGCGAGTGGTGACAGCGGGGCTGCGAGCGTGCAGGGGACTCCAGTAACCAGGAGTCCCTGCGAGACCATTTTCCACCTTCCGGTCCGCTCTCCCTGCTGCCCCGCCCCTCGCCCTTCTGTGGACTCAAAAACTCCCCTCACTTCCTCCTTTGTGGGACACGAGTGAATAGCACGGAGTCACTTTCTCACCTGATCTACAGCGGCGTTTCCTGGATTTCTTTTCACTTCTCGCCGCACCCGCTCCGCGGGTGCCGCATCGCCTCGTTAGGCGCAGGGGCATCTGTTGAAGGACCAAGAGCAGGGCGGAACCGGGCGAGTGGTGACAGCGGGGCTGCGAGCGTGCAGGGGACTCCAGTAACCAGGAGTCCCTGCGAGACCATTTTCCACCTTCCGGTCCGCTCTCCCTGCTGCCCCGCCCCCCGCCCTTCACGCCCTCCTATATCTTGTTACACTCCTCCCGCAGCGCGGGACGCAGCTCGGGGCGAAGACTGGGCTAAGAGCGGGCCGTTTGAGGCCGTTCGAGTACGGAGAGGACTGGACTGGCCCATCCCCCTGTGCTTTTCCTTTTGGCATTTGGTTTATATTTTTGATTTACTATTGTATATTAGGGGTGTTTTTATTCCATTGTGTTAGATATGTGTACTCGGGCAACACGTAGTAGGGTGACCAAGGGTGGGCTGCAAACAAATGGCCCAATGGATGATTTTATCACCCGCACTAACTTAGCCATTGATCAAGAAATAACTAAATTGCAGACCCGTGTCTCCTTGGACTTGGCCGCTGCTAGGAAATTGTCACTGGATTTTGCTAACTCAAAAAAATCCTCCTTGGGCCACATAGCAACAGCTGTAACTCCGGAGCGCCCGACCATCCCGCACTGCATAATTACGCAGGCAGATGTTCATAATAGCCCATCTACACTTTCTTCACCTCTATCTATGTGTCCCGCTTCTCTGTCGGATAACCTGAACTTATCTTCTGCCACTCCCAGTCAGTTAGCCACTAATTCCCCCTCTTTGATGTCCTTTGGGATACCTGTATCTAATAACACTAAAGGTAAACTACCCAAAAGGAAACGCAATTCTAGGTCTGCTTACTCTCGTAAGAAATCTAAAATTGCTGTGGCGTACCAGTTTAATGTGGGTAACACACATATGATTAATGCTATAGGAGGTTGTGACTCTCCGAATGGGGCACTAACAGAGGTAGCTGAAGAGGGTATTGCCGATGTATCTGTTAACACAATTGCTGAGGGTGATGGTAAACATTGCGAGGGACAAGAAGATGGGGAGGTGGAATTTATAGGCATGGTTTGGGAAACATTAAAGAAGCTTCTTTCTCCCTTAGACCTGAGACTATCACGTATTGAAAATAATTTGTTGGAGATGGAGAAGAGTATCATAGCCTTGGCTACTCTTGGCTTGCGTGGACTAGAACACCAAGGTCTCTTAGAGGAAGATCTAGCCCCACATGCCGTCCAACCACCATATTCATTACCTGCTATGGTACGGCCAGTTCCAAAACCACGAAGCATAGGTGTGGATCGAAAATCTGTTGACCTTACATCTACTCACCTAAAGCCCCCCATCACCCAACCTCCTGTAAATTCCAATGCTAGCGCTCTCCCTAGACCAATTGCCAGCAAAGCTGTTTATCAACCAACCCAGGGCCCACGTAGTAAGAACAATTTTCGAGGGGGTTATATTGATCTCCCCCCGGAGGCCAATGAGTATGTGGTTGTGTTGACGGGGGTTCCTCAACTTGGAAATGACCAGCACGAGACTGACTGGTCCTTGAAGAATAAGACCATGCACTGGCTTAACGTGAATAGACCGATTCCAAACGGTCGGAGAAGCAGAGTCCTAATGGTCCGTCGAGTTCCATGGGTGGGTCCCTCATGGAAATCTAGCCCGGGGGATTGTATAGTGGTAACATTTGAGGACCCATATACGGCGCACCACATTTGCTCTTGGGCTACTGATGGTGAAGGTTCACCTATTGTACCTAGGCCACTGTCTTTTTTCTATCCCCCGCGCAGTACGCGCACGCAGGATGGCGAATGGTCTCTGGTACGCCACCGGCCACGGAGGAGGCTCTCAAATAAAGACAAAGACCGAGATCTATCGAGACGTTGGTTAGGGCTCCCTAATATGAATAGGTTCGACTGTCTCGAGGATGTTGACTGACGTCTAAGGCTATCTGTTTCCTCAGTCCCTAAAAAGGCCCTCTCACGTATGGGGTCCTCAAATCACTTTTCTCGGTTGCCTGACTTTGAGGACACCAACTCTTCTACATGTACACAACTTATGTTAAATCCCCCGCACAACGAGGGTGCTTTGAACTCCTCAAATAATTTAGGAACTCATGCAGCAGTTCAGGACCTAGATGTTACTCCTATGTTACCAGTGTCACCACATCGAATGGCCCCATCGGATGGCATGCGACCCAACGTAACCAGGGCCGTTTTTCGAGTCCAGAATGAGCCCCCCAAAGACAAAACGTCGCTGTTGCAACAGCGCTAGGAATTGAGCCTGATCCCGTTTCATTAGCCAGGTTGCCGAGAGAGGTTACCCCTGGTAGAACTCAGATAAAGATCCTATGTTGGAATGTGGCAGGGCTTGCCCGTAACTTTGACATCCCAGAGTGGAATTCTTTTTTGGATCCTTTTAGCATTTGTCTCCTACAGGAAACTTGGTGCCTAGAACCTAGACACAGGGTAGGCTTTACAACCTACTTCGTTCCAGCCACCCAACAACCAGGCAGTAAAGGTCGCCCGTCTGGCGGCCTACTTATTTGGGTCAGTATTGCCCTGGGTCTTAGTGTCAATCATAAATTCACCCAATCTCCCGATCTCCAGAGACTAACTATACAGTGCCAGGGGGGTAGGAAGTTAGAATTGTTCAACCTCTATCTAAGGGGGGCCAGAGGAGGGGTATCAACGTTAGCTTCAACAGGACTAAATAGCGAACTTGAATCCTGTAACATTAACTCCTATGTAATCCTTGCAGGCGACTTTAACTGCTGCTATGAGCCTCTGGCTAGTGGGGATATACTGGATAACTGGGAAGATGACACAAGGAGAGGTATCCCCACGCTCGCCTTAGACCCAATCCAAAAATGGACGCAGAGTGCAATTGAAATTAATTCTCTCTGCATGGAACACGCCCTGAGAGCAACAAATGGGTGCTCCAACTCAGATCTAAGGGGAGCGCACACCTATAATAGGCTGGGACATACCTCCAGAATAGACTATATTATGCTGAACTACAACTTATGGCCTTTCCACCAAGATATGGAAGTCATTTCTTCTTGTGACAGTGATCACAACCCCTTGTCTCTAACTATTACTCCACCGTGGCAGGGCGGGAACCAGGTCAAGTCCGCCCCTGCATGGAAATCATCCCATGAACTTGTTCCCTCCAATTGTGGCAGGCGACTAAAATGGGCGAAAGTAGCAGCGGATGAGGGCAGGATGGAACAAGCGAAGATCATAATGGTAGCTATGAGGTCGAGCCTAGATGCTCCGGAAAAAACTGACCTTACTGCCCTAGCGTCCTTTACAGATACCATCTCGGCCCTAAGTGAGTTGTTCATCATTCCACAAAATAGGGTAAGGGTCGGGATGAGAAGTGTCTCTAAACTGAGAGACAAATGGTACTCTGCACAATGTCGGGTCGCTAAAACGGATCTCATTCTTGCAGTGAAATCCAAAGATCCAGGGAAAATTAGACTTGCCAGGAAACTCTATAAAAAAACTATAGCTTTTGCCAAGGAAGCATATGATACCGTCTTCTGGAGTGATCTAATGAAGGCGAGTTCTAAGAAAGACTCTAAGGGGTTTTGGGATCTGATGAGAGCCAGGGATAAGCCCAATGATGTACAATTGAACTGCAACATCTCAGGGGAGGCTTGGTTTGCCCACTTCTCGAAGCTATATTCTATCCCCCTAGTTCTACAATCTAGCATTGATTTCCTACCAAGATTGCCGGTTACCACCGCAATTATTGATTATCCTTTTAGTGCCAACGAAGTAGAAGGGGCAATTAGGTCCCTTGTTATAAACAAAGCTGCTGGCCCGGATGGCGTTTCTGGCGATCTGTTGAAGGAAAACATACGTGAGTGGAGTAGACTAATTGCTTCACTCCTGAATGAGGCTGTTTTGGGAGGTTGCCTACCTGACTCGTGGAGGGGTGCTGAAGTCGTCCCGATTTTTAAGAAAGGCTGTCGGGACGACCCAGCCAATTACCGTCCAATCAGTCTGCTCGACTCGACACAAAAAGTAGCAGGCAAAGTAATCTTAGGCAGGATTCTCCAATGGGTTGAAGACAATCAGATACTATCAGATTTCCAGGCCGGATTTAGATCTGGAACGGGTACAATTGAGCAGACATTTCGCTTTCTAATGGTGTATTGGAAAGTGGTCGTATTGGGCAAGGGTAGCTTGTATTTAATTTTCATCGACTTACGAACTGCCTTTGACCTGGTCCCACGAGCCCACTTGTGGAATGTCCTGGAAGGGTTGGGTATCCCCCCTTATCTGTTGGGTTTGCTTATTAAGCTCCACGAGCGGAACTTTGCTCAGATTAGGTGGGGTGATCAGGGGCAAAAAACTACTCGCATCCCTGTAGATAGGGGTGTCCGCCAGGGATGTGTCCTAGCCCCCACTCTGTTTTCACTCTACGTAAACGGAGTGGTTGAGCATCTTCTTCAACAACCAACAGATGCACCCTCCCTGGCTGGTAGGAAAATACCTACGCTCCTATTTGCAGATGACACCCTCCTAATCTCTAAGACTCCTGCTGGTATACAAAAGTTGCTTTCTAGTTTCAAGGATTTTTGTGATATCAGGGGCCTAGCTATTAATATAAGCAAAACCAAATTCCTTGTTCTGAACCCTACCAGGAAATCCGTCATCCCCCCCGTCTTAGATTCTGTCCCCCTTGATAGGGTTAAGGAGTTTGACTATTTGGGCATAAGAATCTGTGACTAGATGAACTGGAAGGCCCACCATCAAAAAATCTTTTTGATTCACAAGAGGGTTACAGGGGCCCTGCTAAAAGAACAACGCGCCTCATTCCTTAAACCCATCGGGGCGCTTCTAGACATATACAGGGCAAGGGTGGTGAGCGCTGCATTATATGGTGCGGAATTGTGGGGTGTGCAGAGAGTCAACACTTTAACTAGTCTCGAAAACAACTTTCATAAGGATCTTATGAAGTTGCCTCACAGTACCCCCACACTCCCTCTCCTGCTTGATGCAGGCACACGCCCAATAAGTGAGCAAGCTAGGCTACGTCCCCTCTTATTATGGGCCCGGATATGGAATGTTACAGAATTATGCAGCTATGCTGATGCCCTAAGAGAACTCCTCGCTCTACCTGGTTGGCACAAGGTTGGCTGGCTTAGGGAAGTCAAGCGGCTTCTCCATGAATTGGGTTTAGGAGACGCCTGGGTCAACAGAACAGCCCCTTCAAAGCAGCTGCTTAAGAAATTATATTGGGCATGGGCGAGTAATGTGAGAATGAGCAATTCCAATCTTTGTAGATCAGCTGTTGAGTTTTTAGCAATCAAGGAGCTCCCTTATAGAGAACCCTACCTGGACTTGATCCATAATCCGTGGGACAGATCACTGTATTTTAGATTTAGGGTGGGAGTTCTTCCTTTAGGGCAGCTAACCTCTAGTTGGAAGCCTCCTTTACAAACTACACCATTTTGCCCTTTTTGTGATCTAAAGGTTGAATCCACTGCCCACCTGTTGTTTGAGTGTCCCGCTTATGTAGTTCCCAGGTCCAGATGGCTGAAACCATTATGTAGGAGCCTTGGCACTAGATCACATCTGGAGGCTATACGTATACTAAGATCGGATGCTCGTCCTCTGTTCGCCTGCTGTCTGGCCAAATTTCTGGGCTGGGCTTGGCGGTTAAGAACTGCAAAGAAACTTTTGCTCCAGTAAAATGCCCTGGTGGAAACTGCATCTATTTTGATTTTATGTTAGGCAAATAGTTTATTATATGGCTTATTATTGTCTTGTAGATCTTATATAATGTGTACTGTCTGATTTGTATGCATTTTTACTATTGCTGTATTGTAATGCTTTTATGATATGTAAATATATCGAAATAAAGCTACACTACTACTACTGCTAATGTACAGGAAGGTCCACCTTTCTGTACATAAACTATCTGTAAAAGAAATGCCATTTTGTGACTTTCATATGTGCTGCATGAAGCAGCACACTTAAAAGTGACAAAATGGCATTTTAGGATTGTTTATGTGCAGGAAGGGACACCTTCCTACACATAAACAATACTCCCCGGCACGCAGACATCATTACACTATGGTGCAAGGGCGCCTGTGTTGGCGTTACACTGCTATGTGTAGCACCAGCGCAGCGGGAAACGCTAGGCTGAGACATATCCTTGTAAGTATGGTGCAGCCTTGCATTTCAGAAGTGGCAGAGTGAGGCGTTAAGTCATGACGGCTAACGCATCACTCCGCCACTTCTTCGTACATATGCTCCTTAGTTTCCACAACCAACAGTAATTTCCAGCATAAAACATTAGACAGCACATATCCACAACTCAGATAAACTCTACTGACCTTAACAGAGGTTATTTTCATTGAGATGGAGACAAGAGTTTCCACCTTTAGCTATGTTACGCCTATTTGTATTAAGAAGCACAAGGGAACCCTACTCACAAGGAACCAGGGTAGTAATTGTATGTCAAGAAACAGTGGTTCATGTGGCAAGCAATTATATAAAATTCGCTCAGGTAACGTCTTGGCCCTTCATTCCCTTATATGAAACACGCACGCTCCCCTTCATTGGAAGCTGATGACACTCTCCCCTTTAAAATTTTCAGATGTCCCTACATCATTAGGTCCTGAAGAGACCCCACACCCGCAGAGGGGTCGAAACGCCGTCGACTAAAAAGAGGAATGAATCACCACACCAGCATTGTTTATTGGATACATTGTTTGGATAAATAACCATTATTTTTCATTGACCGTTTCTCGTATGAAGGAAACCAAATTGTATATATCACTGTTGTCACAAGTTCGCTCCTTTTTTTGTTTTTTGGTTCCAATACACACTGGGGACACAAAGCACTATTTCTTTGTATATATGTGAAAACTATTTGAAGAACTGTTATAAAATGTAAATATTCAACCAAACCGGATTTGGTCCCCTCTCTGTCTGACATCCACACAATCTACTTTTGAATGCCATTGCGCAGTATATATATCATTTATTTTATATAATTGCTTGCCACATGAACCACTGTTTCTTGACATACAATGCCTATTTGTATAGTACACTAATCCCCGTGAGGGTTTCCAGGCGCTTCAAGGTAGGTAGGCTGTGGACTTGCAGGTGAGATTCAGCCTCTTGCGGAATCCAGAAGTGATACGGAGGCTCTGAGGTGCTGTGGTAGGTTTTTCCAGGCTTTCGGGGAGATGTGAGAGAAGCAGTCACCTTCTGTTCTGTTTTTGTGTCTGCAGGGTATGTGTGCCACTGAGAGTCCTGAGAGCAACACCAGCGCCTAGAGACCCTCACGCATAATTTGTCATACTTTATAAATGCTTGATTGATTGATAGACTACCTCATGGGAGGAAAGGTGCCCCCCAGAACTCTTTGTCTGATTCATGTTCTCTCCCATGCCTGGCTCTACCTGGCCTGCTAACACCTGTGGGCAGGGAGGGAAATCATTGGCTCCTTGGCATAGATCAGGGGTCATCCAACAAACGTGCCCTTCAACCAGAGCCTCTAGTCCTACCTCATATGTGCACACACACGCCAGCTCAGCTTCAGGATACTCTGATGGGTGAAAGCGCGCTTTACAAATTCACATAACAACTTTATATAAATATTGTTAGCCTAAATGGCCACTGTGGTACTACGTGGACTACTTGTGTCCATCAGTCTTGTAGGCTACATTCTGTCCTGGTGGGCCAGGCCCATAGGATGCACTGCAGCAGAGCCAGGGATCGAGTCGCAAGTAATGCATGGTTCAGTGCTTAATTTGAGCCGGTGGTTTGCGGTGTTCGGCACAGGCACATAATTGTCAACACTGATGCTTGTAACAGTCTGCCACTTGGTGGCGCTGTTTTTCTAATTTAGAGATTAGCACAGCAACAGTTGTTTACTAATTCAATAAAATGACTATTGACTGCCACCCAAGCCATTCTTATAACTTTGGGGGCCTGGAATAGGCTGAATTGTCACACTTGTGGGATGATTAGTAATTGTGTTGGTACTGTCATTGGCAGCGCTGGAAGGTGTAATGTGAGGTGCAAGCTGCAGTGGCCTCCTGATGCGGGCCCTGTCACTTTACAAGTAAGCATTGGCATGGTTCCATGTTACAGCACTGGGCCCCCGGTGATGGTCAAAGGTGGTTGGAGGCGGTTGTGATCAGCCACCACCATGGCATCGCTGCAGCCCTGTGTGAGACCCATGAGTTCAGACCCTCTCTTCCCTCCTGCCGGCAGCTTTGGAGAAGGCCGGACTGCCCCCTGCCTCCCTTGAAAGGACCTGCAGGTGTCTGTGAGGTGGGTGCAGCCGGTCGAGGACGCGGAGATGCATAGCTGAGGGGCAGTTCATCTCCCCCGCAGGCAGCTCAAGCCCAACCCATTAGGGGGGCTCTCAGTACACAGCCCTAAGTGTGTCAAAATATAAATATTTGAGCATGAAGAAATCATGTACTTGTGTACCCAACAGTCCTTCCTGATTCTGGCAATAGAAGGTCAACCAAATTATAGTCACCCTGCAAAGAAAAGGCGTGATGGACCCAGCGGAGTCCCAGGGGCTGAAATGAATGACAGAGGTGGGCTGGGGTGTAGGGGAATTATGTGTGTCTGGAGTGATGTAGTGAGCCATCCACCATGCTATCTGCTGTTTATTATCAAATTCCTTGAGCAACAACCTCCTCGCCCCCCACCCCCTGTTGTCCTGCTCTGATCATCAAACCCAGCATCAATGGTGCTCCAACATCTGTGTGGTGGGGGCTGAACCTGCCTCCCTGTAGCCCTGTGGGACCTTCCTGCCTCTGGTGATTGAAGGATGCTCAAGCCAGGACCTCCTCCAGGTCACTCCCCTTCCTGTGATGTGTCTCATCTGGCCTCAGAGCCCAACCTGGCTCATGGCCTAGCTCCAGCTGCTCGTCCGCCTTCCATCTCCTCCCATTTGAGCATCTTCAGCTTCCGTCAGACATGGCATGAAACACATGTGGCCAGTTCATTTTGCCCCGGTCTCGTCTACCCCCAGTTTGCTTAATGTCTCTTTCTCGCTGTTCCATCCTCGGCATTTTGCTCATTGCTGCCACGTCAGAGGTTCTCCACCATTTCTTTAGGTACAGTACTGGGGTGTCTGGGCAGGTACTGATGGACCACAACGGAGATATTCAGGCATCTCCCCCTCCCACGTCTCATTCCATCGGTGCAGCTGCTTAAGGCTAGTTGTCTCAACCTGAATGGCAGAAAGAGGGGCCTGCTGAGCCCATAAGACATACCCCAGAGAAGGATTAATGATTGGAAGAGGTGCCTTTATATGATATGGTGATTGGTGGTAAGAGATAAAGTACCCCCCTGCCGTACATTATAAGGATATTGCACGCCACCAAGGAATTATCTCTCTCTCTCTCTCTGTCAGTCAGTCAGTCTCTCTGTCAGTCAGTCAGTCTCTCTCTGTCTCTAAGTCAGTCTCTCTATCAGTCTCTCTCTCCGTTAGTCAGTCTCTCTCTCAGTCAGTCTCTCTCTCAGTCAGTCTCAGTCAGTCAGTCTCTCTCTCTCTCCACAGTCAGTCTCTCTCACTCTCTGTTAGTCTCTCTCTCTCTCTCTGTCAGTATCTTTCACTCTCGCTGTCAGTCTCTCTCTCTCTCCCCGTCAGCCAATCTCTCGCTCTCTTAGTCAGTCCGTCTCTCACTTTCTTAGTCAGTCTCTCTCCCTCTTAGTCAGTCAGTCACTCTCTTAGTCAGTCAGTCTCTCTCTCTGTCAGTGTCTCTCTCTGTCTCTCTCTCTCACTCCGTCTCTCTCTCGCTCTCTGTCAGTCAGTCTCTCTCTCCCTCAGTCAGTCAGTCAGTCAGTCAGTCTTTCTCCCGCAGTCCGTCTCTCTCTCTCTCTCTCTCTCTCTCTCTCTCTCTCAGTCAGTCTCAGTCAGTCAGTCTCTCTCTTAGTCAGTCAGTCTTTCTCTCTCCCCCTGTCAGTCTCTCTCTCTCTCTCTCTGTCAGTCTCTCTCTCTCTGTCAGTCTCTCTCTCTTAGTCAGTCTCTCTCTCAGTCAGTCAGTCTCTCACTGTCAGTGTCTCTCTCTGTCTCTTTCTCTCAGTCCGTCTCTCTCAGTCAGTCAGTCTCTCTCTCGATCAATCAGTCAGTCAGTCTTTCTCCCTCAGCCAGTCAGTCAGTATCTCTCTCTCTCTCTCTCTCTCTCTCTGTCAGTCTCTCTCTCTTAGTCAGTCTCTCTCTCTTTCTCAGTCAGTCTCTCTCTGTCAGTCAGTCAGTCAGTATCTCTCTCTCAGTCAGTCAGTCTCTCTCTCTGTCAGTCTCTTTCTCTGTCTGTCAGTCAGTCTCTCTCTGACAGTCAGTCTCTCTCTGTCAGTCAGTCAGCCAGTCAGTCCCTCTCTGTCATTCTCTCTAAGTCAGTCTCAGTGAGTCGGTCTCTCTCTCTAAGTCAGTCAGTGTCTCTCTCTAAGTCAGTCAGTCTCTGTCAGTCTCTCTCTCTCTCCCTCAGTCAGTCAGTCAGTATCTCTCTCTCTCTCTCTCTCTCTCTCTCAGTCTCTCTCCCAGTCAGTCAGTCTCTCTGTCTAAGTCAGTCAGTGTCTCTCTCTTTGTCAGTCTCTCTTTCTGTCAATCAATCAGTCCATTTGTAAAGCGCGCTACTTACCCATGAGGGTTTCAAGGCGCTGAGGGGAGGGGGGGTGCTGCTACTGCTCAAAGAGCCAGGTCTTGAGGAGTCTTCTGAAGGTGAGTAGGTCTTGTGTCTGTCGTATGTGGGTAGGGAGGGTGTTCCAGGTCTTGGCGGCGAGGAAGGAGAAGGATCTTCCGCCAGAGGTTGTTCGACGAATGCGGGGGACGGCAGCGAGGCTGGCGGAGCGGAGCTGGCGGGCGGGGGTTTAAAAGTTGAGTCTGTTGTTCAGGTAGGCTGGTCTGGTGTTGTGGAGTGCTTTGTGTGCATGGGTGTTGAGCTTGAAGGTGATCCTCTTGTTGACAGGGAGTCAGTGCAGCTCTTTTAGGTGGGAGGTGATGTGGCTGCGGCGGGGGACGTTGAGGATCAGTCGGGCGGAGGCGTTTTGAATGTGTTGCAGTCGTTGCAGGTGTTTGGCCGGGATTCCTGCATAGAGTGCATTGCCGTAGTCCAGTCTGCTGCTGACGAGGGCTTGGGTCACTGTTCTTCTAGTTTCGGTTGGGATCCACTTGTAGATCCTGCCAAACATGAGGAGGGTTTTGTAGCAGGAGGAGGAGATAGCGTTGGACTGCTTCGACATGGAGAGGGCGAAGTCGAGGATGAATCCTAGGTTGCGTGCGTGGTCCGTGGGTGTTGGAGCTGTTCCCAGTGTAGACGGCCACCAGGAGTCATCCCATGCAGAGGGGGTGGGGCCTAGGATGAGGACCTCTGTCTTGTTCGAGGTCAGTTTCAGACGTCTGCTCCTCATCCACTTGGCGACGGCCTTCATTCCCTCGTGGAGGTTGGTTTTAGCGGTGTGCGGGTCCTTGGTGAGGGAGAGGATGAGCTGGGTGTCAGTCTCTCTCTCTCTCCCTCAGTCAGTCAGTCTCTCTCTCTCTCTCTCTCTCTCTCTCTGTCAGTCTCTCTCTCTGTCAGTCAGTCTCCCTCTCTCTCTCAATCAGTCTCTCTCTGTCAGTCAGTCAGTATCTCTCTCTCAGTCAGTCTCTCTCTCTGTCAGTCTCTTTTTCTGTCTGTCAGTCAGTCTCTTTCTGTCACTCAGTCAGTCTCTCTCTGTCAGTGAGTCTCTCTCTGTCAGCCAGTCAGTCTCTCGCTGTCAGTCTGTCAGTCAGTCTCTCTCTTAGTCATTCTCTCTCAGTCAGTCTCTTTAAGTCAGTCAGTGTCTTTCTCTAAGTCAGTCTCTCTCTGTCAGTCTCTCTCTTTCTGTCAGTCAGTCTCTCTCTTGCTTAGTCATTCAGTCTTTCTCTCCCATTCAGTTTCTCTCTCTCTGTCAGTCTCTTTTTCTTTCTGTCAGTCAGTCTTTCTCTGTCAGTCAGTCAGTCTCCCTCTGTCAGTCAGTCTCCCTCTGTTAGTCGATCAGTCTCTCGCTGTCAGTATGTCAGTCAGTCTCTCTCCTTCTGTCAGACAGCCTCTCTCTCTCTACCTCAGTCAGTCAGTCAGTCACTCTCTCTCTACTCTCTCTCCACTGTCTTTCTCTCCCCACTCTCTCTCTACCTCTCTCTCTCTCTCTTTCCTCTCTCTCTCCACTTTCACTCTCTTTCTGGAGGGCCATGGGTACATTACCTGCAAGGTCCGCGGGCCGCCAGGGTAGGCCTGCCGGGCCGCTGGCGCCCGCGGGCCGTACTATGAGTACCGAGGCTTTCAATGTCTTTACTTTTCATGTACAGCACAGGGTGTTTTATTCTTTATAAAATGTGGTTACACCATCACCCTTCCCTCAAAAAGATTAAACCCTTCGTGGCTCACTCCTTCATATGAAGTAGATAATATGTTTGCAGAGAAGTAGAATAAATGTGCACTCTCTAGTGCAAACGCAAACACACCAATCTACAGCTAGTACTTTGTAATAATAATAGAAGCTATTTAATGAATGTGGCTTTCGTGGTAACTTTCAGAAGAGATTCCTGCTTTTGTGTGCTGATTTCTAGGAGACCAAAATGAAACATCATGCCATAAACCTCTCCTCTCTGCTAATGACTGCTCATTTTCAGGGGATAATAGCTCAGAGGAGTTGAAAAGCGAATTATGCTGTTAGGGCCCGATTCACAGAATGACCTTAAGACTAAATCCCAAACTTACTACTATTTGGTATTCACAGAATGCACTTACTACTTTCGTGATTCACAGAATGAACTTACTACTTTCGGTATTCACAGAATAGATTTAAGACTACTAACTTTATGTCCGCACTCGGGCTGGAAATTCCAGGCCGGAGGCGGAGCTTCCGGCTTGGGGGCAGAGCTTCCGGCCTGGAGGCGAAGCTTCCGGCCCAGAGGTGGAGCTTGCGGCCCAGAGGTGGACATTTCAGCCATGGCTAAATCCCCACCTCCGAGCCGGAAGTTCCGCCTCCGGGCCGGAAAACTCCGCCTCCGGGCTGGAAATTCCGGCCCGAGTGCGGACGTAAAGTTAGTAGTCTTAAATCTATTCTGTGAATCCCGAAAGTAGTAAATTCATTCTGTGAATCCCGAAAGTAGTAAGTGCATTCTGTGAATCCCGAAAGTAGTAAATTCACTCTGTGAATTCCGAAAGTAGTAAGTGCAATCTGTGAATACCAAATAGTAGTAAGTTTAGGAGTGAGTCTTAAGTTCATTCTGTGAATCGGGCCCTTATTGTTCAAACTATGGTTGCAATTCTGCTCCATGACCCGTCTACCCCACTGTCTGCTGGCTCTGACAGCAGGCATTATGGTCTCACAACTCAACTGTAATAAATTATTACATCATAGTGATGTCACAACTAGATTGTAATAAGATCACAAGAGACACTTTTTGTACATATATTTAAGGTTTCCATGGATGATGTCTGCATTTTTGTCATTCTAGTGATCTTGAATAATATAGATCTCCTCAAGATTGTCTTTACTATTGCACTGATGAAAAAAAAAGCTAGTTAGCAATGTTAAACCAATTTGATTGACGTAATTAACATATTAGAATCACGTATTTTAAAATGTTGTCAAAATTAAATTGTTTTATAACCATTTGTGAGTGAGTGGTATGATTGAGAATTTAACTGATTGTAAAGAACTATCACAAAACACTAAGGGGCAGCTTTATGAAGGCCTTGCGCCGCCGGTGCGTCATTTTTAACATGGGAAAAAGTGACGCACCGGCGGCGCAAGGCCTTCATAAATCTGCCACTAAGTAGGAGTGTTGCTGAGTGAGAACAATATCAGCCTGATTCATCAATCTCCCGTTTTGCGAGCCCCTAATAGCGATTCATAACGAATCGCTATTAAGGACTTGCAAAAAGGGATTCATGTAGGAATTGCATAAAGAAATGCGATTCCTACACATTCCTTATTTGCGATTAGCAAATTGCTAATCGCAAATAAGGAATAACTCCCCATTCATTCCTATGGGCCAAAAGGCCCATAGGAATGAATGGGGAGTATTCCTTATTTGCGATTAGCAATTAGCTAATCCCAAATAAGATAGTGATTTAAAGGGTGCCAGGGGTGTCCAAAGGACACCCTGTATTTACAACAAGGGGTGGTGATGGACAGAGTCTCTGAATTAAGCAGAATACTCTCACCCAGTCAAGAGATCAGGGCTAAATCCAACACCGTTTTTTAGCTCATTGCACCATCCCAGTTTCAGAACCTGGCTGTATGCAAATTAGTCTGTCCCTGGCCCAGTGCATCATGGGAACAGGGCAGACCAGACTACAAAAGCCAATTCTTACACTGGGAAGGAAACAAGCTTCCGGGGACCGGTTTCTGGCATTTCAGCCGTCTTCGGCCCGGCTTGCTTGAATCCTGATGGTGCAATGAGCAAGGGACTCACATCTGAGTATACCCTTCCACGCTTAGGGTGGACAAAAATATTTACAACAAGGGGTGGTGATGGACAGAGTCTCTGAATTAAGCAGAATACTCTCACCCAGTCAAGAGATCAGGGCTAAATCCAACACCGTTTTTTAGCTCATTGCACCATCCCAGTTTCAGAACCTGGCTGTATGCAAATTAGTCTGTCCCTGGCCCAGTGCATCATGGGAACAGGGCAGACCAGACTACAAAAGCCAATTCTTACACTGGGAAGGAAACAAGCTTCCGGGGACCGGTTTCTGGCATTTCAGCCGTCTTCGGCCCGGCTTGCTTGAATCCTGATGGTGCAATGAGCAAGGGACTCACATCTGAGTATACCCTTCCACGCTTGGGGTGGACAAAAATATTTACAACAAGGGGTGGTGATGGACAGAGTCTCTGAATTAAGCAGAATACTCTCACCCAGTCAAGAGATCAGGGCTAAATCCAACACCGTTTTTTAGCTCATTGCACCATCCCAGTTTCAGAACCTGGCTGTATGCAAATTAGTCTGTCCCTGGCCCAGTGCATCATGGGAACAGGGCAGACCAGACTACAAAAGCCAATTCTTACACTGGGAAGGAAACAAGCTTCCGGGGACCGGTTTCTGGCATTTCAGCCGTCTTCGGCCCGGCTTGCTTGAATCCTGATGGTGCAATGAGCAAGGGACTCACATCTGAGTATACCCTTCCACGCTTAGGGTGGACAAAAATATTTACAACAAGGGGTGGTGATGGACAGAGTCTCTGAATTAAGCAGAATACTCTCACCCAGTCAAGAGATCAGGGCTAAATCCAACACCGTTTTTTAGCTCATTGCACCATCCCAGTTTCAGAACCTGGCTGTATGCAAATTAGTCTGTCCCTGGCCCAGTGCATCATGGGAACAGGGCAGACCAGACTACAAAAGCCAATTCTTACACTGGGAAGGAAACAAGCTTCCGGGGACCGGTGTCTGGCATTTCAGCCGTCTTCGGCCCGGCTTGCTTGAATCCTGATGGTGCAATGAGCAAGGGACTCACATCTGAGTATACCCTTCCACGCTTGGGGTGGACAAAAATATTTACAACAAGGGGTGGTGATGGACAGAGTCTCTGAATTAAGCAGAATACTCTCACCCAGTCAAGAGATCAGGGCTAAATCCAACACCGTTTTTTAGCTCATTGCACCATCCCAGTTTCAGAACCTGGCTGTATGCAAATTAGTCTGTCCCTGGCCCAGTGCATCATGGGAACAGGGCAGACCAGACTTCAAAAGCCAATTCTTACACTGGGAAGAAAACAAGCTTCCGGGGACCGGTTTCTGGCATTTCAGCCGTCTTCGGCCCGGCTTGCTTGAATCCTGATGGTGCAATGAGCAAGGGACTCACATCTGAGTATACCCTTCCACGCTTAGGGTGGACAAAAATATTTACAACAAGGGGTGGTGATGGACAGAGTCTCTGAATTAAGCAGAATACTCTCACCCAGTCTAGAGATCAGGGCTGAATCCACCCTGAGGACACCCTGTAGCACCCCTTAAAAGCAAATTGACACAGGTGTTGCGCACACACATGTCCAAAGGACATATGTGTGTGCAACATGCAACTTAGAAAAATGCTTTTAAAAGCATTTTTCTAAGTTTTCGCTATTTACCACGAGGTTTGACCTCGCGGTAAATAACGGGCCGAAATTGCGAATTCGCAATTTTTAAATGGATGATGAATTGCATTTAAGGAATCTCAAATAGAGATTCCTTAAATGTAATTCCTCGCAAAATAGCGAAATCGCTATTACCGATTTTTGCATTTGGGATGATGAATCCCAAATACAAAAATAGCGCTCGCAAAGGGCCAGATTCTCAAAATCTGGCCCTTTGCGAGCCGATTTCGGCTTGATGAATCAGGCTGTATATGCCGTGATATAAGAACCCGAATAAACAAACTACACCGTCGTGAGCAGTAAAAAGGGCTGATCCCCCCCCCCTTGTAGTGCCCGGATTAAAGAGCAATCGATGTGACAATCTCTTCATACGTGCAAACCATGGACGCCCAACAATGTTGCCCCACTCAGGGGGAGGGGAGCGGCTCAAACTATGAAGCCTGGGTAGGTTGTCGCTAGCGAGGGCTAGTAGGCACCTTCCACCCCATGGCGGTAAAAGGCGTGCAGCCCTGAAGTGGGAAGAGCTTCTGACAACCGTCAGTCGTGTCTCAACTTGAAGAGGGGGAAGTGGTATCCTCCTGGAAGAGTGGGGTACACCTACTGTGTACCCAACTCCCACAATGTGCTGTGGAGAAGCAGCCAAAATATGGCGAGCACCTCTGAAGGGACTCGTGATATGGGATTCTCCAACCAGGAAAAGATACCAGGTTTGCCAGAATGATGAAATCAGGAGCAGGTTGACACAGGGATGCTGCCCTGGGTGCTTCAGACACCAGCAGTGAACAGCAGTACACCGCTGTAGGGAGGTTGTGTGCCTAACACATCCCATAGCACATTACATTTTATTGCTGTAATAGTTATTTTAGTGCTGAGCAGAGGCCTCTGTGCGCCAGAGCTCTGTACACAGTCAACACTTGATTTGAAAGCACAAACAAGCTGTATTATTATGTTTTTGTGGAATGTGCAAACACAGTCAAGGAACGTTATGTCTCATCATTGCTTACTTTGTTTCTATTCCTTTTGGGTCTTTGCTTCTCGACTCCCTTCCCTGCTTCCGGTGTTTACACATGCATTCTAGTGCTTTCTTCCGGTTGACCTTTTTAAACTAAGGGCCACTTCCTTTCAGTGTCCGACTTTTATGAGCCTTTTGTATAATTATGGATCCGGTTCTCTCGAGATATTTTTATGACCTGTGCTCTCTGTTCTGAGAGTGCATTTTCCTTCTCCCTAACAAACCTCCCTCATATTACACGTCTGGAAGGATTGCTCTCACTTTTGATGTTGAGCCCTTTTTTATTTACTAGCAGCAGCAGCAGCAGCAGCATAAGTATGTAAAGTTTTTGCAGAGCGCGCGAATGCCAAGGTTTCTTGGCGCTAGCGTCCTGGAGCTGGGCTGGGCATAGTCCTTCCCACAGAAAGAGGTTTAGTGTCAGCTGCTGTGGTGAATTAAAAAGTTATTTGTGAGATATAGGTCTTGGTGTGAATACTCTCAAGATGTTATAAGATTGCTTCATGTGATGACTCTGCCCTGCACTGAGGGGGCATCTTCAGGTGCCCGGTGAGCAGAGGGACTGATAAGGTTTGTGCCATGTTCTTCCACTCTATCAAATGGTGTGATGAGCAAAGATTTCTCAGGAGCACCAGCCAGCAACGTCAAGTGGACCAGACATGATGCAACAGCACCTTTACAGGATGATGGCCAAAGACCTCAGCAGGTGTAAACATGTCCTAAAACCACCAACAAGCGACTTCAAACAGAACAAACATGCTGTAAGTGCACCTTTATAGGATGATGGGCAAAGACCTCAGCAGGTGTAAGCACGTCCTAGGAGCACCAACCAGCGACTTCAAATACAGAATGATGGCCAAAGACCTCAGCAGGTGTAAACACGTCCTAGAACCACCAACCAGCAACTTCAAACACAGAATGATGGCCAAAGACCTCAGCAGGTTTAACCGCGTCCTAGGACCACCAACCAGCAACTTCAAATACAGAATGATGGCCAAAGACCTCAGCAGGTGGAAACACGTCCTAGGACCACCAACCAGCGACTTCAAATACAGAATGATGGCCAAAGACCTCAGCAGGTGTAAAGACGTCCAAGGACCACCAACCAGCAACTTCAAACACAGAATGATGGCCAAAGACCTCAGCAGGTGTAAACACTTTCTAGGACCACCAACCAGCAACTTCAAATACAGAATAATGGCCAAAGACCTCAGCAGGTGAAAACACGTCTTAGGAGCACCAACCAGCAACTTCAAACACAGAATGATGGCCAAAGACCTCAGCAGGTGTAAACACTTTCTAGGACCACCAACCAGCAACTTCAAACACAGAATGATGGCCAAAGACCTCAGCAGGTGTAAACACGTCCAAGGACCACCACCCAACAACTTCAAATACAGAATGATGGCCAAAGACCTCAGCAGGAGTAAACACGTCCAAGGACCACCAACCAATCAATCAATCAGGAGTTTATTAAAGCGCGACTACTCACCCGTAAGGGTCTCAAGGCGCTAGGGGTGGGGGGGGGGTGCAGGTTCCATTCCATATAGGAGGGGGTCTGTCGAAGAGCCAGGTTTTGAGGTTTCTTGCGAAGATGGGGAGCAATGTTGTCTGTCTGAGGTGGAGCGGAAGGGCGTTCCATGCTTTGGCCGTGAGGAAGGAGAAGGAGCGGCCTCCTGATCTGGTCTTTCTGGTGCGGGGGACCACGGCGTAGGAGAGCTGGGCTGATTGTAGGGTCCTTTGGGGTGCGTGTAATTTGAGCCGGCTGTTCAGGTATGCTGGTCCGGTGCCGTGGTGGGCCTTGTGTGCGTGGGGGAGCATCTTAAAGGTGATTCTCGCCTCAACGGGGAGCCAGTGGAGTGTGTGCAGGTGCTGGGAGATGTGGCAGTGTTTTGGCAGGTTGAGGACCAGTCTTGCGGCGGCGTTCTGGATGTTCTGTAGCTTGCGGATGAGGTTTTTGTTTATTCCGGCGTAGAGTGCGTTGCCGTAGTCGAGTCTGCTGGTGACCAGGGCGTGAGTGACTGTCTTTCAGTGTTCGAGGGGGATCCATTTGAAGGTCTTACGAAGGAGGCGGAGGGTGTGGTAGCAGGAAGATGAGACAGAGTTGATCTGGCGGTCCATTTTGAGATCGGAGTCCAGGATGATTCCCAGGTTGCGTGCGTGGTCTGTGGGGGTTGGCGGGTTTCCGAGAGCGGTGGGCCACCAGGTGTCGCTCCAGGCGTCGGGGTTTGGGCCCCTGATGAGTACTTCTGTTTTGATGGTGTTTAGTTGTAGGCAGCTGTTTTTCATCCATTTGGCGACGGCTTCCATGCCTTCTCGAAAGTTGCGTCTGGCAGTGTTGGGCTCGTTGGATAGGGAGAGGATGAGCTGAGTGTCGTCTGCGTATGACTAACAACTTCAAATACAGAATGATGGCCAAAGACCTCAGCAGGTGTAAGGACGTCCTAGGACCACCAACCAACAACTTCATATACAGAATGATGGCCAAAGACCTCAGCAGGTGTAAACACGTCCTAGGACCACCAACCAACAACTTCAAATACAGAATGATGGCCAAAGACCTCAGCAGGTGTAAACACATCCAAGGACCACCAACCAACAACTTCAAATACAGAATGATGGCCAAAGACCTCAGCAGGTGTAAACACGTCCTAGGAGCACCAACCAACACCTTCAAATACAGAACGATGGCCAAAGAACTCAGCAGGTGTAAAGACGTCCAAGGACCACCAACCAGCAACCTCAAATTCAGAATGATGGCCAAAGACCTCAGCAGGTGTAAACACGCCCTAGGACCACCAACCAGCAACCTCAAATACCGAATGATGGCCAAAGACCTCAGCAGGTGTAAGCACGTCCTAGGACCACCAACCAACAACTTCAAATACCGAATGATGGCCAAAGACATCAGCAGGTGTAAACACGTCCAAGGACCACCAACCAACAACTTCAAATACCGAATGATGGCCAAAGACATCAGCAGGTGTAAACACGTCCTAGGACCACCAACCAGCAACTTCAAACACAGAATAATGGCCAAAGACCTCAGCAGGTGTAAACACGTCCAAGGACCACCAACCAACAACTTCAAATACAGAATGATGGCCAAAGACCTCAGCAGGAGTAAACACATCCAAGGACCACGAACCAACAACTTCAAATACAGAATGATGGCCAAAGACCTCAGCAGGTGTAAGCCCGTCCTAGGACCACCAACCAACAACTTCAAATACAGAATGATGGCCAAAGACCTCAGCAGGTGTAAACACGTCCTAGGACCACCAACCAACAACTTCAAATACAGAATGATGGCCAAAGACCTCAGCAGGTGTAAACACGTCCAAGGACCACCAACCAACAACTTCAAATACAGAATGATGGCCAAAGACCTCAGCAGGTGTAAACACGTCCTAGGAGCACCAACCAACACCTTCAAATACAGAACGATGGCCAAAGACCTCAGCAGGTGTAAAGACGTCAAAGGACCACCAACCAGCAACCTAAAATACAGAATGATGGCCAAAGACCTCAGCAGGTGTAAACACGCCCTAGGACCACCAACCAGCATCCTCAAATACAGAATGATGGCCAAAGACCTCAGCAGGTGTAAACACGTCCTAGGACCACCAACCAGCAACCTCAAATACAGAATGATGGCCAAAGACTTCAGCAGGTGTAGAGACGCCCTAGGACCACCAACCAGCAAACTCAAATACAGAATGATGGCCATAGACCTCAGCAGGTGTAAACACACCCTAGGACCACCAACCAGCAACCTCAAATACAGAATGATGGCCAAAGACTTCAGCAGGTGTAGAGACGTCCTAGGACCACCAACCAGCAACTTCAAATACAGAACGATGGCTAAAGACCTCAGCAGGTGTAAAGACGTCCAAGGACCACCAACCAGCAACCTCAAATACAGAATGATGGCCAAAGACCTTAGCAGGTGTAAACACGTCCCAGACCACCAACCAACAACTTCAAATACAGAATGATGGCCAAAGACCTCAGCAGGTGTAAACACATCCAAGGACCACCAAGCAGCAACTTCAAATACAGAATGATGGCCAAAGACCTCAGCAGGTGTAAACACATCCAAGGACCACCAACCAGCAACTTCAAATACAGAATGATGGCCAAAGACCTCAGCAGGTGTAAACACGTCCAAGACCACCAACCAGCAACTTCAAATACAGAATGATGGCCAAAGACCTCAGCAGGTGTAAGCACGTCCTAGGACCACCAACCAACAACTTCAAATACAGAATGATGACCAAAGACCTCAGCAGGTGTAAGCACGTCCTAGGACCACCAACCAGCAACTTCAAATACAGAATGATGGCCAAATACCTCAGCAGGTGAAAACACATCCTAGGAGCACCAACCAACAACTTCAAATAGACCAGACATGATGCAACTTCACCTTTATAGAATGTTGGCCAAAGACCTCAGCTGGTGTAAACACGTCCTAGGACCACCAACCAACAACTTCAAATACAGAATGATGGCCAAAGACCTCAGCAGGTGTAGAGACGCCCTAGGACCACCAACCAACAACTTCAAATACAGAATGATGGCCAAAGACCTCAGCAGGTGTAAGCACGTCCTAGGACCACCAACCAAGAACTTCAAACACAGAATGATGGCCAAAGACCTCAGCAGGTGTAAACACGTCCTAGGACCACCAACCAACAACCTCAAATAGACCCGATGCTCTGCAATGGCGTATTTATAGAGAATTATGGTGAAAGACATCAGCAAATGTACAGAAGTCCTACGAGCAAAATAGACGCGACATGATGCAACCATACCTGTATAAAATGATGGTGAAAGACCTCAGCACAGACGTCAAATAGACCGGGCGTGATGCAACTGCACCTTTACAGCATGATGGCTGAAGATGTCAGCAGGTGTACAGATGCCCTAGGAGCACCAACCAGCAACTTCAAATACAGAATGATGGCCACAGACTTCAGCAGGTGTAAACATGTCCTAGAAGTACCAACCAGCAACTTCAAACACAGAATGATGGCCAAAGACCTCAGCAGGTGTAAGCACGTCCTAGGACCACCAACCAACAAGTTCAAATACAGAATGATGGCCAAAGACCTCAGCAGGTGTAAGCACGTCCTAGGACCACCAACCAACAACTTCAAATACAGAATGATGGCCAAAGACCTCAGCAGGTGAAAACACGTCCTAGGAGCACCAACCAACAACTTCAAATAGACCAGACATGATGCAACTTCACCTTTATAGAATGTTGGCCAAAGACCTCAGCTGGTGTAAACACGTCCTAGGACCACCAACCAACAACTTCAAATACAGAATGATGGCCAAAGACCTCAGCAGGTGTAGAGATGCCCTAGGACCACCAACCAACAACTTCAAATACAGAATGATGGCCAAAGACCTCAGCAGGTGTAAACACGTCCTAGGACCACCAACCAACAACCTCAAATAGACCCGATGCTCTGCAATGGCGTATTTATAGAGAATTATGGTGAAAGACATCAGCAGATGTACAGAAGTCCAACGAGCAAAATAGACACGACATGATGCAACCATACCTGTATAAAATGATGGTGAAAGACCTCAGCACAGACGTCAAATAGACCGGGCGTGATGCAACTGCACCTTTACAGGATGATGGCTGAAGATGTCAGCAGGTGACCAGATGCCCTAGGAGCACCAACCAGCAACTTCAAATACAGAATGATGGCCAAAGACTTGGGCAGGTGTACAGACTTTTTAGGTGCACCATCCAGCAAGCTCAAATAGACCGGATGTGATGCAACTGCACCTTTACAGAATGATATCCAAAGACTTCAGCAGGTGTATGGGCATCCTAGGAGCACCAACCAGCAATGTCAAACAGACCTGACGTAATGCATCTGCACCTTTATAGAATGGTGGTAAAAGACCTCAGCAGGAGTATAGACGTCCTAGTAACAGCATCCAGCGACCTCAAATAGACCGGACGTGATGCTAGTGCACCTCTACAGGATGATGGCCAACGTCTTCAGCAGGTATCCAGATGTCCTAGGGGCAGCAGTCAGCAACCTCGATAAGCTTCAATTCACCTTTACAGGATGGAGAAAGTGTAAGCCTGGCCCTCTGTTGAAGGAAAACAGAGGCAATGATCATGACCTCACTAGTTGACAAGGGCAACGGTGTTGGTGTCAACCCCCTACATCAACAAACGAAGCCATAAAATATGTTGGGGTGCCCCAGAATCCCTCTAAGTCACTGATGAGACGCGCCTGTGCTACAGCAAGCTTCTGCAGCTGAAAATGGTAGGAATACAAACTTGGAGGAAGATTTTGGCACATGTCACCTCCACAAATGCATTGTTTCCATATCAACTGCCTGTTCAGGCCAAAGGAAAAGTTTAAATAAAGTTGTTAAAAAAATACACTATTTCCAATACCGATGCAGAAGCAATAAGAAAAAAGGGCAGCACATTATTGTGAAATGGAGAGTTGAAAAAACCACCACAGACCGTTCCTTTGGAGGCTCTAACACATATCTAATGGCGATATCACAACAAAGCCATTATATACTCTCCAGGGGCGGTGTAAGGTGTAAAGGAAGGGAACTCCTATCCCCCAACCTCCAAGCCAATCAAAACACAGAACCAATTTTCGCCACAAGAACCCTTAGGTGAAAAAAAATTCTCCACAGCCAGCTCCATCAGTCCACAGTCACAAGGGTTGAAAGCAGGTCATGTGGCGTGACCAAACCATTCCCTTCACGCCAACACCGAATGGCTTTTACACCATTCATCGGACAGTCGGTGCACAGAAGGAATTTAATATCCGCCGCCAAATATTCAGGACTCAGAAGGATATTCCTGCTATAAGATGCCTCATAAAAATGAAAAATTGAAAGTAAAAACTGCCGTCTCACCCAATCAACAGCCAGCATGTTTCCAAGGCAGGGCACACTTTGCCCACCACCCAGCCAAACATGACCACGAAGGAAGTGCATTCACTACTAAAGATTGGACCTAAAAGCGACAGGTGAGAAGGCCAGAGCCCCCACCAAGCACAATTCAGGTGTGTCACCGTCATGTTCCTGACCCCAATCACCAGACTCAATTCCACACTCAAACACATCACACATTCCACTTAAGCACATCTACCAACTCCAGCAACTACCCCCAGCTCACATAAATCACCACAGTCAGCAGAAACATCACTACCCCTTATGCTTAGCAATGTGCGACCTACAGTCTGCCTTGACATAAAATTTGGGACCCCCTCTGTAATTACTTCTAAGACCAGGGAAAAGAGAGGACTACACTTTATATAAAATATTAGCAAGATTCCCCCATGGTCAGATCATAGTTTCATTTGTGGCATTGCTCTCCAAACTTGGCGATTAGCCTTTCATTCAGTACAGGAATGACAATGTCTTTTCTTTCATAAATTATTTTTTCTTTCTTTTTTTTCCAGTAAATTTTATCAAAATTATTTAAAACAATTTTTTCTCATTTTAAGTCTTTTTCATAGTGAACATTAATTCATTAACATTGGTATTAATCCCAACAATTATAACAGTGCAAAAGTGAATAACACAGTTTTATACAGTTTCTCCAACATATTTTGTTTGTTCCACAACCATTCCCCTGTTACACACACTGACTCCCATACATATCACTCATACCATACCACAATCTTACAAACTCTAAAACAATCTCTAAGTTTGAGGTAACACAGATCGTATATGTTATTTTACGCCAGGTCTACGCGCGTTTCGACCTACAGTCTGCCACCAGTTGGAACTGTAGCACAATCATGGCTCACACATTTGACACACTTATAATCAGGTTACGCACTATAACCTATTCACACATCCGGTCAGGACACATTAATTAATAGTGCAAAATGGGAGAGAATCTGTAGTAGGCATCTAGAAAAACACAGACACTTTCATGGAACTCTGTGATTTCTGCTCCATGGAAGCTCCCCTGAGGCTTCCCCACCTAAACCTCTCAGACAGTGCCTGGCGAGGACAAAGCTACACACTCACTAAAGAGCATTGGCAAAGCCAATCACTCTGCCTTTCAAAAATGTGTGCATAGTTTTAAAAACACATCTGTACACGCTCTTGCCTGTGGCAACGCATAAGTGCAGACCTGCGACCGTCTGGCAATGTGCTTTCTCAAGGAAAACATCACTCCAAGATGGCGGCTATGATGTGCACATACGTCATGAAGTCAAACACGTGCTCATGCCACAGCCACCATTTTCGAATGGTGTTTTCATTAAGAAAAGACATTCCAACTTTAAGTTTCCTTTACCGCTTGAAACACACAGTGCTTCAGAGGGCAGGTGCCAGGAGAAAGCGCAAGGGCCGAGTGTGGGATCAATACTTCCATGAGAATAGGGGCATGGTCGGAAAGTGTGCGAGGGAGGTGTAAGATTTTAGTGACTCAGGTCTGGACATCTCGGGACGTCAGCCAATAATTGATCTTGGACCATACGTTGGGAAACACAGGTGCCCTCCATCTGTTTATTATGTGCATGCCGACAGACATCTTGCAGGCAATTATCATGAATAATAGTATTAAGGGTCGAAGCTGAATTGGGATGTGGGCGCCTAGATGTTCCCGACCGGTCCAGTCGTTCATTCAGAATAACATTGAAATCCCCACCCCAAATGATGCCCCCAGGACCTAGGCTAGATAGGAGCTTCCACACCGCAGAAAAAACATCTGGCCCATCGGTGTTAGGGCTGTAGATAGCATCTAGTATTACAGGGTGTCGGTCTAGAGTGCCGACAAGCAGCATATATCTGCCAATGTCTGCGCGTATTACTTGTTGTGTTTGCCATTCCAGTCCCTTATGCCGCTGACCGCGCGACACGCAGGGGAGCATGGGCGGGACAGCGCCCTAGTCCCACACGACGGGCGAGCAGAGCCCTTAGCGTGGCACCCCTCCCTGAGCCGGCCTCCCTGCGCCAGTAGCCAATAGGGAGGGCTCACCTGGGGATGGGGCGTTCCTTGCAGTATAAAGCGGCGCAGCAACTTGGCTCGGCCTCTCTTCCCGCGCCAGGATTCCCTTAGGCTCTGCGCTGATCCCACCCTGACCCCTGACCCAGCTGCAGAGCGGCAGGGTGAAAGTTGTGAATTTTTAATGGTCATGTTTTGTGTTGCAGGCGGAGTCACAGGGCGATCTGGAAGCAGATGGACAGTAAAGGTACCTCTGCGGCAGAAGGATACAGTCGAGATACCTCTGCCTGGCACAGTAAGGGTGCCTGAGCCAAGCACCTGGAGCCGAAGGAGGTCCAGGAAACAGCGTCGGCGCCCCGTTAGTCCTTCGGGCGGTCGGGGGGCCTGAACCGACCGGGGGTGTGCCTCATCGCTCCGCCCTGACAGGGGGGGCGGGAGTGTAACGAAATGGTAATTTACTGCACCGTCAGAGCATCGACTCACCGTGCAAGATGGCCCCTTAGGCATGCGGTCAGCGAGGGGCTGCCGCATTGGATCGCCTGTAAGATGACCCACCTTAACAACTACCTGTTTGTACGAAATAAACCTGCAGCACTGCTTTCCCACAATTATGTCTCATGAGTTTCCTTTGGTATATAAGTGTATAAAGTGCAATGCGGAGCGAGCGTGGCGGTGTGGGCACTATGTCGAAGAATAGCGATGACCCTGGTGTAGTCTGAATATAAAGAAGTCTGTGTCTCCCCGCGCCAACAGCACGCAGCCCTGGCATGGAGGGCTGGGTAAGGAGAAGCTCTTGGAGGAAGCAGATATTTGTGCAAGTCCTGGCGAGATATGCATGCACCAAGCGAGCTTTCCTGCGATTATTGAGGCCGCGTATATTCCAAGTGAGGCATGTGGTTGAGCTCATGATGTCATACAGCAGGGGTGCTGAGGGTGCGGATGTATGACGTTACAACGCATACTTTTACAACTCATGCCTTTACAAAGCGGTTTTTGCAACGAAAACCTTTACAACGCATAGCGCTTTGGGGTGCTGGATAGTGAATAGTTTAATTTACTATTCCAACTCCAGTCCCCGTGGACACTAGGGAAGGTGTTGGATAGTAAATTAAACGTATTCCCTATCCTAGAGCGCCCCCCAGCGCAATGGGTTGTAATGGTTTGCGTTGTAAAAGTTGCGTCGTAAAGGCACTGCGTGGTAAAAGTTGCGTTGTAAAGGATGTTTCCCGAGGGTGCACACTAGGAGGTCCAAGAATGTGCCACACATGGGGGGGAGGGAAGTCGCTGACCCTGCATGTAGGTGAAGGGAGGAACAATACAACTGTGTGAACAACCCACTCCAACCCATTTACATGGTTGAGTAAAACATTCCTGCCCTTCAGCTAATCAACCCATGAGTAAAACAAGATCCAGTTTGGGAAACATCCCCGGCGATGGAGAGGAGCTGGGCGAACAACCCTGCCGATGGTGGACAGGGTGATTGAATGAGTGGCAGGCACCCCAGGGTCTTACAGCATGCTCAGTCGATCTGGTAGATCAAGCTGCTGCGGGGAGGACATCCTGAGGGACCAGAGAGCTGCCCCTGGATCAGCCAGTGGAGTGATAGCGCAGGGGCCACTGTTATGTCGACTACCATATACCCCAGAGAAGGCCAGAAGCAATGGTCAGCGGTTAGTCATAAATCGCTGAGAGATTTGTTTGACTGGCTGTGCAGGGAGTCTCTGGGCGATTGCTTCCTGGCAGTTATGTTGTTGCCAAATTTGAGAGCGGACTTGGCGCCTGTAAAGAAGTGAGGCTTACCCTCAAAAGAAATGCACAGGTTTTCCAGATATATAATAGCGTAAGAAATGTCCACCTTTTGAAAGATCCTTTTGGCTGAAGGAAATCTCAACGAGTCGCCCTGCACAGACTGGGTGAAATCAGTATAGAAGGAGAGCTCACTTCCCTGGTATGCAATTGACCAGCGATCTCTAGCAAGCCTCAACATTGTATTGCTATCTTTATAATTTAGGAGTCGTGCTTTAATGGGACACACCATGGCCCCTGGGGGAGGACATGGCCCCAGGGAGCGATTTGCCCGTTCCACTATGAAAACAGAGGATAGTACTTCTGCAAATAGTTTGTGAAGGAGGGTTTCTATGAAGTCCTCCATTTTTTTAATAGCGGTAGTTTCAGGGAGGCCTATAATCCGTAGGTTATTCCGTCGTGATCCCGCCTCCAAATCTTAAATCTTGGCTTTTATAAGGTCTAAGTCTTTATCGATTTTAGGCAGGTGCTCTTTGAAGGCTGCCTGGGCATTATCAGCGTTCGAGACCCTGTTCTCTAATTGGTCTAATCTGCCTTCATGTTTATCGACGCAATGCTTCATGTGATCCAGTTAGGTGGTGAGTATGTCCAACTTTGCATCAATTGGTTTGAGGCTAGTTTTTACCTCAACCGGGAGCTCTTTGAGATCTATGTCGGTTTGGGAATTGCTTCCTTGGCATCTGGCGAGGGCCTCAGTTGGTAATTCTTGTTCTGCAAAGCGAGTGGTGGAGGCCACAGAGACAACAGCCACGAGGAATCTGACAGTGTTCAAGTAGCACAGCCGCATCGTACTCAAGCAACCAGGCCTGGGAAGCCACACGTCGGTAGATCAATCGAGCTCAGGGTGGGTCCCACACACCCTGGGAATGGCACTTCAATGAGATCAAGCCCGGCAGTTCTAATTTCCCACCACAGGGGTCAGATCTGCTCACAGTCTCAGGCAGAGCTGATAACCCGTGCAGACTGGGTTGCGGGACCCACTCACCCACCTCAGGGGGGGCAAGGACCTCCAAACTCCAGCGATGGTGGCGACACCCTCCCGAATGGCCCCCGCACCATTGGATGTCAGCGACGATGTCACTCTCCAGCAGATTATGGCAGGATGTTAATTCATCCGGCAAAGTCCTCTCAGCAAGCAGCCATCTTGCAGCCCAGCGTGACTCTGCCCCCTTTGATGAACTTTTATGTCTTAATTATTTTGAAGGATATCTCTTCTGACGTATCCTTTTTCCAAATGCAGGAATGGTAAAGGGATTTGGCAGCGTTCCCCATACACAGATAAAAAGCCAGATTTAAAAAAAAAATTTCATTTATTTATTATTTTTATAACCTGTATACAGTCATCATTAAAACGTTACAGGGTGAACCATATCTGGCAAGCCTTTTGCTAGAGTTTAGTAAACCCTCTGGGGGCGTCCTAAGTACTGCTCTGGCCTGCCTTATATAATCACCAGCTCTGCAAATGTGGCCAATCCCCCCCTCTGCTGCATTCTGTATGTACTGCCCCAGAAGAGAGGCAGGGGTAACCATCTGGAATAAGATCTGTTTGTTGCTAGTCTTAGGAGCCGAATTCATTTACGAGGATGGGAAATGGTACTACAAGAGTACTCTTTCATCTACTCTTACATGCCTTTGTGAGTTGGCCCCAACGCATCCAATTCCCTTTTTCGAAAATTGCAAAGAGTGCTGAGTCCTTTCTGTTTGTACCGATACTAAGCAAATAGCCCCTGATTATTTCCATTTTAGATGTGGTGTAGTTACAAAGGCATTTCACACACATGAAAAAGTACTAAAGGAGTACTGCAGGAGTACTACTTTACATACTGCAAAATGCCTTTGTGGATAGGTTCTTTGGTCTGTCCAAGTTTTGAAAAAGATGAATGTGCCTCATTGTAACACACTAGGTTGAGCAGGGACACTCCCCACTGCCAATGCTTAATTTGTAAAAAAATAAGGGACAGGGCCCTCGTCAGGAGGCCACTGCAGCTTTCACCACCCGTTGCCCCTGCCAGCACTGCCAATTACAGTGCCAGCACGGCTACTAACCATCACACTGCTATGAGTGTGATAATTTAGACTATTCCAGGTGCCTAAAAGCTATAAGGTTGAGCGGCAGGTAATAATCATTTTTGGTGTAAATGGTATGAATAAACAACTGTGTTTTGTGCTTATCTCTAAATTATACAACTAGCACCACCATGTGGCAGATTGTCGTAAGTGCTGGTGTTGACAATTAAGTACAGGGGTTGAGCACTACAGACCACCAGCTCAAATTAAGCTTTGCCCACTGCCCTGTTTGCTTAGCAACCTCTTATTTTTCCGGTGCTCCATTAAAGTGCCAGATGGAGGCAGGAGCATCTGTAGGGGCCACAAGACAATTCGAGCATAGAGTAGGTTTGCAGTCACTGGCTACACCCTCTTGGAGGACAAATAAAGTTGCCCATAGGGCTGTTGCAGTGCTTCAGAACCAACTCACCCGGCCCTGGCCTGTGCATAAGCTGAGCCCCAGTGCATTGGGTGCACGAAACACTGAGTAAGAGTGCACATGCCCTCTACAAGAGGGTGCATTTACAACAATTACTTATCCATCTTTTGACTACGCCAGGCATTGGACATGTGGCCCTGTGCTCGGTGCCTGTAGCAGCCAGGCGCAATACATGCAATATAAACCAAAGTCTGATTTAATTAGTAATAACCGAATACATTTGGTAAGTATGTAGATCATGTGCCTAACATGACATGAAAAATACAAGCTTCTGAGATTCACACCTTTCCTTTAAGTGGATCAAATGATGCACATTTAAAGGCTGGAGCTATGCCCAGCAGCAGATGCCTACGGTCGGGTAACCTGGAGATTGTGATGGACACATTTCACAAGGAGGCTCATGTAAACTTTACCACCATAGCCTAGTGGCCCATAGGAATGAATGTCAATTACCGAATCGGTAAATACCAATTCGGTAAATGGGGGAAACATTGAAGGGTGGCAGGGTGTCACTTTGACACCCTGTTGCACCCCTCAAATGTGTATGGGTGCAGTCATAGAAAAATACAATGAACCAGTCAGAGAGATAGTAAACAAGGTATGCTCCACAGGAGGGCAAAACATACTGGACAGCCTAAAACAAATAAAGCCGGTATATAGAAAGCTAGCAAACGCGAGTTACAAAACACCAAGCCAATGGTGTGAAATGGGTGGGGAGTATGAGTAGGGAAGCTTTCAGCATGTCCAAAAATATGCCTTTGCAACCAGGCAGCTGCTTATTCGGGTGGACTTTGACCTAAAATGTAGGAGTTATGCCCAGCAGCAGTACTCACATCTTGATAACCTAGAATTTGTGAGGGACACTTTTCGCAACGCTCTTGTAAGCCCCACTACCATAGCCCATCTGGCTAATATTGTCACTGGGCTTGAACTCCTGTGAAGAAATTATAAGCTGGTGAATTTACTTGTGATTTACTAAATTTGTCTGAATACAAGTGTATAGCATAGAAGAACAGAAAGGAACCTTCTCGCTGTTCTGGCTAGATACGCGATAACGCCGAAACATGTTGATATTATAGCTACCTCTAACCTACAAAGTGAAGGAGGAAAAGTGTAAGCACACTGTCTATTAAGGGCCATATGTAGGTAAATGGCATTAACCAAATCGTAAATACCGAATTTTACCGATTCGGTATTTACAAATCGGTAAATGCCATGTAGGTAATTATTCGGTAACAATTACCGAATCGTTAAGATTCGGTAATTACCGAATCGGTATTTACCGATTCGGTAATTGCCATTGATTCCTATGGGCCTTGAGGCCCATAGGAATCAATGGCAATTACCGAATCGGTAAATACCGATTCGGTAAAATTACCGATTTGTCAAGGGGGACAGGGTGTCACTTTGGCACCCTGTTGCACCCCTGAGTCTGGCTTGTGTGCCATGTGGCACACATATATGCCCTTGTACACAGGAATTCGTTATTTACCATGCAATAGTATTTCATGGTAAATAACGAATTCCTAAGGGCCTGTGGCACTGTTTCCAGTGCCACCTACATCCCATATTACCGATTCTGTACATTTACCGATTCGGTAATTTACAGATTCGGTAAATTTACAGAATCGGTAATTATCTGGCCCCCTACATCTGAAACTACAAATACCGGTCGGTAACGGCCGTAATCGGCCGTTACCGACCGGTATTTGGCCACCTACATATGGCCCAGAATGACATGATGAGATCAACACAAGCTAAGGGGGCTCTGTGCACCCATCTCTGAACTCATTTCAGGTGTGACAGGTGTTCAGTGCAACCCTGGGCCATGGTGTTTCAGTGCCAATGGATTCAACCCAGATCTGTGACTGGGGGTGAGTATCTGAAAAGTTTCAGCACTCCGTCCATCATCTCCTTGTGTTTGTTTCAGTGCCAATCTCTTGGATATGTATTTTGGGTCTGGCAGAAGCAGCTTTAGCTCTCTGTCAGTTCTTTTTATGATCACCAAACAATGCAACACAGAGAGAGGGCAGCTAAGCCAGCTGCCCTCTTATAAGTGTCATTCAGATTTGGACCCGCCCACACCAGAGCCATTGGGGTCAGGAGGTGTCACTCATACTGCATGCTGTTCTGCTTATTTCCTTAAAGGCTGCACCAGGTAAGTGACCATTTCGTAAGGTTCTCAGGGAATGGGGTGAATGGTTAAGGCGTGGGTCAGACCAGGCAGGGCTGCCACCTCCTGATATGATATAACTTTAATCTCTAATATCAGTAGATAGAGGCCTTGAAATTCACATAAAAGGCCACCAAATAGGCAGCAGGGTGCATCATAACATAAATGTACCTAACCAGAGCCCTTTCCTTTTACGCTTCAGTTATTTGAATGTAAATATACATCACTGGTTTCCATTTTACATAAAAAATGTTTTGGTTGATAATTCATCTTGTTCCCAGACCTCTCGTCCATACAGACCCCTCTCTCCCTTACAGGTCCGCCCTATAATTTTCCTTATGAATAATGTAGCTACTAAAATTAATCTGTTTGTTTCAGCAACATCACATAATTAAAAAACAGAGGAGAAGAGCCCTCACCACACTAAGAACAGAGGCAGCATTTTTCCAGCTGGGTCAGTCTTGGTGCAGGGTGGGACACAATGAACCCAAGCACTCTAAAGTATTTCAAAATTACAAATATTAAACCTTAATACGTTTTTGTACCCATGCGGCAAAGATATATTCACTCACAGGTAAACACCCAGAGATAGAGTTCGACAGAATTTCTTTAAACAAACTTTTGTCAATTTATTCCATACAAAAGAGGTTGTGCATGTAAGCTAAAAGCATCACTTATAACTATTTTAGACAGGATCGAATACACTCAAAATAAATCCCAACATCCATATAGATGGCATAACATTTCTTTGGGAATGACGTACATCAATCCAAGTAAGGGAATACAGAAACAGCCGACACGTGTTTCGTCACATCCAGTGACTTCCTCAAGGCTTTTTACGAAAAAGTCGCAGGTCCTGGAATGAACAGTATTTTGATGGACTAGTCGTGTGGATCGCTCAATTGTTCAAGTAAGTACTAAAGAATAAAAAGTGCCCGTAATCATTTGCATATGGGCTGGTACTGGCTGCAAAGTAATTCTTTGAGCAGCTCTCTTTAAGAATGCTTAAGATCCATTTCCTAAGTAGTAGTCAAAATTCCAGGATATAATGTTGGTGACGTAAATAATAAATCTTGCAGGCTATGATAAGCCCCTATCAGTATTCTGTCGCTTATGTGCGCCGTCCTCCGTTCAGGACATCCAGAGATAGAGTTCGACAGAATTTCTTTAAACAAAATTTCATCAATTTATTTCATACAAAAGAGGGTGTACATGTAAGCTAAAACCATCACTTATAACTATTTTAGACAGGATCGAATACACTCCAAATAAATCCCAACATCCATATAGATGGCATAACATTTCTTTGGGAATGACGTGCATCAATCCAAGTGAGCGAATACAGAAACAGCCGACACGTGTTTCGTCACATCCAGTGACTTCCTCAAGGCTTTTTACGAAAAAGTTACAGGTCCTGGAATGAACGCTATTATATCAACATTTCTAGGCCTAAATTGTAAAGCGCTCTGATATCCTTCAGGATCAAGTTAGCGCTCTATAAAACTTTATAAATAAATTTAAAAAATAAGCTCAATTGTTCATGTAAGTACTAAAGAATAAAAAGTGCCCGTAATCATTTGTATAAGGGCTGGTGCTGGCTTCAAAATAATTCTTTGAGCAGCTCTCTTTGAGAATGGTTAGGATCCATTTCCTAAGTAGTAGTCAAAATTCCAGGATATAATGTTGACGTAAATAGTAAGTCTTGCAAACTATGATGATCCCCTATCATTCTGATTGGAATCTTTCCACAGGTGCTCTGGGCACCATCTTTAATTAATGAAAGCTTGTCACATCTTTGAACCTCCCAACAAGGCAAGTGTTAGGCAATAAAAGCAGCAGCTGTGTCTCACCACTGCCTGGGGCAACAGTGCTGTGCAGTGCCAGAGTCCAGGGGATGTAGGGGTCGCTGTCCAGGGTGGGGGCAGGTCTCCTGATAGTGACAGGAGAATTTCTCATTCCTGAGAATGAGGAAGGGTGCCCTGCTTCTGGTTT
The DNA here is from genome assembly GCF_964261635.1 of Lissotriton helveticus. Classification (NCBI taxonomy): domain Eukaryota; kingdom Metazoa; phylum Chordata; class Amphibia; order Caudata; family Salamandridae; genus Lissotriton; species Lissotriton helveticus. The sequence continues at coordinate 56,062,398 of NC_136069.1, read as the reverse complement.
GTGAACAATAGCCCCACATGTGCCAAAGCTGCTGAGGAAGAGTTTACAGGGAGGGCAGGGCAGCACCGGCCCTGCCATAGGGGAAGGCATCACTGATGTGCCTGTCCCCTTGCAAAAGGGCACAACCACTAAGGGGCACCAAATTACAACAAAATGCCCCAACAACTGCCTGTTTAATAGTGTACCATGAAGGCCCCAAAAGGCAGAACACCAACAATTAGGGCAGGGACTTTATAGCCACTTCTTTTGGATGTTAAACTGGTACTGATGATGTGAATCCTATGCCAGGCAGAGTTTATATGGGAAAAAAGGACAAAATTATGAAGTAATACATTCATAAAGTGTGCCACTGTATGACGCATAATTTGCCTTTTCTTGCCACATAGTCAACCCTGCTGCATAGTTTGGTACTCCCCTACCACATAATTGTAGTGGCCCTGACTATAAGATCAGGTCTTCTGGGGATGAGCTCAACATGTATGTTCACTTATGCAGATCTGTGTCTTGTGAATCCGGGTGAAGCGTTTTCATGGCTCACATATTGTTGTGGAAGTGTTGACACCACAATGCTGAGGCTTCTTGAAGACAAGTGCTCCTCCAGCTTGTTTGATCTTGGCCCTCTGCCATTGTTGACGTCTGTAACAGGGGTGGCTCCTCTGTTAAGGTAGAGGAGGGTTGCCCCCCTAATTAAAATGCCCCTGGATGAAAAAAATAGGTTGGTAATGGAGTCCCAGGACGGAGCGGGCCGCCGCTGAGTGGTAGCCTCAGAGAGGAGTGATGGGCAGGGCACTTTCAGTTTGAAGTGCGCATGTCTCTTTGGCCGGCTGTCTTGTGGCGGCCAGCCAGACACGCGCACTTTAAACCTCTCAACTCAGAGGTCCTGGACAGCCGGGTTAAGAGCAAGCACAGATCTCCAGTGCCCTTTAAAGCTCTGAGAGAGCCTGCTCCATCCAATCCTGGCGCTTCTCTCATATTGGTTAACAGCATGAGCGCAGCGCCTAGATTGGTTAGTGGAGTTGGCCGGTTCCTCGCTGGAGAAGAGAGGAACACCGGGATGGAGAAAGGACCTGCAGCAAGGTAAGCAACTTTATTTCCTTTTTTATGTATTGAATGTGTGTGTAAGTGTGTGTGTGTACCCATCACTTGTCATGCCTCAGGCCCCATTTCTCATCTTTACTCCTCGTCCATTACTTCGCATCCCTTACTCCTCCTTCCTCAGCCATCATTCCTCACTCCTCATCACACACCCCTCACTCCACATTCATCACTTCTTATACCTCAGTCCCCATCCCTCACACCTCCTTCCTTACCCATCACTTCTCATCCCTCACTCCCTCCCTCCTCCGTCCTCACCCCTCGGTCCTCACTCCTCGTCCCACTTCACTCACTCCACGCCCATCACGTCTCATGCCTCAGTCCCATCCCTCATTCCCCTCTCGTGACGTCACACTCTTCGTCCATCCCTTTCTCGTCCACTGTGAATGTTAATGTTGAAAATGTTGGATCCCTGGTTCGGGCTATACAACGGCTGCTCTAGTGTGAGAACTTCCGGATTCGCCGGGCTTGAAGCTTGCTCCATCCGGTGTGCGGGACCCAAAGGCATGGGTGAGAAGGCTATTGTGCAATGAAAGGTGCTATGTACTGAGTTGGTAATAAAAAAGCAATACAAAGATTTAAACAATAAAATGGTGCTGGAACAATTTTGAGAGAGGGGTGCTGGGCAATAGTCACTTCCCTGCAGTGTTGGCATTCTGGGAAATGAAAGTGATGGTAAAACACCTTTGAATGCCTTTCTCTTGAACTTCAATTGCAACCCCGTTCACCGCTCAGATTCCATATCATTTACCACCCGCCTCGTAGTGGCTCTTCATTTATAGAAGATCTCAAAGACTTCATCAGCGACCAATACTCTCAAAGTGACAATCAGACCATCGTGGGTGACTTCAATCTCCACTGGGGCTCACCGCATGACTCCTCTGCGAACTCACTGGCCACCTTCCTCTCTGCAAATGATCTTATCCAACACTGCACTGAGTCAACCCACTCCAAAGGCGCAATCCTGGACCTTGTTATTTCTAAAGCAGGCATGCTTTCTACTACTACCCCAATTCATGTAGACTGGTCTGACCACCACCTCATCCCATTCTCCCTTCAACTTTCACACTCTATAACTCTTGGCCAACCCATCTCCTGGTTCCGTGATGCCAAAAACATTGATATCGGTCCCCTCTGTGAATCAGCCTTGCTATCTCTTCCAAGACTAGACCCGAACATAGCTGTTGACGATGGTAAAAAACAGCTGCTGAGGTCTTTTTAGGAATTCCAGATCAACTGGGCGCACGCCTGGGTAACCGCTAGATAGTGGAAAAACAAGGGTAAATGGTGTAGGCAATAGGGCGAGTGGTAATACCTCACAACCACTCAATGAGGCCAGAGACCTGGTCTACAATAGATATGAACAACTGTGCCCCTGCACTAACACAAAAAGTGCAAATATTCCAACTTTTTCAATAAGATTGTATACATGTAATAGTGACACATAGCACATCAATCTAAACAGTTGGTGGAGGTACGTAATTCAGTGACACATGGTTGAATGAGACAGGTAAGTCAATCAAAAGTCTGTAATTGGAGTGTCCATTTTCTGTTTATTGTTCCGTTTCGAAAGCCAACACGTGTTTCATCGCAAGGAACAAATGCGAATCTTCAGGGCTGGGAAAGGAAGTGCTGGGTCAGATAGAACAGAAAGAGGGGCGCAAAGGGACCGGTCAGTGCGTGGTCAGGAAACTCCAAAATTTTGTTCTCTTGGAATTTTAACTCAAAGGGTATTTACCACGGTGTGGGTGGAATCCCAAGTATCGAATTCTAGGACGAATGTCTTTTAAGTACAAAAAGACAAATCTCAGTAGTTGGCAGGTTAAGTGGAGACCGGGAGGAGAGAGGTCTTCGTTGTTTGGGCGGGTGCGCTCGTGACCAACGAAAAACCTAGTCTAGGGGACGACTTTCTCCCTCTTGTAGTTTCCCGGCGCCGTGTTTCGGATACGGATAGCTGTTGACGATCTCACCTCCCAATGCCTCACAGTTCTTGCAGCTGAAATTAATAACGTCGCTCCACTCAAAAGCAAAAGGATAAGGCCCACTCTCTCAGCACCTTGGTTCAACAAATCCCTTTATGATGAAAGGAAGCAGCTAAGATTCCTGGAGAAGCAATGGAGACAATTGCCCTCTAATGACAATTTAGCCTTGCTTCGCACAGCAAGATGCAAGTACCACAAACACATCTTCCTTGAGAAAGCAACGCACTTCAAAACCCTCCTTGACTCCGCCAAAAATAGACCCAAAAAACTATTCGATCTCATCAAGACTCCGAGCTGCTCTCCCCCAAACTCCAAGGTGGAGGATTCTTCAAAGAGAGCAGCGGATTTCGCTGTTTTCTTCGATGAAAAAGTGAAAGCACTTGTGGATCAGGTGGCTCATCCTACACCTCCAGAGGAGCGCAAATCCTTAGCCATCTGGCAAAGCTTTGACCCCATATCTGAAGATGCCCTTCTCAAGTGCATACGGGAAACTAAGCCCTCCAACCATTCTCTTGACCCTATCCCCAGTGCCATTGCCTTTGACTTCTATACCCATTCCCTTTCCTATTGGACTACCCTGATCAACCTCTCCCTCTGGCAAGGCTCCCTTCCTGTCTCCTTCAAAACTGGGCAGGTCACCCCTCTGCTTAAAAAGCCCACTGCTGATGCGAATGACCTCAACAACTTCCGCCCCATCACTAACCTTCCCTTTCTTGCGAAGATCACAGAAAGATGTGTAGCAAAACAACTCTCTCGTCATATCAAGGACAATGATCTTCTTGACAATTGTCAGTCCGGCTTCATCCAAAACTGCAGCACTGAAACAGCCCTTCTGCAAGTGGTTGATGATGCGCTGAGGATACTCAACTCAGGGGGGTCCTGTCTGCTAATTCTCCTTGACCTTTCCGCAGCCTTCGACACTGTTAATCACAACACCCTCCTCAATATTCTTCAACAGAGAATGGGCATGGAGGGCACTGTGCTTAAGTGGTTTGCATCCTTCCTCTCTGACAGATCTCAAATGATCAAAATAGCTAACAGTCTCTCTTCTCCTGTGGCGGTGGGTCAAGGTGTTCCCCAAGGCTCGATACTAGCGCCAACATTGTTCAATCTCTACTTAGAACCACTGGGAAACCTCCTAAGCAAATCTGGGATTCACTATCATCTCTATGCAGACGACACTCAACTCTACCTCAAGGTTGCCTCCACTCATGATCTCTCCATCCTAAGATCTACTCTTGACTCCATTCAAAACTGGATGTCAACTCATCAATTGATTCTGAATCCCTCCAAAACTGAATTCCTCCTCTTCTCCTCCTCACTCTCTCCTCCCCCGGTTCAATCATGGATGGATCAGATGAATCTACTAAACAATAAACCCATCATTGTCGACAGTGCAAAATCCCTTGGTGTCATTCTAGACAAAAAACTCAATCTAACTCCCCACATCAATTCTTTTGCAAAATCTGCTCGCTACCAACTGCGCCTTCTTTGGGGAATCCGTCGCTTCTTCCCGGAGCAGGACCTTATAACCCTGGTGCAATCGCTGGTCCTCTCCAGACTAGACTACTGCAATTCTCTACTTATGGGCCTCCCCAAATCTCACCTGTCCCCACTTAAGTCTGTCTTCCACTCAGCAGCTCGTTTCATTTATGGGGCCAAAAGAAGCGATCACATCACACCGATGTTATCCACCCTCCGCTGGCTTCCCTTCGAGGCTAGAGCTATCTATAAGACTGCCTGTATCACCCACAAAGCCTTGCACTCCTCATCTGCCAGCTACCTGGCGAATAAACTGAAACTCTCTGGTGGCTCTAGACTTTCACGCAATGCGGAGAATCTACTGCTTGAACCTCCCACCCTCAAGAAGGAAAGAACAATGGCCCAATCCTTTTCAGATAACGCAGTGAGAATCTGGAACTCCTTTCCACCTCAGCTCCGGACCACCGCCTCCTCCCAGGCCTTCAAAAGGGACCTCAAAGTTCTCCTCCTCCAGAGACACCTCCAAAAGTAATTCACGTCCTCTTGCTATTTGTGAGGAAGACTTCCCACTACTGATAATCTCTACTTTCCATGACCATGGAAGTGCCTTCCCAGTGTATGCCTGTGGTTGGAGGGTCTGCCTTTTTGCAGTATTTTCCATGTACTGGTGTTCGGTGCCCTTTTGTAACATGCACACACCACTCTGCCCTTGCAACACACGGCTGCTACCTCTCACATGTTTTTACCTTTGATACTTGCACAAGTGCCACCTTGCCCACGTAACGCTTGTTCCTGTGCCTGAGTGTCTAGCACTTATTACAGTACTATACCTCAAATTTTACTCTGTTTTCTCTTATAACTGCACACTTGTCACTTTCATTTCCTCTTGTGCACTTTTGACTACCTCATGTATTTTGGTTGCTCACAATTTTTACTCAAGTATTTTGCTTGCTCACGATTGTCACTATTACCTTTACTACCTCATGTAATTTTGGTTGCTCACAGTTTTTACTACCTCATGTATTTTGGTTGCTCACAATTGTCACTATTACCTTATGTAAGGAACGTATGTTTTTGCAATCTGTTCTTTTGTAATGTTTCTCATTATGTTTCATTTCTGTTCCTAATGTGAAGCGCTCTGACGCCTTCGGGTAAAGTCCGCGCTATATAAAAATGCATAAATAAATAAATAAATAAATAAAAGAGCTCGTGCTCCAAAGAAGCCTGGCCTTTCAAGTGGGAGAGTGGAGGCCCAATCAGACGTGTCTGTGTGCAAATAGGGCTAATATACCACATGGTAGGGACGGGTGTTGTCATTTCTAAGCAGAACATTTGCCAGCAAAGGTCTCTTTTCTGAAGCTTTCTCCCCTTTTATGGGCCTCTCAAAATAAGTGAAGTAGCATGTGCCACTGTGCTGTCCCTACTCGCTTCAAAATATAATGTAGAGATACGTTTCTCTTCACCTTCATAAGTTATTACATGTTTATGCTTAAAAAGAAAAACACAGAGGCATATTCACAAGAAAAATGATGGTGCTTGGCATTAGCCTTCCTGGCTTAACACCATGCTCCACCACTTTTGAAAAGCAGGGTTGCACTGTATTTACAACAATACGGTGCAGGACTGCGTATCACCCTGCGCTGGCGCTAATTACAGCTGCCAAGAGCCAATGCAGGCACCCTTGGACCACAGTCTAAGACACCTTCCTGCACATAAGCATAAATGTTTTATATGTGCTGCACAATGCAGCACACATAGAAAGAGCAAAAACTAGGCAAAATAGAGCATTTCTCCCCATTGCGCCAAGTTAAGAGCAGGTTTTTTTTATCTTAATTTTGCCCATATTTATACCACCCTTGTAAATATGCGGCAGCATCAAAATCAATGGCTGTTGAGGCGGACCGCCCACCGCAGCACCCATTGACCTCCCCTTTCACACCAAGTATACCATGAGAGGGGGCCTTATTTACAAGGCTGTGTTAAGCCACCACGTGAAGTGGCTCAACGCTGCCTTGTGAATAAGGCAAAGCCCGTATCGCCACAGGAACATCGAAAAAAGTGACGTTCCTCTGGCGATAGGGGCCCGTAAATATGCCCCATATAGTCATATAGTGCATCTCTTCAGAAACCTCCTCAACCATTTTACACCATCCAAAAAGTAAATCACTGAACCCCAAAGCAACGGTGAGGTACAGAAGAGGCTTGTACACGAGTGTTAACTCTCTTTTTCTGCTTTCTTTCCCTGTCTTTCTGTCTCTCTTTCGCTGCTCTCTTTCTCTGCCTCTCTTTCACTGCCTTTTGTCTCTCTTTCTCTGCCTCTCTGTCTCTCTTTCTCTGGCTCTTTGTCCCTATTTCTTTGCTCCCTCTCTGTCTCTCTTTCTGTGCCTCTCAGTCTCTCTGTCTTTGCTTCACTGTCTCATTTTCTCTGTTCCCTTTCTCTGCCTCTCTGTTTCTGCTGCTCTGTCTCTCTTTCACTTCCTCTCTGTCTCCCTGACTCCGCCTCTCTGCTTCTCTGTCTCTCTTTCTCGGTTTTCTTTCTCTGCCTCTGTCTCTCTTTCTCTGCTCTCTGTCTCTCTTTCCCTGCTCTCTTTCTTTGTCTCCCTATCTCTGTTTCTCTGTCTCTCTTTCCCTGCTCTCTTTCTATGTCTCGCTTTCTCTGCCTCTCTGTTTCTCTCTCTCTCTCCATTCCCTTTTTTTGCATCTCTGTCTCTCTTTCTCTGTATTTCTGTCTCTCTTTCTCTACCTCTCTGTCTCTCTTTCTCTGTATTTCTGTCTCTCTTTCTCTACCTCTCTGTCTCTCTTTCTCTGTATTTCTGTCTCTCTTTCTCTACCTCTCTGTCTCTCTTTCTCTGTATTTCTGTCTCTCTTTCTCTACCTCTCTGTCTCTCTTTCTCTCTCTCTTTCTCTACCTCTCTGTCTCTCTTTCTCTCTTTCTCTCTTTCTCTACCTCTCTGTCTCTCTTTCTCTCTCTCTTTCTCTACCTCTCTGTCTCTCTTTCTCTCTCTCTTTCTCTACCTCTCTGTCTCTCTTTCTCTGTATTTCTGTCTCTCTTTCTCTACCTCTCTGTCTCTCTTTCTCTGTATTTCTGTCTCTCTTTCTCTACCTCTCTGTCTCTCTTTCTGTCTCTCTTTCTCTACCTCTCTGTCTCTCTTTCTCTCTGTCTTTCTCTGCCTCTCTGACTCCTTTTCTCATTTTCTCTGCTCTTTTTAGGTCTCGCCTGTCAATGCGCTTGCGCATTGAGCTTGCGAGACAATAGGGGCTTAAACAGAGTTTAACTAGATTGGCGATTTGATGCAATGCATGTGCGCTTTTAGCTCAATGTGCAAGTGCAATGAGTTAAAATGCGCGTGCACAGCATCAAATCGCCAGCCATCTGTTGCCCAGCTTGATGCCGCCAGCAGCTCTTCCCGCTCCACCCCCTGCTGCATCAAAGGCTTTCACGGCCGTGCTTTCAGTTTCACGGCCGCCAGGCCGTGTCTCCTTTTCTGTTGCCCAGCTTGTTTTCCCTGTTGTTCTCATCTTCATCTCCCCCTTTCTCCTCCCCCCTAATTATTCACCCCTGCTGTTGTTCAGACCCGCCACAGCAATGCTGCCCTCCATCGCCGCCGGCCGTCAAGCATTTTCTGGCTGCAGTCAGAGCTTGTTTAAACCATCGGCCACGCACCTTTCTTTATGCCTTATTTGCCCTATTTTTAATTAATTAGTATTCGTTTATGTAAAGTAGCCCGATGCACATCCTCTTTAACAATAGTGGCCGAGCTCAACTTCTTTTAGCATTTTCTGCTCGCCGTCGCCACTGCTCGTCAGTACTTGTTTAATGCTCCCACTTTTTGTGTTCTACGACAATTGTTGGCATGGAAGTTATTTAATGTCAACGCGAGTGTGCTTGAAAACAGCTGCTGCCTGTTCACTTCTGAACTGCTTGTCTTTCAGCTGGTTTACATTGAGAGGCACGCGTCATTGCTCCTGGTTAATCTCTCTACTGCCTCTGTAGCCGCCACAATCTGCCTCACTTCCACTTCTGTATCTCCTCTGTGCCCCTCAATGCCATGGCCCTCCCTCTGCCTCTCTCACTCCTCACCCCAGCCTCCACTCCTCTCTCCCCTTTCCATGTCCTCTTTCCTTCCCCTCCCGCTCCTTTTTTTTTCCTGTTGTTCTCATCTTCATCTCCCCCATGGTTACTCCTTTCCCAGGTCTATCTCCATTGCTCTGCCTTCCACCTCTCATGCCTCTCTCCCCAACTCATCTTCTCCCTTTCTATACTCTCAGACTCCCTCTCCTGCTTCTCTCTCTTGCTTCGGTCTTGGGCTCCCTGTCCGTACTTCTCGCCTGATACACTCTGTCTCCCTCTCCATGCTTCTGTCCCCTGCTGCACTCTCAGGCTCCCTGTCCGTGCATCTCACCCTTGCTTCACTCTTGGGCTCCCTCTCCGTGCTTCTCTTCCTTGCTGCACTCTCTGCTCCCTCTCTGTGCTTCTCTCTCCTGCTGCACTCTCGTGCTCCGTCTCCGTGCCTCTCTCCCCAACAGCACTCATGGGCTCCCTCTCTCCCTAACAGCACTCTCGTGCTCCGTCTCCGTGCCTCTCTCCCCAACAGCACTCTTGGGCTCCCTCTCTCCCTAACAGCACTCTCGGGCTGCCACTCGGTACCTCTCTCCCTAACAGCACTCTCGGGCTGCCACTCCGTACCTCTCTCCCTAACAGCACTCTCGGGCTCCCTCTTCGCGCCTCTTTTCCTAACAGCACTTTCAGGCTCCCTCTCTGTGCTTCTCTCCCCTGCTGCACTCTCAGGCTCCTTCTCCGTTCCTCTCTCCCTTGCTGTACTCTGTCTCCCTCTCTGTGCTATTCTCCCCTACTGCACTTTAGGAATCCCTCTCCATGCTTCTCACCCTTGTTTCAGTGTTAAGCTCCCTCTCCGTGCTTCTCTCCGTTGCCATTCCCCTCAAATTGCCTTCCTCCTCTTCCTCCCTTTTTCGTCTCCCCCTGCTTGCCTCTTCTTTCCACACTCTTTCCCACCTCTGTCCACACTCTTCTGTCTCTTCTTTTCACACTCTTCTCTGCCTCTCCTTTCCACACTCTCACACACTGACCCATTTACTCTTTCTGTTTTGCACTTACCTTGACTTTGGGCACTGAATTCTGCACAACAGTTCTCAGAAGAAACACAAATGTGTGCTCTGCTACTAGCTGATAAATTCAAGCACTACAAAAGCATTGATCGATATCTTGAGGTATTTTATTTTTGCCATGTAAACTTAGGCATCGTGGACATGAACAAAGATGTATTAGACATTATTGCAGGGTTTATCTTTTCTGATGTGGCGGGTGTAGCATACGGAAACGCATTGTCAGGCCACTTACAATGAAGGCGCATCTTTTCGTATTACAAACAAGGGCGGCATCTGTACTGATAATACGGAAGCGGAAGCCGTGCTGAAGCATAAAGTTAATGAAACTTGATGCTGCAGCACAGCTCCCACTTTAAAATCCACCTGGTTCTATGGTACATCTCAACCCCTCCCGCGCCCATTTGGCCTCTAATTGTAAACTAAGAGGTGTTAATAGCCCCGGGCTCTCAGTCGCCACGAAGTGGGATTTTTTTTCTGTCAGAGTTGAGCTATCTCTCATTTCTCTCTCTCGCGAACAGTCTAATTGGCATGGTTCACAGCAGGGGGTTCAAATTTGATGTCAGTTACACCGTCGCATTTACTGCCTACAGTGCTTAGTTCTCTTTTTCAGTTTTAGGTCGCTATATTATGTTCACATTCAGGGCCGGCTCTAGGCTCACGGAGGCCCTGAGCAGGGAGTGTAGGTAGGGGGCACGAGGCCGCCAAATCCCTGCATGGGGCCGCCACGCAAATATCTATCTAAGGATATATATTGGCGTGGCGGCCCCTGGGGTTTGGCGGCCCTGTGCAGGTGCACAGCTTGCACATGCCTTAGGCCGGCCCTGTCACATTACCCAAGCGCCTGTTACCTTTTGCCAATGGATGCCATTAGATGTTAAGAGGTTTACTGTCGGGTGCTATTTCCCTATGTTGAACCTGCACTGTGTCTATCACTGAGCAGCCTGGCGCTCGCGCATGAAACAGAGCGCGCCATATTTTAAAGCTGCTCTGACAGGGCCTGTCCAGGAACATGAATACCGTCTGCTCAGTCTTAGTGTTGCCAAGAATACAGTATCTAACAGCTCTTGAAATACAGGCTTGCTTCCACTTGTTATTTAAACCGACCCTCTCCATTTACCTTTTAAAAAAAATTTTGCAACATTTTTTCTCTCATTCTAGAGTCCCCTCCTCCTACTACTAAAGATACCCCTTTATTTTCATTTTTTTCTCTGCGTAATCTCTATTTTCATTCATGCTTGTTTTAATGGCCTACACCCAGTGACTGCAACACTTTTAATGTTGGGTTAGGCTACATATTTTCCCAAGTTTACTGACAACGTGGCCTCTGTTTACAGTAGATACTTGGCCTCAGTTACTTCCAACACTTCGCACTGGCACTTCTTGGGTTGCCTTGTCCTACAGCTAAATTCAAACTGTTCTGAACTAGAGTCTCATAATTTTCACAATTTTGCAGTAAAACGATCAAAGAGGTACTAACGTAATTTCGACATCATTATTGAAGTGCAGTTTATCTTATCTTCCTCAGTACTTCGTACATCTCTCTAGAGATGTGGCCTAACGACCAGAGCTGCCATCTAAGTCACGTAAATACAAAACATGTTGCATTACAAATGCTATAGGTGTCACATTCGCGAAAGTTAAAACTATTGGCATTGTAAATGACAAAGCTATCAATTTAGCTATTTTAAAAACCAACACATAAATAAAATATTTGTCATTTACAAGACCAATAGCTCCAACTTTTCTAATGCGAGACCTATTGCATTTCCAATGCTTGTTCTCTTTCTCTGCCTCTCTGTCTCTCTTTCTCTGTCTCTGTCCCTCTTTCTCTGCCTCTGTGTCTCTCTCTCCGCTCTCTTTCTTTGTTTCTCTGGCTCTCTTTCTCTGTCTGTCTGTATGTCTTTCTCTGCCTCTCTGTCTCTCTTTTTCTTCCTCTTTGTCTCTGTCTGTCTGTCTCTCTCTGCCTCTCTGTCGTTCTTTCTCTGCCTCTCTGGCTCTCTCTCTCCACTCTCTTTCTTTGCCTCTCTGTCTCTCTTTCTCTGCCTGTCTGTCTTTCTCTGCCTCCCTGTCACTGCCTCTCTTTCTCTGCTCTCTGTCTCTGCATGTCTGTTTAGTTTTCTCTGCCGCTCTGTCTCTGTTTCTCTGCCTCTCTGTCTCTTTCTCTGCCCCTCTATCTCTCTTTAACTGTCTCTCTTTCTCCTCCTCTCTGTGTCGCTTTTTCTGCCTCGCTGTCTCTCTTTCCCTGCCTCGCTTTCTTTGCCTTTCTGCACTCTTCCAAAGTGTGAAAAACACATCTGTCCCTCGTACAAACATTGTTTAGTTTGGAATCATCTCAATCCAGTGGAGAGCTGTAGAAGTGACCTGTGTCCTGGATACTGTTCTGGGTGAAGCAGTGGTGATATGGTGACCCTGGACATTGTTCTGGGGGAAGCAGTGGTGATACGGTGACCCTGGATAATGTTCTGGGTGAAGCAGTGGTGATATGGTGACCCTGGATACTGATCTGGGTGAAGCAGTGGTGATATGGTGATCCTGGATACTGTTCTGGGTGAAGCAGTGGTGATATGGTGACCCTGGACACTGTTCTGGGTGAAGCAGTGGTGATATGGTGACCCTGGACATTGTTCTGGGGGAAGCAGTGGTGATACGGTGACCCTGGATACTGTTCTGGGTGAAGCAGTGGTGATATGGTGACCCTGGATACTGATCTGGGTGAAGCAGTGGTGATATGGTGACCCTGGATACTGCTCTGGGTGAAGCAGTGGTGATATGGTGACCCTGGATACTGTTCTGGGTGAAGCAGTGGTGATATGGTGACCCTGGACACTGTTCTGGGTGAAGCAGTGGTGATATGGTGACCCTGGACATTGTTCTGGGGGAAGCAGTGGTGATACGGTGACCCTGGATACTGTTCTGGGTGAAGCAGTGGTGATACCGTGATCCTGGATACTGTTCTGGGTGAAGCACTGGTGATATGGTGACCCTGGATACTGCTCTGGGTGAAGCAGTGGTGATATGGTGACCCTGGATACTGATCTGGGTGAAGCAGTGGTGATATGGTGACCCTGGATACTGCTCTGGGTGAAGCAGTGGTGATATGGTGACCCTGGACATTGTTCTGGGGGAAGCAGTGGTGATACGGTGACCCTGGATACTGTTCTGGGTGAAGCAGTGGTGATATGGTGACCCTGGATACTGTTCTGGGTGAAGCAGTGGTGATATGGTGACCCTGGATACTGTTCTGGGTGAAGCAGTGGTGATATGATGACCCTGGATACTGTTCTGGGTGAAGCAGTGGTGATATGGTGACCCTGGACATTGTTCTGGGACAAGCAGTGGTGATACGGTGACCCTGGATACTGTTCTGGGTGAAGCAGTGGTGATATGGTGACCCTGGATACTGTTCTGGGTGAAGCAGTGGTGATATGGTGACCCTGGATACTGTTCTTGGTGAAGCACTGGTGATATGGCGACCCTGGATACTGTTCTGGGTGAAGCAGTGATGATATGGTGACCCTGGACATTGTTCTGGGGGAAGCGGTGGTGATATGGTGACCCTGGATACTGTTCTGGGTGAAGCAGTGGTGATATGGTGACCCTGGATACTGTTCTGGGTGAAGCAGTAGTGATATGGTGACCCTGGACATTTTTCTGGGTGAAGCAGTGGTGATACGGTGACCCTGGATACTGTTCTGTGTGAAGCAGTGGTGATATGGTGATGGAAACTGTTCCGGGTGAAGCACCGGTGATATGGTGATCTCGGAAACTGTTCTGGGTGAAGTACTGGTGATATGGTGATCTCAGAAACTGTTCTGGGGGAAGCACTGGTGATATAGTGATCCCGGAAACTGTTCCGGGTGAAGCACTGGTGATATGATGATCTCAGAAACTGTTCCGGGTGAAGCACTGGTGATATGGTGATCTCGGAAACTGTTCTGGGTGAAGCACTGGTGATATGATGATCTCGGAAACTGTTCCGGGTGAAGCACTGGTGATATGGTGATCTCGGAAACTGTTCTGGGTGAACCACTGGTGATATGATGATCTCGGAAACTGTTCCGGGTGAAGCACTGGTGATATGGTGATCTCGGAAACTGTTCCGGGTGAAGCACTGGTGATATGATGATCTCGGAAACTGTTCCGGGTGAAGCACTGGTGATATGGTGATCTCGGAAACTGTTCCGGGTGGAGCACTGGTGATATGATGATCTCGGAAACTGTTCCGGGTGAAGCACTGGTGATATGGTGATCTCGGAAACTGTTCTGGGTGAAGCACTGGTGATATGTTGATCTCGGAAACTGTTCCGGGTGAAGCACTGGTGATCTCTGAAACTGTTCTTGGTGAAGCGCTGGTGATGTGGTGATCCCGGAAACTGTTCTGGGTGAAGCAGTGGTAATTTGGTGACACTGGACACTGCTCTAGGTGAAGCAGTGGTGATACGGTGACCCTGGACACTGTTCTGAGTGAAGCATTGGTGATGGTGACCCTGGATACTCTTCTGGGGTAAGCACTGGTGATAAGGTGATAGTGAACAGTGTTTTACTGCAAGATAAAAGGCACAAGAAACTCTATCCTGGCAGGCCCTGCTGCCATCTGAAGTAGTGTCTGCCCCTTGGAAGTAACATGCCAGTGCGCTGTTCTGCAATTGGAATAAACCCCTGCACAAGTGGAAACAACAGAGCGCACAAACTATCGTGCCAGAAGCGAGTTTCAGGCTCAGCTTAGCAGATGTTTGCGGCCTGTACCAACTCGTGGCCCGTAACTGGGATTGTGGGAGAACGCCTCAAGAGGAGCCCACCTTCCAGTCTGTCCCATTCATACATCATTGTTTTCAGGTGTGTCCTCCCGTTACATCCCATTGCAAATAAACAAAGAACACAACTCGCACAACACATTGGTTTGTTAAGGTAAGCCCATAGCTGCCAATATGGAGAGTTCCTGTGCATAAGGATGCCAAAGAGAGAGACCCTTGCAGCACATAGCCTGTGCTGAGATGTACCCTCATCTAACTGTCCCCAAGACCCCCTATCCCTACAACTTACGCATAATCCTCATCTATTGTCCCCAGGACCCCTATCTCTACAATCTATATATAAGAACCCTCATCTATTGTCCCCAAGTCCCCTATCCCTACATCCTATACATAGCAACCCTCACCTATTGTCCCAAAGTCCCCCTATCCCTACAGCCTCAACATAGGAACCCTCGTCTAACTGTTCCTAAGTCCCCTATCCCTATACATAGGAACCTTCATCTAATTGTCACCAAAGTCCTCTATCCCTACAACCTATACATTGGGGCCTTCATAGAACTGTCCCCATGTCCCCCTATCTCTACAACCTATACATAGGAACCTTCATTTAAGTGTCCCCAAGTCCCCTATCCCTACAACCTATACATTGGAGCCTTCATAGAACTGTCCCCATGTCCCCCTATCTCTACAACCTATACATAGGAACCTTCATTTAAGTGTCCCCAAGTCCCCTATCCCTACAACCTATACATTGGAGCCTTCATAGAACTGTCCCCATGTCCCCCTATCTCTACAACCTATACATAGGAACCTTCATTTAAGTGTCCCCAAGTCCCCTATCCCTAGAACCAATGCATTGGAACCCTCATCTATCTGTCCTCGATTACCCCTATCCCTACAATCTATACATAGCAACCCTCATCTATTATCCCCAAGTCCTCTATCTCTACAACCTATACATAGGAGCCATTGTCTAACTGTCCCCACGTCCCCTATCCCTACAACCTACACAAAGGAACACTCATCTATTGTCCCAAGTCCCCCTATCCCTTCAACCTATAAATAGGAAACCTCATCTAATTGTCCCCAAGTTCCCTATCCCTTCAACCTATAAATAGGAACCCTCATCTAATTGTCCCCAAGTTCCCTATCCCTTCAACCTATAAATAGGAAACCTCATCTAATTGTCCCCAAGTTCCCTATCCCTTCAACCTATAAATAGGAACCCTCATCTAATTGTCCCCAAGTTCCCTATCCCGACAACCTATAAATAGGCCGGTCACATCCCTGGAGCGGGAGGGGGAGCTGATCGTAGCCTGCCAACATCCAGCCCAGAGAACCCTCTCTTCCCCAAAAGTGATTTTGAAAAATGTGTATTAATCGGTTAACCTAACTCTGAGCCATCCATGATTTATTAATTGATAATAACATTTGGAAACAGTTGTATGACTGTGCTGCACGGTAAACAGCATGATGTAAACAGGATTATTTCCAAATTACCATAAATAAATATAATAACGAAGACACTCATTTGTTTTATATGGTATAGACTCAGCAGGTGTGGAAGAAAACAGACACTTGAGAAAACTCGAACACGTATTTAATGCAAAAACAACCATCAAGCATCAACAATTCTTTAAGTGTCGTTTGCCATTTCAAGGGACAGAGCTCAGCCGTCTGCTCAGCTGCAGCACGTGAAGCTGAATTCTGCACATTTCCGTGCTGCTTTTGTAAACTTGATGCAGTCAGTGGCGGGAGGACACTTGATGTAACTGAAGCTCCAGACAGACACTGGCGAGCAGGCGCCATGCTCCTCAAGAGCGGAAGAATGTGCCTGGAAAAAAGATAAAATAAACTATTGTAAAAGGTTAACTTCACCAAATCTAGAGCTTCTAGCTTAGCTGTGCCAACTTCTGAACGAGGCTACACTTATTTGGAAAGTCAGGCTAAAAGTGCAATGTGAAAAACAGGATAACGAGGCAGCAGTACTTAAAATGTATGTAAATGTGCAATAATGTTGCAGCTCCAGTGGTACTTTAACCCCTTCGACGCTCATGACGAGCTGAGCTCGTCATGAACCGCGGGTTTTTAAAAAAGTCAGCGCACAGCGGGAAAATGCACCGCACGCGTGGCGTTAAGCAGGTATAAAACCAAAACACATCCACTTATATGTGTGTGTGTGTGTGTGTGGGTGGGGAGACAGCCTTTACTACGCAACCGTTACAACACATGCCATTACATCGCATGGCGTTGCAACAAAAAAGGTGTGCAGCAGTGGGTAGAAGATGTTGGATTTAACTCCAACACCTTCCCTACTGTTGCTCACACTGAAGTTGGAATTGAAAATGTATCTATTCCAACTTACTGACTGAAAGTCGGAGGAAAGGTTGGCGTTGCAACGCCATGCGATTTAATGGCATGCGTTGTAACGTCACATATTCGTCTGGGTGGCGGTTGCCGAAATGCATCGGTCGTGGTCAGTCATTGCAATTGTTGTAGACCACACAATTCTGATAAGCATGTCTGCTGTAAACTAATAAAATAATTTTTTGTTGAGAGTCCTGGATTGTCGTTCTACGTCTGAGCCACTGTACGGCAGGCTGAGTCGATTAAGTCGCTGTGGAGTGAATATATATATATATATATATATATATATATATATATATATATATATATATATATATATATATATATATTTAAATATATATATATATATATATATATATATATATATATATATATATATATATATATATATATCCAAAAATAGAAGTTGCCCTCTTAAAGGAAGCCACACGCAAGAGGTATGTGATTCTCCGCTTTATTTGGAAAGACTGCAACATGAGATCAGGACCCTTCCAACAGTCTAAACGCCCGACGCGTTTCGTGCAACCCTGCACTTAATCATGGGCAAACAGTCTTTCAGCAGCGTCTCGTATTTATTACAGCACCTGGTGTCCTTGATGAGACCCGCCCCAGTGGGAGTTAACAAGCGCGATGCCTGCTGGCCTCTGTAGTGCTGTTGATTCCTTCTCAAGTGAGCTGCGAGGCGCTGCTTTCCAATTCTGACAAATATATCCACAGTGGGTGAGGAAAAAGTCTGTGATACTCATGCTGCACTGTAACACTTTCACAGCGCTCCCTCAAGCCTCTTCACTGCGCAGCATCCCCAGACGCCGCCTCGAGACCAACCTTGTGGCGGAGCTTCCTTACGACATATATATATATATATATTTCTCCACATTGACAAAGACTTCAATGCCGAAACGCGTCTGTCGGTGAGGGGGGGTCTGCACAATAAAGAAAGACTATAAAGAATTGACCTGCGAGTGCGTCTTTTTGTGGCTTCTATTACGCCGCTGTGGAGAAATATATCCCGGCTCACCACCTCGACGACATCACCCAGAACAAGTGGTGCGGCAAAAGTGACTTTTGTGATTATATATATATGTGATCAAGGCACTTCGGTGCTTAAACGCGTAATGGCCGACAGAGCACAACCCAAATAAAGGAGATTTTGTGCACTTAATGGTGGTCTGTGCTCTTACTTTGTGTGATTTACGAAAGCCGGCTGGCAATGGAGTTTCCAAGATATATTTATTACCTACTGGCGGTCGCCAGTAGGTATATATAGTTAGGATTTTTTCTCTATGGGATTTTTGAAAATTCTATGTCTAATAACTTTGGCGTTTGTGGACGGAATTGGCTGAAATTTTCAGGAAAATGGCACATTTTGTTTCTGAGCAGCCCTTGAAAATTTGGGGGGGGTTCGTCAAGGGGGGGCCGAGAAAAAAGGGGGGTCCCAAAACGTGTTTTTAACATTGAGTTTTCCATAGGGCGGTTGGCCTCACTTTTAGCCCGAACGGCTGAATGGATTTGCACGAAACTTGGCAAAATTGTAGGGACTGGTAGCCCGATGTGCCTTTTGTAGGTCTCAATATATGTGCTCCAGTGGATTTTGAGAAATTAACGTTTAAAAAAAGATATATATCTGTAACAGCGGACCAGGCAGCGTCCCAGGACGCGTACTTTTCGCGCAACGGAGCTTTGTGAAGCGAAGCTGATTGGTTCTCTGGCGTCTGTCAACATTCCAAAAAGTCCGTAGCGGCCGCCATCTTGTCTCTCGGTAGGATCGAGAGACAAGAGGAGGCCAAAACAAAGGGGGAAATAACCATAAGGGGGCATAGTAGATCCTCGCTGACCCACTAGGTTTGATGTGGAGGTTTTAAAAGGGCCCCGCGGGGCAAAAAAAAAAAAAAATAATAATAATCGAACGGCTGAATGGATTTGCACGAAACTTGGCAAAATATTAGGGACTGGTAGCCCGATGTGCCTTTGCTAGGTCTCAATATATGTGCTCCAGTGGATTTTGAGAAATTAACGTTCAAAAAAAGATATATATCTGTAACAGCGCTCCGCTTCGCGTAACGGAGGTTTGCGAAGCTGATTGGTCATTCTGTCACTGGGCTATAGTTGGGCTACATCTGGCTGATATTTGGGCTACATTTGTTTTTTTGTGTGTCTGGCGGCCATCTTTGGGCTACATTGGGCTACATTGGGCTTCATTGGGCTACATTGGGCTACATTTGGGCTCCAACATATATATAGGCCAATGTAGCCCAATATATATTTTTCAAAGTTAATTTTCGTAAAAACCACTGGAGCATATATCTTGAGACATAGCAAAGGCACATCGGGCTACCAGTCCCTACAATTTTGCCAAGTTTCGTGGAAATCCATTCAGCCGTTCGAGCTAAAAGTGAGTCCAACCGCCCTATGGAAATGAAGGAAATGAATGGGTAATTTGTAATTAGCAAATAGCTAATCGCAAACTAGGAATGGTAAAGAATCGCTATTTATTCCTTAAAGTTCGCTATTTAGGAAATGCAAAAAACTTTGATGATACATATGGCGGTTCATCTCTAACAAGATAAGAAGCATAGGGATACATTTATGATGACTGGCGCATCACCAGGGATGTGTTAGTCATTCTGTGCCGCTGTTCCGTCACCTATGGTGTGCTGCATTTACAATGCGGCGCATCATGGGGCAAAAACAGCACAGATGCGTGATGTATCTGTGCCGTAAAGGTGGCGCATTGCTGGAGTTGTATCGCAAGTGTGATGAAGCTCCAGCAAGGGTCGGGGGTGCCCCTGTCGCAGGGTTTCTGTTCTCACACAGAACTGTGGACAGAGGATTGGAACCTCGGCGAATTAGGGTGTCCCAAAACTCACGTTAGTAATCAAAAACTCCTTAGCAAGCTAGGTACAGTGTCACATTGGATATAACAAACTCTCAATGTTTAGACAATCCAGAATATCAACTTATAGTACCTCAGGATACGTGGAACTCATGAACAGTCGGTCGTTATATATTTCTTAGAAACCAGAACATGGAGTTAAGAAGAACACATGTGTATTTGAAATGTTTATTTACTAATGCCGTCTTCTCAGGCGTAGTATCTTAGATAATACAAGTACACATATTATCAGTAGCAAAATTACCAGCATAGTTACTAGTACATAAAAAGCGAATGGTGATAGTATGTTAACATGCTGTAAATGAATAAGAGTTAGCAACACTTATAAGCAGCCGCGGGCCGTGGAGGGAGTTACGGTGAGGCAGGGAGGCGGGGAGGGGGAGAAGCAGGGTGGAGAATACAAGTACACATATTATCAGTAGCAAAATTACCAGCATAGTTACTAGTACATAAAAAGCGAATGGTGACAGTATGTTAACATGCTGTAAATGAATAAGAGTTAGCAACACTTATAAGCAGCCGCGGGCCGTGGAGGGAGTTACGGTGGGGCAGGGAGGCGGGGAGGGGGAGGGGCAGGGTAGAGAGGGCTCCACCCTGCTTCTCCCCCTCCCCGCCTCCCTGCCTCACCGTAACTCCCTCCACGGCCCGCGGCTGCTTATATCTCACCCTCCCTAATACACATATTATATTATTTGCTAAGAAGGTCTCTTTGTGTTGGTTTAGGGCGTGCCCATACTTTAGTGTCTTAGATTTGAAGGAATCACATCAGCATACACCAGCTCTCTCTTCATGTGAACCGCATCAACTGTTGTGTATGTGTGTTCGGCAAAGCAATATAAAACCCGCCTCATGCCCAGAATTGGCAGAAGTTGCACTTATGTTATGAGTATGAAGTCGTGGAGATCAGACCTCATAACAATTCTGTATCGTGTTGTTCTTGAAACTTTAGCACTCGCTGTACAGATATAGTTTAACAAGCAAAGCAGATAGTAGAGCAATAACATATTATTCTCATGTAAACCACGATGAACTACTAGGTGGAAAGCTAAAGCAACAACTAAGTGTCGTGTGCAGAAGTTGCAAAAAAGGAAAAATGGCGTTTAAACCGGTAATGAGCCCATGCTAACTTAACACGGTGTAAAGATATCCAGGACCTAGATGACACCTCCCCATGATCCGGAAACGAACTGAATAAGATAATAGAAGTGCCATCTCATGAGAGCAGATTGCAAGTTTATATGTGGACGGTCCGCAAGGTAAAGCATTAAAAACTAGGAAAATTTAATGCTAAAGAAAAATAAAACAGCCAAGTACTTTATCGAGTCTTAAGCCAATAGGCAAGGTAAATAATAAAAACTTGACAAATAAGTCAATGAATTGTCAATGAAATGCTAGTACTCAGCATATCAAACATGAAAAAGGTCTATGACATAACTGTGTATGCAAAATAAGCTGCAACAGCCTCCAATAGGAAGTCACCGTCTTCATCCGAAAACAGTTCAGCCATCCAATTTAAAAGCGGAAAAGAACATACGTGCTCTCCCAGCACCGGATCCTCTATCACCATCAGAGGACAGCTCGGTGGGTTTTCAAGAAAGCTCTGTTCCAAGAAAGACTGTGCTGCCGCCAATAAATTCCAGGGACCAATTAGTCCATGCATCAATGCCACAGCCATAATCCTTTCGCCAGGACAAACCAACTCGTGAGTAATGATAGGAGTCATCAGCTGATTAAAGTCGACGTCAGGAGAAACCGGTCCGCAGAGACACAAATCAATGGCCCAATCGAAATCACAGGTCAGGCAGTGAAATACAGGCTGGACACAGGTGAAGTAGGAGAATCGAAAAGATAATCCATATGCCGTGCTTAATATCGCCAACGGCATTGTGCCATAATATTCTAGCATGCGATTGCGGAACAGTGTCAGCAGCTGCAGGGTAGGAGGTTGCATAGGAGGGACATCCATATTTAAAAATGTAAAAAAGCACAAGAGCGTCCGCTGGTAATGCAAGTAAAAATGCCAATCCACGAAGCAGAGTGGAGAAAATAGAATGAAAGAAAGCAGGGATGACTCCAAAGATTTTCTCAAATGAAGTCACGAGACCACTGGTAACAACTTTAAAAAAGTGCGCCAGGGTCTTTGTGGAGGATGCGTTAAAGATAGTCCGAACCATCTTGCTGAAATTGAAAGGCAAATCTGAATTGAAAAGGGTCTGCACCTCTGTACGGGTGTTCGCTATGTGAAGCACGAAAGTTTCACGGGCCGAACTCAAGGCCACCTCTCTCTGAGACAAAAGAGCTCTTATTCTTGCCATGCCGTTGAAATCTCTCCCAAGGTTGGTATTCGTGGCCAGATTGAAAACTCCCTATGTTCATGTGTGGGAGAAAATGAACATTTCTGTAGCAAATAACCCGTTCACTTACTGTTACGATAAAAGGAATACTTTTAATTAACTCAGAACAATCTTCATTATTGAGCATCAAATAACTACCATTTTCCAACAACTTGAACGTGGGGATGATAGCAGGAACTGGCGTGCCTTGCAACACGCAAGCCATATTTGGTCGGTGTTTGTTGCATGAACCGTGTAACTGTATGTGCCTACACATTAGTGAATGATCTGGCGTCTCAGTGCATTCCTCTCCATTCAGATAAACTTCTTGATCATCTTTGAAACATCTGTATGTGTATGGAAGCGACCAGACCTCATGAAGAAAAGCACTACCTAAAGGTTCATAACGACCTATTGGTATATATTTCATACAATTTGAAAACTTATATAAAGCAAAAGGCAGCGTTATTAAACCGTGGATAAGGCACGTTGCCAAAAAACCCGCAATCCTCTGCTGATGATGTCACTGAGCATGTCATGAATGATGTAATATGTGACATCATCAGCAGTGGATTACGGGTAATAGTATCTCTAGTTTACTCCCCTATAGCTGTCTTTCTTTTAACATAAGTGTCTGTTTCCTTCCCTTATACTTACTGTTTTTGGTTCGCTTCCGGTTCGCGTACCGGCGAGCGAACTGGGAAGCGAACTAAGAGTAGTAGAGGTTGGCACAGTTCCAAATATTGTACCAATTTTTTAATAACGGGGAGGTAGTTCTGAAAAGAACTTTTTTTTTATTGTTTTTGTTGTTTTATATTTTTTTATTATTTTTCAGAACATTTTTTTACTTTTTTTGAATTTTTCTGAACAGTTTTATATTTTTTGGGGTTTTTCTTGGAGGGGGCAATGAAAACGATTCATTGTAAAGGGCTCAACAGGAGCAACAAAACAAAAAAAAAGTATTTATTATTTTGGGCGTTTCGTACAAACTTGCATATGATAGTCAATAGCTCTGTTGATCAGAGTGATGCTTCTTTCTCCGTAGCAAATGAATCCATCGCAAAATACGCAGATGTGTTTTACTTCACCAAATCTCATTTGTATATTTGGCACCATCTCCCTGCCCTCTGGTCCCGTTACTTCCGGTACAACAGATCTTCTGGCCATAATAGGGAGATTATCTAGGTCGTTCCGAAACTGTGCAGCACTGTAGTTGTTAGGATGCCACCTAGTCATATGGCGATGCATTGTGTAGTTTCCGAAACTGTATTTTTTCTCGGTTCCTCTGGACAGTCTATCTTGACATATAAGGCAAGTTACGTATCTTGCATTTACTTTTTTCTGACCTTTGGGAATTTTAAAAAATTGCCAAATGAAGTTTTCTTTCCGGTGAGACGTCCTGGGTTCCTCAGGCAAAAACTGCCTCTCTTCCTGCTCTTCCTCGTCTTCCTCTTCTTCCTCTTCTTGCTGAATTATAACTTGAGCAGGTGGTCCACTCTTCCTTGGATTTGGTGGAGGTGGTGGGGAAGCACCAGCTGAAGCTACTAAAGAAGCCATTGCTCAGTGATCACAAAGGGTCTTTCTCTCACAATGATGAAAGTCAGAGTGAGGAAAGAAGGAGGGATTTTCATCATTTGGGAAAAACAAGAGTTCTCAACCAATCAAAAGTGTTCATTTTAGATTATATGACCTACTCTTACATCATTAGGAAACCAAAAGTGAAATGAACCAATGAAAAGTGTTATTACCAAGTCACATGACTTGCTGTGTTTACGTTAAGCGCTTTGCAGGGCCTTCCGGTTTGCTTCCAGAAACCTGCGCTTTGCGACTCGCTTCGCGTACCAGTTCGCTAACGTAGCACGTCATATGACGTATCACGCGACAACGTGAAACGTCATGCGGACGGGAGGCGTCACGATGTTGTTTTCTAACGCGGCACTTGCGGTAAAGAAACGTTTACCGGCTCGCGGTCTATTTCGCGGCATCAAGGTCAGCTAACGGGAAGCTTCCCGATTCGCGAAGCGGGTACGAAGAAAAAAAAATATTAAAAAAAAAAATTATTCATAAACATATAAAATATATTTTTGGATTTAAAGAAGAATACATTTTACAGCTACAGATATTAGCTGTTAAAAAACCAATGAAATTCACTGAAAAAACCATAGGTTATAGACCATATATAGTTAGGAATTAGCATTTACAAAACCTTGAAAATTCACTGAAAAAACCATAGGTTATAGACCATATATAGTTAGGAATTAGCATTTAGAAAACCTTATTTTACTCACACAAAACCATTGAAATTCCATATATAGTTAGTTGCACTAACTATATATCGCGCACCCGCAATCCACTGCTGATGATGTCACATATTACATCATTCATGACATGGTCAGTGAAATCACTGATGACATCACTGATGACATCTCAAATGACATCACTGATGACATCACTGATGACATCTCAAATGACATCACTGATGACATCATGACACACCAATACCAGTTACTACATACGCACTCACTGATTCCTACGTCTACACACACATTCACTCATTCACCCATACAATAACTCATACATACAGTCACTTATTATTACAACACTATCATATGCACTCATACACCTATGCAGACAGTCACACACTGCCACTCATCCATGGAGTTACTCACACACCAAGTCAGTCCTGTAAAGAATCAATCACACTTCCATTTCTTCATCTATACAGTTAAACACAGAACACCATACTTCAGTGACATCACTGATGACATCACTAATGACATCTGAAATGACATCACTGATGACATCTCAAATGACATCACTGATGACATCATGACACACCAATACCAGTTACTACATACGCACTCACTGATTCGTACGTCTACACACACATTCACTCATTCACCCATACAATTACTCATACATACAGTCAGTTATTATTAGAACACTATCATATGCACTCATACACCTAGTCAGTCCTGTGAAGAATCAATCACACTTCGATTTCCTCATCTATAGTTAAACACAGAACACCATACTTTTCACACATATACTAACACATACTTACTCTCTTATACAATCACTGATACAAGTACACATTGATATGCACAGAGTCACACACCTCCCAGCCAGCCACACACACACTCAGTCTTCCATACATCCAGTCATTCTTCAATATGTAAAACGTATTTAAACTTTACAAAAACACACAGACACTAGATGATGTCATCAGTGATGTCATTTGAGATGTCATCAGTGATGTCACTGACCATGTCATTGTATCAACAGGGAGGAACACAGGGTTAGGACAATTATTTAAAGGGGTCCAATGTATGTGTCCTAGAAAGACTATCAACAAAAAGAAATACAGAGTTCCCCGGTTGCAGTCAGCTAAAGGACTGTCATTGGTCTCTCTCTTGTCGGGTCAAACAGTAAAAAGGTGAGTGTAGTGAACCCTCTCTTGGAATTTTTGGGGTACCTCACACAAGTCGCCGGTTGGACTACACTTGTAATCCCACCCGGTGATCGTTCAGCGTCATCATCGGTACCCTGCCCCTGCGCCAGGCTGGCAGTGCAATGCCTGTCGGGCAACAATACTTGTTGCTCTTTGGCGGGGATCTTCTATTCCTTCGCCAAGGGTGTGTGGATGTAAGGGGACCATGCAAGGAGGTAATATGTGAGTGTGCAAAAGTGAGCGTGGGTGAAATAAAAGGAGTCAGTGGAGTCCAAAAATTGGGATTTTAATGATATGGCTCACTGCTCTATTAAAAATACAAGGGGTATAGAGGCAGAACTATCAAGGTAGTAAGCCTCATTCAACCCTTGGTGAGTGGATGGTCAACATGTTTCTTGCTTATAGAGCAATTCGTCAGGACCAAGGGGTGCTCATATGATTTGCAAGGGCTCCCCCGTGATCAGGGGGCCCAATATACGACCTGGTAGGTGTCGTATGGCAGTCCTTTCCTCAGGACCCTTCCCAGGACTAAATGGGAGAGAGAAGAGAGAAGTGTACTGTTAAGGAGAGACCAGAGAGACATCATGGACAAACGTGGAAACATTCGCGTTTTGTGACTGTCATAATATACAGTGGGTGAGCATGCCTTTGGTTTGCTCAAGGAAGATCGCATGCTTAGTGGTATCCAACAAAGTTGGTTGGAAGTTTGTCATGCAGTAAAAAACCTGTGAAAATCAAGGGCTATTACTGTGCTATCAGCATGCGCGATAGCTAGTGGAAATTGAGACAACATTTGTGGGGAGAAAAACAGACTTCAAACATGTCTTTGTGAAGTTTCAGAAAAGAACACTAGAAGGAGTCAGTGTATGGGTAACTAACCCTTGGATTAAACCGTAACACCAGCCGCAATAATACAGTGATGGTAAAATTTAGAACAACCTTACCCGTTTGTTACACTACGGAGGCTTCCTCGAGCTGACCGGGTGGGGCCAGGACTTGGTGGAGACCACCTGTTAGGAGGAAGTATCACCGCCATGTTATCGATTGGCGGTCAATGCGTCTCCCCATTCAACTGCTTAAAGCTTGGTCCCGCCGTGGCGCTCAGAAAGAGGCGCACGTGGGGGCGCAGAATGGAGCATATGTGCCTTACCTCGGAGTTCCTGGCGTAGGGCGTCTAGTCACCTACCCTTCCCACTGCGGACGGTGCCGCAGATCAGCCGGTAAAGCTTGGCGTCCCGGGCGCACTACTTATGACCCGTGTGTGTGGCCAGTTTAGTGGGCGTGGCCCCGGCGTGTTACCAGGCAACGAGTGGTAAATAATGGACACAGAAGATTCACTCGCTCCGTGTGTTGCCGGTGGTTAACAACGAAGACGGCTTCGCGTGCTAACGAGGAGGGAGGGAAACGTGAGTGCCATCTTGAGAGGGAGGTGGAAATAGGCAGCTTAATGGTTATGGGCTGGGTTCGGCATAGTAAGGACAATCAGTCCATTGGTCAGCTATCTAGTGAGCATTGTCCAGGGCACCGCATCGTTGAGCCCGTTTTCATCTGTGTGTAGACGGTGTACCCATCTCTGCTCCAGTCTGAAGAGGGATTGCTGATTCATACCAGGTTGGCATTCTAGAACTGTCCACTTTATGTCCTCAGTGGTATGTTTGTGTTCCTTGCAATGTTCATACAGCCCGGTGTGTGTTTTGGAGCATCGAATATTACTGTTGTGCTCCATTATCCGTTGTTTCACCGGGCGCATTGTCATCCCGATATAGAGCAATCTGCAGGGGCACACCAAGATGTATATACATCTCGAGCTGTTACAATTGGTGTGTTTGTGAAAGGTCCAGGTGAAATCTCCTGGGAGTTCGATTGTTCTGCCTTGGATGGTTTGGGGGCATACCACACAGGAACCACATTTGTAGTGTCCAGTGACAGGGGGAAGATCCCAGAGGGTCCTGACTGGTCGAGTTTGTAATTTCTTAGGGCGAGTGTGGATCAATGTGTCCTTGAGGTTGGCAGTCCTTTTGAAAGCGAACCGTGGTCGTGCCAATTCCATCCCAGTGGAGTTCAAGATACCCCAATGTGTCATCACGGCTTTCTTGATAAATGATGAATGCCTGGTGTAGGAGGTGACACAGGTGATGATGTCATCTGGTTCTTTAGGGTGGACCTCTAGAAGGGCATCTCTATTGTTGTTCAATGCTCGTTTGTACGAATTCTTTAACAACCGGGTGGGATACCCTCTGTCCTGGAGTTTATGCTGTAGGGTCCGGGCCTCTTGTCTGAAGTCTTGGACAGAGCTACAATTCCTCCGAATTCTAAGGAATTGCCCAAAGGGTAAATTATCTCGCAGGGCTTTAGTATGGTGGCTTTGGTAGAGAAGCAAGCTATTTCTGTCAGTATCTTTCTTGTATAGCGTGGTGGTTATTGCTTCGGGTCCCAGATTGATGGTGAGATCGAGGAATGGTATGGACGTCTCCGAGATGGTTCCAGTAAATTTAAGGAAGGGGTCTTGTAAGTTAATCCAGTCACAAAAGGCTTCACAGCTGGGACGGTCCCCTTTCCAAAGAATCAAGATGTCGTCGATAAAGCGACGCCAGAGAGTTAAGTTCTCTCGGTAGGGGTTTTGCTCCGGAGGGTAGATGTACCTCTTCTCGAACGAAGCCATATAAATGCAGGCCAAGCTCGGCGCGAAGGTAGAACCCATCGAAGTCCCCCGCACTTGATGGTATAACTGGGATTCATACCTGAAGAAGTTCTCGGTCAGGGCGATGTGGGCCAGTTCCATAATGAATGTTATTGGTGTTGGGGATAACCATTCCTCTTCTCGCATCAGCGAATCCACTGCTTCCAGGGTTGCTTGTTGCGGGATATTAGTATAAAGTGCCTCCACATCGAGGGTAAGAAGCAAGTCAGTGTCCTCTCTGCCATCTATGTCTGCAATTAGACGGAGTACATCCCTGGTGTCTTGCAGGTAGGATGGTATCTGTTTGACGTAAGGTTGGAAGAACGCATCACAAAATTGTGACAGTGGTTCTAGTAGAGATCCAATTCCAGAGACAATGGGTCTCCCAGGGACAGGAGACGTGCCCTTGTGTATTTTCGGGAGAGTATAAAAGTAGGGGATAACAGGATCCGGAGTGATCAAGAAATCTGCTTCCTTTCTACTAATCCACTCGTTGGTCTCCCCCTCAATCACAAGGCCCATGATGGTAGTTGTCAATCTTTTAGTTGGGTCCTCAAGGAGAGGTCTGTAATGGTTGGTATTTGTCAATTGTCTTCTGCACTCACGATCATAGTCTTCGTAGTTCTGAATGACCGTGGCGCCCCCCTTGTCTGCTTGTTTAATGACGATCGACTCGTCTTGGCCTAGTGTTTTGACTGCTAGTCGTTCTATATTGGACAGATTGTGGAAGGTTTTCTTCGAAGGTATCTCACGCATGCTCCTCAGGACCGCCCGCTCAAAAGTCAGGACTTCGGGTGGTACCATCCCGTCAGTGGGAGTAAAGGTGGAGGGTTTTCTTAGACCTGTATCAAGATCCGGGAGCTCAGGTTGGTTTTCAAAGAATGCCCGAAGACGGATTTTCCTAAAAAATTGTTTCAGTTCGATCATCTCTTGGAATGGGTCTGGGGTCGGTGTGGGAACAAAGCCAAGACCTTTCTCTAGTACTCGTGTTTCGGTTGGTGTCAGGGTTCTCTTTGATAGATTGACAACTAAGCTCGTCTCCCCCTGGATGACATGCTCCTGGTCTCCATTGATGCTGGTGCTGGTATCTGGTCCTGCCACTGTACACCCTTTTGCCCTCCTCGCTTTCGCCCTCTTCCTCTGCCCCAGCCTCTGCCGTGAAAAGGTGGCAGATTGGGGGGGTAGAATTGCGGGGGGCCCTGTGGGTAGAAGGGGTACTGCCAGGGGGGTGCCATCTGTGGTGGCCCATGGAAGGCTGGGCCTTGGTAATAGCCTTGTTGCCATGTCCGAGGTGGTCGGGGATTTCTTGGTGGGACTCCCCCACTGGAATCACTACTATCCGATCCACGTCTGGTATCGCTCCCTGAGTTTTCATCAGAGGAGTAGGTTTTCTTTTTCCCGTTGTAATCATCCTTCAAGTAGGGGTAGACTTTTTCTTTTACAAATTTGGCAATATCTTTCTCGAGTTTGGTTGTTTTTTGTTTCAGTAGAAACTCATGGTGATCCGCCATTTCTTGATTTATTTCCGAGAGTTTGGTCGTGAACGCTGTCTTATTGTTCTTGGATATGGCGGTTTTCATGGTAGCTTCCATAGCGGAGATCTTCTCTATTAAAGCATCTGATAGACGCTTCGCCGTTTGACTGATGAGAAAGAGGAGATCCTTGGTGCATTTCCACGAAACTTGACACCACTCTAATTTGAACCTTTTGTCGTCCAGAAATAGTCTCGGAATTATGTTCACTATCAAACCTTGTGGGGCTATATTACTCCTCAAGTATTCAGTCATCATGATTCCGTGAATGGTGATCCTGATGAGTTCCTTTTTCATTTCCGATAGTATGGTCCAATCATCGGAAGATGCGCCGGATGATGTGGTAGGGGGATTTGTAAGGAGGGATGGTGTCGATCTTAGGGCATCGGCTATGATGTCCTCATTGAAACTCAGCCCTGGGACGTCCTCCATGGTCGTAAAGGTTCCGGATGCGGTGCCAAGGATGTCTGCCGGCCAGAGTGAGGTGATCGTTAAGATTAATGTGATTCTCCCACTTAAAATGTTGTCTCAGAATGGTCCAACGTGGCGAGTGAAATCTTCGCCAATTGGTAACCTATAAAAGGGGTTCCCGTGCCAAAGGCACGCAAGGAATTGTATCAACAGGGAGGAACACAGGGTTAGGACAATTATTTAAAGGGGTCCAATGTATGTGTCCTAGAAAGACTATCAACAAAAAGAAATACAGAGTTCCCCGGTTGCAGTCAGCTAAAGGACTGTCATTGGTCTCTCTCTTGTCGGGTCAAACAGTAAAAAGGTGAGTGTAGTGAACCCTCTCTTGGAATTTTTGGGGTACCTCACACAAGTCGCCGGTTGGACTACACTTGTAATCCCACCCGGTGATCGTTCAGCGTCATCATCGGTACCCTGCCCCTGCGCCAGGCTGGCAGTGCAATGCCTGTCGGGCAACAATACTTGTTGCTCTTTGGCGGGGATCTTCTATTCCTTCGCCAAGGGTGTGTGGATGTAAGGGGACCATGCAAGGAGGTAATATGTGAGTGTGCAAAAGTGAGCGTGGGTGAAATAAAAGGAGTCAGTGGAGTCCAAAAATTGGGATTTTAATGATATGGCTCACTGCTCTATTAAAAATACAAGGGGTATAGAGGCAGAACTATCAAGGTAGTAAGCCTCATTCAACCCTTGGTGAGTGGATGGTCAACATGTTTCTTGCTTATAGAGCAATTCGTCAGGACCAAGGGGTGCTCATATGATTTGCAAGGGCTCCCCCGTGATCAGGGGGCCCAATATACGACCTGGTAGGTGTCGTATGGCAGTCCTTTCCTCAGGACCCTTCCCAGGACTAAATGGGAGAGAGAAGAGAGAAGTGTACTGTTAAGGAGAGACCAGAGAGACATCATGGACAAACGTGGAAACATTCGCGTTTTGTGACTGTCATAATATACAGTGGGTGAGCATGCCTTTGGTTTGCTCAAGGAAGATCGCATGCTTAGTGGTATCCAACAAAGTTGGTTGGAAGTTTGTCATGCAGTAAAAAACCTGTGAAAATCAAGGGCTATTACTGTGCTATCAGCATGCGCGATAGCTAGTGGAAATTGAGACAACATTTGTGGGGAGAAAAACAGACTTCAAACATGTCTTTGTGAAGTTTCAGAAAAGAACACTAGAAGGAGTCAGTGTATGGGTAACTAACCCTTGGATTAAACCGTAACACCAGCCGCAATAATACAGTGATGGTAAAATTTAGAACAACCTTACCCGTTTGTTACACTACGGAGGCTTCCTCGAGCTGACCGGGTGGGGCCAGGACTTGGTGGAGACCACCTGTTAGGAGGAAGTATCACCGCCATGTTATCGATTGGCGGTCAATGCGTCTCCCCATTCAACTGCTTAAAGCTTGGTCCCGCCGTGGCGCTCAGAAAGAGGCGCACGTGGGGGCGCAGAATGGAGCATATGTGCCTTACCTCGGAGTTCCTGGCGTAGGGCGTCTAGTCACCTACCCTTCCCACTGCGGACGGTGCCGCAGATCAGCCGGTAAAGCTTGGCGTCCCGGGCGCACTACTTATGACCCGTGTGTGTGGCCAGTTTAGTGGGCGTGGCCCCGGCGTGTTACCAGGCAACGAGTGGTAAATAATGGACACAGAAGATTCACTCGCTCCGTGTGTTGCCGGTGGTTAACAACGAAGACGGCTTCGCGTGCTAACGAGGAGGGAGGGAAACGTGAGTGCCATCTTGAGAGGGAGGTGGAAATAGGCAGCTTAATGGTTATGGGCTGGGTTCGGCATAGTAAGGACAATCAGTCCATTGGTCAGCTATCTAGTGAGCATTGTCCAGGGCACCGCATCGTTGAGCCCGTTTTCATCTGTGTGTAGACGGTGTACCCATCTCTGCTCCAGTCTGAAGAGGGATTGCTGATTCATACCAGGTTGGCATTCTAGAACTGTCCACTTTATGTCCTCAGTGGTATGTTTGTGTTCCTTGCAATGTTCATACAGCCCGGTGTGTGTTTTGGAGCATCGAATATTACTGTTGTGCTCCATTATCCGTTGTTTCACCGGGCGCATTGTCATCCCGATATAGAGCAATCTGCAGGGGCACACCAAGATGTATATACATCTCGAGCTGTTACAATTGGTGTGTTTGTGAAAGGTCCAGGTGAAATCTCCTGGGAGTTCGATTGTTCTGCCTTGGATGGTTTGGGGGCATACCACACAGGAACCACATTTGTAGTGTCCAGTGACAGGGGGAAGATCCCAGAGGGTCCTGACTGGTCGAGTTTGTAATTTCTTAGGGCGAGTGTGGATCAATGTGTCCTTGAGGTTGGCAGTCCTTTTGAAAGCGAACCGTGGTCGTGCCAATTCCATCCCAGTGGAGTTCAAGATACCCCAATGTGTCATCACGGCTTTCTTGATAAATGATGAATGCCTGGTGTAGGAGGTGACACAGGTGATGATGTCATCTGGTTCTTTAGGGTGGACCTCTAGAAGGGCATCTCTATTGTTGTTCAATGCTCGTTTGTACGAATTCTTTAACAACCGGGTGGGATACCCTCTGTCCTGGAGTTTATGCTGTAGGGTCCGGGCCTCTTGTCTGAAGTCTTGGACAGAGCTACAATTCCTCCGAATTCTAAGGAATTGCCCAAAGGGTAAATTATCTCGCAGGGCTTTAGTATGGTGGCTTTGGTAGAGAAGCAAGCTATTTCTGTCAGTATCTTTCTTGTATAGCGTGGTGGTTATTGCTTCGGGTCCCAGATTGATGGTGAGATCGAGGAATGGTATGGACGTCTCCGAGATGGTTCCAGTAAATTTAAGGAAGGGGTCTTGTAAGTTAATCCAGTCACAAAAGGCTTCACAGCTGGGACGGTCCCCTTTCCAAAGAATCAAGATGTCGTCGATAAAGCGACGCCAGAGAGTTAAGTTCTCTCGGTAGGGGTTTTGCTCCGGAGGGTAGATGTACCTCTTCTCGAACGAAGCCATATAAATGCAGGCCAAGCTCGGCGCGAAGGTAGAACCCATCGAAGTCCCCCGCACTTGATGGTATAACTGGGATTCATACCTGAAGAAGTTCTCGGTCAGGGCGATGTGGGCCAGTTCCATAATGAATGTTATTGGTGTTGGGGATAACCATTCCTCTTCTCGCATCAGCGAATCCACTGCTTCCAGGGTTGCTTGTTGCGGGATATTAGTATAAAGTGCCTCCACATCGAGGGTAAGAAGCAAGTCAGTGTCCTCTCTGCCATCTATGTCTGCAATTAGACGGAGTACATCCCTGGTGTCTTGCAGGTAGGATGGTATCTGTTTGACGTAAGGTTGGAAGAACGCATCACAAAATTGTGACAGTGGTTCTAGTAGAGATCCAATTCCAGAGACAATGGGTCTCCCAGGGACAGGAGACGTGCCCTTGTGTATTTTCGGGAGAGTATAAAAGTAGGGGATAACAGGATCCGGAGTGATCAAGAAATCTGCTTCCTTTCTACTAATCCACTCGTTGGTCTCCCCCTCAATCACAAGGCCCATGATGGTAGTTGTCAATCTTTTAGTTGGGTCCTCAAGGAGAGGTCTGTAATGGTTGGTATTTGTCAATTGTCTTCTGCACTCACGATCATAGTCTTCGTAGTTCTGAATGACCGTGGCGCCCCCCTTGTCTGCTTGTTTAATGACGATCGACTCGTCTTGGCCTAGTGTTTTGACTGCTAGTCGTTCTATATTGGACAGATTGTGGAAGGTTTTCTTCGAAGGTATCTCACGCATGCTCCTCAGGACCGCCCGCTCAAAAGTCAGGACTTCGGGTGGTACCATCCCGTCAGTGGGAGTAAAGGTGGAGGGTTTTCTTAGACCTGTATCAAGATCCGGGAGCTCAGGTTGGTTTTCAAAGAATGCCCGAAGACGGATTTTCCTAAAAAATTGTTTCAGTTCGATCATCTCTTGGAATGGGTCTGGGGTCGGTGTGGGAACAAAGCCAAGACCTTTCTCTAGTACTCGCAAACACACCAATTGTAACAGCTCGAGATGTATATACATCTTGGTGTGCCCCTGCAGATTGCTCTATATCGGGATGACAATGCGCCCGGTGAAACAACGGATAATGGAGCACAACAGTAATATTCGATGCTCCAAAACACACACCGGGCTGTATGAACATTGCAAGGAACACAAACATACCACTGAGGACATAAAGTGGACAGTTCTAGAATGCCAACCTGGTATGAATCAGCAATCCCTCTTCAGACTGGAGCAGAGATGGGTACACCGTCTACACACAGATGAAAACGGGCTCAACGATGCGGTGCCCTGGACAATGCTCACTAGATAGCTGACCAATGGACTGATTGTCCTTACTATGCCGAACCCAGCCCATAACCATTAAGCTGCCTATTTCCACCTCCCTCTCAAGATGGCACTCACGTTTCCCTCCCTCCTCGTTAGCACGCGAAGCCGTCTTCGTTGTTAACCACCGGCAACACACGGAGCGAGTGAATCTTCTGTGTCCATTATTTACCACTCGTTGCCTGGTAACACGCCGGGGCCACGCCCACTAAACTGGCCACACACACGGGTCATAAGTAGTGCGCCCGGGACGCCAAGCTTTACCGGCTGATCTGCGGCACCGTCCGCAGTGGGAAGGGTAGGTGACTAGACGCCCTACGCCAGGAACTCCGAGGTAAGGCACATATGCTCCATTCTGCGCCCCCACGTGCGCCTCTTTCTGAGCGCCACGGCGGGACCAAGCTTTAAGCAGTTGAATGGGGAGACGCATTGACCGCCAATCGATAACATGGCGGTGATACTTCCTCCTAACAGGTGGTCTCCACCAAGTCCTGGCCCCACCCGGTCAGCTCGAGGAAGCCTCCGTAGTGTAACAAACGGGTAAGGTTGTTCTAAATTTTACCATCACTGTATTATTGCGGCTGGTGTTACGGTTTAATCCAAGGGTTAGTTACCCATACACTGACTCCTTCTAGTGTTCTTTTCTGAAACTTCACAAAGACATGTTTGAAGTCTGTTTTTCTCCCCACAAATGTTGTCTCAATTTCCACTAGCTATCGCGCATGCTGATAGCACAGTAATAGCCCTTGATTTTCACAGGTTTTTTACTGCATGACAAACTTCCAACCAACTTTGTTGGATACCACTAAGCATGCGATCTTCCTTGAGCAAACCAAAGGCATGCTCACCCACTGTATATTATGACAGTCACAAAACGCGAATGTTTCCACGTTTGTCCATGATGTCTCTCTGGTCTCTCCTTAACAGTACACTTCTCTCTTCTCTCTCCCATTTAGTCCTGGGAAGGGTCCTGAGGAAAGGACTGCCATACGACACCTACCAGGTCGTATATTGGGCCCCCTGATCACGGGGGAGCCCTTGCAAATCATATGAGCACCCCTTGGTCCTGACGAATTGCTCTATAAGCAAGAAACATGTTGACCATCCACTCACCAAGGGTTGAATGAGGCTTACTACCTTGATAGTTCTGCCTCTATACCCCTTGTATTTTTAATAGAGCAGTGAGCCATATCATTAAAATCCCAATTTTTGGACTCCACTGACTCCTTTTATTTCACCCACGCTCACTTTTGCACACTCACATATTACCTCCTTGCATGGTCCCCTTACATCCACACACCCTTGGCGAAGGAATAGAAGATCCCCGCCAAAGAGCAACAAGTATTGTTGCCCGACAGGCATTGCACTGCCAGCCTGGCGCAGGGGCAGGGTACCGATGATGACGCTGAACGATCACCGGGTGGGATTACAAGTGTAGTCCAACCGGCGACTTGTGTGAGGTACCCCAAAAATTCCAAGAGAGGGTTCACTACACTCACCTTTTTACTGTTTGACCCGACAAGAGAGAGACCAATGACAGTCCTTTAGCTGACTGCAACCGGGGAACTCTGTATTTCTTTTTGTTGATACTGACCATGTCATGAATGATGTAATATGTGACATCATCAGCAGTGGATTGCGGGTGCGCGATATATAGTTAGTGCAACTAACTATATATGGAATTTCAATGGTTTTGTGTGAGTAAAATAAGGTTTTCTAAATGCTAATTCCTAACTATATATGGTCTATAACCT
Organism: Lissotriton helveticus; assembly: GCF_964261635.1. NCBI lineage: Eukaryota > Metazoa > Chordata > Amphibia > Caudata > Salamandridae > Lissotriton > Lissotriton helveticus. Next base: position 56,026,146 of record NC_136069.1, on the reverse strand, counting down.
ATGGTTTTTTCAGTGAATATATATATATATTACCTACTGGCGGTCGCCAGTAGGTATATATAGTTAGGATTTTTTCTCTATGGGATTTTTGAAAATTCTATGTCTAATAACTTTGGCGTTTGTGGACGGAATTGGCTGAAATTTTTCATGAAAATGGCACATTTTGTTTCTGAGCAGCCCTTGAAAATTTGGGGGGGGGTTCGTCAAGGGGGGGCCGAGAAAAAAGGGGGGTCCCAAAACGTGTTTTTAACATTGAGTTTTCCATAGGGCGGTTGGCCTCACTTTTAGCCCGAACGGCTGAATGGATTTGCACGAAACTTGGCAAAATTGTAGGGACTGGTAGCCCGATGTGCCTTTTGTAGGTCTCAATATATGTGCTTCAGTGGATTTTGAGAAATTAACGTTCAAAAAAAGATATATATCTGTAACAGCGGACCGGGCAGCGCTCCAGTTCGCGTACTTTTCGCGCAACGGAGCTTTGTGAAGCGAAGCTGATTGGTTCTCCGGCGTCTGTAAACATTCCAAACAGTCCGTAGCGGCCGCCATCTTGTCTCTCGGTAGGATCGAGAGACAAGAGGAGGCCAAAGGGAAGGGGCAAATGACCATAAGGGGGCATAGTAGATCCTCGCTGACCCCCTAGGTTTGATGTGGAGGTTTTAAAAGGGCCCCGCGGGGCAAAAAAAAAAAATCATAATAATAATCGAACGGCTGAATGGATTTGCACGAAACTTGGTAAAATATTAGGGACTGGTAGCCCGATGTGCCTTTGCTAGGTCTCAATATATGTGCTCCAGTGGATTTTGAGAAATTAACGTTCAAAAAAAGATATATATCTGTAACAGCGCACCGCTTCGCGTAACGGAGGTTTGCGAAGCTGATTGGTTCTCCGGCGTCTGTAAACATTGCAAACAGTCCGTAGCGGCCGCCATCTTGTCTCTCGGTAGGATCGAGAGACAAGAGGAGGCCAAAGCGAAGGGGCAAATGACCATAAGGGGGCATAGTAGATCCTCCTTGACCTCTTAGGTTTGATGTGGAGGTTTTAAAAGGGCCCCGCGAGGCAAAAAAAAAATAATAATAATCGAACGGCTGAATGGATTTGCACGAAACTTGGCAAAATTGTAGGGACTGGTAGTCCGATGTGCCTTTGCTAGGTCTCAATATATGTGCTCCAGTGGATTTTGAGAAATTAACGTTCAAAAAAAGATATATATCTGTAACAGCGCTCCGCTTCGCGGAGATAAAATTATATCTGTATTACCTAGCTGTTGCTAACACCAGTTAGCGACGGCTAGTAGGAGATAGCGACCATCTTGGGCCCCACTTTGCATGTGAGTGATATTTATCACTAATGACATGCAAAGTGGGCATGCCAAGATGTTAGCGACTGGAAACAGTCGCTAACATCGCTATCTCCTATTATCAACTTTTGGAAATATTCGCGATAAGCGCGAATATCTCCAAAAGCTAGCACCTGCCCTGAGCAGTTCTAAGGCATGTTATCCAATGGGAGGTGGATAACATGGCGAAGAGCATTAGCTCGGTAATGCATGAATATCGCTGAGTTTTCAGCGATATTAATGCATTGCGGTCGTTTTTTATCGTATTTGCGATAAACCTTGATAATAGCAAGGTTTATCTGCGATAATTTCTGACGATGCTTAGCGGTAAAAAAATCGTTGCTAAGCATCGTTAGGGATAAATATCGCTTAACTTTGGTAATATGCCCCAACGTCTGTTAACGTTCGATTCGAAGGAAATCAGGAAGTGTTGAAAAACATTGTCTGCGCCATCTTGCCTTTTTTCAAATGCCACACTTTTGTAGTGCACGGCAGTCATTTTAGATGCCTTGACCAGACCCACTCTGTGCACGCTGTCGATCCTTAGCATGACTCCCCACCCTCGCTAGCATCTCCCCCAGGCAGTGGTCACCCCCGCTCTCTGTCTTATGCATGGGTAATAAACCACCCCCCATCTGCGCTGCTCTTCCCTGAGAATCACACCCTGTGCCCGCCCGACACCTCCCTTTCGCCCTATTCACTACCGCACCCTCTGACACTCCTTTTCCTCTGTGTCCGATTGTCCAGGCCGGTCCTAGGGTATCAGCTAGCCCTGCAGATGTAGTTTATGGCCCCAGCTGTAAAGAATCACCCCTCTTCAAAGGAGTTATAGTAGATCAAGGCCCACACTCGATGAGATCCGTCACAGCAGACGCGTTCCTATTATCTGAAAACCATCCTGTATTGTGATTGGGGAGGGGACCGAGCCTGAAGCGGAAGATTCCAGGGATGACTCTTTGTACATCAAAGTTTTTACAATTATGTGTCACATTAAAAATATATAGCACTCCAACAAAGTAGTAAGATTATAAAACTTTAATAACTTATAAATATATACAAGAAAACAAAAACAGTAATAACATATAAACATTTTTAGGGAAAAACAACGAAGTAGCGGTCGGCTGTGCGAATAGTCCCAACGCAGCACAACGTCCAGATTTCTGGCGTGGGGCGTCGCGGGGGGTGGGTCATCAGTAGCAAACTGTTGTGCGAATAGTTCCAAGGCAGCAGAACGATGGCACCAAGGTGATGTCCAGTAAGTTGCCGCACTGGTTTTGGTATCCTACAATGCTGCTCCGAATAACGGCGTGGGGCGCCCCGGGGGAGGCGGCGTGAACGGGCCTCTCCAGGTGGAGTGTCATCTGTTGTAGTGGGGCGCCCCTTTACCGTTTCAGTTGCCATTCCGTCCGTTTTTGGTCCACTGTGTCAAAAGCCGCAATTCAGCTGAGTTGCGCCCACTCTTGCGGTGCAGCGATAGGCGGCTGTCACAGGACTCTCAAAATGGCGGCAGGCTCTTTCCTTTTTGGGCCTGGTCCACTGAAATGGCCCTGGGACACCTTGGAAATCGGACGCTTGTCTGCTAGGTCTTGGACCCCATTCTCGAAAGCGTCCCCTCCGCCTTGAGGATTTATCAAAAGTTTTGGGGGCCCCCGACTCCTGTAGGCTTCTGGTGGGGAGCGGTTGCCATGATTGCTCGCGGAATGACCACGACGGAGCTACGAGATGGTGGTGCTCTCATGCTGAAGCCAGCTTCAGTCTGAAACATCCAGAAACAAGGTGGGGCTTTCATCGTTTGGGAAAAAAAAAAAGTTTTCATCCAATGAAAAGTGTTGTTTTTAGGTCATATGATCAAGCCTTCCATCATTAGGAAACCAAAAGTAAAATGAACCAATGAAAAGTTTTATAAACAAGTCACATGACCTGTTATGCGGCATAGGGTATAAAATGCGGAGAAAATACGTTGGCACGTGAGGCGGCGTCAGTAGCGGACCGATGTGCGAATAGGCCGAAGGCAATACAACGCGCCAAGATCCGGATGGCACCGAGGTGGTGTCCAGCAAGTTGCAGCACTGGTGTGGCCATCCTACAATGCTGAAAGTCGGCGTGGGGCGCCCCGTTGGCCTGTGAGTTTGCGTCAGTAGCGGACCGATGTGCGAATAGGCCGAAGGCAGCACAACGCGCCAAGATCCGGATGGCACCGAGGTGGTGTCTAGTAAGTTGCCGCACTGGTGTGGCCATCGTACAATGTTGAAAGTCGGCGTGGGGCGCCCCGTTGGCCTGTGAGATGGCGGCAGTAGCGGACCGATGTGCGAATAGGCCGAAGGCAGCACAACGCGCCAAGATCCGGATGGCACCGAGGTGGTGTCTAGTAAGTTGCCGCACTAGTGTGGCCATCGTACAATGTTGAAAGTCGGCGTGGGGCGCCCCGTTGGCCTGTGAGATGGCGGCAGTAGCGGACCGATGTGCGAATGGGGCCAAAGGCAGCGCAACAATATTTTCGGAATAGAAGACACCACAAGGCGCTGAGATGCCAAGATCTGGATGGCACCGAGGTGGTGTCTAGCAAGTTGTGGCACTGGTGTGGCCATCCTACAATGGTAAAAGTCGGCGTGGGGCGCCCTGTTGGCCTGTGAGATGGTGTCAGTAGCGGACTGATGTGCGAATGGGGCCAAAGGCAGCGCAACAATATTTTCTGACTGACACCACAAGGCGCTGAGATGCCAAGATCCGGATGGCACCGAGGTGATGTCTAAGTTGCGGACCGATGTGCGAATGGGGTCAAAGGCAGCGCAACAATATTTTCTGTATGGAAGATACCACTAGGCGTTGAGATGCCAAGATCCGGATGGCACCGAGGTGATGTCTAGCAAGTTGCTGTACTGTTGTGGCCATCCTACAATGGTAAAAGTCGGCGTGGGGCGCCCTGTTGGCTTGTGAGATGGTGTCAGTTGCAGACCGATGTGCGAATGGGGCCAAAGGCAGCTCAACAATATTTTCTGTATGGAAGATACCACTAGGCGTTGAGATGCCAAGATCCGGATGGCACCGAGGTGATGTCTAGCAAGTTGCTGTACTGGTGTGGTCATCCTACAATGCTGAAACTCGGCGTGGGGCGCCCTATTAGCCTGTGAGATGGCGTCAGTAGCGGACCGATGTGTGAATGGGGCAAAGGTAGCGCAAGAATATTTTCTGAATAGAAGACACCACAAGGCGCTGAGATGCCAAGATCCGGATGGCACCGAGGTGGTGTCTAGTAAGGTGCACTGGTGTGGTCATCCTACAATGCTGAAACTCGGCATGGGGCGCCCCATTAGTCTGTGAGATGGCGTCAGTAGCGGACCGATGTGCGAATAGGCCGAAGGCAGCACAACGCGCCAAGATCCGGATGTCACCGTGGTGGTTTCATAGTTGAGAGGCACTTCATCTGCAGTGGGGCGCCGAGATCCGGATGGCACCGAGGTGATGTCTAGCAAGTTGCTGTACTGGTGTGGTCATCCTACAATGCTGAAACTCGGCGTGGGGCGCCCCATTAGCCTGTGAGATGGCGTCAGTAGCGGACCGATGTGCGAATAGGTCGAAGGCAGCACAACGCGCCAAGATCCGGATGTCACCGTGGTGGTTTCATAGTTGAGAGGCACTTCATCTGCAGTGGGGCGCCGAGATCCGGATGGCACCGAGGTGATGTCTAGCAAGTTGCTGTACTGGTGTGGTCATCCTACAATGCTGAAACTCGGCGTGGGGCGCCCCATTAGCCTGTGAGATGGCGTCAGTAGCGGACCGATGTGCGAATAGGCCGAAGGCAGCACAACGCGCCAAGATCCGGATGTCACCGTGGTGGTTTCATAGTTGAGAGGCACTTCATCTGCAGTGGGGCGCCGAGATCCGGATGGCACCGAGGTGATGTCTAGCAAGTTGCTGTACTGGTGTGGTCATCCTACAATGCTGAAACTCGGCGTGGGGCGCCCCATTAGCCTGTGAGATGGCGTCAGTAGCGGACCGATGTGCGAATGGGGCCAAAGGCAGCGCAACAATATTTTCTGAAGAGAAGACACCAAAAGGCGCTGAGATTCCAAGATCCGGATGGCACCGAGGTGGTGTCTAGCAAGCTATGCAGTTGAGTTGTGTGCGCACTTGCGGCGAATAGGTCGAAGGCAGCATAACAATGTTTTCTGAATAGAAGACACCACAAGGCGTTGAGATTCGGTTACCACCGAGATGATGTCTAGCAAGTTGCCGCACTGGTGTGGCCATCCTACAATACTGCTCCGAATAACGGCGTGGGGTGCCCGAAGGGGGGGGGGGGGGAGGTGGCGTGAACGGGCCTTCCTAGGTGGAGGCTCGTCTGCTGTAGTGGGGCGCCCCTTTACCGTTTCAGTTGCCATTCAGCTGAGTTTCGGCTGCTCTTGATGCTACAGCGACAGGCGGCTGCAACAGGACTCTCAAAATGGCGGCCTGTTCTTTGGATTTGGGCCTGGTCCACTAAAATGGCCCTGGGACACCTTAGAACTCGGACGCTCGATTTTTTTTTCCTTTCCTGAACATGCAAAAAAAGGTAAATGCCCGGTACGTTACACGCTTCATCTGCCACGATGAACTCTCCAGAGGAACCAAAAAAAAATATAGTTATGGTAACTATACCATGCATCGTCATATGGAGAGGTGGCACCAATTAATTATAGTGCTGCATAAAAGAGAGATTTGGAGGAGAAACCCTGACCTGCTAGTACATTCATCAATGAAGTGGCACTGACAGCATCAGAGGCAAGGGAAACGGTCCCAAATATTTAGAAGAACTTTGGAAAGATTAAAATGACATGTTTAGATTGTGGCAAATTAATTTCATGTGGACAGATGAGTGTTACTCTAATAAATACAGCATATGAACATCATCATAGTCGATGGTTGGTAGAGACATTTTGACTATATCCTGGACCTGCCCGTCCTCGCCCAAAATGGCGCCGGAATAAATGGGACTCGTAACTCCTTGTTGTGTACTGGTTGCAGAACCTTTAAATCACGAGATACGTATGCAGTTTTGAAGCACATGGCGGGCGGGGACGAGAATTGATTGAATATTTCGACATCCCTATTGATATTAAGTTCTGATGTGTTATTGATTACTGTACTATTGAAAGTTCGAATTAACGTCACCCATGGTAGATGTAGATGTAGATGTATATCTAGATAATTTTATTGTAACTGGCCCTGTCGTATTTTAATTATAAAATGTACGTCCACCGATTCCGTAACTGTTAGACACCTTAGTTCTTGCAACCTAATGGCCCGCCCGTTACGTTCCTCTACAGTGTAAATGTCTACTCATCATATACGATTACAGTTTGCTACGTGGCCGGCCCACGTGGTTATAGGCTCGTATTTGTATAATGAAATTTTCACAATAAAGGTTTTTAAAAGAAAACATGGTAGTAGTATATACATTGGTAAAGTTTTTAATAATAGTCACTGTTTTAGAATCATTAAAAGGCAAGTGAAATAAAGCAGACCAATTACATGAAGGGTAAAAGGTATAATACGAAGGAACGCAGTAAAGATAAATGGTCAAGGGCTGTTGTGTTTTCTATTCCTGCAACATAAAGTGATCGATAAGAATCTCATATTCAGGCGTATCGGCGACTAAGACAGCAGGTCGACCCTCTTTTGCTCAACGGCTCCGTCATGGGACGAAGAAATGCTCTTTTTCTCGAAAAAAGAATATATTTTACTTGCAGGACAGTTGTAAATTTTCCGGGAAAGTACATTAGCCTGGAACATTATAACATATATTTAAGAAAAAATAATGTTCGGAAGTAATAAAAAGCGTAATTTTTAGGTCATATGACCAAGCCTTTCATCATTAGAATAAGAAAAGTAAAATGAACCAATGAAAAGTTTTATTAACAAGTCACATGACTTGTTATGCTTACGTTACGCGCTGCGCGCCCCGGATGACTTCCGGATGCGCTAACGCGGCGCGTCATATGACGCATTACGCGACAACGCAGGTCCAGAATATATTCAAAATGTCTCCACCAACCAGCGGTCGGAACACAACCCCTTTCAGCAGGCTAAATAGTTCTGTTAAATGACAACAGAAGGGACAGGCAACAAGAAACATCAGTCAAAGAGGGGAGGGCTAGTTCTTCTCTACCGGGTTACATTGGGGCGCTACCGGAACTGATCGAATTGGTAGTCTACAGTGTTCCTGGATGTTTCAGACTGAAGCTGGGGTTAGCATGAGAGCAGTACCATTTCGTAGCTCCGTCGTGGCCATTCCGCAACCAATCATGGCAGCCGCTCTTTATCGTTATTTTGGGCGGGGTGGGTGGCGGAGCCGAGCTGTTTTGCAGCCATCATTGTGTGGAGTTCAGTTCATTTCACTAGTTTTGTATTTGTCATGAGGGGTTGTTCCTAATGTTTCTATTTTAGCGAGGTCAAAAAGAGATCCCGTTAGTGGCCTACTGATTTTGCTCGATTCCTTTTCTTTTTTTTTTACACGATTTTTCGTTATCTGCAAAGACTAAACAGAGTATTGCGACTCTGTGTTTGTTTGTAAATAGAGAATGAACCAAAGAGAACCAATTCTAAAACAGTAAATACTTGGATAACAATCAATCAAATGGAGAGAGAAGCAGGCACGACGTATTACAACGGGGGCAAAGGCCTGCGTTAACTACCCTTAACTATGTGCAAAGAGAGAGTACTCCTAATAGAAATGAGGGGGGGGGCACCATTCAAAGCAGATCAGTGTGCATAAACACGAAAATGTTTTCACTTACCACGTACTTGACATTCGACAGCTTATGATATTTGCTATTAAAAAACCATTGAAATTCACTGAAAAAACCATAGGTTATAGATCATATATAGTTAGGAATTAGCATTTACAAAACCTTGCAAATTCACTGAAAAAACCATAGGTTATAGACCATATATAGTTAGGAATTAGCATTTAAAAAACCTTATTTTACTCACACAAAACCATTGAAATTCCATATATAGTTAGTTGCACTAACTATATATCGCGCACCCGCAATCCACTGCTGATGATGTCACATATTACATCATTCATGACATGGTCAGTGACATCACTGATGACATCACTGATGTGAAAGGATGGATGGATAGATGGATGGAGGGAAAGGGTACTGTATGGATGAGCGAAAGGATGGACAGATGGCTGAAATGGTTAGGTTTGGAGATGGATGGGTGGGTTTGGATATTGATGAGCGGATGGACTGACAAATCACGGGTGATCAAGCCGAACCCTCGGTGAAACGCGTTGGGCTGGTTTCCATTGCACCATGTATTATGCTGGAATAAAATAGTATATGATATACGACAAGCTGGAGTAATTGACTGGTGATTTTGCCGAACTGGAGTGCAAGACGCGACCGTTTGGAGCGTTGTGTGAGACGCGATATATATATATATATATATATACATATACATATTATATTATATATATATATATACACACATCACATATATATATGCGTGTCTGTGAACACTGAAAAAAACAAATGTCACACAGATGTTATAGTTAGACACACATTGTACTCAAATAAAACTATCAAAATTCAGCAGTTATAGTTACCTGAGCTAAACTATAAGTCGCGCCCCTGCAATGCAGTGCTTATGACCTTACATATTACATCACTCATGACATGCTCAGTGACATCACTGATGACATTCGAAATGACATCACTTATGACATCACTGATGATATCGTCCAGTGAGAGTGTTTTCTATACATTTGAGTGTTAAACATATATACTAAACTACTACAACAGTTTAATTCATATATTAGGTGTACTACTAATGAATGTTGCTACTTTTAACATATACTGATATAGATATAGTGACTGTGTGTATCCGTGTATGAGTGGGTGTATGAGACCTCAAGATCTGGCTCTTCGACTGAACTTCAGACTCACCCCTCCCCCACTGAGCGCCTTGAGACCCTCACGGGTGACTAGTTGTATGAATAGCTTAATGGGCGAGTGAGTGGTTGTGTTAGTGGTTGCATGAGTGAGTGAGTAGGTGTGTGAGGGGCTATAAGGACGAGCAAGTGGATTTATGAGTACTTATCTGGGTCAGTGGATGGGTATGTGACTGGTTGTGCGGGTGTCTGAGTGGCCAACGAGAGGTTGTATGGGAGCCTGAGTGGGTGTGTGAGTGGTTTTGTGAATGATTTCATCAGTGATGTCATCAGTGATGTCATTTGAGATGTCACATCAGTGATATCATCAGCGATGTCATTTACCATGTCACGAGTGATGTAATATGTGAGGTCATAAGCAGTACATTGCAGGAGTGTAAGCTACAGTTAGCTAAAGTAACTATAACTGTTGAAATTCTATGCTTTTGTATGAGTGAAATCTAAGCCTAACTAAAACGTCGATGTAACCTTTGTTTTTTTCTGTGTATTTCTAAGGTTTATTTTATTCTATTTCCTAACTATAATGTCCATATAACCTGTGGATTTTTAATTGAATTTCTAAGGTTTTTAAAATTCTATTTCCTTACTATAACATCCCTGTAACCTTTGTTTTTTTAAGTGAATTTCTATGTTTTTTTTAAACTAGTGGTCACTTTTGCAGTGTGGTGGAGAAAGGGGGCAGGGCCTCCGACCAGCTCTCAGTAATCCCGCTCTGTGAGACCTACTGGAGGTAACAGGGTGGGTTCTTGGCCTTCAAGAACCCTCATCAACCAAGAGGACTTTATCCCTCAACCAGTCGTGCGCCAGGAGGTGCATTTGCAGAGCGGTGGAGAAAGAGGGTGGGGCCTCTGACCTGCTCTCAGACATCCCACAGTGTGGGACTTACTGGTGGTAACAGGAGGGTTTTGGCCCCAGGTACCCTGTTCCCTGGAGCCCGGACTTTTTTTAAAAACAAAATGTGTAATAGGGCAGGGGGTACTGCATGGCACCCCTCCTCGTACCGATTTCGGCCCTGGGGACCCCGTCCCCACAGGGCCCAGCCTATTCGTAATGAGAGAGGGAGCTTCGCAGGCCCCCTCCCCAGGCCAATTGTGTCCCAGAGGACCCATATGCCGGGGCCCAGCCTTTTTTCAAATTATATTGCTGGTGGGGGGCTGTATGGCCCCTCCCCGGGCAGATAAAGCCCCGTGGACTTCATGCCCTGCGGCCAAGCCTATTCTTCATACGGGGCTGTAGCTGCGCAGACCCCTCTCTGGGCCAGATTTGGCCCCAAGAACCCCATATCCCGGGCCCTGGCCTTTTTTCAAAATATATTTCCCCCTCCATGGGCTAATTTTGACCCTGGGGACCCCATACCCAGGACCCTGGCCATAGCACCTTGGCGCCACCAGGGCACCTAGCCTCCACTGGGACTGCAGCGGGCCTGAAAGCCCCTCCAGTCCCTGCCAGCTACCCGCCTCCTGCAGGAGCTGGCATTGCTTTCAGACACAGGGACCTGTTAAACATGCAGCTCCCTGTGTCTGAAAGCAATTCGTCTGTTTCCCTGCTTGCTCGTTAGTGGGCAGGGAAACAGAGGAATGCTCAGCTTCCAGCATGCAAGAGCATTTTGTCAGTTCTCGCTTGCTGGAAGCGGAGCATTTGCTGTGACTTTGCGGTAGCGGTGGAGCTCCTGCTAAGCCACAGCAAACAGCTATGTTCTGGGGTGGGCACCCCGGACATAGCAGGAACTGGCCCTTGGGGGTGGCGGTCCCCCGGGCCATATATGGCTCCAGGAGGTGGGCCATGTTACCACCGTCCTTTGTTGTTGTAGGGCCTGCCCCGTGATGGTGGTGGAGTCTAGAACATTCCCAGTGAGGGCAGCGCAGCCCCCTCCCATTTAAAAAATATGTATTTTGGCCCCGGAGAGATGTTAGCCCCGGGGGCCAGGTGGTCCCTGTGGCCCCTCTATAACAAATAAAATAGCACCAGGGAAATGGTGGTCCCCGGGGCACGGGGGTCCACGACGCCCCCAATTCATTTTTTTATGTAGCCCCGGGAAAGTGGTGTTCCCTGGGGCCATAGGGTGACCGAGAGGCCATCCTTTTTACAATGTATAAACCCCAGGGAGGTGGCTGTCACCAGGGCATTTATAAGCCCCAGGAGGGGGGCCCATGCGCCCCACTCCTTTATTTTCCAAATGCCCCGGGGACCGGGTCCACCCAGGGGCCAATCAGTAAGAAGCGTGGGTTTCTGCGCTTCTTTGTTTAAAGTTTTTTTGGCAGGAGCCAGAGATCTAACGTAGCTCCAGACCAAAATTAGGTAAACCCCTCCAGGCGTGGGTCTTGTGCTCTCCAAGCCACTGGAGTCAAGCTATCCTGGCTGATGAGGGCTGAAACCCTGAAACCGGTCCTAGGATGCTTGTTTCCAGTCCAGAGAGGCCCTGGCCTGGCAGTTCAGGCTGGACTGTTCCCATTGGGCACAGGGTCAAGACTGATTTGCACATGGCTGGGTTCAAACTGGAATGGCATGGGGAGGAAAAAAAAGATGGATTTAGGCCCAGATCTCTGTACTGGGGTGAATGTATGACATTGTTCTGCATTCTGTCCATCAATTGTTCTTTTTTCTCTTACAAAAGAAAGTTGTCATTCAGTTTCCAGAGTAACATATGGGACAAGGCTTTTATTTATTCACCTTTTTTTGGTACCCAAGCACAATGGGAAACTAAGATCAATTCTGAATTTGAGAAGTATGAATAAGTAAGTGTTGGTGGAGACATTCAAAATGATTTCCCTACAGACAATCAATCTGTCATTGGCAAGAGACACATTTCTGGTGACATTGGATGCATACTTCCATCTCCCGATGCATCATTCCTATATATAGTTCCTTCGGCTTGCACTGCAAGGCCAACACTTCCAGTTCCAAGCCCTCCCTTTTTGACTGGCCATGTCTCTGAGTGTTTTCACTAGGGTACTTGCTCCACTTGTCGCCTATCTGCATTTGGCTGGTATCACTATTTTCATATACCTTAATGATTGTTTGCTTTCTGCTTCTTCTTTTTCAGAACGTGGAAATGGTGATTGTAGGAGAGTAGGGTCTGCAATCCTATGGTCACCCCAGATTTTTGCTTTTTGCTTCACTGGTTTACGACTTTCCCTGGCTGTGGGCCTGCTAATCAGACCCACAGCCTAGCTGTTCTCTCTCTAAATTGACAACCATGTACTGTAGGTGCATTTATCAATTGGTACTGGTCCACCTTATCAGCCCCTGTACCGTGTACCTTAGGTACCCAGGGCATAGGTGTACCCAGGGCCTACCAGGGGCTGCAGCATGTATTATGCCACCCCTGGCTGGCCATCTAAAACTGACACAACTGGCTGCACGACAGCTGGGGCAAGGTGGTGTAATCACCCTTTGCTGTAGATATAGTATACCTATATCTAACCCTAAAATGGACACATATCCTCCTATCAGTCACTCCTATGGCAGGCCTTAACAATCCTGAAGGCAGAGTGCTTGGAATTATGTGAGATGGTGCTCTGGCATGAGCTGAGCCCGTTTGCAGCTTGCGGAACCAAGTCCTAATAGCTGTTCCATGATAACGCTATACCATATACTCTTAAGTGCATTATAATCCTCGCGGTTAAATGCTAACTCTGGTATAACATTATCAAAACATGTCGAGTAAGGTGTCATACGATTTGGAATACTACCCCCTCGCCAATTCTGGCGACGGGGGTAGCATTCCACCCTTCTAGAGGGACCCGATATGAATGTAACTGTGAACCCCGGTTAAAGTTAACTCGAGCCTTGGCATCACAAAATGGATGCCACCACCACAGACACAAGTCTGACCTCCTGCTGCTGGGAGTCCTTCCAGCGAGGGAGGCTCAGACAAAGGGTTTTCTGCCTTGGGAGGTGCTAGCACCACCCCAGACAGGATTTTGTGTATTGAGGTAGGGAGGCCTGAAAGGAATGAGACATGCCTGGGGCACACAAGGTGCCCTGTGCATACACAGGTTCAAACCAGTTGCTGGGGCACTCCAGCCCCAGCCCTGGTGGGAAACCGGACAAAGGATAGGGGGTGTAACCACCCCCCTTCCTGGTCCCACCCAGGGGAGGGGCCAAGTCAGTAGTGCAGCCCCCTTTAGCAGGATAAAGGTAGGAGCTGGTCCCATTCCAAATTAGATTATTCCTGAACTACTCTGCAAGAAGAAACTCTGGACTTTGACGTTCTGCTCCACAGAAGACTGAAGAAAATCTCCCTTGTGGGCAAGGAGTGTCCACCCTGCAACTGCAGGCACCATCAAGCGTCCAGCGGCTTCACTTTGTCGTCTTCCCTCGAGGATCCAGACTTCAGAGCCCGACGAGACCCAGATTCCCAGACCTCTCCAACCTCAACTCACATCTACAGCAAAGCTGAGACCCGTGGGTGCGACGAGACACGTGGGACCGGCCATCTTGGAAGAAACTGCACTTCGCTTCCAGCACGACTCCCGAGGTAAACTCGACCAAGTGCTTTGGGGACTGAGAAGCCCCTGCCCCGAGCAGCCCCTGCACCGAAGATCAGCCCTCCATCATCCACGAGATCTGCGTGGGGCCCTTCTGCTTGTTTGCTGCTCGACGCGTTGTCTGGTCACTTGCCGGCTGGCTAGTGGCCTCCTAGACGACGAACCTTTGAATCTTTGCTGCTGGTCTGGTTGCTCCAGACTGGCCCTTGCTCCCTTCCAAAAGAGGGGCACCCCGGACTCTCCTAGCCCACACCAGACGCTTTCTTCACTCACCGCGTGGGTTCCCTTTGCCAAGGCCTGTTGACGCCGATTCCGGATCCAACACCGCCGACAGCGAGAGCCTGTGTGGGACAGCTCGTGCCTCCATCATGCTTGTCGAAGACACCTCCTGGTCCACGTGGCTGCAGAGTCAAGCGTCCACTCTTCACCTGAACTCGACGACGACATCTGGTTCCTTCCTGGTTCCACTCCAGTCACTGGCTAGTGACTTTGAACATTGTCCCCTCTGCTTTCAGGTCCTCTTCTTCACCGATCCACCCTTGCATCGCACCGGACATCTTCCTCCTGGTCGCCTGCAGCATCTTTTCTTTCAGGCTCCATAGACTTCAACGCGAGAACCCGATGCACTTTGACACCTATGCACCCGCAGCCCGTGGGTGAGGTAACGAGAGCATTTCGGTGTTCAAGGGTAGTTTAACTGTCCTAGTGTCCAGTTCCACAGTCGTTGTTGTCCTAACTAGTCAGGATTGTCCGTATTCACCTTTAACTTGAACTGTACTGTCCATAGACGTTGTTACGCATCTCGCGTGTGAGTTCACACTCTGCACACGCGTTCCGTGGGCCTCCTATTACTTACCTAGTGTTAGTGTAGCGTGGTCCCAACGATCCTACAGCCTCTGGACAGCTCCATTCTTACTATCGACTTTCACATTCCACTTACTTAGTATATGGTTTGTCGTGCCCCTAGGGCACCATTGCAATTTTGTGCAACTTGTCGTATTTTTCGTAAGAGATTGTCATGTGCTTTAAAGAGTTCAGAGGTGTTGGTATTAATAAATAGACTGTTTATTTTCATAACAACCTGTGTGGTGTCCTTTCATCTGGTATTCAAGGGGTTATATTGTGGTAAAACAGCTGGCTTCACATGCCAAAAAGTTTAGCCTAAGACTGCTTTGTCCATGCTACCATTAGGATAGCTGGTCTATAAGGTTGACTTACAACCAATCACCATAAGGGTTGTTTGGACTGATACAAGGTGATCACTAGAACTAGTGAGCATCATATATCAGGCCAACTTCTCACAGTGATAACAGTTCTTCAGTGCCTGGGATTCATTGTCAAGCCCTAGCAAGAGAAGATCTTTATTGGTGCCCAGTTCAGCCCTCTGCTGGCCGTGTCTTCCTACCTGCACTGCGAACAACGTCCATTCAGCAGACCATTTCCCACCTGTTGACCCAGTTGACTGAAGCGATTGGTTGAGAACCCAAGGGCCTTCGGCAGCAACAATAGCAATAGTCCCCTAGGCTCAGTGGCATCTGAAACTCATGATGAATCATAACTTTACTTGGTGGTCCCCAGTCAAACAGGATTTCGGATTTGTCATCCCGGTGACCCCAGAAATAGTACTGAAGTTGGGTTGGTGGTTCGTGGAGAATAGTTTGTCTGTGGGGTTCCTACTACATTACCCAGTTACACTTATATGAACCACAGATACCATTCTTTGGGGTCATGGTGATACACTGGGGGAGATGCAAGCAAGCGGTCCATGGACACAGACGGATGTACGATGTAACAACACGATCAAAATGATCGCGATACATCACAACGCATCTTTTACAATGCAAGTCGTTACCACGACTTGCGCTGGGGTGCTGGACTTAGGAATAGTTAGATTTACTATTCCAACTCCACCCTACGTACAGTAGGGAAGGTGTTGGAATAGTAAACTACTATTCCTTAGTCTACAGCGCACTCCAGCGCAAGTCGTGGTAACGACTTGCGTTGTAAAAGACGCACGGTAAAGGCACCACGGTGTTTTGACTGCGTTGTGACGGTCGTTCACCACACAGACAGAGGGTCTCCATTCTTCCAACTGGAGGGAGCTTTCAGTGGTTTGGAGAGCTCTGCTTGCCTTTGCCTCTCATCTGGAAGGGGCCGATGTCTTAGTATAAACAGGCAATCGAGTCACGAGGCGCTATCTCAATTGCCATTGCAGTACAAAAGGCAGAGAACTGTATCTGGTAGCCGAACTGATCTTCGATTTGGTAGAGTCTCATCTTGTAGCCTTGGGATCCGTAAACATCCAGGCTTGAGTGAACTTTCGAGCAGACAGCCTGAGTCAGTATCTTCCTTCCTCAGCGTCTTGATCATCATCTATCGGTTTGGGAATTTAGTCACATTTGTGCTCACATTGAAACACCCTATAAGGTCATGTTTGTGTCCCCCCTCAAAGCAATGCTTCGGATACTCTCTTCGGAAGTGTCATGCACTCAAGTGTGGGCATGCAGGCTATTGATTACTTGGCCTCAAGGCATCCTGTATGCCTTCTCTCCAATTCCCCTCCTCCGAGGGTACTTCGGAATATTTTGGAGGAGAGGAGTACAGTGGTACTAATACCCCTTTTTGGCCTCGGAGGCCTTGGTTCACCCTTCTCATGAGCATGACAATAGGGAGGATCCCATACCTCTCAACTCTTCTCCTCTTCAATCTCCTCCACTTCCGGAGTTACAAACCATGCAGCTGAAGTGGACAGCTTGGTTGTTGAACGGGAATGGGTTGTTCAGACTCGGTGGCCTTAGATATTCAAGCTTCTCGGAAGCCTTCCACTTTGCTGTCCTATAAGAAGCATTGGACTTCTTTCCACAGAAGGTGCATTATTAAAGGATTTGATATATCCTCTGTGGATCTGTTGATCTATGTTTTTTTTTTAACTGGTAGTCACTTTTGCAGTGTGGCGGAGAAAGGGGGCAGGGCCTCCGACCAGCTCTCAGTAATCCTGCTGTGTGAGACCTACTGGAGGTAACAGGATGGGTTCTTGGCCTCCAAGGACCCTCATCAACCAAGAGGACTTTATCCCTCAACCAGTCGTGTGCCAGAGTGGTGAAGAAAGAGGGTGGGGCCTCTGACCTGCTCTCAGCAACCTCACAGTGTGGGACTTACTGGTGGTAACAGGAGGGGTTTTGGCCCCAGGTACCCTGTTCCCTGGAGCCCGTCTTTTTTTAAAAAAAAAGAAATGTGTAATAGGGCAGGGGAGTCTGCATGGCACCCCTTTCTGGGCCGATTTCGGCCCCCGGGACCCTGTCTCCACAGGGCCCAGCCTATTTGAAATGGGAGAGGGAGCTTCGCAGGCCCCCTCCCTAGGCCAATTTTGGCCCAGAGGACCCATATGCCATGGCCTGTCCTTTTTTCAAATTATATTGCCGGTGGGGGGCTCTGTGGTCCCTCCTCGGGCAGATAAAGCACCGTGGACTTTTATGCCCTGGGACACGGCATATTCGTAATACGGGGGCGTAGCTGCGCAGCCCCCTCCCTGGGCCAGTTTTGGTCCCAAGAACACCATCTCCCAGGCCCTGGCCTTTTTTCAAATTATATTGGCCCCCCTCCACAGGCTGATTTTGACCCTGGGAACCCCATACCCCGGGCCCTGGCCATAGCACCTGGGTGCCCCCAGGGCACCTAGCCTCCACTGGGACTGCAGCTGGCCTGAAAGCCCCCCGGTCCCTGCTGGCTCCCCGCCTCCTGCGGTAGCCGGCATTGCTTTCAGACACAGGGAGCTGTTTCCTTTTTTTCCTAGAATTCTGGGACTCCTAGCCCTGGTTTTGCACTTTGTCAATTAATACTATAATTTACAGAATATTAAGAAGAAAACTGGTTTAACCAGTCACACCCAACCAGGGAAACTTGGCAGCTATGCCAATGGTTTTGGGGTTTTGTAGACAATATTTTTCAATGTCATCTCAAAATTGAGATATCATCTCACTATGTTTAAGGCCTTTTTGGAATAAATACGTCATTAAGCCCCCAATTTACAAAGGTGCCCTTTTTATGGCTTTTTACACGTCCCATTCTTTTTGCTAGCCGTTTTGTCTACAAAGCACATACATTAAAAAAAATCGATATGAGCAGTTGTCACTTCTGAAGAGGGTATCTAACTTCAGTTTGGAACCACCTACGCAAAGAAATGCTATTTACATGATAAATGTGAATCTTTTTTGGTACCAGGTAAAATGCAAAAACAAAAACGTTTCCCCTCACAGTGCTTCTCAGCGTTTATAATATAAAAAGCGGCCTATCAATAACCCCAGACGTTAGGTCACTGTCTTTTAGTAAAAACAGAAATATAAAATCACCTGGGTTCATTTTATGCGCTAACTAATTACTACCTTACGACGTCGAATAAAAAAAAACTGCAGCATTGGGGCAATCCTGAGTGAAGGGATTGAACCCCAATGGAAATCCTTCCACCTGACCACTAGAGGGCGCGCGAGGCCCAGCTGTCGGATAATATTAATGTCACTTAGGCTAGTGTGACTGACTACACGAGGCGCAACACAGCCGCCTGAAGGAGGAGTTAGTGTACAATCGGTGAGAAAGAATAGTCCAAGTAAACATATTAAATTTCGGGCAAAACTATACTGACGTAGGTTTAGTTGTTTTAAAAAGTTTGATCAGTTCGAAATGTGGGAGAACCGGTCAGTCCAGGAGGGGAGGCGGGCAGCAAGAGAAGCGATGTGTAAGTGTCGTTTTGGTGCGTTTTCGGAATTAAAAAGTAGGGGCCTCATTTATGAGGCGTTGCGTCAGTTTTGCGCTGCTGATGCGTCACCTTTTGTGACGCATCGGCGGCGTAAAACATGCGCCTTGTTGCGCCATATTTAAAAAGTGACGCATCTAGGTAGATGCGTCACTTTGTAAACCCCTGCGCTACATTATACCTGCGTCAGGTATAATGTATGCAGAGGGGGTGTTCCCTCGCAAAAAGCCTCGTAATAGTGACGCAGTGAAATCTATGAGATTTCACTGCGTCACTTTTAGGACGCTGTTGCGTCAAAATCTTGCGCCTGCCTCACAGCAGGCGTAAGACTGATGCAAGCCCTTTCACATGGGGCTTTCCCCATGTGAAAGGATGCATTGCTGGAGTTGCGTCACTTTTGTGACACACTCCAGCAATGCGTCACTTTTGCGCTTACAGATACGTCAGAAATACTGACGTATCTGTAACTCCTTGCGACATGATGCGTCATACATTAAATATGACGCATCATTGGTGTCGCAAGGAGTGCGCAGTGAAAAGTCACTTTTCATAAATAAGGCCCTAGGTTGGCAGGTAGATAATCTTCTAGGGAAGCAACAGTTCCTGGTCGCTGTTTTCCAGCCATGCGTAATGCAGGGTTTACATGCGCGTCTGGAAGCACGTGACCAGGGTAGTGTTGCTTAGCTGGACAGACGCCATCTTGGGCCTGGGTCAGCCCTCCAGTGAGAGCTCGGCCAGAGACAGTGCCTCAAGACTGGAGCCATAGCTGCCAAGGTTTCAGATTGCGGTGTGTGACATTTTCAGAATTTCAGTGTAATTATGAGTGACATTTCAACGACTATGGATGACACTTTCTCACGAGCAAAATCAAGCAATGAAGACGAGGGGAACATACAAAGATCAGAAATTACACATATTTGAGCAACGAGAAACTCTATGAAAGTCACTGAACTAAAGTGCTCTAATAGCAGGCTACTGAAAACTGAGCAGAGTCAGACTTCTTATTAACCGCATGCGCGCTAGCGGTTTTCCTGCTGTACGCGGCGGTTTTAAAAAACCCGCGTTACATGACGAGCTGAGCTCGTCATGAGTGTACGAGAGGCGTAACTCATGACGAGCTCAGCTCGTCATGAGCGTCGAAGGGGTTAATTATGAAAACGTCACACTTAATCTGAAACCTTGGCAGCTATGAGTGAATTAGTGTGAACCTTTGATCTAATTGAGGTGTACTCCTCTGCACCCTCAGCGTGACCGGCCTGCCAGGTGTCCATCAGGTACATGTTAATGTAACTCTACAAAATAAACACATAGGATGTTCTGAGTAAAAATCAGAGGTTTGCCTGCGCCAGGTAACACTTTCTCCAGCATTTTAGAAGTGTCAATTCATTCAAGGTCCAATCAGGCCTCCCATAATGTCTGATTACTCAACGTAGAAATGCTGCAAAGTTTTTTATAAATACTAATCTTTTATCCGATTAAACCTTCCAAAAAGAGCTGCTTTCATCCGTGAGTAAACAGACCGTGTCTGGGATGCTAAAATCACAGTAAGACCCAGTGACCTACCCTCTAGCACCCCCTCAGTGATCATCTGTCCGAGGTTGGGTGCAACTGAGGTCTAAGATGTTTTAGGACTATGTGGTCTAGAGTGCCCTGGGCTGAAGTGTTTCGACCATTTAGTCAGGAGTGTGGGAGAAGGGGAGACCTGAGCCTGAAGCAGTGTGTGCGTCGGTGTCTGTGATGCTCCCAGGCCTCCCAAAATGGAGTGAGAGCACAGCTCCCCGCGCCACAGTAGGCACCTAGACTCTCAGCGCAATCGGCTCATGTGGGGAGCAAGATCTATAGATGCAGTACAGAGACACCTGGTGGACGGAGGGGGGCCTGAGGAGGACACTGTGTGTGTAAATTGGGCCTCATGGGCCCGCGACCAGCAAATAGGGGCCCGAACTAAAATTGTGAACAATTTTCCCGGCAGAGTCGATCTGAAGCCGTCTCCTAACTACCCCCTGATGAAGGCTATACCCCGACGAAGGGCTTGTTGCCCGAAATGCATTGGGAGGGATGGAGAAAAGGTAAAGAGGAATGTGTCTAACAGCGTTATGGATGTACATTGTTGCTGATACTAAGAAATGAACAAAAATTGAATCCAACAAGAAAGAAAAAAGATTAAACATCATCTACCTGTTGAAACAAATGTTGTGTTTCATTCATGTTCATCATTGAATAACTAATCAACCCCGGACTACGGGGATCTAGTAGTGCCTAAGGGGATGGACCCGACCAGGGTACGCTACTTCTACATTGATCACCACAATCTTGGATCAGAGTGATACCCTGTGAACACACCACAAACTGAGCACCTTGAACATCATGGAGAAAAAAGTTGTGCTTGTTCTCCCACTTATTCTTGTTTTAGACATAGAAAAGGGACATTCATCACAGAACTGCCTCACAGGCAGCTGTACTTCATAACACGGGTTACTGCATCACGCTTAGGAGACAGGGGCAGCACCAGAAAACAGACGGCGTCCACATGGAGATAATACTACACCAGCATTGATGCATGATTAGCAGCACCAGCAGACAACGAGGCGCGATGCCTGTTATGCGTGACTTTGCATTTCACCACACTGAAATGCGTTAGTCTAACACCAGATGCGTGGTACTTGGCAGGGCAGTGGAGTGGGATTCTGGCTCCTGCTGAGTAAGGCACGATGAAAGCCCACGATTGGGGGGTTTTCCAATAATCGGAACACGTCCATGCGGTGGTACAGGGTAATGACACTAAGAGCTGAGAAGAGAGGGCACCAGACTGACCCACCCCACCTGAGGTCCAGGGGAGTGGACACATTCCATGATTTAATGTCAGGTCACTTCTCCCTCGATCCACGTTCCCTTGTCTTTCTGAGCATTGATCATCGTTTATGTCTTGGCGATGAACTTCAGTCACTTTTCTGTTCATGTGGACACCTCGGACAGGCAGATGCTCTTGGAACTGAAGGGTTGCATTAGAATGAGGAGTGTCACCTGCACACTGCCAAACCTACAGATGACATCATCCAGCGGTGTAATATATACGCATTGGAGAATGGGGGCAACTGTACTGACATGTGGAGAGACAGGCTCCTCGGTGTATCGATGTCAGCCTGTTGGGCTCCTCAACATAGAAACAATACGGCCCATTGCAAGACAGTTTCACCAAACCCGCCAGATCTCGTAGGTAAGATAACAGGAATTATCCATGAATAGCTCTATCTCCCTCTGGCAGGTCAAATGTGGTGAGACCAGATACACAGTATGTATCCATGTCTCTAAGTAAAGCAACCACCACCCGCCTGGGAAGATTGCGTCTGATGACCAGCTTTGAAGCTGCAAAGCATGTCCTCATAGAACGCAGTATCCCACAAACTGCAGTCCAGCAAGGCAGGAACATACTACCTGGGACCTTACAAAAAGGGACAGGCTGGAGGCGGGACAATAGATGAGAGTCTTACTTTCTTCAACAATGATCATCGTTTAGTCAATGTGTAGTTTATTTTGCAAGGAATCTGTTTATTTATTTATTTATTTGTTGCCATTTATAAAGCGCGAACGAATACCCGCAGGCGTCTCGGCGCTAGACAATTCGCATAACTTCAGCTCGATATTAAGTGCTCCAGATGATTTTTGATAGATGTTATTGATCGAAAAGCCATGTCTTTAATCTCTTGCGGAACTGGAGAAGTGAGGAGCTTAGCCTGATATCTTGAGGCAAGGTGTTTCATAATTTAGGTGCCGCAACCAAAAAGCGGCGGTCGCCCCAGGACACTGTTTTAGAACATGGGATCACTAGATGGTTAAGAGTAGTGGAGCGAAGCTGTCTAGAAGGTTTGTAGGGTATCAACTGGTCCTTAAGAAAGTGCGATCCTTGATCGTTGAGTGCTTTGTACACTATACAGAGTGATTTAAACTTGATCCTATTCCGGATCGTCAACCAGTGGTATTTTTTAATGGTATTTGATATGGCCGCAAATTTGGATGCTCCAGAGAGCAAACGTGCTGTGGCATTCTGTATTGCCTGTAGCTTCGTCGTGACCCTAACCTGAGCATTTAAGAATAGGCTATTACAGTAATCAAGGGACGATAAGACCAAAGAGCTGACCAGTGATAAATTCATCAATTGGGGTGACGTTGTTCCGGATGTCTTTCCAAGAAGCTCTAATTAGCAGCTCTGTCCGGCTGTGGAGGAAGTTTGTGACTAATCACAGCTGGAGTTCGACTGGTACAAGAGGCGTCTGTGAGTCAAGGCTGACCGGATCATCAAGGGATCAATAGCAGGGTGATGGTGGGATCAGTAGCAGGGTGATGGTGGGATCAGTAGCAGGGTGATGGTGGGATCAGTAGCAGGGTGATGGTGGGATCAGTAGCAGGGTGATGGTGGGATCAGCAGCAGGATAATGTGACCAATGTTTTCCAATAAGAACTGTGATGGAGGTACCCCAAGATGAAGCTGGCTGCCGACCACCTCGAATGAATCCAAGGAGACATTTTCCAGCATGTAGAAAGGTTAATGGTCTGTGGTTTACTTTTAGGAGAGATGGCGCCACACCGGAGAGTAGCACGTGTATTTTTTCAAAACCTGCTAATCTTAAGTGACGGTGCTGCAAGGCGAGGAGAACCATTGCCTTCCCCACAGTTAGTGACCTAAGTCCACTAATTACAAAAACACAGCAATCCTCAGCACACATCGAGGGTGCCTCAAATATTTACAGATGCACAGCGTAAGCACAAATAATAATATACAAGTGTGTGAATCCTTTTCTTGTTTCCTTAATCTCAGGGTCTTCAAACAGCCGACACGTGTTTCGTCGCATACATGGGAAATCGTCCCGCAACTTTATCAAGGCTATGTCTTCTGAGATAAAATTCTATTATTTGTGGTTATAATTCCGACCCACAAGGGGTTCTGTGTCTCACGACATCTGAACGTAGCTGTGTGTATACCATAGGGATTCCGATATGTCCCACAAGTCTCCAGCGGGATTCTAAGTGCAAACTGCCGCAACGTCGTTCTTTGATGTGCTCCGAGTACGGGACCTTGCTTTGGCATTTTTCAGCATGTCATTAACCAGGGAAAGACATGCTTTCTGTGCCTCGAAGACTGGCATTTGTATCCCCACAGCTAGATCAGAATAGTGCTGAGATCTCATTCATGGGTGATCTCTGCAGGATTGCATCTTGTGCCCGGTCTAAAACACCATGAGGTGCGCAGAATCACATAAACAGAAAAAGTTCCAGAGAGGAGGAGGTAAAACTGAGTTCATCTCTATTAGACTCAGGGCTTTATTGAGATCTCGGCTGATGGGTTACTCCATCACAACGGTGAAGGATATCCCACCTGCTGAAATATTATTCTCACAGGTTAAAAAGTGATTTATAGTTCAGCGGACGGGATATGGGTAACCATTGTGATGGAGTCGCCCGTCCGCTGAAATCTAAATCAGGCCTTTGCAAAAACTGTTTCCATTTTAAATGATATTAAATGCGAACTTGCAACATGTTTTTGGAGGTATTTGAATTGAACTGGCATTCTATTTTTTAACCATTTGATAGTGCTGAGCTGAATTTTTTTACTGCTTCTTGGTCTTTTCCTGCACCTGTGATCTTGGTTCCTGATTAGACATTTATTGAGAACAAATAAAATCTGCAGACGGCGGTGAACGCTAGAAGTAAGGATATTTTTAGCAAACCCACTGATCACTAGTCTAGTGTGATTGTAAATCAAGCCAACACTTTTGATACGATTCGTCCAGATTAAATGAGATTAGTGGTGGAGTTTTGGCAACAAAAAAAACCTCCTATTTTTGGTGTTTGGTGTCAAGATGGGCCAGGCTGACGCTTGTCAAGTAAAGCCTGTTATAATGTTCACAGGGATCCTACGCAGTCCATGGCGTCTTCTGGCGCAACCATGGTTTAACCGTGGATGTGCCCGCACATTGGATGTGACCAATCAGAAAAGCAGCAAATCGAAAAGATTGTTCTTGAGCAACAGAAATATGTGTCTGTGATCCGTGACATTGGGGTCTGCGGCTTACGTTTGCTAAAACCCCTTCTGATTACTCCTTCGAAGCCTGTTCATCATAAAGCATTAATAGGATCACATGAACTGCTCGAAATATAATGATGCCACCTAGAAGAACACGCATATTAAGAAACAAATTATTTTTTAGACTTCTTTTGATGATGGGTGCTACACCTCAGGTGGATCATTGAATGCATTCACCTGATCATGTGGCCTCTTGTGATTCTAATTTAGAGATTGTATTTTGGTCTGTGATGGTTTAGAAGAGGGATTGACATAAGGTTTCCCCATCGATATATACAACATAAGTTACCCCTGCCGAGTCATACGGATGTCGGCTAACAGCCAGGCTTCAGTACAGCCAGAGGCTGCTTCACTGGATGAAAAGAGGGACCACTTCAGCGAGCTAGCAGGGTTTTGCTGCAAGCCAACTTGCCAGCCGAGAGACTACAGGGCGCAGACTCACCAGCTCATGCATAGGCTGCTGTGGGCTGCTGTTAGGTTCAGATATGCCTTCCTTATTATTGCTCACAAGGCAGATCCTTGTAGGCATGGAAAATGACAAAAGACTGCCAGACTTGGGAACATCAGCCTTCTAGTGTAAGTGTAGTGTTCAAGTGGAACCAAGAGTGGCTGACTGGTGGTAAACTGCAATGATATTGTAAATTCTCCCACTAGCTCGAATCTTTTACTTCGTAAAATAGTGTGAGCTGGGTGTGTTCCTATTGGAGGAGCTGATTCAGTGCTTAATTTGAGCCAGTGGTTTCTGGTGCTTGAAGAACTAGAATCTTCATTCTCAGGGAATACTTACTAATAAAAAGAACTTGGCACAGAAGCTGAAAATATGAAAAGACATCTTTATTAAATTTAATAAGTGAGGCCACGTCACACAGAAGCCGTAGCAACTGAATGAGGCAGTCAGAGGAATACAGAGAACAGAGGTCTTATATATGCTTCAGGGTTACAAAACTCAGCATACAAGTAAGGGGCAGTCCTAGCTTTTGCAAGCATGCAAAATGCCTAACATTCCTTCTTACACAAGCTGGACAAACTCATAATAAAAGGACCACAACCCATATCATAAACAGATCATAAAAGAAGGAACAGAAAACAGATAAGAAACAGGATAAGGGGTGTGTGTGTGCATACCAAACTCTACAATGTCCTGTGCTTTGATCCTCAATCTTGATCAGCTAAAGGGCAGGAACTGGTTTAACAAGGTCAGCTTCAGGCAACAGGGTTGTTGGAAATGGGATCCCTGGCTGGCCAGGGCTTTCGCCAAAGTCAGTCAGAGACCCACACACCCAAGTCAGGGCAAGGGAGTTACACGCCAAGATAACCCCTACTCACCCTCTAGGTAACGTGGCGCGAGCAGCAAGGCTAAACTTGGAGGCGATGTAGGCTAAGTATTTGCGCAAGCACCCCAGCAACAACAACCAAAGGCCCACCACAAAGGAAACTCCACACTAGGTTATATAAAAATAGCCTTTGTATTACACCCAAAACACATTAGATAAAACACACACTTTACCATGTGCCAGAGGCACGGGCAGAATTTACAGGGGGATATTTACAAGACAGGGCCTCCTGGACCACTGTCAGGAATCAGAAGTAACACTTTCAGAAATAATACTTTTGCATGTAAAATCACTGTAGCACAAAATAGCACACAACCAGTCACTACTGGTAACAGGACCTCACTAGCACCACCTGTACTAGGGAGAAAATAACCACCTATGTATTACAATACCCGTAGGGGTGTAAGAGGAAAACACATGATGCAGTGCATAACATTCATTCAGAGGTGTAAAGGCACATGACGCATAAACAATACATTCAGAGGTGCATAGAAAGTACAATTGCGCCAAACTCACGTAAGTCACCACCTGTGACTGTCCCTAGGCCCTCTGGCCTTGTTGGGGCTAGGACGCCCTGTGTCCAAAGTCAGGGTCCTAAACGTGGCAGCTGCCCACGAAGTGCTGGGCAACTGGTGCAATTGAGGGGGCCACGTGGGAGCCTCTCTAGGCTCTGCCCAACTGACTGTCTCCTGAGCCTCTCTGGGCTCGTGAAACAACTGGCCCCTGAGCCTCTCTGGGCTCCTAACTGAAGATGTGCCCCTTGAGCCTTCTCTCAGGGCTCACAACCAGGTGGGGGCAAGGTGGGGCCTTCTGGGGCCACTCCACCACAGACACCAAATGCTGCCCTGAGCCTCGCAGGCTCTTCGTAAAGAAATGCCCCACTGGTTGGGGCGAGCACACAGGGGGGATGCGGGCACCGACAATATGCCCCGACGCCCCCCTCTACCGCAAATGGCCACCGGAGCCCTTCGTGGACTCAATCAACACTGGCTGCCACGAGCCTCGCAGGCTCTCAGTAAAGAAATGGCCCCAGGAGCCTCTCGGGCTCCAAATACCAAATTATGGTATCCAGCCAGCCGGAGCCTCGGGGCTCGCAAA
This sequence comes from Lissotriton helveticus, assembly GCF_964261635.1. Lineage (NCBI taxonomy): Eukaryota > Metazoa > Chordata > Amphibia > Caudata > Salamandridae > Lissotriton > Lissotriton helveticus. The sequence continues at coordinate 55,999,116 of NC_136069.1, read as the reverse complement.
CAGAAGATGCCCCTGAGCCTCGCAGGCTCCAACAACAGGTAAGGCCCCCACGAGCCTTCTACTAGGGGGAGGGGCGGGCACTCACCGGTCTCTGGCGGCTGCAGCTCCTCTCTGGGGCTGCTCCTCGGCTTCGGGCGGCTCTGCACGGGAGCTCCCGCTCCTCGGGGGCTCCCTCCACACTTCTCCCTCCCTCTCCTGGGCTCTCCCTCGCTTAGGGAGCCTGGGAGGGGAGACAAGGAAAGACGCCGGCTTCTGTCCTCACCGGAGCGTGGGGTGGCCTCCCGTCCGCTTCCGGTTGCTTCTCTGTCCTGCCCCCGGCCTGCCTGACTTCCGGGTCGCGGCTGTGGGGGCGGGACTTCTGCCGGGCCGCGCTCGGATTGGCCGGCCGGCAGGAGCACTTCCGGGTCGTCGCGGGCAGCGCGGCGGCCCGTCTCCGGCACTTCTAGGCGGGGGCTCAATAAACCGAGGGCTCCCTCGAGTTTAAAAATAGCAGCAAATCACCGGGGCAATGCCGGGTGGGCACCGGCTGAAACAATAAAAGCGCCCCGAGGCGCTTGCAGGAAATAGGGCGCGCTCTCAGCGCTAGGGGGCAAATCTAGCGCCGCAAATCAAGGGAAGCGCTCCCAGGCGCTCGGAGGGACATCCTCAGCGCTCCTAGCGCTAGCAATAATCCCAGCGCTTCCAGGTGCCCTCAGCAGGGCAGGATCACAGGGAAAGTTCCTTGTGGAATGCAGGGGGGCAAGGCTGGGCCCAGAGCCAGCTCACTGGGTCTCCAGGCAGGGAGACACCCCAAGTGGCGGTCCTCTGGCCCAGCGACAGCAGCAACAGCCCCCTCAGGCTCCTGGAAGAGAACAACATCTGTGGGGACACAGCCCCATTTTTATACAGTGCATTCCTTTGTTCAAGGGTGCAGAGTGGGGGCGGAACCAGTCGCAGCTGGTTCTTGAGTACTCTGTTTACCTCAACCACCCTCTCTATTCACTGGCAGGGCTTGGGTCATTAGACACACCACAGGGGGGCGGAGCCAGCATTGTGTGGGGAAAACCCAGCCCATCCAGGACACAGGTACACTCCTCCCACACATCACTCATGCTAATCTCCCACTCACCACCGGGCAGACCCATCCAGACTTCCTGGAGCCTGGCATGCCAGCCAGCTCCAGCCAATCACACGCCAGCACCCTCACAGCACACGTACAGCCATGTCTAGAAATGGCGCTTCGCTACTAGACACATACATGCTGCATACACCATCTCGCAGCATTCACTCTCACGAGTTCACACATACCAGACTCAAGCCTGTACACCCCACGCATCAGGAACTACCAGGGACACATACATTCCCCATGCATTCCTATGGGCGGGCAGGCCTAGCTCAGCACATGCACTCAGAGTGCGCACGCACTTTCCACTGGGACACAGTGAAAGTGCGCAGAATCCAAAAATCACCATCTCCAGGTCACCATTTCAAGCAAAAAGTCTAGGGGTGAACCTGCCCTAAGGGCCAAAGTCCAACATAACCCCCTTCCAGCCAAAACGCAGGGGAGACCAATCACCACCGTGATGGACTTCCCTGCTTGGGGCGATCGAACACGGACGCAGGCCTGCAACTGCAGGGACACCCTCCTGTTCTACGCCACGGTGAACCCATGGGATTCCTTCTAAACACACTCTCTGGACTAACTGGGCTACCCCACTGGTACTCCCAAGCTGTCCACGGCCAGGACCAGGCCCTGGGCCACCCAGGTGCCACTGGTCCATGCCAATTCGCAGAGCGGGGGGTAGTAACCCCTGGCACATAGGAGCCATTCTCCACTCTTCCTGTCTGCCAGACAGGACTAGACTGCCACTGGTACTCCAGCCTAGGGTCTACAACCTCAGGCGGACCAGGAGTCTCAGGGAAGGCTCTCCTCCCCTTACCTCTTCTTCTAGGGTTCCTCCTCCTCCGGCGAGGGGTACACCTAGAACGCCATTCCAACCCAGGGCTTATCCACTCAGGTTGCACCGGGGTCAGAGGTGGGCTCTCCCACCCTCTGCACCCCCTTCCAGAGGTCTGCCCTCTCCCACCTGGAGAAGTTCCTCTGGAAGAAGAACCGGTCAGGACACTGGTTACAGTCATCCTACCCTTCAGGTCAGGCTGATCCTGAACCTGGCCTTCCAACCTCTGGTCTAAAACCTTCGGTGGAACAATTGCCTGGCACTCCAGGACTTCTCGGGACTTACACGCAATCCCCCTGAGGCTAACAAATGTCACATCTGTTGTGTGACTGTCTGTCTGGCGCAGATCTCCCGCCCTCTGTCCACCTGACAGTGCGTGACGATCCCCCAGACCAGAAGTGGCGCCACCCGGGTCCCCCCAAGAAGATCTAGCCCAACTGGCTAGTCCCTGGTCCACTGGTGCATCCACTGGGAAACTCATCCCCCAATCACTCCTCACGCTGGACTCCGGTACCCTCCCTACCGGAGCGGTACTGCCAGCCTCTAGAACCACAGGAGCTCTGGTTACAGACGCTCCAGGTCCTCTACTCATTGGGAGATCCTCCTCAAATGGACTAACAGGACAGCCTAGGTCCCCAACCTGGTGTTCCCTTAAGAAACCATCCAAGTCCTGAGGCAGGGCTTCGGGCGTCTGGGGAACCTCGGTCTCCCCCTCACTCCTGCTCCACTGAGCCAGGCAGTGAGCCCCTACACCCTCCTCGCTATCTTGGGACATAGCTGGGCTACACTGAGCCTCTTCCACCACGCTGGGCTGGAAGATCCCTGAACCACTACTTTTGGAATCCCTCACCAATGATTCTGCAGAACCTCTGGCCTTTTCCCAGCGGTCTGCTTCCTCCGCCAGCTCATCAGGATCAGCGCATTCCAAACTCAACAGGTGCTGGCGCAACTCTAGACAACAAACACCAAGGAACTGCTCTCTGAGAACCATGTCGAACAATATGTCCCAATCACATTTCGTGGGCTCCCGTACCCAATCACACAGGGCTACACAACAGTCATCCACAAAATCTTCCCAAGACTGATGAGACGGTTTCCTAAGGTTCCTAAACCTCAACCTATTCTCCTCCTCTGGGGAAACAGGAACCATACTCTGGGAACTGGGACTTTCTACACTGTGATTTAAATAGCTGCCACCACTGGACCCAACCCTCCCTGGGGGATCCAGAAACTCAACACTGCGCGCAGGGGATAGTCTACCCTCCAGAGCTACTTTGCCTCTGGTGGCGGCCCTCTCAGCCTCCTCTATCCTGTCCTGCGCTAAGACCCTCTCGGTCTCCAGCTGTTGCTTCTTAACCTCCAGCTGTTGCTTTCTAATGCCCAGCTGTGCCATAGCCTGGGCATGCTCCAACCTGAGCTTCTCTAAAGCCAGCTGGTGCTCCCTTTCTCTCCTCCTATCTTCCAGCTCCTCTGGGGACAGGGAAAGGGATGAGGCGCTGCCTCCTGCGCTGGACCCAGCAAGGGACTCCCTATCTATGGGGTCCTCACTATCTGCTGGCATCCCTGTGCTGGCATCTTCTTCCTCCTCTTCTGAATCTTCAGGGCTCCCCACAGACCCACCACCCTCCTGGTGTGAAGCCCGGGCCCTTTCCTCACTGCGCTCAAGGTCCCACTGACACTTTTGCCATAGGATGAGGCTGCTCCTAAGTTCGGACTGAGTGTCTAACTCATCCACCCCTATGTCTCTCTCTTCACAGAACCTTACCAACTCTCCCATACTGTATCTAAACATATCACAGACATCAAAAGCAGGCTCCATTCTGGCAGACGTTCTAGAGAAGAGATTACACAGGGAACCTAGGGGTCTGAGCTAACACAGGAGTACACAATTCACAAGGTATCAGCAAGCTCTCTATCCCAGAAAACTCACACTCACTTGCCTAGTGCCACACACCACTCATCCACACACAACCCTCCCCTCGGACTGGTAAGGCAGTTTCTACCACCCCTGATTTCTCAACCTGACCACAAGTGACACAGGTACCGACTCTGGGCGCAGGGTAGGGGACAAATGTACTGACAAAATTGCACAATGATACCTTCAGGAGAAGAAAATATGAAACTTCCAAAAAAAAACAATCCCCTAAAATGTGGTAATCTAAAATGCAGAGTTTTGTGGTGCAGCCAGCCGCTACTAAGGTACAAGGCAAACACAAATCCTTATCCCACCGCTTGCCGCCAATGTAGGAAATGGGATCCCTGGCTGGCCAGGGCTTTCGCCAAAGTCAGTCAGAGACCCACACACCCAAGTCAGGGCAAGGAGTTACACGCCAAGATAACCCCTACTCACCCTCTAGGTAACGTGGCGCGAGCAGCAAGGCTAAACTTGGAGGCGATGTAGGCTAAGTATTTGCGCAAGCACCCCAGCAACAACAACCAAAGGCCCACCACAAAGGAAACTCCACACTAGGTTATATAAAAATAGCCTTTGTATTACACCCAAAACACATTAGATAAAACACACACTTTACCATGTGCCAGAGGCACGGGCAGAATTTACAGGGGGATATTTACAAGACAGGGCCACCTGGACCACTGTCAGGAATCAGAAGTAACACTTTCAGAAATAATACTTTTGCATGTAAAATCACTGTAGCACAAAATAGCACACAACCAGTCACTACTGGTAACAGGACCTCACTAGCACCACCTGTACTAGGGAGAAAATAACCACCTATGTATTACAATACCCGTAGGGGTGTAAGAGGAAAACACATGATGCAGTGCATAACATTCATTCAGAGGTGTAAAGGCACATGACGCATAAACAATACATTCAGAGGTGCATAGAAAGTACAATTGCGCCAAACTCACGTAAGTCACCACCTGTGACTGTCCCTAGGCCCTCTGGCCTTGTTGGGGCTAGGACGCCCTGTGTCCAAAGTCAGGGTCCTAAACGTGGCAGCTGCCCACGAAGTGCTGGGCAACTGGTGCAATTGAGGGGGCCACGTGGGAGCCTCTCTAGGCTCTGCCCAACTGACTGTCTCCTGAGCCTCTCTGGGCTCGTGAAACAACTGGCCCCTGAGCCTCTCTGGGCTCCTAACTGAAGATGTGCCCCTTGAGCCTTCTCTCAGGGCTCACAACCAGGTGGGGGCAAGGTGGGGCCTTCTGGGGCCACTCCACCACAGACACCAAATGCTGCCCTGAGCCTCGCAGGCTCTTCGTAAAGAAATGCCCCACTGGTTGGGGCGAGCACACAGGGGGGATGCGGGCACCGACAATATGCCCCGACGCCCCCCTCTACCGCAAATGGCCGCCGGAGCCCTTCGTGGACTCAATCAACACTGGCTGCCACGAGCCTCGCAGGCTCTCAGTAAAGAAATGGCCCCAGGAGCCTCTCGGGCTCCAAATACCAAATTATGGTATCCAGCCAGCCGGAGCCTCGGGGCTCGCAAACAGAAGATGCCCCTGAGCCTCGCAGGCTCCAACAACAGGTAAGGCCCCCACGAGCCTTCTACTAGGGGGAGGGGCGGGCACTCACCGGTCTCTGGCGGCTGCAGCTCCTCTCTGGGGCTGCTCCTCGGCTTCGGGCGGCTCTGCACGGGAGCTCCCGCTCCTCGGGGGCTCCCTCCACACTTCTCCCTCCCTCTCCTGGGCTCTCCCTCGCTTAGGGAGCCTGGGAGGGGAGACAAGGAAAGACGCCGGCTTCTGTCCTCACCGGAGCGTGGGGTGGCCTCCCGTCCGCTTCCGGTTGCTTCTCTGTCCTGCCCCCGGCCTGCCTGACTTCCGGGTCGCGGCTGTGGGGGCGGGACTTCTGCCGGGCCGCGCTCGGATTGGCCGGCCGGCAGGAGCACTTCCGGGTCGTCGCGGGCAGCGCGGCGGCCCGTCTCCGGCACTTCTAGGCGGGGGCTCAATAAACCGAGGGCTCCCTCGAGTTTAAAAATAGCAGCAAATCACCGGGGCAATGCCGGGTGGGCACCGGCTGAAACAATAAAAGCGCCCCGAGGCGCTTGCAGGAAATAGGGCGCGCTCTCAGCGCTAGGGGGCAAATCTAGCGCCGCAAATCAAGGGAAGCGCTCCCAGGCGCTCGGAGGGACATCCTCAGCGCTCCTAGCGCTAGCAATAATCCCAGCGCTTCCAGGTGCCCTCAGCAGGGCAGGATCACAGGGAAAGTTCCTTGTGGAATGCAGGGGGGCAAGGCTGGGCCCAGAGCCAGCTCACTGGGTCTCCAGGCAGGGAGACACCCCAAGTGGCGGTCCTCTGGCCCAGCGACAGCAGCAACAGCCCCCTCAGGCTCCTGGAAGAGAACAACATCTGTGGGGACACAGCCCCATTTTTATACAGTGCATTCCTTTGTTCAAGGGTGCAGAGTGGGGGCGGAACCAGTCGCAGCTGGTTCTTGAGTACTCTGTTTACCTCAACCACCCTCTCTATTCACTGGCAGGGCTTGGGTCATTAGACACACCACAGGGGGGCGGAGCCAGCATTGTGTGGGGAAAACCCAGCCCATCCAGGACACAGGTACACTCCTCCCACACATCACTCATGCTAATCTCCCACTCACCACCGGGCAGACCCATCCAGACTTCCTGGAGCCTGGCATGCCAGCCAGCTCCAGCCAATCACACGCCAGCACCCTCACAGCACACGTACAGCCATGTCTAGAAATGGCGCTTCGCTACTAGACACATACATGCTGCATACACCATCTCGCAGCATTCACTCTCACGAGTTCACACATACCAGACTCAAGCCTGTACACCCCACGCATCAGGAACTACCAGGGACACATACATTCCCCATGCATTCCTATGGGCGGGCAGGCCTAGCTCAGCACATGCACTCAGAGTGCGCACGCACTTTCCACTGGGACACAGTGAAAGTGCGCAGAATCCAAAAATCACCATCTCCAGGTCACCATTTCAAGCAAAAAGTCTAGGGGTGAACCTGCCCTAAGGGCCAAAGTCCAACATAACCCCCTTCCAGCCAAAACGCAGGGGAGACCAATCACCACCGTGATGGACTTCCCTGCTTGGGGCGATCGAACACGGACGCAGGCCTGCAACTGCAGGGACACCCTCCTGTTCTACGCCACGGTGAACCCATGGGATTCCTTCTAAACACACTCTCTGGACTAACTGGGCTACCCCACTGGTACTCCCAAGCTGTCCACGGCCAGGACCAGGCCCTGGGCCACCCAGGTGCCACTGGTCCATGCCAATTCGCAGAGCGGGGGGTAGTAACCCCTGGCACATAGGAGCCATTCTCCACTCTTCCTGTCTGCCAGACAGGACTAGACTGCCACTGGTACTCCAGCCTAGGGTCTACAACCTCAGGCGGACCAGGAGTCTCAGGGAAGGCTCTCCTCCCCTTACCTCTTCTTCTAGGGTTCCTCCTCCTCCGGCGAGGGGTACACCTAGAACGCCATTCCAACCCAGGGCTTATCCACTCAGGTTGCACCGGGGTCAGAGGTGGGCTCTCCCACCCTCTGCACCCCCTTCCAGAGGTCTGCCCTCTCCCACCTGGAGAAGTTCCTCTGGAAGAAGAACCGGTCAGGACACTGGTTACAGTCATCCTACCCTTCAGGTCAGGCTGATCCTGAACCTGGCCTTCCAACCTCTGGTCTAAAACCTTCGGTGGAACAATTGCCTGGCACTCCAGGACTTCTCGGGACTTACACGCAATCCCCCTGAGGCTAACAAATGTCACATCTGTTGTGTGACTGTCTGTCTGGCGCAGATCTCCCGCCCTCTGTCCACCTGACAGTGCGTGACGATCCCCCAGACCAGAAGTGGCGCCACCCGGGTCCCCCCAAGAAGATCTAGCCCAACTGGCTAGTCCCTGGTCCACTGGTGCATCCACTGGGAAACTCATCCCCCAATCACTCCTCACGCTGGACTCCGGTACCCTCCCTACCGGAGCGGTACTGCCAGCCTCTAGAACCACAGGAGCTCTGGTTACAGACGCTCCAGGTCCTCTACTCATTGGGAGATCCTCCTCAAATGGACTAACAGGACAGCCTAGGTCCCCAACCTGGTGTTCCCTTAAGAAACCATCCAAGTCCTGAGGCAGGGCTTCGGGCGTCTGGGGAACCTCGGTCTCCCCCTCACTCCTGCTCCACTGAGCCAGGCAGTGAGCCCCTACACCCTCCTCGCTATCTTGGGACATAGCTGGGCTACACTGAGCCTCTTCCACCACGCTGGGCTGGAAGATCCCTGAACCACTACTTTTGGAATCCCTCACCAATGATTCTGCAGAACCTCTGGCCTTTTCCCAGCGGTCTGCTTCCTCCGCCAGCTCATCAGGATCAGCGCATTCCAAACTCAACAGGTGCTGGCGCAACTCTAGACAACAAACACCAAGGAACTGCTCTCTGAGAACCATGTCGAACAATATGTCCCAATCACATTTCGTGGGCTCCCGTACCCAATCACACAGGGCTACACAACAGTCATCCACAAAATCTTCCCAAGACTGATGAGACGGTTTCCTAAGGTTCCTAAACCTCAACCTATTCTCCTCCTCTGGGGAAACAGGAACCATACTCTGGGAACTGGGACTTTCTACACTGTGATTTAAATAGCTGCCACCACTGGACCCAACCCTCCCTGGGGGATCCAGAAACTCAACACTGCGCGCAGGGGATAGTCTACCCTCCAGAGCTACTTTGCCTCTGGTGGCGGCCCTCTCAGCCTCCTCTATCCTGTCCTGCGCTAAGACCCTCTCGGTCTCCAGCTGTTGCTTCTTAACCTCCAGCTGTTGCTTTCTAATGCCCAGCTGTGCCATAGCCTGGGCATGCTCCAACCTGAGCTTCTCTAAAGCCAGCTGGTGCTCCCTTTCTCTCCTCCTATCTTCCAGCTCCTCTGGGGACAGGGAAAGGGATGAGGCGCTGCCTCCTGCGCTGGACCCAGCAAGGGACTCCCTATCTATGGGGTCCTCACTATCTGCTGGCATCCCTGTGCTGGCATCTTCTTCCTCCTCTTCTGAATCTTCAGGGCTCCCCACAGACCCACCACCCTCCTGGTGTGAAGCCCGGGCCCTTTCCTCACTGCGCTCAAGGTCCCACTGACACTTTTGCCATAGGATGAGGCTGCTCCTAAGTTCGGACTGAGTGTCTAACTCATCCACCCCTATGTCTCTCTCTTCACAGAACCTTACCAACTCTCCCATACTGTATCTAAACATATCACAGACATCAAAAGCAGGCTCCATTCTGGCAGACGTTCTAGAGAAGAGATTACACAGGGAACCTAGGGGTCTGAGCTAACACAGGAGTACACAATTCACAAGGTATCAGCAAGCTCTCTATCCCAGAAAACTCACACTCACTTGCCTAGTGCCACACACCACTCATCCACACACAACCCTCCCCTCGGACTGGTAAGGCAGTTTCTACCACCCCTGATTTCTCAACCTGACCACAAGTGACACAGGTACCGACTCTGGGCGCAGGGTAGGGGACAAATGTACTGACAAAATTGCACAATGATACCTTCAGGAGAAGAAAATATGAAACTTCCAAAAAAAAACAATCCCCTAAAATGTGGTCATCTAAAATGCAGAGTTTTGTGGTGCAGCCAGCCGCTACTAAGGTACAAGGCAAACACAAATCCTTATCCCACCGCTTGCCGCCAATGTAGGAAATGGGATCCCTGGCTGGCCAGGGCTTTCGCCAAAGTCAGTCAGAGACCCACACACCCAAGTCAGGGCAAGGAGTTACACGCCAAGATAACCCCTACTCACCCTCTAGGTAACGTGGCGCGAGCAGCAAGGCTAAACTTGGAGGCGATGTAGGCTAAGTATTTGCGCAAGCACCCCAGCAACAACAACCAAAGGCCCACCACAAAGGAAACTCCACACTAGGTTATATAAAAATAGCCTTTGTATTACACCCAAAACACATTAGATAAAACACACACTTTACCATGTGCCAGAGGCACGGGCAGAATTTACAGGGGGATATTTACAAGACAGGGCCACCTGGACCACTGTCAGGAATCAGAAGTAACACTTTCAGAAATAATACTTTTGCATGTAAAATCACTGTAGCACAAAATAGCACACAACCAGTCACTACTGGTAACAGGACCTCACTAGCACCACCTGTACTAGGGAGAAAATAACCACCTATGTATTACAATACCCGTAGGGGTGTAAGAGGAAAACACATGATGCAGTGCATAACATTCATTCAGAGGTGTAAAGGCACATGACGCATAAACAATACATTCAGAGGTGCATAGAAAGTACAATTGCGCCAAACTCACGTAAGTCACCACCTGTGACTGTCCCTAGGCCCTCTGGCCTTGTTGGGGCTAGGACGCCCTGTGTCCAAAGTCAGGGTCCTAAACGTGGCAGCTGCCCACGAAGTGCTGGGCAACTGGTGCAATTGAGGGGGCCACGTGGGAGCCTCTCTAGGCTCTGCCCAACTGACTGTCTCCTGAGCCTCTCTGGGCTCGTGAAACAACTGGCCCCTGAGCCTCTCTGGGCTCCTAACTGAAGATGTGCCCCTTGAGCCTTCTCTCAGGGCTCACAACCAGGTGGGGGCAAGGTGGGGCCTTCTGGGGCCACTCCACCACAGACACCAAATGCTGCCCTGAGCCTCGCAGGCTCTTCGTAAAGAAATGCCCCACTGGTTGGGGCGAGCACACAGGGGGGAAGCGGGCACCGACAATATGCCCCGACGCCCCCCTCTACCGCAAATGGCCACCGGAGCCCTTCGTGGACTCAATCAACACTGGCTGCCACGAGCCTCGCAGGCTCTCAGTAAAGAAATGGCCCCAGGAGCCTCTCGGGCTCCAAATACCAAATTATGGTATCCAGCCAGCCGGAGCCTCGGGGCTCGCAAACAGAAGATGCCCCTGAGCCTCGCAGGCTCCAACAACAGGTAAGGCCCCCACGAGCCTTCTACTATGGGGAGGGGCGGGCACTCACCGGTCTCTGGCGGCTGCAGCTCCTCTCTGGGGCTGCTCCTCGGCTTCGGGCGGCTCTGCACGGGAGCTCCCGCTCCTCGGGGGCTCCCTCCACACTTCTCCCTCCCTCTCCTGGGCTCTCCCTCGCTTAGGGAGCCTGGGAGGGGAGACAAGGAAAGACGCCGGCTTCTGTCCTCACCGGAGCGTGGGGTGGCCTCCCGTCCGCTTCCGGTTGCTTCTCTGTCCTGCCCCCGGCCTGCCTGACTTCCGGGTCGCGGCTGTGGGGGTGGGACTTCTGCCGGGCCGCGCTCGGATTGGCCGGCCGGCAGGAGCACTTCCGGGTCGTCGCGGGCAGCGCGGCGGCCCGTCTCCGGCACTTCTAGGCGGGGGCTCAATAAACCGAGGGCTCCCTCGAGTTTAAAAATAGCAGCAAATCACCGGGGCAATGCCGGGTGGGCACCGGCTGAAACAATAAAAGCGCCCCGAGGCGCTTGCAGGAAATAGGGCGCGCTCTCAGCGCTAGGGGGCAAATCTAGCGCCGCAAATCAAGGGAAGCGCTCCCAGGCGCTCGGAGGGACATCCTCAGCGCTCCTAGCGCTAGCAATAATCCCAGCGCTTCCAGGTGCCCTCAGCAGGGCAGGATCACAGGGAAAGTTCCTTGTGGAATGCAGGGGGGAAAGGCTGGGCCCAGAGCCAGCTCACTCGGTCTCCAGGCAGGGAGACACCCCAAGTGGCGGTCCTCTGGCCCAGCGACAGCACCAACAGCCCCCTCAGGCTCCTGGAAGAGAACAACATCTGTGGGGACACAGCCCCATTTTTATACAGTGCATTCCTTTGTTCAAGGGTGCAGAGTGGGGGCGGAACCAGTCGCAGCTGGTTCTTGAGTACTCTGTTTACCTCAACCACCCTCTCTATTCACTGGCAGGGCTTGGGTCATTAGACACACCACAGGGGGGCGGAGCCAGCATTGTGTGGGGAAAACCCAGCCCATCCAGGACACAGGTACACTCCTCCCACACATCACTCATGCTAATCTCCCACTCACCACCGGGCAGACCCATCCAGACTTCCTGGAGCCTGGCATGCCAGCCAGCTCCAGCCAATCACACGCCAGCACCCTCACAGCACACGTACAGCCATGTCTAGAAATGGCGCTTCGCTACTAGACACATACATGCTGCATACACCATCTCGCAGCATTCACTCTCACGAGTTCACACATACCAGACTCAAGCCTGTACACCCCACGCATCAGGAACTACCAGGGACACATACATTCCCCATGCATTCCTATGGGCGGGCAGGCCTAGCTCAGCACATGCACTCAGAGTGCGCACGCACTTTCCACTGGGACACAGTGAAAGTGCGCAGAATCCAAAAATCACCATCTCCAGGTCACCATTTCAAGCAAAAAGTCTAGGGGTGAACCTGCCCTAAGGGCCAAAGTCCAACAAGGGTCAGTTCACTCAGGTCAAACAGGAGTCAGCATGAACTCGAGCTAAGGTGTACATGTCCTTAAAAAGACTAGTTCAGCCACAATCATTGGCCTATGTGAGGGCAACCACAAAATGGCTGCCATACACAAAATGGAACCCACGGGTTCAGATTTCACAGAACCTCATGCTCGGCACTGGCACTTAATTGTCAACACTGGTGCTTGGGACAGTCTGCCACATGGTGGCGCTGTCTGGCTAATTTAGAGATAACTACAACAACAGTCAATTATTAACCCCATCCGTGATGATGACGGCTCCCAGTCGTCATCAGTTACGGTGGGGCATGTGCTGATGACGGCCAGGAGCCGTCATGACCACACCCGCGATCGGAATGTGCTGCACAGGCGCAGAATTCCGGCTGCGGCGGAGGGGTTAATTCACAATACCGTAAAAGTGACTATTACCTGCTGCCCAAACCATTATATAGCTGTGGGGCCTGAAATAGTCCGATTTGTCAAACTTGTAGGAGTGTGATAGTTAGTAGTTGTGTTGTTACTATCATTGGCAGCAGCACCTGACAAGAGCCCTGGCCCTTATTTTCTTTTTTACAAATTAAGCATTGAGCTAGCCCTCCGGCCCTTCTGTACACAAGCCTACCTAAGGGTTACAAAGGGTATGAGTAATACATGAATAAATGTTATATGTGTTCCTCTGTGCAAAAAGTAACTAATATAATTGACTCAGCAGCCCAGTTTGCTTATTGTGAAATGTTATCTAAGTACTGAAGAAGGCCTAGAGTACACACACAACATGAACTGTTTCGTTATCACTGTATATATACGCCCAGTCGTGGAACCTCGTGTATCAGTGTAAAAGACATGCAATTCAAAGTTCATTGAGTCATCATGTATGATATGTGCGCAGGAGACCGAAGTGATCCCCTTCCCTAATTCTCCTTATCTAACTTTATTGAGGCACTAAATTACTGAACAATCCTATTCACCCCTTTAAGCTAAAGCTCCTGATATGAACTAAAATGGTAATTAGAACATTGGAATGTTGGGAGCTCCATTGAAAACAATGTAGTGCTCCGGGCTTATAATGGCTGGGATAAGCCTGGAGCTCCAACATTCCAATGTTTCTTTGTTCACAGCTCTGGCTGTGAACAAAGGCTTCAGGGAGCCTGAGGGGATTCCAATCCCCCTGCGCTCCCTGATGGCTTTGTTTTATTTGTTAGAACATTCTACCCTCTAGTGGCAGAATGTTCTAATAGCTTTATAGCCCTTTGTAGCTGGGCTATACCGGCTATTAAAGTCCCTCTCCCTTGTTAAAGGCCCTCGCCTTCGGCTCCGGCCTTTAACGATGGAGAGGGCCTTTAATAGCTGGTATAGCCTGCTACGGCGGGCTATAAGGCTATATTACGGCAGAAATGGCTGGGTCGGTAATACCATCATTGGCAACCATTGATGCTGTGTTTAGATCCCAAGAAGGAAATCTGGTGGAAAAAACACAACAATGTTTGCACCTGTCATTACAACATGTCTTCTCAAAAGCACAGTCATATCTGCAGGTCTTTTTCTGGGAGCAGAAAACGGGGTCCGATTCAGGCACTCATGTAGCAGTTTCCGGTAACTGCCAGAGCTGTTTATGTAACAGTATGGAAGAAAAAACGTCCAATAATCTGATTATTGCGCTTTTTGATTACTCTCCACAGCTACCAGCATTTTCGTAATGTGCTGCAATATTGTAGGAATGGAGCGTTTTGAATTAACATCACCCGCAGCCATTTCTGCAGGATTTGAAGTGTTTCCGAAGGTTTAGCAAAGCAAGCAGCACAGAGATTTTTCCCACTCATCATTATGGACAATCTCCTCCAGTGATTACTGTCCGCTCTTAGCCTTTCCACTTAAGTCAACGTTGGTGCAAATGTGGCTTAAGGGCTAGAACTGCCGACTTTGGAATTTGCCCAGACCTAGGCTTGTGTCCTGGCCTCAGTGCTTGATTTAAGATTGTGATCCTGGTTCAGTGGTAAACTTGCACTTTTGTTTACGTTTACGATTTTTTTAATATTCATTAACCAGTGGCATAACCAAACTTGAGAGGGGACCCCTGCAAAGTACATGGAGGTGCCCGGGCCCAGGTAGGATGTCTCAGACCAGGGGCCTGCTGCCCGTGCACAGAGCTGGCGGGGGACACCTGGAGCATCCCCCCACACACTGCGGGGGCTAATGTCACGCCACTGTCATAAACTACAAGTTTAATTTTACTAATAGTAACTTTACAACTGTGAAGGATTTGCATTCACATCCACATCCTATCTTTTATGTACGGAGTCCTCCGATATAAAATTACTATTAGTACAATTCATCTGGAAATACCTCCCTCTTCTTATTTTATTTGATCAGTCACCCTGTATCAGTCCAAACAACCCTTATGGTGATGGTTGTGAAGTCAACCTTATAGACCAGCTATCCTAGTGGTAGCATGGACAAAGCAGTCTTAGGCTAAACTCAAGAGGGCATATGAAGCCAGCTGTTTTACCATATGTAACCCCTTTAATACCAAATGAAAGGACACCACACAGGTTATATATATAAAATATATGTATTTATTACTAAATTAATCCTCTGAACTCTTTATGAGGTCAGAGGCACAAGCACATAACAAGATACTTAATTATCATACAATAAGTTGCACAAAATACAGTAATGCCCTAGGGGCACTTCAAACCATATACTAAAATAGTGGTATAAGAACCACGTCACAAACAAAGGATAGGCCTAATGCCTGGAGAATCGCTGGGGCTACGCTGTACTACCAAAGGATAGGGAGCAGGAGGCCCACGGGATGCTCGTGCAGTGTCTTTACACACACGCGAGTTACCATAGAGTTAGAATGGGAACGAAAGAATTGGAAACTAGTTCTTTTAGGTCAGTTCCAGATGGACTAGGAGAAAGCTACTGAAAACTAGGACACTAGGATAGTTAATACCCACAGGAGCACCGGAGTACTCGCGTTACCTCACCCACAGGAAGCGGGTGCATAGGTGTCAAAGTGTGTCGGGTTTCGTCAATGAATCCTATGGAGCTGTGAAGAAAGATGCTGCAGGCGGCCAGGAGAGAAGTGTCCGGTCGGATCCAAGGGCGGATCGAGGATGAAGATTAGCTGAAAGCAGAGGGGACCGAGTCTCGGTCACTAGCCAGTGACCAGCAAGGAACCAGGAAGGAACCAGGCAATGTCGCGAAGCAATCAGGTGATGTCGTGAAGCTTGTCTCTGCAGCCACGTGGACCAGGAGGTGTCGACGACAACCAGGAGCTGGATACGGACTGTCCCATGAAGGCTCTCGCTGTCGGATGTCTCGGCTTCCGGATTGGAGTCAACAAGCCTTGGCAAAGGCAACCCACACAGGAATCGAAGATGGCTTCCGGATCAGACCAGCAAGGTCTGATGGACTTCTCCTTTTCAGGGAAGCAGGGGCCAGTCTGGAGCAACCAGACCAGTGGTGTAAATTTAAAGGTTCATCATCACAGAGGCCACTAGCCAACGGGCAAGTGACTGGACAGACGAGTCGAGCAGCAAAATGCAGAAGGGCCCCACGCAGAACTTGTGGAGTGTAGAGGGCTGATCTTCGGTGCAAATGATGCTCCTGGCTGGGGCTTCTCAATCCCCAATGCACAACTTTGAGGGTGCCTCAAAAGTTGCACGGAAAGCAATTCCCTGGCTTTCCAAGATGGCCGGTCCCACGTCTCTCGTCGCCTCCACAGGTCTCAGCTTTGCTGTGACTTTGGATCGGGCTGTTGGAAGTCTGGAAGTCCAGGTCTTGTCAGGCTCTGTGCTCGGGCTCCGGCGGGAGCGTCGACAAAGCAAACCGTTGATCGCTTGATGGTGCCTGCTTACACAGGGTGGTCACTCCTTGACCACAAGGGAGATTCTTCAGTCTTCTATCTTCAGGTAGAACGTCGAAGGTCCAGAGTTTTGTTACAAGTTTCACTCAGGATAAATCTAAAGTCTTGGGACTCAGCTCCTACCTATATACCAAATTTAGGGGCTGGGTTACCTGCTAGGTCCCTCCTATGGGTGCGACCAGGGAAGGGGGTGGTTACACCCCTTTCCCTTTGTCCAGTTTTGCGCCAGAGGTGGGGCTGGAGTGCCCCAGCACCGATTTGAACTGGACTATGCATGGGACACCTTGTGTGCCCTAGGCAGTGTCTCATTTCGTTCAGCCCTCCCTGCCCCAATACACTATGGCCTGTCTGGGGTGGTGCTAGCACCTCCCAAGACAGGAAACCTATTGTCCAAGCCTCCCTCGCTGGAAGGACTCTCAGCAGCAGGAGGTCAGACTTGTGTCTGTGGCAGCAGCATCCATTTTGTGATGCTGAGGCTCTGGTTAACTTTAACTGGGATTAGTAGGAACAACATGTCTTCTCCCTCTAGAAGGGTGGAATGCTACCCCCATCGCCAGAACTGGCGAGGGGGTAGTATTCCAAAGCATATGACACCTTACACAGCATGTTTTGATAAAGCCAAACCAAAGTTAGCATTTAACCGCGAGGTTCATAATGCAATTAAGAGTATATGGTATGGCTATATCCTAGAACAGCTATAAGGACATGGTTCCGAAAGCTGCAGACAGGCTCAGCTCATGCTAGAGCCTCGTCTCACATAAAACCAAGCACTCTGCCTCCAGGATTGTCAAGGCCTGCCATAGGAGTGATTTATAGGTGTATATGTGTTAAGATATAAGGTTAGATATAGGAATACTATACCTAAGCAAGGGGTGATTACACGACCTTGCCTCAGCTGAGTGATCAGCCAGTTGTGTCAGTTTGGATGGCCAGCCAGGGGTGGCAAAAGATATACTGCAGCCCCTGGTAGGCCTTGGGTGCACCTATGCCCTGGGTACCTATGGTACACTGTACGGGGACTCCTAAGAGTGACCCATTTCCCAATTGGTGATGTACCTAAAGTACATGGAGTCCATTTTACAGTGAGACCAGATAGCCTGGGGCCCTGATTAGTAGGATCCCAGGCCAACTAAGTCGAAAACCAGCTAAACACAAGGCAAACAATCTGGGGTAACCACAGTCAGGTATCCACCTTCCTACAATTTCCATATATAACAGTGGCCAATTATGATTCAGCAACTAATTTATGTTCGACATTATTTGACTGTCTATACGCAAGTCGTTTTTTTTGTGTCTTTATTTACCCCTACTTGTTGACATTGTGTATTTATGTCCTACTTCCATCCTATTGTAAAGCGCTCTGATATCCTTCGGGATCTTGTACGAGATATACAAAACTTTATAAATAAAATTAAATAAAATAAACTCTTCCCCAATCTTCCGATATGCTCTTAGCCACACTGCAAACCTCTGCCTCACATAACACCATAGATATTATCTGCTTCCTCCCCTGTTACAGACAACCACATGCACTTTGCACCATCTCTCCAGTTAAATCCACGGCTTCAAATCTTGGGCTCACACAAACGCGTTCCTGGGAGAGACGTTGCACAACACTACCCTTGCACAGCACCACTTTCTGCTCTTGATCCCACACAGCACTCAAACCTCAGCTATGTTCCTCCATTGTTGAGAGGTGATCATTCCCCTCCATATACTCACTCCCCAGGTACACTTCATTGCTCCTTTTCAAGGGTTCACATATGTATCCAGTTTGGAGAGCCACCCTCTTACCACGTCCACTGACCAGGATGACTCCACCGCTCTTGTAAAATTGTAATTGTAAATTGATACTTGTATAGCGCACTACTCACCCGCAAGGGTCTCAAGGAGCTTGTACGAATACCGCAGTGGAACCCATCCTGGCTTTCCCTGTGAGGTGTCCACTCCTGGGCACCCCCAAGGTGGTGGCCAGGCATCCTTAGCGTTGTGGGGGCCGTTGTGGAGATTAAGGGCCAGATGTAGGTAGGCATTTACCGGTCGGTAACGGCCGAATTCGTCCGTTACCGACCGGTAAATGCAATTTGAGATGTAGGGCCCTGTATTTTACAGACTCGGTAAATTTACCAATAGGTAAATTTACCGATTATGTAAAATACTGAGTCGGTATTTTTACGGAATCGGGAAAATTGATATGTAGGTGGGACTCTTCTGAGTCCCACAAGCATTAAAAAATCGGTATTTTACCATCAAATACTATTTGATGGTAAAATACCGATTCTGGTGTGCTTGCACATGTGTGCATGCACACCTATGCCATATGACAGGCAGACCTGCCCTTAGGGCAGGTATGCCTGCCACATGGCACCCGAGCCTCTTTTGGGGGTGCCAGAGGGTGTCAAAGTGACACCCCCTGCACCCTTGTGTCAATCGGTATTTACCGATGCGGTAAATACCGACCGGTAAATGCCCAATCATTCCTATGGGCTTCAAAGCCCATAGGAATGAATGGGCATTTACCGGTCGGTATTTACCGCATCGGTAAATACCGATTGTTTCCGAATCGGTAAATGCACATCTGTATTTACCTACATCTCGGTACTTTTATTTTACCACTTCTTACATACCGAGTCGGTATGATGCGGTATTTAAGAGGTGGTAAAATAAAATTTACCTACATCTGGCCCTAAGCAAGCTATTGCCCAGAGTTGCAGAGTGGGACTCCATGATTGAAATAGGCACCGAGGTGAGAATTATCAGGTCTGTGGAATTTTGAGCCCAAGACCCACCGAGGCGGGGAATTGAACTCTGGTCCTGGGCTAGACCTCTGCATAAGGGTCTGCCGCTCTAACCATTGAGCCACACTTCTCTTAGACCTGACAGACCCCTTCCATTAACTCCCTTAAGGTTTCTCCTTCCTCGCGAAACTATTTTCCAACTTATGCAAGTCCTATTCTCAATGAGAAGTTCTCTTGTTCTGCTAGTCTCTTTCCCAGTGAGATGTTCCTCATCAAGTCGCCAAAGCACTTATGGACAAGCTCCCTTTGCGGAGTCACCTCCCCTCAACCTGCCTTGGACTCAATCAGAACACACCATGCAATTGTGCATCCTGCACTTGGCCATCTCTACTAACCCTTCCCATTTGCCTCTCTCTTCTTAGGAGAGAAGCTCCTCGTGCAGATAGGCTTTGTCTTTATCTCGCACAAGAAGACATTTAAAGCGTGCTAGACTGCGGCACTCACCACCACTCATTCACCACAGCAACCTCCGACCGGGCCTCCGTTGGTAACCTCGATCAGAACACAATACGATGGGATGGCCACCACCAGTTAAGACTTAGGGCGTGAGTTATAGCTTGGCACCGTCACATACATGATGGATAGTCTATGGACCTTGATACAAGTGCATTACATCCTATAGCGCTTGCAGTAAGGTCGACAAAATATTCGCCTAAGTAAATCAGGCCCTTAATCCATCAAAGATGCAGTTTCTCCTATTCCCTCATCCCATTCACAGCTGCCTGTTCAATCCTGGAGAGACTCACCCAACATCCTCCACTCCAAACCTTCCATCGTCAACAGAGCACAGCCCTGTGGGGTCATTGCTGGCAAAATCCTAAATCTACAAACACAAGTGCGCATAGTGGCCAGGGATTTTCGACTTTCGACTGCGCCTGCTCTGGCGAATTTATCACCTCCTTCCAGATCAAGATTGAAAAACTCTGGTAGAGTCACTGGTGCTGTCAAGAATCAACCACTGGAATTCTCTCCTGAGCTGTCGCCTAAAAATGCATCTCCCTTCATCAGAAACAGTTCTACAGGTGGCAGCACGTTTTGTAAAGAGAGAGAGGCTGAACAGTGGAACCCCATAGACCTCAGCACCTAACCCGCTATCCCTGATATATGTATATATAATGTGGAAATACCCAGAAATGTGTGTGCACACCGAAAAACACCCACTGTCACAATGTAATTCCCATACAGGAATTTAGCAATTTTCATACAATAGCATAGGTGCACCACATGACAAATTAGACAACGAATTATATCAAATCCATGTCCACAAAATATTCTTCCAAGTATCTTCCTTTATTCAATGAAGTCTTTAAAACATAATGAAGGTGATTGAGTCACAGCCGACGCGTTTCGTCCTTATCAGAAGGACTTCTTCAGGGCAAACGGATCTTTGATATAATATCTATTTAGATAAGTAAGCCATCATTTAAGTCGGGTATAGAATATAAAGAATGCTTCCGTCCTCCAAAATATAATTTTTCAAAATGATGATTAGCGCCTTAGACTAAAAAGATTGGACGAGCGGGTATATGATGACTCCCAGTCTGGTTAATCTTACTCGCAGGTCAGGGAAATGAAAGGTATGCAAGGATAATTGCACAATACCGTAACCGACCAGAATCAGTTGGGCAGTCCTCGCCACACGCAGCACATTTTGTCTCATGCCCCGCCCCTCACCCTCGGTATAGTAAATTACTTTCCTCAACATTGTACCTGTTTACATAGAGTTACTTGATATGAATGATGGGTGTAACCTATCATTCATATGTATTGTTCTATTTTCTATATAAATCACTCTAAGGCAGGGGTCTTCAAACTGAGGGGCGGGCCCCCCTAGGGGGGGCTCAAGTTATCCCAGGGGGAGCACCAGTGTGAGAAGTTGGCCTGATGTGCAGTGCTCACTATTCTAGTGATCACTATATATCAGTCCAAACAACCCTTATTGATGATTGGTTGTAAGTCAACCTTATAGACCAGCTATCCTAGTAGCATGGATACGAGCAGTCTAAGGCTAAGACTCTAGAGGGCGTGTTAAGCCAGCTGTTTCACCATCACATTACCCCTTGAACACCCAGTGAAAGGACACCACACAAGTGTTAGGAAAATAAACAGTGTATTTATTAGAATCACAACAACCCTGTACTCTTTATGAGGACAGGGTGCTAGGCACACAACAAAACTCTTACGAAAATACTTAAGTTAGCACAGTATATACAAATGCCCGAGGGGCACGAAAAACCATATACTCTAAAAGTGGAATGCGAAATTACTAGCAGGTAAGTACAGTACTAATAGGCTTTGGAACCGCTAGGACTTGACTAGGGAATCGTTAGATTACTTCTAGGAGGCCTAGGGGACTCGGGTGCAGAGTGTGCACTCTCACGCGGGATGCGGGACAAAGTCTATGGAAGCTAGTAAAGTTAAAGTTAGTGTTCACGGGCGAACCCGACCTGGTAGGGAGAAAACGACAGTGGATCCTGACCCTTGGATAGTGAGGCTATGCTGGGACACCGAAGTGCCGAAGTTACCTAGCCCAGGGGCTGCAGCTGCATAGGTCTCAAAAGACGTCGGGAATCCTCGTCGACGAACCAGGAGCCTGGAAGAAAGATGCTGGCAGGCGACCAGTGAAGATTGTTCGAGTGATCCAAGCCTGGATCGAAGATGGATGACACCTGAAAGCAGAGGGGACCAAGTTCGTGACTACTAGCTAGTAGTCAGTGGGCACCAGGAGGGCACCGGATGGCAGTCACCTCGACTAGGTGAGTGGGCGACGCTGGCTCTGCAGATCTCACGGACCAGGAGGCGTTGTCGGTGACCAGGATGGAGAGGCGAGCTGTCCCACGATGGATGAAGCTGTCGGCGTCGTAGTTACCCAGGATTGGGCAACAAGCCTTGGCTAATTCAAGCCCACGCGGTGGACTCAAAATGGCGTCTGGAGTGGACCAGGAGGGTCCGGGGTGCTCCTCTTCGGAAAGGGAGCAAGGGCCAGTCTGGAGCAACCAGACCAGCAGCAGTGATGTCGTCGGGCGTCGTTCAGAAGGCCACAAGCCAGCGGGCTAGTAGCCAAACAACGCGGTGAGCAGCAAAAAGCAGAAGGGCCCCACGCAGATCGTGGAGATGCTGGGAGGCTGCACTTCGGTGCTGGAGCTGCTCCGGGTCGGGGCTTCTCGGACCCCAAAGCACTCACCAGGAAATTACTCGGCGGGCTTGCTGTGCAGAAGTCGTGCAGTCTTGCAGATGGCCGGTCCCTCGAGGTCTCGTCGCGCCCACGGTTCTCAGCTGGGCTGTAGAGGTGGGTAGAGGTCAGAGGGGCCAGGGAAGCCGGTTCTTGTCGAGCTGGGCAGTCGGATTCCGGAGGAAGGACTTGCAGCAGACCGCAGTGTTCTTGCGATGGTGCCTGCGGATGCAGGGTGACTACTCCTTAGCCACAAGGGAGAAATCTTAGGAAGAAGTCTTGAGTTCCTTTCGTAGAAAGTAGTTTCAGGATTCAAAGATGATCTGATTTGGAAGGGGGCCAGTCTCTACCTTTATCTGGGAAAAGGGGGCTGGCACGCGACTAGGTCCTGCCCTATGGGTGGGACCAGGAGGGGGGTGGTTACACCCACTTCCTTGGCGGGCTTTTCCCCAGCACAGGGTCTGGAGTGTCCCTGGAACTGGTTCAAGCCAGCCTATGCACAGTGAGCACCGGGGTGCCACGTGCAGTCACCTTCCTCTGTAGCCCTGCCTACCTACAATACACAAAATCCTGTCTGGGACGGTGCTGGCACCGCCCCTGGCAGGAAACCCTTTGTCCTTATCTCCTGCTCTGGGAGGACTCCCAGCAGCAGGAGGGCAGACTTGTGTCTCGGTGGCAGCATCCATTTTGTGGAGCTGAGGCTCTGTTTGACTTTAACCGGGGTTACAGGCTACATGCATGTCGTGTCCCTCTAGAAGGGTGGAATGCTAACCCCGTCGCCAGAATTGGCGAGGGGTTAGTATTCCAATTCGTATGACACCTTACTCGACATGTTTTGATAAAGCGATACCAGAGTTGGCATTTAACCGCGAGGATTATAATGCACTTAAGAGTATATGGTATGCGATATCATGGAAACGGCTAAGGGATGGATCCCGAAAGCCGCAGACAGGCTCAGCTCATGCCAGAGCACCATCTCACACGATTCCAAGCACTCTGCCTTCAGGATTGTTAAGGCCTGCCATAGGAGTGACTGATAGGAGATCTGTGTGTCCATTTTAGGGTTAGATATAGGTATACTATATCTAAAGCAAAGGGTGAGTACACCACCTTGCCCCAGCTGTCGTGCAGCCAGTTGTGTCAGTTTAGTTAGTCAGTCCAGGGGTGGCACAATACATGCTTCAGCCCTGGGAGACTTCTGGGTGCACCTCAGCCCTGGGTACAGGGACTTGGAGAGGGCCCAGTGCCAATTCAGTACCTGAGTACAATTTGGATAGAGAGAACAGCTAGGCTGTGGGTCTGATTAGCAGGCCCACAGCCAGGGAAGTCGTAAACCAGTGCAGCAAAAAGCAAAAATCTGGGTGATCATAGGATTGCAGACCCTACTCTCCTACATGACCCCCCCCCAAACTTTGGGACAATAAACTAACCTTGACCAGGTGAGTCTTCTTGCTCTAAGTGGAAATACCTTGAGAGCCCATCAGCATTGCTGTGATCAGTACCAGGTCTATGCTCCACTGTAAAATCCATCCCCTGTAGGGAAATGGACCACCTAAGCAGTTTGGGGTTTTCACCCTTCATCTGATTTAGCCACAAGAGGGGCTTATGGTCTGTCTGAATGGTGAAGTGAGTGCCAAACAAGTAGGCCCTCAGCTTCTTCAGGGCCCAGACCACAGCAAAGGCCTCCCTCTCAATAGCTGACCAATTTTTCTCTCTGGGTGTCAACCTCCTACTAATGAAAGCAATAGGCTGATCATTACCATCAAAATTCAGTTGAGACAGAACAGCCCCCACACCCAACTCAGAAGCATCTGTTTGGACAATGAATGGCTTGGAGTAATCTGGACTCTTTAGGATAGGTGCTGTGCACATGGCCTTCTTTAGGTCATTGAATGCTTTCTGACAGCTTGCTGTCCACTGAACTTTCTTTGGCATCTTTTTGCTTGTCAGGTCATTAAGAGGGGTCACTATGGACCCATAATTTCTGACAAACTTCCTATAGTACCCAGTCAGGCCCAAGAAAGCTCGAACTTGAGTCTGGGTGATTGGAGGAGTCCAGTCCTTGATGGCCTGTATCTTACTCTCCAGTGGCTGAACCTGGCCTCCACCTACAAGGTGGCCCAGGTATACAACCTGTGTCTGCCCTATCTGGCACTTTGTGGCCTTGATAGTGAGGCCTGCCTTTTGCAGAGCCTCTAACACTTTCCTCGGGTGGACCAGGTGATCCTCCCAGGTGGAGCTAAAGACAGCAATTTCATCAAGATATGCTGCACAGAAGTCATCCAGCCCAGTGAGGACTTGATTCACCAACCTTTGGAAGGTGGCAGGTGCATTTTTCAAACCAAAGGGCATTACCACAAACTGATAATGCCCACCAGGGGTAGAAAATGCTGTCTTGGGTTTGGCCTCCTCAGCTAACCTGATTTGCCAATACCCAGCTGTCAAATCAAATGTACTTAAGAATTTGGCAGAAGCCAATTTATCTATAAGTTCATCTGCTCTTGGAATTGGGTGGGCATCAGTCTTAGTGAATGCATTGAGGCCTCTGTAGTCTACGCAAAACCTCATCTCTATCTAACCACCCTGGGTGTGAGGCTTTGGCACTAGAACTACTGGGCTAGCCCAAGGGCTATCTGAGGGCACAATGACTCCCAGCTTCAACATTTTCTGCACTTCAGTTTTGATGCAGTCTCTAACATGATCAGGCTGTCTGTAGATTTTACTCTTGACGGGCAGACTGTCTCCAGTGTCAACATCATGGGTACACCAATCAGTTTGGCTGGGTGTCAGAGAGAACATATGTCTGAAGGATTGCAGAACTTGCCTGCAATCCTGTTGCTGATGTTCAGTGAGGCTGCCACAAAAGACAACACC
The DNA here is from genome assembly GCF_964261635.1 of Lissotriton helveticus. Lineage (NCBI taxonomy): Eukaryota > Metazoa > Chordata > Amphibia > Caudata > Salamandridae > Lissotriton > Lissotriton helveticus. The sequence continues at coordinate 55,974,081 of NC_136069.1, read as the reverse complement.
ATCAACTGATCCATCATCAGGATTCTGAGTGAGCAGGTCTGGGAGAGGGTCACTCTCTTCCTCCTGTCCCTCATCTGTGGCCATGAGCAAGCTCATGTCCTTCCTGTCAACATATGCCTTGAGCCTGATAACATGGAGCACTCTGAGAGGGCTCCTGGGAGTTCCAAGGTCTACCAAGTAGGTAACCTCTCCCTTTTGCTCAATGATGGTGTGGGGCCCAGACCATGTGTCTTTCAGAGCTGCTGGGGCCACTGGCTCCAGCACCCACACCTTCTGTCCTGGCTGGTACACAGTCAGAACAGCCTTTTGGTCATGCCAAGCTTTTTGAAGTTCTTGGCTGGCCTCAAGGTTTTTGGATGCCTTTTCCATATACTCAGCCATCCTGGAGCGGAGACCAAGTACCTAGTCCACTATGTTGGTTGCAGGCTTTTTGAGAGGTCTCTCCCATCCTTCCTTCACCAAACACAGGGGTCCTCTTACAGGATGCCCATACAGAAGCTCAAAAGGGCTGTAGCCAACCCCCTTCTGTGGGACCTCTCTGTAAGCAAACAAGAGGCAGGGGATCAGGACATCACATCTTCTCCTAAGAGTTTCAGGTAGTCCCTGAATCATCCCTTTCAGGGTCCTGTTGAATCTCTCAACAAGCCCATTGCATCGTGGGTGGTAGGGTGTGGTGAACTTGTAGTTCACACCACACTCCTTCCACATTGCAGTCAGATATCCTGACATGAAGTTTGTACCTCTGTCAGAAACGACCTCCTTAGGGAAACCCACTCTGGAGAACACTCCAACTAGGGCTCTTGCCACTACAGGTGCTGTAGTGGTCCTAAGGGGAATAGCTTCAGGATACCTGGTGGCATGATCCACCACCACCAGTATAAACTTGTGCCCTGATGCTGTCTGGGGTTCCATTGGACCAACAATGTCAATCCCCACTCTTTCAAAGGGAACCCCCACCACAGGTAGTGGTATGAGGGGGGCCTTTGTTGTGCCACCTAACTTACCACTGGCTTGGCAAGTGACACAGGAGCGACAAAACTCCTTGGTATTCTCATTCATATTGGGCCAGTGAAAGTGTGAGACAAGCCTGTCCCAAGTCTTTGTCTGACCTAAGTGACCTGCAAGGGGAATCTCATGGGCCAAGGTGAGAAGGAAACCTCTCAGAGACAAGGGGATGACCAGCCTCCTGGTTGCACCAGGCTTGGGGTCTCTTGACTCAGAGTACAGGAGTCCATCTTCCCAGTATACCCTGTGGGCACCTGTGGCATTCCCTGCAGCCTCAGCAGCAGCCTGCTGTCTGAGGGGTTCAAGGGAAGGGCAGTCTAACTGTGCCTTCCCCAGGTCTGCTCTGGAGGGTCCCCCTGAGCCCAGAAACTCAACTTGATCAAGTTCAAGCTCTTTAGGCTCAGTTTCCCTCAGCTCTCTCAGATCAGCCTCCTCAGAGACTTGATCCTCAACCTGGGGCAAGGGGGAAGGCAAAGCCTTAACCCTACTGCTCTTCTTCTTGGGAGGTGTCTGGTCCATAATTTCAGGATCCAGCACCTGTTCAGTGGGGCATCTTCTGGCCTGTGACCTAGTCACAGCAAGCACATGTGCTGGCAAGCCTAACATTTCCATGTGAGTCCTCTGCTCCACTTCTGACCATTGTGATGACTCCAAATCATTGCCCAACAAACAATCAACTGGGAGGTCTGAACTGACTACAACTTTCTTTTGTCCCTTCACTCCACCCCAGGAGAAAGCCACAATTGCCACACTATGACTAGTAGTGACATTGCTGGCATTGGTCACCAGGAAATCAGTACCTGGCATGATCTGTCCAGGGTCCACAAAGTTAGGTGTCACCATGGTGACACTGGCACAAGTGTCCCTATAGGCCTGAGCCATTTTGCCCTTTATCAAAGGTGTCTGCCTGTATTTGCCCAAAGTATTGGGACTTATTTCAGGGGACATATCCATATCCCCTGTACAGACAAGGACAGCCTGAGTGAGTGTGCCAACTAAGTTGTCAGACCCCTCAGTACCCAAGGTTAACCCAACTAATGCCTTGGGAGGTACACTACCACTACTGACTGTACTAGGGGGTGCAGTTGCCTTAGGGGCTGTAGTGGCAGGAGTTTGTCCTCCTCTTTTGGTGCACTCACTAAACCAGTGAGATTTACTTTTGCAGTACTGGCACCACCTTTTTGACTGGCCTTCTTGAGTCTTCTTCTTCTGGGAAGCCTGACCCCCACCCTCTTTGGTTTGTTGGGGACCTGGTGAAGACTTCTGGTCATTTTGCTCATTCTTAACATTACCCTTCTGGTCTGCTTTCTTCTGACCACCCTGGTTCTGGTTCTGGTTCTGCTTGATCCTTGTCCTGACCCATTTGTCTGCCTTCTTTCCCAATTCTTGGGGAGAGGTCAGATCTGAATCAACAAGGTGCTGGTGCAGCAACTGGTTCTGACAATTGTTTAAAATTTGTTCTCTCATCATTAGATTATACAATCCTGTGTAATCTGTAACCTTGCTACCCAGCAACCAGCCCTCCAAAGCCTTAGTGGCACAATCCACAAAGTCAGACCAGTCCTGAGACTGAGTTTTCTGGGTGTCTCTGAACAGCAACCTGTACTGCTCAGTGGTTAAACCAAACCCATCAACCAGTGTATTCTTCAGGACCTGGTAATTGTTAGCATCCTCCACTCTTGTAGTGAGGAGCTTATCTCTACCTTTACCATCAAAGGAGAGCCACAGTATAGCTGCCCACTGACTCTGGGGAATGCACTGCACAGTGCAGGCCCTCTCCAGAGCAGCCATCCATTTCTGGATATCATCCCCTTGCTTAAAGGGGGGCACTATCTTAGTCAGGTGTTTAGTATCTAAACCCTTCTCTCTATCTCTTGGGAGATTGCTGCCACCAGTGGGAGCTAGCCCACTCATCTGCTGCTCTCTAGCAAAGGCAAGCTTCTCTTTGGCCAGGGCAAGTTCTTCCCTTTCAATCCTCCGTTCAGCTTGTCTCATCCTAGCTTCATGCTCCATTCTCTGAGGGGAAGTAAATCTCCTCTGTGGAGGATTCCTTCTCCTCTGGGAAGAGGCATTAGAGTGCAGAGATCTATTGGAGTCCCTACAAAGAGATCTATCTCTCCTAACTCCAAGGTTAGGCCCACTTAGGGTTAGTACTGGGGGTCCCCCAGATCCTAGCCCAAGTAAGTCTAAGTTGGCCCTGGTTAGCCTTCTGACTACCTCAAGACCTTTGTCTACCTCATCCCCAGAGAGTTCCTCTTGATCCTCCTCCTCAACTGCAGTAGCAGTGTTGGGGAGGTCTGGATCCCCAGAGGTTCCCTCTAAGGCTGGCATATTCTCATGTAACTGAGAAAACTTTCTGGCATCATATGTCTCTAAGAGACCTATCAGAAAGGGAATGGTGGGGTTAGACCCCTGCTTCAGTTTCCTGGAGACACAGACTTGTCTCATCTCCTGAAAACTGAGAGCTGCATATCTTGAAGTGACCTGTGGAGGGTCAACACTGACCAGGGGAGTCTCAGTAGATTCTCCCTGGGTAGACATGCTTTTCTAGTGAGGTGTAAGTGGTGCACTTACCTACACTATGTGTTTGCCTACTGATCACTTGCTAGAGTTGTAGTTTAGGGTGTGCTAGGCCCTAGGAGCTACAACAGCTGGTTCAGTAGAACTCAGAGTATTCTAAGCTAAGTTATATGTACCTTTAGTACTTATGTGATCTTTCACAAGATATTCTTAGGGCATGTGTGGTAAAACAACAGCAAGCTCAAATCCCACCGCTGCCACCAATGTGAGAAGTTGGCCTGATGTGCAGTGCTCACTATTCTAGTGATCACTATATATCAGTCCAAACAACCCTTATTGATGATTGGTTGTAAGTCAACCTTATAGACCAGCTATCCTAGTAGCATGGATACGAGCAGTCTAAGACTAAGACTCTAGAGGGCGTGTTAAGCCAGCTGTTTCACCATCACATTACCCCTTGAACACCCAGTGAAAGGACACCACACAAGTGTTATGAAAATAAACAGTGTATTTATTAGAATCACAACAACCCTGTACTCTTTATGAGGACAGGGTGCTAGGCACACAACAAAACTCTTACGAAAATACTTAAGTTAGCACAGTATATACAAATGCCCGAGGGGCACGAAAAACCATATACTCTAAAAGTGGAATGCGAAATTACTAGCAGGTAAGTACAGTACTAATAGGCTTTGGAACCGCTAGGACTTGACTAGGGAATCGTTAGATTACTTCTAGGAGGCCTAGGGGACTCGGGTGCAGAGTGTGCACTCTCACGCGGGATGCGGGACAAAGTCTATGGAAGCTAGTAAAGTTAAAGTTAGTGTTCACGGGCGAACCCGACCTGGTAGGGAGAAAACGACAGTGGATCCTGACCCTTGGATAGTGAGGCTATGCTGGGACACCGAAGTGCCGAAGATACCTAGCCCAGGGGCTGCAGCTGCATAGGTCTCAAAAGACGTCGGGAATCCTCGTTGCCGGACCAGGAGCCTGGAAGAAAGGAGTTGCTGGCAGGCGACCAGTGAAGATTGTTCGAGTGATCCAAGCCTGGATCGAAGATGGATGACACCTGAAAGCAGAGGGGACCAAGTTCGTGACTACTAGCCAGTAGTCAGTGGGCACCAGGAGGGCACCGGATGGCAGTCACCTCGACTAGGTGAGTGGGCGATGCTGGCTCTGCAGATCTCACGGACCAGGAGGCGTTGTCGGCGACCAGGATGGGGAGGCGAGCTGTCCCACGATGGATGAAGCTGTCGGCGTCGAAGTTACCCAGGATTGGGCAACAAGCCTTGGCTAATTCAAGCCCACGCGGTGGACTCAAAATGGCGTCTGGAGTGGACCAGGAGGGTCCGGGGTGCTCCTCTTCGGAAAAGGAGCAAGGGCCAGTCTGGAGCAACCAGACCAGCAGCAGTGATGTCGTCGGGCGTCGTTCAGAAGGCCACAAGCCAGCGGGCTAGTAGCCAAACAACGCGGTGAGCAGCAAAAAGCAGAAGGGCCCCACGCAGATCGTGGAGATGCTGGGAGGCTGCACTTCGGTGCTGGAGCTGCTCTGGGTCGGGGCTTCTCGGACCCCAAAGCACTCACCAGGAAATTACTCGGCGGGCTTGCTGTGCAGAAGTCGTGCAGTCTTGCAGATGGCCGGTCCCTCGAGGTCTCGTCGCACCCACGGTTCTCAGCTGGGCTGTAGAGGTGGGTAGAGGTCAGAGGGGCCAGGGAAGCCAGTTCTTGTTGAGCTGGGCAGTCGGATTCCGGAGGAAGGACTTGCAGCAGACCGCAGTGTTCTTGCGATGGTGCCTGCGGATGCAGGGTGACTACTCCTTAGCCACAAGGGAGAAATCTTAGGAAGAAGTCTTGAGTTCCTTTCGTAGAAAGTAGTTTCAGGATTCAAAGATGATCTGATTTGGAAGGGGGCCAGTCTCTACCTTTATCTGGGAAAAGGGGGCTGGCACGCGACTAGGTCCTGCCCTATGGGTGGGACCAGGAGGGGGGTGGTTACATCCACTTCCTTGGCGGGCTTTTCCCCAGCACAGGGTCTGGAGTGTCCCTGGAACTGGTTCAAGCCAGCCTATGCACAGTGAGCACCGGGGTGCCACGTGCAGTCACCTTCCTCTGTAGCCCTGCCTACCTACAATACACAAAATCCTGTCTGGGACGGTGCTGGCACCGCCCCTGGCAGGAAACCCTTTGTCCTTATCTCCTGCTCTGGGAGGACTCCCAGCAGCAGGAGGGCAGACTTGTGTCTCGGTGGCAGCATCCATTTTGTGGAGCTGAGGCTCTGTTTGACTTTAACCGGGGTTACAGGCTACATGCATGTCGTGTCCCTCTAGAAGGGTGGAATGCTAACCCCGTCGCCAGAATTGGCGAGGGGTTAGTATTCCAATTCGTATGACACCTTACTCGACATGTTTTGATAAAGCGATACCAGAGTTGGCATTTAACCGCGAGGATTATAATGCACTTAAGAGTATATGGTATGCGATATCATGGAAATGGCTAAGGGATGGATCCCGAAAGCCGCAGACAGGCTCAGCTCATGCCAGAGCACCATCTCACACGATTCCAAGCACTCTGCCTTCAGGATTGTTAAGGCCTGCCATAGGAGTGACTGATAGGAGATCTGTGTGTCCATTTTAGGGTTAGATATAGGTATACTATATCTAAAGCAAAGGGTGAGTACACCACCTTGCCCCAGCTGTCGTGCAGCCAGTTGTGTCAGTTTAGTTAGTCAGTCCAGGGGTGGCACAATACATGCTTCAGCCCCTGGGAGACTTCTGGGTGCACCTCAGCCCTGGGTACAGGGACTTGGAGAGGGCCCAGTGCCAATTCAGTACCTGAGTACAATTTGGATAGAGAGAACAGCTAGGCTGTGGGTCTGATTAGCAGGCCCACAGCCAGGGAAAGTCGTAAACCAGTGCAGCAAAAATCAAAAATCTGGGTGATCATAGGATTGCAGACCCTACTCTCCTACAACCAGGCTCTGGCCAAAAGAAGCTTGGCACTGATAACAGTGCTTTCTTTTAATTAGAAAATAATGAGCAGCAGACAGCGCTCTGTGATGGGCCATCACTAACAACTTTTGTCATTTATATCCTGGCTGAGAGAAGGTGTCAGAAGGGGAGGGACCCCAAATATTGTTCAAAACCCCCACCCCCATTTCTAATAATTACACCCTGGGTACACAGTAGTAAGGCCTGCCTGACCAGAATAGTATGTTTGGCAATCGTGTGTTTGAGTGAATTTTTAAAACAGTAACAGAAAGTAACTGCAGGGTTTAAATAAGTCTAGACATAGTTAAACATTGCCAATTTAATATAATTATGAACAATTCTATGGGGAGCTCCGATGATTATTTTTTTCACTGGGGGGCGCAGCATTAAAAAGTCTGACGGCCACTGCTCTAACGACTCTGGATAATGTCTGCGCTATGTAAAATAGCATTAATAAATAAATGCCCAGTGAATTTTTGTACAGAGACTTGTGGCTGGATTTTTTAGCTCTTTGAAACAATATTTAGTGAGTTTGACTACATTTTCATCTGTTCAGCTTTCACAGACTGTGAGCAAAGTGTTGCTCTGTTCAGAAAATTTTTGTATCAACTTAAGACAGAACAAAAGTCGACTGATGCCAGTCAGGGCTCGATTCGGGGTACCACGCGGGTGGACGGCGTCCCCCCACATATTTTACTGGGAGCTCGATAACTGGACCAAATGGAGCCACACATTCAATTTTTGGCCTCTCTGGGGCGAGATTGGAGCTCATTCAGAACACTGTTCATGCTGGCTTCTCTTATGCAATCGCATCTAAGGAGTGAGCGAGGGGAGGCAATGAGTCTGATGGTGCAAGCCACCTTTTGTGACGTCACTTCCTGTCGTGACGGCAGCTTCCCCCCACTTATTTTTTTAGGACTTGTGCCCTGATGCCAGTGTGACATCAACCAAAGAGGATGAGGTTAGGGCTAGAGCGGCCGACGTTGGAGCTGGGGAAACAGGTTCAAGTCTTGGCGTCAGCTCAGCAGCCTGTGATTCTGGGCGAATCACTTCATTCACCGATGCCTGCCAAAAATGAATATGTAATGTAATGGGTGCTCATGTAAGGCGCTCCAATACCCCTGGACTGAGTTTGCGCTGTATAAAAACGGCAACAACAAAAAATGCAACCTACAAAAGCCAGGAAGCCTCCTTGAGATGACTTCAACTTGCCTGGCATTTCCGGCAACAGTAGCTTTGCACGTTTTCCTTTTTGAACCCATATTTAGCCAGAAAAAAGAGTAACTACAAGTCCCAGAATGCAACATACCGCCAGCTAAACAGGCATGGCTAGCTGGAAGCTCAACACACCTGACATGTGGCCATTGGCTGCCAGCTAGTTACACCACTTTCAAGTAAAATGAATGCATGAAGCCACTGGGCTGCTTACACGTCATTCCTTCGAATACAGTTGTAGTTTTCTCCTGAAGGATTTTTGCAAGCATGAAAGCTCTCTGGGTTACAGAAAATGGCGAAAATGTGTTTTGATATGAAAATACCACTTATTGACACAACCGTGAGGGGTGTCGGGTTTCTCATGGTGGGTGGGGGGGGCGAGCATTTTCACAGTTCTTGATTCGGCCCAAATGTTACCCAACAGGACACATTCTTTAAAACCGCACAATTTCCCTCACACCGAGGCAAAGTTACAAGCCCGTTGCGCCACTTTTGCGTCACTTTTCCCATGTTAAAAGTGACGCAAGGGACCCCACCCTGTTCACTGATTGGCACAGATGCGGTGTGTTGCGGTTCACACTGCAGAGGAAGCACAACAGCCGTGAAACACTTGGAATGTGGGCGGGGGCAGCCCCCACCCCTGTGTAGGGGGAGGGGTGGGGGGGCTACGTGAATCTCTGTTCCCACCCATATAATAGGCGTGGATAATCGCGTGAAGGGTCATTCACTCCGAGCAGCGAGGCGTCGCCTCTCTCTCTTCACTCCAAGAAGCCGGGTTCGGGGGCCCCCGATGTACATGTCGGGGTCTCAGCTGTACTGAGCTGCCAAGTGCCCCCTGGCACGCGGGGCGCCCTATTTATTTGTAATGTCCTTTACCGGGCACAGGATGTCAGGGCGCTTTACAGAGATCAGTGAATTAAGTTTTACCACATGCATGTAGCGCCTGTTCACACGCCTCATCAGCGGTAGTAAGCGCTATATAAATGCAATTTAAACACTGCTCACCACAGGGCTTCACAAGCCGGAAGTCACTCCGCTTTGTAATGAAATACTGGTAGGGGAGGAAGTCACACTTGTAGGTGCTATGATGCCACCTCTGGCAGATAGTGGCGCTATACATCAGGGCTATACATCAGGGCGCAGGAACAGGAATTACTGGAGCTAGAGGCGCCGCCAGTGGGATTACTGGCGCCTGGGGCACAGGAAGAGGCGCTACGGGTGAAGGAATTACAGGCGCTTGTGGCGCAGAAACAGGAAGTACAGGCGCTTGTGGCGCAGAAGCCGGAATTACTGGAGCTAGAGGCGCCGCCCACGGGAGTACTGGCGCCTGGGGCGCAGGAAGAGGAGCTACGGGTGCAGACGGCGCCAATGGGGGGGCACTCGGCGAAGGAACCCTCGGAGGGGGGGGCAGCCCCGCTCCCCCACCGCTCCCTGTCTTCTTCTGCCCACGTGAGCCCCTAGGATTCTGTGCCCTCGGTTTCTTGGGCAGGGGAGGGAACGCCGCTTTGGGCGGAACACCACGCCTGCGTGGGCGCTCCGCAATGCTCGGGGTCTCTCCCTCCGGATCGGAATGGGGCCCCTCAGACTCTACTTCACTGCACTCGTCGTCCCCGTTAAACTTCTGGAGGAGCAAGGCCAGTAACTGCGCAATCTCCGGGTCTTTGCCCTTGCGCTTATGGCTCTGCCCCCTGGGTGCCATGGTACCTTCTTTGCACCGCTACCTACTACTCTGAGTCCCGCTACCCTTCTCCCTCGCCCCCACACCCACCCTGCCGCCAGGCGACGGCGCCGGAGCTCTGCTGCCCTTTCCTAAGGCCGCTGCAGGCGAACGCGGGCCCGCACCACGCTCTCCGCTCCCAACACCTCACCGGGCTGCAGCAGGAGGAGGCGTCAAACAAGCCCCGGACCCGCGCCCGCCCCCAGCCTCAGCTAACCCCGGCACCTCACCTGGCGACCCGGTCGGCGCTCTCTCCTCCGCTGCACGTCGAGGTTCGTCGGCACTCCGTCAATGTCCTCGGGGGTCAGACTATGGGGCGGGGAAGCTACTGGGCAACCTAAGTTTAACTTAAAGTTTAAAGATTAAAACTAGCTGACTAACGGACAGGGAGTGGCGATCAGGTCCGGCGCAGGCGGGGAAAGAGGCCGAGTTGACCGTGACCCAGACCTAAATAGGTCATGGCCTCTGCCCCACGCCCCCACCGGACGTGCGTCACGCGCCCCCTGACCCGGAAGTACTTCCCAGGATGGCTGCCCATAGGGCAGCCTCCTGGGCCTATGAACCAATGGCGGCGCGGTGTGGGCCGGGGGGCCGGGCCCTAAAGGCGGGCTCGTCTAGCCTCGCCCTTGGTATACATCAGGGCGGGCCTCTAGCATCAGGGGCGTAGACCAGTCAGTAGAATTGAGGGGGTGTTAGTCTGAGATTTCCGAGGGGCGTAGATCAGTCAGTAGAGGGGGTGTTAGTCTGAGATTTCCGAGGGGCGTAGATCAGTCAGTAGAGGGGGTGTTAGTCTGAGATTTCCCAACAAGCACTGAAGTGTACCCAACAAAACAGATGGCACGATTGATGGGAGTTGAGGTGATTGTGGGCGGGGCCTCTAGAATTATGCGGCAGGAGAGGTCCATATTATGCGGCAGACTTGAGTAAATTCTATGGCAGGAAAAAGCAGATTATGTGGCATAATGCAGCACATTACTTCATTATCAGCCAGATTCATCAAGCCCAAATCGGCTCGCAAAGGGCCAGATTCTGAGAATCTGGCCCTCTGCGAGCGCTATTTTTGCATTTGGGATTCATCATCCCAAATGCAAAAATCGCATTTTTAGAAATCGCTAAATTGCGAATAATTGCATTTAAGAAATCTCAATTTGAGATTCCTTAAATGCAATTCATGAACCATTATAAATTAGCTAATTCGCTATCTGGGGCCGCTATTTACCGCAAAGTCTGACTACGTGGTAAATAGCGAAAACTTAGAAAAATGCACTTTAGTGCATTTTTCTAAGTTGTATGTTACACACACACATGTCCTTTGGACATGTGTGTGCGCAACACCAGTGTACATTACCATTTCAGGGGTGCTACAGGGTGTCCTTTGGACACCCTGGCACCCTTGAAATCGCTTCCTTATTCGCGATTCGCTAATTGCTAATTGCAAATAAGGAATGACTCCCCATTCATTCCTATGAATCGAATGGGAAAGCCATTCTTATTTGCGATTCGCAATTAGCGAATCGCAAATAAGGAAGCTGTAGAAATCGCAAAAAATATTGCGATTTCTACATGAATCCCGTTTTGCGAGTCTTTAATAGCGATTCCTTAAAAATCGCTATTAAGGACTCGCAAAAGAGGAGCATGATGAATCTGGGGGCAAGTCTTCATTTTTAAACTCAGTATCACTGTCTGGACATTGGTTGCGCCTTATGAATGCTAGTTTAACGCCCAAATATAGCAATAAGCAACAGCCCGGCTTGCAAAAGGCCTTCCACCGTGCAGCAACACGTGCGGCCACATTTTTAGTAACTTTTAAACCATTTGAGCTAAAAACAATTTTTTTGTTAAAATCTGCAGATTATGCGGCAGATGATGGATTATGTGGCAAATGGCACATCTATAATTATGCAAAAATTGCAGCAGCTTCACAATCGCACAATTCCAGTGGCCCTGCTTATGAGGCATGAGTGTTTAAGAGGAAACAGATGTCGGAGAGGGCTTTTATGAATTTTAGTGGACTGGTGAAGTGCCTCCATGTGCCCAGAGTTGGTTTCGAACATGACTCGAAGGCCAGCAGGTGCCCGGCACTACACAGTTTATACTTATATTTTGAGATGCTAGTAAGGATGAATAGAACACTGCCAGTAGTGTTGCAGCTGCCCCATCATGGCCAGTCCGCTCCTGCACATGCCTTCTGTTAGCATCTCTCCCAGCATCACTGGTCCTCCTGCAGGTATCTGCCCTTCCCAGACGGACGTATGTCAGTACAACGCGATCTTTTAGATCGCGGTACTTAACAACGCGGTTATTACAACACAAGTCGTTACAACGACTTGCGTTGGAGGGCGCAGATTGAGGAATATTATAATTTTATATTCCAACACCAGTCCACGTAACAGTAGGGAAGGTGTTGGAATATAAAATTTCAATATTCCTTAACCAACAGCGCCATCCAGTGCAAGTCGTAGTAACGACTAGTGTTGTAATTGCAGCGTGGTAAAGGTCGTGCGGTGTAAACACCGCGTTGTAAACGACGTTTACCTCCAAGACAGAGCACCAAACCCCCCAAAATGCAGGGACCAAACAATCTTCAGACTCCGATCTGCACCCCAAACATGCGACATACCGCCCAGAGACCAGTATTATGGCCTGCCTTGAAATCTATCCTCACTTCATATATATATATTTGATTTCCATTCATTTCAGTGAGATTACCCTTCAGAGCCGCACAGTTTCACCCTCGTTGAAGGCTCAATAGGTTTAGACTGGGAGCAGAAGAGGGCTACAGTGCACACAGCACATTATCCACACTAGGCACACTAGGCACATTATCCACACTAGGCACATTAGCCGCACAAGGCACAGTAGCTGCACTAGGATGATTTTTCCACTTCACAAACATGCTCCAGAGTCATGACAACGTTCCGCCCCCTGGAAAAGCCTGATAGACACAGCACAGCTCAAAAAACTCTTTTTGTGATCCCTCCACTTAAATTGCTTAAATTGTGCCGGTGGTTTCCAGTACTCGGCACTAGCGCTTAATTGTCAACACTGGGACTTATGGCAGTCTGCCTCATGGTGGCGCTGTTTGTCTGATTTAGTGAGGAGCACAACAACAGTTGTTCATTAATTCAAAATACATTAAAATGACTAATAACTGCAGCCCAACCCATTCTTATCATTGGGGTCCTGGAATAGTCTGAAATGTCACACATGTAGGAGTGTAATCGTTAGTTGTGCTGGTGCTGTCATTAGCAGCACTGGCAGTGGCCATGGGTAGTGCAAGCTGTGGTAGCCTCCTGAAGAGGGCCCTAGCACAAGTTAAGCACTGCTCTGGCACTCTTGTGTTTGCTGTGCCCTCAATGGCGGCCACAGAAGACATTCGTTTAGCGAGCTCCATTGCGGTCCTTGCTGGTTGCCCTACGGTGTTGCCCCACCTCCACACCGCGTACGCCGGAAGAGATGGCTCACGGCACACACTGATGGCTCTTCCTGCTAGCCACTCCTGTGCCAGTTTCCAAATTATGACCAGACAAATCCAGTGCTTAGCGTTGTGGCTCCATGCCACCAGGGAAGATATCTGTTCTCCAGTTATGGTTTGCCACAGTTGTCAATGATTTATTGTATACATTTTTGTTAATGTAGTTTGTTTCCCTTTATATTGAACTAATAAATAAATAAATATTTGTAAAGCGCGAACTACTCACCCTTACGGGTCTCAAGGCACTGGGGGCCGTCGTGGAAATTAAGTGAGCTATTGCCCAGAGTCACATGGTGCTGAGCTGAGCTGCTGCTGGAGCCGGGATCGAATCGTGAACCCTGTGCTCCGAAGTTAGCTGCCCTGGCCGCTGCACCAGACCTCTCCACTAATAAAATCATTGGTATGAAAAAGCACGTTGATATCAATATGTTGTAAAAGGATCACCAATGACAGGAACACAGTGCCCTGCTGCTAAAGATCATCTGCAACTCCACTCCCCCAATTGCTTTCTCTGCCAAATTCTCTGCCCGGCTTCTCTGCCAATCACAGCTACACTTCTGGAAGGACTGAATGACATCCTCTCTCTGATTGGCTGCGAGTAAAGGTCGATGTGTTTCGCCTGACCTTCATTGTCCATTCCAAGGCAACCTGCATTCCTTGTCCTCGTCCACATCCCATTAATTATTATTTGCCATTCTCCTAAATCTGAGAATTGGCAATATCAGGGCAGCTACGCTTTAGGTATTGTCTTCCGTTGAATCTTCCCTTCCTCAGGATTTCCACAAAAGCTACCAGGCGTCCCCAGTTAAGTACGTACACGCATTGCCTACAACAGCTTCCTCTGTCTAGGAACATCTGACCAGGTGATCCAGAAGCTCCAAAGACCCAAAATCTGGTCACAAGACGACTCCTTCACCTCAATATCAAGTCACGCGTCTGTCCCAACCTTCAGTCTGCACTGTCTCTCCGAAGTCCGGTGTATCACCTTCGAGGTCATGTGCATCCCTCATTGTGAACTTCATGGCTGAAGACCACTGTCCAAACACAAGGAGATGATGGACGGAGTGCTGAAACTTTTCAGACACTCACCCCCAGTCACAGATCTGGGTTGAATCCATAATCGTTCTATGGCTCACTTCAACGCCCCAGTTTGGACCCAGCCATATGAAAATCAGTCTTGACCCTGTGCCTCATGGGAACAGACCAGCCCGAACTGCCAAGCCAGGTCCTCCCTGGACTGGAAACAAGCATCCTGGGACCGGTTTCAGGGGGAAACAACCTTTACAACGCAACTTTTACAACGCCCTACCATTACAACAAAACTTTTACAACGCAACATCCATTAAAACGCATGCAATTACAAAGCAACCATTACAACGCATGACACTACAACGCACACCACTACAACGCATGTCATTACAACTCAGTCATTACAACGCATACCATTACAACGCATAACATTACCATCCAACACTTACCCTACTGTTGCACCCCCTGGAGTTAGAATAGTAATTTTTACCCCTACACTATCAAACACTTACCCTACTGTTGCACCCCCTGGAGTTAGAATAGTAATTTTTACCCCTACACTATCCAACACTTACCCTACTGTTGCACCCCCTGGAGTTAGAATAGTAATTTTTACCCCTACACTATCCAATATTTACCAAAACATGCAATGTAATGTTATGCGTTGTAATGGTTTGCGTTGTAAAGGTATTATGCGTTGTAATGGAATGCGTTGTAAATGTAGTTTTTAAAATTTCGTTGTAATGGCATGCGTTGTAATGGAATGCGTTGTAATGGATGTTGCGTTGTAAAAAATGCGTTGTAAAGGTATGCATTGTAAAAGTGTGCGTTGTAACGTCATACATCCGGTTTCAGGGTAACATCCCTCATCAGCCAGGCTAGCTTGAATACAGTGGCAACTTAGGGCGAACAAGGAAAACACAAGGTGATGATGGACGGAGCACTGAAACTTTTCAGACACTCATCCCGAGTCACAGATCTAGGTTGAATCCATCATCATTCTTTAGCTCACTTTGCCACCTCAGTTCAGATCCAGCTATTGCTAAGCTGATGGGCGCCATAAATCCCTTCGAAAGTTCTTGGCAGGAATAAGGAAATTAAATTCAGTTGTAAACGTATGTCTAAGATAAGTTACCTCTGTGAATCGGGCCCTATGTGTCCCAGTGTCTGAGGGCCCTCGCACATCCAAGTTTATGCTGTGATGTCCTCCTGCATCTGAAGTTACTTACCGGGCTGTTGGCGTCCCTCGTCCGGCTACTTGACAGACCCATGCAGCCCGGTACCGATTTTGAAGATCACCATAGAACAGGATTTGGCACACACCGCTGCGTAAGCCCTCTGCACCCAGCTGCCCCAGTGCCACTGGTGGTGCAGTATTACTGCTGCCTTGGGCCCCCCTTTGCCCTCACCTAAACCCCAAGAGATCTTCGTCCTAGCCCGAGTGGCCTTCCTGTGAGCAGCCTCCAACCAATATGCCCATTGTCCCCATGGATTAACATTGGCACCCCTGTATTCTGCACCCGGCTGCCCTATTGCCGCTGGTGGTCTACCTGGGGTGCGGATTTGAACCTTGGTTCTACCCCAAAAGGGCCACTCCAAAAGTCGTTTTACTTACCTGCAATTGCTAACTTCATTTTACACATAGGATTGCATGGTGTGGTTTTTCTATGAACACATAAGTGTTGACTCTGCTTTGTATTGCAGCAAAGTCACTTAGTATCTGCAAATGAGTTGTCCTGCTTACTAATGTACTGCAGTGCCTTAACTATGTTATTTGTTTGTTTTGCACTAAGCTAGAAAAGCGACTGAAAAGTAACTACAAAGTAATCTAAAGTACTTATAAGTATCCTAAAGAGTTTACAACACATTTCTATACTGCAAAGCATGCTTCTAACCTCATAGCTGCATCGAACGTTCAGCACCCAGTGCTGAACGTTCGAATAACGAGCACTGGCCCGTCGGCCAACGGCCGTGCGCAGCACTGGGGAGGTAGCGTTGCCGTCGGCCGTTGGCCGACTGCAGTGCTTAAGGGGCTACAAAACCAAAACACACCGTATTTTGAAAAGTATTATTGTCTAGAAAGTCTGATGTGAGAAGTTGGCCTGATAGGTGATGTTTCCAATTCTGGAACCACCGGTTATCAGACCAAACAATCCCTTATGGTGTCTGGTTGTAAGTCAACCTTATTAGACAAGCTATCCTAGGGGTAGCATGGACTAAGCAGCCTAAAGGCTTAACTTAAGAGGTTTTGTTAAGCGAGCTGTTTTACCACATACAATCCTGTAATATCAAATGAAAGGACACCACACAAGTATATATTATAAAAAT
This sequence comes from Lissotriton helveticus, assembly GCF_964261635.1. Lineage (NCBI taxonomy): Eukaryota > Metazoa > Chordata > Amphibia > Caudata > Salamandridae > Lissotriton > Lissotriton helveticus. Next base: position 55,957,805 of record NC_136069.1, on the reverse strand, counting down.
ATATGTATTTATTACTAAAAACAATCCCCAGTATTCTTTATGAATAAAGGGGTACAAGCGTTAAATCAAAAGCACAGTTTAAACATACAAAGTTGCACAATTATGGATGAGGGCGGGGGGCCACTCAAACCATATACTAAACAAGTGGTATAAGAGATACCAATCGAACAGTGGTTAGGCCTAGGGCCTAGGGAATCGCTGGGAGCAGTCGGGACAAGCAATGCTGAAGTCGGGAGAGGCCCATGGGATTCGGGTGCAGTGCGGAAAGCGCACGCATGCACCAATGTTAACCAATGGTGCGTAAAAGTTGTAAAGTTAAAGTTTAAAGACACTTCCGCTGAACCTAGAGGAACAAAACTTAAGACACAGACCCTAGAGATTTGTACCAGTGTGGGAACACCGGCGGAGCAAAGTTACCTCACCCACAGGAAGCGGGTGCACAGGGTCGAAGTTGAGTCGGGTTTCGTCACGCAGGCTCTTGGTGCTTGAAGCTGAAAGGGCTGCAGGCGGGGTGAAAGAGAAGTGTCCGGTGGAGTCCAAGGGTGGACTCAAGTCGAAAAGTACCTGAAAGCAGAGGGGACAGAGTCTGGGTCACTCAGCAGTGACCAGGGTGGAACCAGGACGGAACCAGGCAATGTCGGGCGCAATCAGGTCGTCGTCGAGGAGCTTCTCTCCGCTGTCACGTGGGCTCTGGGGCATCTACGACGTCCAGGAGCAGGTCACGATCTGTCCCATGCAGGCTCTCGCCGTTGGCGCTGTCGGCTTCAAGATTGGAGCAAACAACACTTGGCAAAAGCAATCCACGCGGAACCAGGAGATTGCTTCTCACTCGAACCAGAAGGGTCAGAGTGGGGGCTCCTTTTCAGGGGAGCTGGTGCAGATCTGGAGCAACCAGATTCGCAGGTCGAATTTCAAGTTTCGTCAGCACAGGGGCCACTAGCCGGCTGGCAAGTGACCAGGCCAACGCGTTGAGCCAAAAGTAGCAGAAGGGCCCCACGCAGCACTCGGTGAGTGTAGAGGGGTGAGCTTCGGTGCAAGAGTGGCTCAGGGTTGGGGCTTCTCAAACCCCGGTGTACAGCTTTGAGGGTCACTCGTGGGCTGCACGGTCAGTGTCTCGTGGTCTTTCCAAGATGGCGTGCCCCACGCTTCCGGTCGCCTCCACGGGTCTCAGCTCTGCAGGGACTGTGGATCGGGCTGTTAGAAGGCAGGCAAGCTTGATCTCGTCGATCTCTGTCGCTCGAGTTCCGGCGGGAACTGCGACAAAGCAGATGTCGATGGCTGGATGGTGCCTGTTTGCACAGGGTGGTCACTCCTTGACCACAAGGGAGATTCTTCGGGCTTCTACGTCGAGTAGGATGTCAAAGGGTCCAGAGTTTCGTTTCTTATGTTTCATCAGGATAATCTGAAGTGCATTGGCACTGCTCCCAGTCTTATACTAATTTTGGGGGCTGGATTACCTGCTAGGTCCCCTCCTATGGGTGGGACCCAGGAAGTGGGTGGATACACCCCCTTCCTTTGATCCAGGCCGCCCTGGCACGAGGGCTGGAGTGCCCCAGAACCGGTTTGGCCGGATTATGCAAGGGGCAGCCTTGTGCGCCCCAAGCAGTGTCTGGTTTCTTTCAAACCTTCCTGCTACAATCCACTATCTCCTGTCTGGGGGGTGGTAACACCTCCCTGCGACAGGAAACCCTTTGTCCAGGCCCCTTTGGCTGAGTTTCGGTCAGCTTCAGGGGGTCAGACTCTTGTCTGTGGCAGAGGCATCCATTTTGTGGATCTAAGGTCCTTTTAGAAATTAACCGCATTTAAGTAAAGTAACATGTCTTACCCCTCTAGAGGGGTGGAATGCTATCCCCGTCGCCAGAACTGGCGAGGGGATAGTATTCCAAATCGTATGACACCTTACACGACATGTTTTGATAAAGCCAAACCAAAGTTGCTATATAACCGCGAGGATTATAATGCACTTAAGAGTATATGGTATGGCATTATCCTGAAACAGCTTAGGGAGTTGTTCCCGACAGCTGCAGACAGGCTCAGCTCATGCTAGAGCTCCATCTCACATTAAACCACACACTCTGCCTCCAGGATTGATGAGGCCTTCCATAGGAGTGGCTCACAGGTTAATATGTGTCCAGATAAAGGTTTAGATATAGGTATACTATATCGAAGTAAGGGGTGATTACACCACCTTACCCCAGCTGAGTGATCAGCCAGTTGTGTCAATTTAAGAACCAGCCAGGGGTGGCAAAAGATATGCTGCAGCCCCTGGTAGGCCTTGGTGGCCCCTATGCCCTGGGCACCTATAGTGCATTAGACAGGGGCTGACAAGGAGTCCATTTCCAATTGTGGTATGTGCCTATAGCACATGTATCAGTAATTTAGTGAGAGAACAGCAGGCTGGGGGTCTGATCAGCAGGCCCGCAGCCTCAGTAGTCGAAAACCAGTGAAGCAAAAAGCAAAAATTTGGGGTGACCATAGGATAGCAGACCCTACTCTCCTACATCTGACTTACCTGCTACTAAGTAAATCTTGGTCCTAGTAGTAAAAATAACAAAGTAACAACTTTTTATACAAGCAATTAGTCTGGATTCAGTCTTTGAGTGTGTGACAACATTTCTTGCCTGAGTATGTACAACAAATGCTTAACACTACTCTATGATCATCCTGGATGCTCAACTACACTACCACAAAAGAGAGTTGGGTAGTATCTACTTTAGCCTCTACTATGCCTCTGGGGATCCACTGGATCTTACTTTTGTATAGTATATACAGAGCCAGCTTTCTACACCCAAGTACCAGTGTGTAGCAGTAATGGTTACTGCTGGTTGGCAGGAGCTGGCACTGCGTTAGTTGCTCTTGCAATGACTCACAGTGATGGACTTTGTAGTATATAATTAAATTAGAAAGACTCAAACTAGCAAATGTGCAAGTGGGCAGAATGGCCTCCTAATCCAAGTGTAAATATATGCCCATATCACAAAGTTGCCGCATTGGCTTTGCACATATGCAGTAAATAGTATTGTTTTGTGAGCAGTGTTCCAAAACTGGTAATATCTTCTGGTGTATATTTCTTGCAGGCCAAAAGTCTAAACAATTTTTATTTTCATATAAGGAACCATATATTTATTTTCTGAAACATTGTTTACATTATGCAATTGATGAAGGAGAAAGTTTTTATTACCTGTATTGTTTGGCATTCGGTCTATTTGCAGTGACTGGGCAGCTCTGCCGAAAGGCACGTATGGATATAACTGTTAATTTGTTTAGGATGTGTCTGATAACATTCTATCTTATCTGAAGGTGGCAAAGTTTAAATGTATGCAATCTGCCTTGTTAATGACATCCAGCAGACAATTCCCAACTTGGCATCTTATTTATTCGGTGATACATTGTGTTTTCGCCCTTTTCCCTACATGTTTAATTAATTTGTGCAGGTTTATGCTAGGTTTCGTTGTGGGAAAGGCGTCTGTCTACATAATTTTACATAGCTCAGTGTAGCATGCTATCCCGAGGGTCTGGGAGGAGCTTGCTAGCCTCTGTAAAGCGCTTTGAAGCCTTATCAGGAAAATTAAGCGAGATATGAACACAACGCAAGTACAATATAGTTGTGTTGCGTAGTGTTTAGGAAGCGGCCGGCTCTCAGGAGCAGGCAGTGCTTGTTAGTGGCTGGCAGTGTTTAGAGGTGGCTCATAGTGGCAGACAGTGGTGTGTACCAGTTGCACCAGTGTTTAGAAGTGGTTGCTAGTGGCTATATAACCAAATTATCTTCTTTTTTATATTGTAATAAATTCTTTTCTGACATTTTCTTGAATACATTTCTCAAAACAAAACGGTAAGGCCTCTCACCCTTCCTGAATTATCTCACCCCCAATCCCCTTTGATCCAAATCAAAATTGAAGCCTATTTTTTGAAGGAAGTCAACAAAAGAAGACAAAAATACAAATTTGGGCAAAAACATACATACACATACATCGTGATTTACACCCTTAATTAATAGTAGTAAAAAAAAGAAACAGAAAGATGACAGGGACCGACCTCCTATCCTCCTTATCCCGAAATGGGTTTGACAACTCCGTCAATCTCGTTGAGCCACAGCCCAATGGGGGCCCAGATTTCTGAACCTCTTTTCCGGGCCCTATGTCCCCTTCGATCATACACAGCCATCCCCCATCAGTATACCACTAGAAGTCTGCCCAACCATTGGTGCCCAGATGGTGGCTCAGGGTCTAGCCAGTATGTAGTCAGACAGAGTCTTAGTACAGTCATAGCTGTGAATAAGAAAATCTGGGTCAGCCAAGGCACCTCCAAAACGCCCACACCTAAGACTTTCAACTGGGGGGTCAGATCGATCGCGAACCCCAACTGTTCTCCCAGACGTTTAGCAACATCCACTTAAAGAATATTAAGCTTGGGACAGGTCACGAACATTTGGACAATATCAGCTGCAAGGTGCCCACATCGCGGACAGAGAAGACCAAAAGTCCCCGCCCCCCACTTGGATATCTGAACCGGCGTAATATATATGTTAAACCAGGTTTTAAAACACTGTACCTGCAGATTGTGCATGTTATTGCTGGCTGGAAATGTTTAAAAGTGGTGTGTCCTGTGTTTAGAGAGTGGAGTGTTCCAGCTGCTCCCTGATGTCTGTGCTTGTAAGTGGCTGGTAGTGTTTAGTAGTGGCAGTGGTGTGTCCCAGTTGTTCCTCGGTTTCTGTGCTTGTGAGTGGCTGCCAGTGTTTAGAAGTGGTTGCTAGTGGCAGGCAGTGGCTTATCAGCTGCTCCCTAGCTCATGTGCTTGGTAGTGGCTGGAAGTGTTTAGAAGCGATTACTAGTGGAAAGCAGTGGTGTATCCCAGCTGCTCCCTGGATCCTGTGCGAGTTAGTGGCTGGCAGTGTTTAGAAGTAGTTACTAGTGGCATGCAGTGGTATATCCCAGCTTCCCCCTACTTCCTGTGTGTGATAGTGGCTGGCAATGTTTAGAAGTGGTTGCTAGTGGTAGTCAGTAAATGGTGTGTCCCAGCTGCTCCCCAGTTCCTGTCCTTGTGAGTGGCTGGCAGTGTTTAGAATTGGTTACTAGTGGCAGGCAGTAAGTGGTGTGTCCCAGCTGCTCCCTGGTTCCTGTCCTTTTGAGTGGCTGACAGTGTTTAGAATTGGTTACTAGTGGCAGGCAGTAAGTGGTGTGTCCCAGCTGCTCCCTGGTTTCTGTGCTCGTTAGTGACTGGAAGTGTTTAGAAGTGGTTGCTACTGGCAGGCAGGAAGTGGTGTGTCCCAGTTGCTTCCCAGTTCCTGTGCTTGTGAGTGGCTGGCAGTGTTTAGAAGTGGTTGCTAGTGGCAGGCAGTAAGTGGTGTGTCCCAGCTGCTCCCTGGTTCCTGTGCTTGTGAGTGGCTGGCAGTGTTTAGAAGTGGTTGCTAGTGGCAGGTAGTAAGTGGTGTGTCCCAGCTGGTCCCTACTTCCTGTGTGTGTTAGTGGCTGGCGGTGTTTAGAAGTGGTTGCTAGTGCCAGGCAGTAAGCGGTGTGTCCCAGCTGGTCCCTACTTCCTGTGTGTGTTAGTGGCTGGCGGTGTTTAGAAGTGGTTGCTAGTGGCAGGTAGTAAGTGGTGTGTCCCAGCTGGTCCCTACTTCCTGTGTGTGTTAGTGGCTGGCGGTGTTTAGAAGTGGTTGCTAGTGCCAGGCGGTAAGTGGTGTGTCCCAGCTGGTCCCTACTTCCTGTGTGTGTTAGTGGCTGGCGGTGTTTAGAAGTGGTTGCTAGTGCCAGGCAGTAAGTGGTGTGTCCCAGCTGGTCCCTACTTCCTGTGTGTGTTAGTGGCTGGCGGTGTTTAGAAGTGGTTGCTAGTGGCAGGTAGTAAGTGGTGTGTCCCAGCTGGTCCCTACTTCCTGTGTGTGTTAGTGGCTGGCGGTGTTTAGAAGTGGTTGCTAGTGCCAGGCAGTAAGTGGTGTGTCCCAGCTGGTCCCTACTTCCTGTGTGTGTTAGTGGCTGGCGGTGTTTAGAAGTGGTTGCTAGTGCCAGGCAGTAAGCGGTGTGTCCCAGCTGGTCCCTACTTCCTGTGTGTGTTAGTGGCTGGCGGTGTTTAGAAGTGGTTGCTAGTGGCAGGTAGTAAGTGGTGTGTCCCAGCTGGTCCCTACTTCCTGTGTGTGTTAGTGGCTGGCGAGTAAGTGGTGTGTCCCAGCTGGTCCCTACTTCCTGTGTGTGTTAGTGGCTGGCGGTGTTTAGAAGTGGTTGCTAGTGCCAGGCAGTAAGTGGTGTGTCCCAGCTGGTCCCTACTTCCTGTGTGTGTTAGTGGCTGGTGGTGTTTAGAAGTGGTTGCTAGTGGCAGGTAGTAAGTGGTGTGTCCCAGCTGGTCCCTACTTCCTGTGTGTGTTAGTGGCTGGCGGTGTTTAGAAGTGGTTGCTAGTGCCAGGCAGTAAGTGGTGTGTCCCAGCTGGTCCCTACTTCCTGTGTGTGATAGTGGCTGGCAATGTTTAGAAGTGGTTGCTAGTGGTAGTCAGTAAATGGTGTGTCCCAGCTGCTCCCCAGTTCCCGTCCTTGTGAGTGGCTGGCAGTGTTTAGAATTGGTTACTAGTGGCAGTTAGTAAGTGGTGTGTCCCAGCTGCTCCCTGGTTCCTGTCCTTGTGAGTGGCTGGCAGTGTTTAGAATTGGTTACTAGTGGCAGGCAGTAAGTGGTGTGTCCCAGCTGCTCCCTGGTTTCTGTGCTCGTTAGTGACTGGAAGTGTTTAGAAGTGGTTGCTACTGGCAGGCAGGAAGTGGTGTGTCCCAGTTGCTTCCCAGTTCCTGTGCTTGTGAGTGGCTGGCAGTGTTTCGAAGTGGTTGCTAGTGGCAGGCAGTAAGTGGTGTGTCCCAGCTGCTCCCTGGTTCCTGTGCTTGTGAGTGGCTGGCAGTGTTTAGAAGTGGTTGCTAGTGGCAGGTAGTAAGTGGTGTGTCCCAGCTGGTCCCTACTTCCTGTGTGTGTTAGTGGCTGGCGGTGTTTAGAAGTGGTTGCTAGTGCCAGGCAGTAAGCGGTGTGTCCCAGCTGGTCCCTACTTCCTGTGTGTGTTAGTGGCTGGCGGAGTTTAGAAGTGGTTGCTAGTGCCAGGCAGTAAGCGGTGTGTCCCAGCTGGTCCCTACTTCCTGTGTGTGTTAGTGGTTGGCGGTGTATAGAAGTGGTTGCTAGTGGCAGGTAGTAAGTGGTGTGTCCCAGCTGGTCCCTACTTCCTGTGTGTGTTAGTGGCTGGCGGTGTTTAGAAGTGGTTGCTAGTGCCAGGCGGTAAGTGGTGTGTCCCAGCTGGTCCCTACTTCCTGTGTGTGTTAGTGGCTGGCGGTGTTTAGAAGTGGTTGCTAGTGCCAGGCAGTAAGTGGTGTGTCCCAGCTGGTCCCTACTTCCTGTGTGTGTTAGTGGCTGGCGGTGTTTAGAAGTGGTTGCTAGTGGCAGGTAGTAAGTGGTGTGTCCCAGCTGGTCCCTACTTCCTGTGTGTGTTAGTGGCTGGCGGTGTTTAGAAGTGGTTGCTAGTGCCAGGCAGTAAGTGGTGTGTCCCAGCTGGTCCCTACTTCCTGTGTGTGTTAGTGGCTGGCGGTGTTTAGAAGTGGTTGCTAGTGCCAGGCAGTAAGCGGTGTGTCCCAGCTGGTCCCTACTTCCTGTGTGTGTTAGTGGCTGGCGGTGTTTAGAAGTGGTTGCTAGTGGCAGGTAGTAAGTGGTGTGTCCCAGCTGGTCCCTACTTCCTGTGTGTGTTAGTGGCTGGCGGTGTTTAGAAGTGGTTGCTAGTGCCAGGCAGTAAGTGGTGTGTCCCAGCTGGTCCCTACTTCCTGTGTGTGTTAGTGGCTGGCGGTGTTTAGAAGTGGTTGCTAGTGCCAGGCAGTAAGTGGTGTGTCCCAGCTGGTCCCTACTTCCTGTGTGTGTTAGTGGCTGGCGGTGTTTAGAAGTGGTTGCTAGTGGCAGGTAGTAAGTGGTGTGTCCCAGCTGGTCCCTACTTCCTGTGTGTGTTAGTGGCTGGCGGTGTTTAGAAGTGGTTGCTAGTGCCAGGCAGTAAGTGGTGTGTCCCAGCTGGTCCCTACTTCCCGTGTGTGTTAGTGGCTGGCGAGTAAGTGGTGTGTCCCAGCTGGTCCCTACTTCCTGTGTGTGTTAGTGGCTGGCGGTGTTTAGAAGTGGTTGCTAGTGCCAGGCAGTAAGTGGTGTGTCCCAGCTGGTCCCTACTTCCTGTGTGTGTTAGTGGCTGGCGGTGTTTAGAAGTGGTTGCTAGTGGCAGGTAGTAAGTGGTGTGTCCCAGCTGGTCCCTACTTCCTGTGTGTGTTAGTGGCTGGCGGTGTTTAGAAGTGGTTGCTAGTGCCAGGCAGTAAGTGGTGTGTCCCAGCTGGTCCCTACTTCCTGTGTGTGTTAGTGGCTGGGGGTGTTTAGAAGTGGTTGCTAGTGCCAGGCAGTAAGTGGTGTGTCCCAGCTGGTCCCTACTTCCTGTGTGTGTTAGTGGCTGGGGGTGTTTAGAAGTGGTTGCTAGTGCCAGGCAGTAAGTGGTGTGTCCCAGCTGGTCCCTACTTCCTGTGTGTGTTAGTGGCTGGCGGTGTTTAGAAGTGGTTGCTAGTGGCAGGTAGTAAGTGGTGTGTCCCAGCTGGTCCCTACTTCCTGTGTGTGTTAGTGGCTGGCGGTGTTTAGAAGTGGTTGCTAGTGCCAGGCAGTAAGTGGTGTGTCCCAGCTGGTCCCTACTTCCTGTGTGTGTTAGTGGCTGGCGGTGTTTAGAAGTGGTTGCTAGTGCCAGGCAGTAAGTGGTGTGTCCCTGCTGGTCCCTACTTCCTGTGTGTGTTAGTGGCTGGCGGTGTTTAGAAGTGGTTGCTAGTGGCAGGTAGTAAGTGGTGTGTCCCAGCTGGTCCCTACTTCCTGTGTGTGTTAGTGGCTGGCGGTGTTTAGAAGTGGTTGCTAGTGCCAGGCAGTAAGTGGTGTGTCCCAGCTGGTCCCTACTTCCTGTGTGTGTTAGTGGCTGGCGGTGTTTAGAAGTGGTTGCTAGTGCCAGGCAGTAAGTGGTGTGTCCCAGCTGGTCCCTACTTCCTGTGTGTGTTAGTGGCTGGCGGTGTTTAGAAATGGTTGCTAGTGGCAGGTAGTAAGTGGTGTGTCCCAGCTGGTCCCTACTTCCTGTGTGTGTTAGTGGCTGGCGGTGTTTAGAAGTGGTTGCTAGTGCCAGGCAGTAAGTGGTGTGTCCCAGCTGGTCCCTACTTCCTGTGTGTGTTAGTGGCTGGCGGTGTTTAGAAGTGGTTGCTATTGGCAGGTAGTAAGTGGTGTGTCCCAGCTGGTCCCTACTTCCTGTGTGTGTTAGTGGCTGGCGGTGTTTAGAAGTGGTTGCTAGTGCCAGGCAGTAAGTGGTGTGTCCCAGCTGGTCCCTACTTCCTGTGTGTGTTGGTGGCTGGCGGTGTTTAGAAGTGGTTGCTAGTGCCAGGCAGTAAGTGGTGTGTCCCAGCTGGTCCCTACTTCCTGTGTGTGTTGGTGGCTGGCGGTGTTTAGAAGTGGTTGCTAGGGGCAGGTAGTAAGTGGTGTGTCCCAGCTGGTCCCTACTTCCTGTGTGTGTTAGTGGCTGGCGGTGTTTAGAAGTGGTTGCTAGTGCCAGGCAGTAAGTGGTGTGTCCCTGCTGGTCCCTACTTCCTGTGTGTGTTAGTGGCTGGCGGTGTTTAGAAGTGGTTGCTAGTGGCAGGTAGTAAGTGGTGTGTCCCAGCTGGTCCCTACTTCCTGTGTGTGTTAGTGGCTGGCGGTGTTTAGAAGTGGTTGCTAGTGCCAGGCAGTAAGTGGTGTGTCCCAGCTGGTCCCTACTTCCTGTGTGTGTTAGTGGCTGGCGGTGTTTAGAAGTGGTTGCTAGTGCCAGGCAGTAAGTGGTGTGTCCCAGCTGGTCCCTACTTCCTGTGTGTGTTAGTGGCTGGCGGTGTTTAGAAATGGTTGCTAGTGGCAGGTAGTAAGTGGTGTGTCCCAGCTGGTCCCTACTTCCTGTGTGTGTTAGTGGCTGGCGGTGTTTAGAAGTGGTTGCTAGTGCCAGGCAGTAAGTGGTGTGTCCCAGCTGGTCCCTACTTCCTGTGTGTGTTAGTGGCTGGCGGTGTTTAGAAGTGGTTGCTATTGGCAGGTAGTAAGTGGTGTGTCCCAGCTGGTCCCTACTTCCTGTGTGTGTTAGTGGCTGGCGGTGTTTAGAAGTGGTTGCTAGTGCCAGGCAGTAAGTGGTGTGTCCCAGCTGGTCCCTACTTCCTGTGTGTGTTGGTGGCTGGCGGTGTTTAGAAGTGGTTGCTAGTGCCAGGCAGTAAGTGGTGTGTCCCAGCTGGTCCCTACTTCCTGTGTGTGTTGGTGGCTGGCGGTGTTTAGAAGTGGTTGCTAGGGGCAGGTAGTAAGTGGTGTGTCCCAGCTGGTCCCTACTTCCTGTGTGTGTTAGTGGCTGGCGGTGTTTAGAAGTGGTTGCTAGTGCCAGGCAGTAAGTGGTGTGTCCCAGCTGGTCCCTACTTCCTGTGTGTGTTAGTGGCTGGCGGTGTTTAGAAGTGGTTGCTAGTGCCAGGCAGTAAGTGGTGTGTCCCAGCTGGTCCCTACTTCCTGTGTGTGTTAGTGGCTGGCGGTGTTTAGAAGTGGTTGCTAGTGCCAGGTAGTAAGTGGTGTGTCCCAGCTGGTCCCTACTTCCTGTGTGTGTTAGTGGCTGGCGGTGTTTAGAAGTGGTTGCTAGTGCCAGGCAGTAAGTGGTGTGTCCCAGCTGGCCCCTACTTCCTGTGTGTGTTAGTGGCTGGCGGTGTTTAGAAGTGGTTGCTAGTGCTAGGCAGTAAGTGGTGTGTCCCAGCTGGTCCCTACTTCCTGTGTGTGTTAGTGGCTGGCGGTGTTTAGAAGTGGTTGCTATTGGCAGGTAGTAAGTGGTGTGTCCCAGCTGGTCCCTACTTCCTGTGTGTGTTAGTGGCTGGCGGTGTTTAGAAGTGGTTGCTAGTGCCAGGCAGTAAGTGGTGTGTCCCAGCTGGTCCCTACTTCCTGTGTGTGTTAGTGGCTGGCGGTGTTTAGAAGTGGTTGCTAGTGCCAGGCAGTAAGTGGTGTGTCCCAGCTGGTCCCTACTTCCTGTGTGTGTTAGTGGCTGGCGGTGTTTAGAAGTGGTTGCTAGTGCCAGGCAGTAAGTGGTGTGTCCCAGCTGCTCTCCATGTCCTGTGCTTGTGAGTGTCTGGCAGTGTTTAGAAGTGGTCACTAGAGGCAGGCAGTGGAGTATCCCAGCTGCTCCCTAGTTCCTGTACTAGTGACTGGCAGTGTTTAGAAGTGGTAGGCAGTGGTGATCCCAGCCGCTCCTGGTTTCCTGATCTCGTGCTAGGAGGGAGTCCCTGACAGAAGCAGGAAGTTGTGGGCACGGATCGGATTCCGGCGCGGGCGGGCGCGCCACGCTTTACTGCTGCGGGGTAAAGTTTGTGGTTGGCGCGCGGTCTCGCGCCGCGGCTCCCTGCGCCGGGGACGGGGCTCGCGCTGCCGCGCGGTCGGGCGGGCGCGGGGAGGAGGCGCCTCGCGCCGCTCAGCAGAACAATCAGTGCGAGGAGTGCGGGGCGCGCGAGCGGGAGGAGCAGAGAGCGCTGCACCCCCCGCCCCAGGACACGAGGACCCCCCCGGGGAGCCAGGACCCCCCCACCCGCGGGGCAGGAGGCTGAGCAGAGCCGGGGAGCGGAGCATGGAGCCCGGGGCCGCCCCGCTGCTGCTACTGCTGGGGCTGTGCGGTGAGTACAACTGCAGATCCCCCCCCGGGGGGGGAGTGAAATGTGTGGGGGTGGAAGCTGCACCCCCCTTTCTCACTCCGTGACCCCGGACTTCTGGCGCCTAAAAATGTTCCCTCTCCAGAAACTGATCATATAGAGCCTCGCAGACGAATCAAGCTTCGAAGCGCTTCTGTAGATGCCCCTCCATGGACTTCGTACCTCTCCTCTGGACAGACTTTAAATGCCCCCCCCCCCACACACACACACTTGAACCTTCGGCCACCCCATGACACCAGTCCCTCTTCTGATAGAGTTGGACACCCTTCCTGATACGTTTCCCTATGTGACTTTTTTTTCTGATCAACTTTTGAAATGTTTCTATAAATGTGTTTATTATAATGTGTGTATGTATCGTTTATGGGTTCTTAAACCCAAATACAGATTTCTGAATTCTGATCTAGTTAGACCGTGCATGAGATCCACTTGCCTTTCTGCTAGTGTTGACCCCAAGATATCTTAAGTTAGACTCGGAACTCCCCGTGTTGACCCCCTTTCTGGCTTCGACTCCCCTCCCCCTTTATTTTCTTGACTTGCACCCAGCCATTGATAGACTTGAACTGCCCTCCTACCCCTCCCCTTTGGATTGATTTGGGCTCAACCAGATTAGGATTGCCCCCACCCATTGTGATAGACTTGGACACCCCCCTCCACTCCCTCCTTGGCTAGCCTTGGACCCCTCTGTTCGTGGTGTTGTGTGTCAGGCGATAAGTTGATTCCTCACTCTTGTAAGCACAGTAGGCTGAACGGAAGCACACCACGGTTGTCATTGTGTAATGTGGGTAAATTGTGTAGTGCTTTATGCCGATAAAAGGGCGCCTCAAAGCACTCCTATACGCACTATAGGATGAACGGAAGCAGACCAGGTCTGTCATAGTGTTGTGTTGGTAATCTGTGCAGTGCTTTATGCCAGATAAAGGGCTCCTCCAAGCGCTAGAGGTTCGGTGGAGCTGGAAAGTGCAAGATGCATGAACTTTCCGAACGTATGAGGCTGTCACATGTAAGACCAAGGCTGGAAACGTGGTCTCTTCCCAACATGGTGTCGACCGCAGATAGATCGGTACTCTGTAATGCAACATGTGATAAATTGCTTCATGGCGCTTTCGTGCGCTAGTCGGACTCATTTATCGTGTCTTATCAGCATGTGTATGGCACTTTCTGCCGCTTGTACGACTGCATAGTGCTTACTCCATGTCCCCCGCTGCAGACGGCTTCAGTGTGCTTAGCTCTGGTAGATGAGTTGTTTGGTGTACCTTACGCTCCCGGAAGGCAGCTGCTTCAAGGCGCTTGCCACTTGTGATGGACTGGTGCAGAGTGCCATATGTGAGAATGGCTGATTAAAAAAGAACATAGGGAGAGATGCAACAGAAGAGGGGAGGGGCAGCAGGGTGAAAGGTAGAGGATGGGGAGGGGAGAGACATGCACAGGATAGTGCGGAGAGGAGTTGCAGGCAGCGCGAGGAAAGCTGCGTGATGCGAGGAAGGGAGAAGGCGTGCGTTTTCAGAAATGGATGGGGCTGCTGTTAAGTCCTGAACATTGCTCTATCGCCCCCCCCCCCCTGTTCCTCTTTTGAAAGCCTCTCGAAGATCTCGTGCACAGCGCCTAGAAGCCGCGGGCGTTGCTATGCTTCCAAGAAGTGGTCCCTCTGGGCGCTATAAATACCCCGAGCAAAACGGATAGAAATAAAGTGCTGTGAGGTGACTTGCTGCGCTGTGCAAGAAGCTGTGACTAAATGAATGCTACCCAACCTGGGTGGGTATGGGGTGAACTGGGGCTAACACTGACCCTCTCATGCCCGGGCAGCCACTCCTCGCCTTCACTCATTACTGTGACTTCCCCCATCTCTTGGCTCTGTCAATCCCTCCGTGGCTAATAACTATCTCTCTTCGTGCTTCCTTCCACTGCAGCACCCCTCTCACCTCTTCCACCTCTCCTCCCTCCCGTCTCTCCTCCCTCTGCACAGCCGTCTGCCCCCCCCCCCTTTCTGCTGCCCCCTTCTCTATCCACTCGCCAGTATCACCCTTTCTGCTTCCTTCTACCTCCCGTGGGTTTGAGGGCTCAGCGAACTAATGTGTGTGCCGACTGTGGGGGTCCCTGTTAGACCCCATGGTGACAGGCTCAAAACCGTGCGGGCCGCTCGGCTCATCAGCCTCCCAATGTCGATAAATCCTCTATAATTCATCAAACACTGCACTTAACCGCCCCCCCCCCCCACCTGCCCAACACACATATCTTTGTACTCAAATCCCGTGTGTTCGTATAACACGATGTATTGGAAACATGTGCTTTACGTCTTAAACCAACTCATGGTCGACTTCTACCTGGTGTTTTTTTCATACCTGCCTATATAAAGCGCTTGGAAACCCCGCAGTACGATAGCAAATACAAATACATTCTTTCGAGGAGCGCCGTTGAGGGGGATTAGAATAAACCTCTGTTATGCGGCGCCAAGATACCCTGGGGTGAAGATATGCTTTACAAATATTACGTTTACTCTTCTTTGCCTCTATAATATTACTCACCCCTTTCATACTCTTCTCTTTTTTATCCCCAGCAATCAGTCAACTTATAAAAGCTCACTTTACACCCGCCTCTTGCGCCCTCATTTATTTTATATCTTCTGTACTCGCCTTCATCCCCTCCAAGCTTACACCCTTTACCCCTCCTCGAACCGCCTCCTCTGACTCACTCCTTTACTCTGCTCGATCCACTCTTTCCTTTTACTTTCCCTTCTACTCCCTCCTGTTTCTTCTGCTTTTAGTTCCCCCCGCACTCCTCAGCCCCTCCCTCTCTGCTTTCTCATTCTTTCCCCTTTCTTTCCATAATTCCTACATTGTTTTCTTAATCCTGCCTTACCCCGCCCCTCCCCCTTCACCACCTACTTCCGCCTTCTTTACCCACTGTAGTAATTCACTCCTCACCACATTTTCTTCAATTTTGAGTCCCTGCTTCTCCCCCCCCCCCCCTTCTTTACACACACCGCCCCTCCGTCTCTGCGCCCTCCCACTCTGCCTGGGCCGCCCCTCCCTGGCAGGTGTGCCCTTGGGGGAGGGGTCCCTGCCAGGCTGTGGCGGTCCCGGGGTGCTTAGTCACGCCGATGAAGCTTCAGTGCGCTGTAATGCACGCTCCGGTGCCCCTGGGTGGGCGGGCCCTCACTTCCCAGGTATATTGTTGTGGTGACCATGCACGGCAGTGGCCCCCTGCGGGAGTGGAGTGGGTAAACTGTGCGTGCAGGGGAGGGGGTGTAGTGATACGCCCCCGCCCCCTGTGATCACCCAGACAGCCTTTTTTATTTATTTATTTAATGCGATTTTCTATCGCGCCATGTGCAGTGTAAACTTGGGGGAGGTGTAGAGATACCCCCGCCCCCTGTGATAACCCGGGCTGTCGGGGCGTGTGTTTGTTTACAATTGGGAGGGGTACGATGTGGTGACCCCTCCCCACCCTCTGATATCTCTGCGGGTCCGGCCGGGTGTTTGTTTGCCCGCCAGGTGTGTGGCTCACATTACCGCCGCAGGGACTCGTCCCGAGGGCAGGCTGGGAGCCTGTCTTACACCCAAGGGGTATTCTGGGGAGGAGGGGTGGAGTGGAGGCTCAGACCGACTGCCACATGTTCCTACCTATGCAGCACCAACCCCACCCCTCCTCCCCCCATTCCATCCCGGCTGTCGCCTCTCCCAGCCCTACTGCCCCCTCTCCCAGCTCTACTGCCCCCTCTCCCAGCTCTACTGCCCCCCTCTCCCAGCTCTACTTCCCCCCTCTCCCAGCTCTACTGCCCCCTCTCCCAGCTCTACTGCCCCCTCTCCCAGCCCTACTGCCCCCTCTCCCAGCCCTACTGCCCCCTCTCCCAGCCCTACTGCCCCCTCTCCCAGCCCTACTGCCCCCTCTCCCAGCCCTACTGCCCCCTCTCCCAGCCCTACTGCCCCCTCTCCCAGCCCTACTGCCCCACCTCCACTACCTTGTTTCCCCTGTCCAAATCCTGCCGCTCCAATATTTTCTTCCCCCAATGTTACTGCCCCCCAGTCCTCTTGCCCCCCATAATTCTGCTCCATTCCACTCTCCAGTACCTCACTATAGCCCCTCCTTCCAGAACTGCTGCTATGGTACAGTTTGTAGGGCGTACATGCTGCCCAGTGGCTACCCTGGCGACCAAGTGTGTGTGTGTGGGTGGGGGACCCACTGGAAGAACCAGGTTTTTAATTGATTGAGAACATAGATTTGAAGGGTGAAAATGTAAGTCAGGGCTGTCAGGATTTGAAGCTGTGATTTGCCAGTCCATGCAAACGTGGTCTGAAGACTAAACTATGTTATTTATGGAGCATCATTCCTTCTCTGCGTGCCTTCTTTTATACTTGGAAGTGTAGCTTCAGTTATACACAGTAATATTTGAAAAGGCATGCTCTCAAGTTGGTTACACAGAAACATGTAACATTTAAATGTCACTTTGGTAAGCCACTGTATGACCGGATTTGTACACTTTATTATGTGGTCCTTGACAAATTAGAGACCACCTTTGAGATAAGGGTCCTCCATCGTACATGGACAGCAGTATTAGCAAAATTCTGGCACTGGGACGTTGGCTGTAATGCTTGGGTGAAGGGGCCGCCCATGGCAAAATCCTGGCCCTAACAATGGAGCTAATTTTTGACCTTACAGGGCATCCATATAATATTTTAAAAACATAATTGAGTTAACTCTTGGGGAATGTCATATTTCTCTGTTACCTTTGCCTCAAATTGTAAAGCGCTCTGATATCCTTCGGGATCAAGTTCGCGCTATATAAAACTTTATAAATAAAATAAATAAATAAATCTAGGATGGTGGAGGTGGGATGGGTGGTTATACTGTCCTATTCCCTCCTCCCAGTACTGCTGCCCCATCCCTCCTCCCACAGATACTGCACCGTTCCTTCCTCCCACTTTGTGCCCTATTCCCTCATCCTGGTACACATGTCCAACTCCTTCCTCCCAGTCATTCTACCCTATCCCCTCCTCCCGGTACTACTGCCCTATCCCTTCCTCCCAGTCATTCTGCCCCATTTCCTCTTCTTGGTACTGCATTCCCATTCCCTCCTCCCGGGTGTACTGCTCTGTTCCCTCCTTCCGGTGCTACTGCCCCATTCCTTCCTCCCAGTCATTCTACCCTATCCCCTCCTCCCGATACTGCTTCTCATTTCATTATTCTCTGTAATATTCTGCCATTCCCTCCTCCCAGTACTGCTCCATTCCCTCCTCCCAGTACTGCTCCATTCTCTCCGTCCAGTTTTACCTCCATAATCCTTCTTGGTCTTCCTCCCCCCAACCTTGGCTGCTCACCAGGGCCCTGGCATGTTCTCTGACTGGCACTACCCACTCTGAACTGTGCTGTCTGTTAGTGGTAGAGTGGTGCATGCACAGTCTGTGCACTGTCTGCTGTAAGAGCTGTGTGTAGCTAGTGGGAGAGGTGCTTGCAGTCTATGCACTGCTCTGTTGGTGGGAGAGTGGTGCATGCACTGTGCACTGTGCACACTGCTCTCTGCTAGTGAAGAGCGGTTCGTGCACAGTCTGTGCACTGCTCTGTCAGTGGAGAGTGGTGCACGCAGTCTGTGCACTGTCTGCTGTAGGAGCTGTGTTTAGCTAAAGAGGTGCATGCAGTCTGTGCACTGCTCTGTTGGTGGGAGAGTGGTGCATTCACTGTGTGTGCACTGCTTTCTGTTAGTGAGTGATGCACGCACAGTCTGTGCACGGTCTGCTGTAAGTGCACAGACTGTCTGTTGATGGTACATGCACAGTCTGTGCACTGCTCTCTGTCAGTGGGGAGTGGCGCGCGCACAGTCTGTGCACTGCTCTGTTGGTGGGAGAGTGGTGCATGCACTGTGTGTGCACTGCTTTCTGTTAGTGAGTGGTGCACGCACAGTCTGTGCACTGTCTGCTGTAAGTGCACAGACTGTCTGTTAATGGTGCATGCACAGTGTGTGCACTGCTCTGTCAGTGGAGAGTGGCGCGCGCACAGTCTGTGCACTGCTCTGTCAGTGGAGAGTGGCGCACGCACAGTCTGTGCACTGCTCTGTCAGTGGAGAGTGATGCACGCACAGTCTGTGCACTGCTCTGTCAGTGGAGAGTGGTGCACGCGCAGTCGGTGCACTGCTCTGTCAGTGGAGAGTGGTGCACGCACAGTCTGTGCACTGTCTGCTGTAGGAGCTGTGTTTAGCTAAAGAGGTGCATGCAGTCTGTGCACTGCTCTGTTGGTGGGAGAGTGGTGCATGCACTGTGTGTGCACTGCTTTCTGTTAGTGAGTGGTGCACGCATAGTCTGTGCACTGTCTGCTGTAAGTGCACAGACTGTCTGTTAATGGTGCATGCACAGTGTGTGCACTGCTCTCTGTCAGTGGAGAGTGGTGCACGCACAGTCTGTGCACGGTCTGCTGTAAGTGCACAGACTGTCTGTTAATGGTGCATGCACAGTGTGTGCACTGCTCTCTGTCAGTGGAGAGTGGTGCGCGCACAGTCTGTGCACTGCTCCGGTGGGAGAGTGTGCATGCATGGTGCATACCTGTCAGTGGTGCACGTACAGTCTGTGCAGTGCCTTCCCAGTGCCAGCCCGTGGTGGGTGGTGAGCCGTGGATGCCCCGCGCGGCTGGTGGGCACGCGCCTGATTAGAGCGGTCGTCTGTGTTATTTTAAGGCCCTCGCGGGAATGTGTCCCCTGCTGCTCCTGTCAGGGTATGGGAACACCCAGAATCCCTAGCGGCAGTGAGGGGGGCTCTGGGGAGGGACAGCTGTCACAGCATACCTGGGACCCTCAGACAGGAAGACCTCCCCCTCCCGGTGCATTGTGGTCTGTTGGGGGTCGGTGGTCCTTGATAGAAGCGTCGGGGTCATCGCCCACAGTACCTGTGACCTGCGGCTCCTCACCTGGTGTCTGCGAGCCCTGGGGCGCGCGACGCCCCCTCGAGGGTCCACCACCGGTTAGAACAACGATGGTAGAGCATTAATATACACGAGATATACCTAAAGTAGCAAAATGTCAGACTGAAGAGTTTCAAAGACTACTGTCTTGTAAAGCGCTCTGATGCCTCCTGGTCTATCTAGCGCTATAAATACACATGTGAAGCTCTGGGAGCAGTGCACGTTCAGCAGACGGAATCTAGAGAGAGGACGGGGGTCTCCATTGCTCTGAAAAACAGACAGCGTGCAATAGGAGCAAAAAAGAAACCATATGGTAGCCTAGCTGCACGGTGTTTCTGAGCCTTTTAACTTCTGTGGACCCCCACTTGATCATTACTTGAACCCGGGGACCCCCACTGAGTTATTATTGGAACCATGGGACCCCCTCTACCCACGGAATCATTATGGAAGCCCTGGACCTTGGCCTAAGCATTTTAATGTTTTGAAACAATACACAAAATATACAGAAATAAGCATTGATCAAACAAATAGTGAAATCTTTTATTTTCTTCACAAATTCAGAACAATTCTAAATTGTAACCGTAATAGGAAAGTTATAGCTTTTCTAAATTCATTTGAGGTCACTCATTGTTAACAGTTACTATGTTCTGTTTCACTCGGTCAATCTGAGGTCACCAACTTAATTTTCAGTCTCTGATTTGAAATTCCTTCACCTTTCGCTTCTGTATTTATAACACTTTATTAATCTGTTAATAATGTATCCTTTTCTAAGCAGACACGGACCCTCTGAATAGTCTCTCGCCACTGGTTAAGAACCACTTTCTAGCACATCACTTCCTCTTTTAGAAATAAAAGCACATCTAGAAAAGGTCCAACTTTCCATTCAAGAATGGATTCTTGTGTTATTTTTTTTGTTCTAAATAAAATCCCATAATTAGCTTATCAATGTTGTGGAATTTCATAAAGTATCTGCTAGTTAAAGGGTCACAATGCTTCAGAACTCTACCTGTCCTTATAAAAGAACTCAATTTATCCCTTTTGTGCACTGTATCGAGGTGACAAATTATGGCTGCGTTCATATTGTATTGGAGCTCTGATAATACCTCTCGGATTACACTATGGCTCATTGTATCAGGGGTTAGGCGTTAGCAAGGCTCTAGTTTCGACATATTTTCAAAAATCTACGTACAGAGGTTGGAAAGCAATATTACCAGGGTTGGACGCACTGTGACTCTGTAAATACCTGCAAATGCATGTTTAAGGGTATTTGATCGCTCCACAGTGTTCGCTTTTCACACTGGAAAAGGTTGGATATTTGACAGGAGTACTCCTTTTTTTAGGTCGAGCATTCGAGACCTCATTTATATACTTACATGTGTATGTACTTTGTGGGCTCTGGAGATCAGCCCTAGGACTTGTCTGCTTCCGCTTAGGGACTTTTTTTCAGTTCAACTGCCTCTATTTAACTGTCTTAATAGAAAACGACCAGCAGAGGTCAGTAAAATACCAGAATCACTTTATCATACTCTAGATTCCTGTCTATAGAAATGGTCTTCTATGAGCAGCCGTAGACAATATTATTTTTCAAATCTTGTATTTTTAGTGATATGACCAACGAAGGCCCTGATTTTATATTAAAAACAGAGCTTTGGAATACGCCATTTCCCGCTGAAAGGCAATATTTCTCTCCATGTTTTGCCATTCCTGGCGTGTCACGCAGTTTGGTGCTTATTTTCCCTCCATGTTAAAGAACAGTAGATGTTTCAGCACCCAGGCTAATGTGCTGCATAGCTAAATACATATAAGTTCCCAAAGACGAGACCGATTGCATTGCAAATCCTTGCTCTGGGTGGGAAGGGGGAGTTGGTGGTGCAGTAAAATAATTTGTAATCGCTCAGTAGGTTTTCGCGTGAGCAAATATTGAGCAGCTCTACATGGGTATATTTGCTCATTTGCTCATTTGAAAATCGAATTCAGGAACGTTTGCTGGGAGCGTGGTTTCCATGCCTCCGCCTCTAAATTCTTGTAAATTCCAGTCATAAATATGCAGCAGTAGAAGAACACGTACCTGTGGGTGCACTTTGTGACTTCCTTCAAGAACTCGCCTCCTCATTTATTTTCATGTTGCCCAAGATGGTTTTTCAATCATGCTCTGTTATTACATTTTCTTAGAATTGGATTGCATCAAACACATTTTACTAAATGACTTGAAGAAAGCTACTTAAAACTGCAGAATAGTTTTGCAAAACATTTTTGGGAAGCAGTAACATTTGTTGTGCACATTTTATTTTGAAATTTGAAACCAATTGTGCTTTCAGGCTTCCTTGTGTATTTGCATATGACCGGGGAGCATTCTGGGAGCCCTACAAGTAACCTCAAATTGATACATTTTGTAAAGCTTTACGCATTTTTCCATTGGAATCACTCTCAGTAATGCAAGCTGAGCTTGCAACTCTCTGCATTTCCTTGTTTGCTGACCCTAAATGGAAAGGCTTTTGCATCAGGGAACCGTATACACAAGTATGAACCACTTTGAGGTATTTATTGCAGACACTCCTCTTTCACAGATCACAAATCCATATAGCGGTCTTATGAATTGGCGGCTAAAGGGTTACGACTGCAGGGGTTTGGGCCTACTTGTCCAGTGGATAAAATAAACATAAAAACTTGTGCTTTACCCCAAGCAATATGTCCAGAATGTCAGGCAATGGGAATTCCACATTCCTGTGTGTACTTGTTCTTGTATTTTTTGTTTTGAGGATCAAGTAGTACAGATTGTGTAGGCCGGTGTCCCCTGCGTCAAAGTGATTCTTTTGGGGTCCACATAGGATGAAAGGTTGGGTATTGCTGCCTTAAGGTAACATCCCCTTGAATCCCTTCGCCGCACCCCCTACAAAGCAATAGTAAACCGTATCCCCCCTCAGATTGGAATTGCCCCCCCCACTTAAACAAGCATTAGAAATGCAATAGGTCTTGCATTTTTAGGTCTCGCGACCTATCAATGCGCGCAAGTGCATTGAGAATTCAAGTGCTCGAAATCCTCGTCAAACCAAGGGCTTCTTGAGCTGCGATTTTCATTAAGTTCACGTGAATCACGTGAACAAACAAGCACGAGCATTCACGGCCGCACAGCACATCAAAGGGATTCTCCCAGCGTGCGCTGTGCGGCTTCTCCTCCCCTAATTATTCATGGCCGGCCGCAGGCCGGCCGTACTTTCAGTTTCCCGGCCGCTCTGCATTATCAGGTACGTGTTGTTTTACTTTGTTTCCTAATTATTCATGGCCGGCCACAGGCCGGCCGTACTTTCACTTTCCCGGCCGCTCTGCATTATCAGGTACGTATTGTTTCACTTTGTCTCCGTGCGTGCGTCTCCTTCGTGGTTTTCCCCCACCACTCCTCACAGTCCCCGATTCGTCTTTCCTTTGCCATTTACTGTCTCCTCTCCCCTCCCATTCGCCGCCATTCCATGTGTCTGCTTTTCACTTCACTGTCTGACACAGCCATCCTCGCGCCGTCCCGTGCCTTCACTTTCTGCCTCTCTTACTCTCCCTACTTTATTATGTCTCGCCCCACCCCATCCCTCGCTCTCTTTCATTCACCATCAGTCCCCCCTACTCCGCCCTCATCCTTTCACTCAGTCATTCTATTCTTACCCCTCCTTCATTCACCACTACCTCACCCTTCTGTTATTTTCTTTCCTACTCTCGCCTCTATCAGCTCTCTTCTTTTCCAGACTTTTCCCTCTTTGCTATTTCACCCCTTGCTACTCTCCTGTCCTCTCCTCCATTCTCTTCATCCGTTCCTTCTCCAATGTCCCCTCTCAGTGCTAGTAGGTGCTATTGCATCTGTGTTGTTTGTGCCTTGCCTGACCGCTCCTTCCCCATCTCTGAGAATTTAGTTTTTAAAATTCTATGTTATTTCACATCAGCTTTTTTTCTTGTGTAGCCTTTAACTTTCAAATTACAACAGACACTTTCCTGGCAATATAAAGTAAAGTTGCAACTAAAGAGCGGGCATGTCTATCCTCTCCTCTTTGAAATAGCCCAGCGTTATAATGCATATTTTGTAGACATTAAAGTTTACTTGTTTGACATTATCATGATTTGGTATCACTTTTTGGCAAAGCAGTTCATTAAAACTCTCCTTTTCACAATACTACGATTTGTTATTACTTTTGGGCAATGTTAGTTTCAATATCGTTTCACTAGCGCAAAATCGCTACCACACTTAGGTTTGTATTTTTTACACACGTTGTACGTCTCGTTTCCGGATAATTTTTTCTGCCACTTACATTTTTTCGGTGTCATCACTTTTCATCTCAAATTCACGGGATTATTTTACTTGCACAATCGACTATTGGAAACACCATGATATACTTCTTTCTTCTTCTTTACCTTCTTTCACTTGGATCTTTGAACTTATGGAAAGACCCGCCTTGAAAGAATGTGAGTATGTGACTCTGAGGAGTTCTGTGTTCGCCTGCACGTCTGCGACTCAGTCACTTGAATTGGTGCTTAGCTGCACCTAAGTGGGGTGTGTGCGCGTGCCGCTGGTTGGAGGAGCCGAGGCTGAATCCTGCTGATAACTGGTGCTTCCGAGTTGAAGCGAGCATTCTGCAGTCATGTTCCGGAGGATACTGCAGTTGGGGAGTGAGCTCACCTTTCTGAGCCCCCTTCACCTCCAAACTCTCCACCAGCAAGGGGCACCCATCTGCAACTGATAAGAGACTCCATGATATATGCAACACGTTCAGACTGATAGCTTTTTAGCAGCAATAGGTTGCATTATGGGACTTGCAGTGTTGATTTCAATATTATTATACTTGGTTTAAAATCGCAAGGGGCTAAATGATGATTGCTAATAACGAATATCCCTTGCTTATACAGAAGTTGTACGCTTCCTATGACTAGAAGGACATGTTTTTTAACTTTTGCAACTAGTTTCATGTTTTAATGTAACTGAGGAGCTTTAAACGTCGGGGGTGCAGTAACTTCAACTCATTCCTCCGGACTGATTCACCCTGCAAATGCTTCACAAAAGTTATTTACAAAAGTTTAAGCTATTTCCATTATAAATTAAAATCACTTTTATTTAAGTATTAATTATTTAAAACAATTAAAAGCCATTGTAATTTGTAATATCAATACATCTAAGTAACGTAAATACAAACATGTTGCATTACAAATACTATAGGTGTCACATTTGTGGAAGTTATAACTATTGGCATTGTAAATGACAAAGCGAATAATTTAGCTATTTTCAAAACCAACACATAAATAAAAAAAATTGTCATTTACAAGACCAATAGCTCAAACTTTCCTACTGCGAGACCTATTGGCAACGCCAGTGCTTGTTTTGAGTTGGAGCTATAGGCATAGCTCAACAGCTACCAGACAGATATTGCCACTTTGCAGGTGCCGAGCAGAGCATTGCTCTGTGAAACGGCCTGAAAGACTAAAACAATGTTGATATCCTACAAAATACAAAGGCAGATCAGGATGACCAGGAGGAACTGCGGACGTATTGGGAGGGCCAACGCAAGCAAACAATGAGTGAAATTACCTAGGCGTGACCCAAGCATACTAAGGCGGGAGAATCAGACCCAATGCACCAATAAAAAACCCGTATTTCAAATTGGCACAACAATGAACAAATGGCAATTCGTGGGCATGCCAATAGAAGATAGAGGAGATAACAACAGGTCTTGTAGACAGCACATGCGCGCTGCCTGGGCTCGACCTAAAAAGTAGTCAGCAGCACATGTTCAGTTCAAAATCTGTCAAAAAAGATAGACATAAAAGTACAATCAAATATAGTTAAAAAGACAAGTTAGAAAGGCAGATACAACCATACTTCTTAACAAAAATCAATTCATTTCTTATATCAAAGGACCTTCTCACATTAATGGCTTTAGAATAAACACAGCAATATTATGAATTTGGTTTCTATTACTTCCTTCTCATGCTAGTGTTTTTTTTTGGGGTTTGAGGATTGGTCTACTCCCTCTATCAAGTGAGAAAAGGGTAAAAATTACACTTAAACCTGTTCTTCCCTGTCTGGTTAAAGCTTGACCAGTGACCTCCTGCTTGAAGCCATGGTTGTTTATTTTTTTGTTGGTAGCAGTCCAAGCGCAGTCTTACCGGTGGGGCAAAAAAAACAAAAAAGGTGAATAGTCTGAGCGGTACAGTGCCTCTTTTTGAGAACAGATAACCATATGCTGGAATTATGCGATTCTGTGGCGGTAGATTTTTTTCACATAATTATGGATTTGCTGCATTTGCTACATAGTTCATCAACTGCTGTGCAATCTGCGGATTTTAGCAAAACAAAGTTGTTTCTAGCTAAAAAAAAAGCAAAACTTACAAAAAAAAGTGTCAAAGTTGGTTCCTGCAAAGTGCAAGGGCTTTTGCAAAGATTAACTGGTCATCTTTGAGCTGCTTTTTTCTGTATTTGGTTGTTCAATTGGTACTAATGAGATGACATATTTGCCCAGACAGTGTTACCATGTGTAAAAATGTCAAAATAATGAAGTAGTAATAGCAAAACAATTTCCAAATTATGCAGCATAATTTCTTTCCTGGCTGCATAAGTTGGTGCTTTCCTGTCAAATAATTTCGGTGGCCCTGCCAATAAG
Source organism: Lissotriton helveticus (assembly GCF_964261635.1). Taxonomy (NCBI): domain Eukaryota; kingdom Metazoa; phylum Chordata; class Amphibia; order Caudata; family Salamandridae; genus Lissotriton; species Lissotriton helveticus. The sequence goes on along the minus strand of NC_136069.1, from coordinate 55,932,589 downwards.
TCAGTCTGGCAGTGCCAGGTGGGCTGCTCTGCCAGGTCAGTGTATGGGGTGTTTTGTTTGGCAGTCTGTGGCTTGTTTTGTGGTCGGTGGGCCAGTGTTTACTTTTGAATTCTCTGATCTTACCACATCATTTGCAGCAAGTTCAAATCCATGCAGTCTCCCATACCTTGCAAAACACCCATAGGGATTTAGCTATCTGACTTGCTAATGGGAGCCATGTTGTCCTCTATATTCTGACAATTTTTATTTATTCTGACATTGACACTGTGCTAGGGCAAGATTACAATCCCAGTATTTTTTGCTGGATTTATATCCCAGAATCTAACAGTGGATCTGATGGGTGGAAAGTATTTCCTGGTTTTTGTGTTTTGTCATATCAAATGTTACACTTGTCCCTGTCATGTAAAGCATTCTGATACCCACTAGGGTCACCATCACGCTCTACAAAACTTTATAAATAAATTAAATAAATAAGGTGCACCAGATCTCCTTGCATCTACGTACCCCTATGATCTGGGCCCCGTAAATGAAGTTGAACGTTCTATTTAAGGTTTCTTGTAGACTCTAGTTCCAAATCTGTTATTAACATTTGGAAGCTTGTAGGATGGATCCAGATAAAAAATTAACAAGTTGATTTAATAATGGCATTAATTTGCATTGGACAGGAGGATGTGTAAGGTGGGAGAAAGGTAATATAGCAACTATGTTGGCTCTAAAGGGGCCACTTGGTTACTGGTGACGTCACAGCGTGTCTCAAACCAGATGCAGGTGTCAACAAAGTGAATAACATTCCAGCCTGCTTATTACTGGGAAACTAGAAGTGTTTTTCTCTTTTTTTCTCTTTAGCGCCAGGACACCCCGGGGTAACCGTGCGCTCTAGAAGTGCAAATAACATAACATTTAGCAATGGTCCCTTTAAGAACCGGAAGTACCCTCCCTCAGTCAGGAGTGATGGCGTATATGGTCAATGTCAGAATTGGACAGAGCGCCCCCCATAGGAGGTGCAGTGCTTATGACCTGGGACCACCATGGCCCTGGCTCGATCCGGCGACATGCCGGCCAATTGCATTTCCCGTCACCCGAAAGTAGTAGTCGCGCTGGATACACGTCACTTCCGCCTCCGCAATGGCCAGCTGGTATATAGATGCCCCTTCACCTGGCCTCTGCCTTTTGCAGAGAGCAGAGCCTTGTGACGGTGGCCAGAACGACGACAGTTTTGAGGCGCGGGCAGCGCCTTTGGTCTCATCGCGACCGGCAAGTGCCACTTAAAGCTTTTGGCACCATACCTAGATCAGAGTTCCTGTTACTTTATGCAGATGGTGCTTTTCTCATTGCCCGAACAGCTGATGGCCTAAATCCATATTAGATGTTTTTAATAATATTATGGACAACCTAGGTCTAAAACACACTGCACCACGTCATATGTCATGAAGCGCGGCCCAAAGTTGATCAAGACCAGGAAGTCCCTACCTGGTGGCGAAGACATACAAAAAAAACCTTCAAAAAAAACTTCACTTCACGTATCTAGGTGTCCTGATTGATTCTGATTTTAACTTGAAATTTTTATTGAATGTAAGAGGTGTGCAATTCCAAAGTGCAACTGATGTAGTTTTCAGAATTTCAAAAAAGCTAGGACACAAACCAATAGGCGAAATGCTCTGCATTTTTAAAAGTAAATGTGTATCGGTTGCAGGTTTTGGGGCAGATATTTGGGGACGTGCAAACTGTAAAGCTCTACAGATTGTACAAAATAAGTTGATAAGACTATTGGCAACCCCACACTCTAACTTGGTCATTTTGCCATGACGAGGTTTGCCTATATTATCTAGAAGATTATATTAAATGACCTTCCCTTTACTGTGGCAGCGAATAGGGAAGAATCCGGACGCCCAATTGTGCAGCTTAATCTTGCAAGCTTGTATGAACTTGGATAATTGCCTAGATCTCCCTTGGCTTGAACACTTAAACTCTTTTTTCTTTATCCGCATACCAGTTAAAATCCACCCTAAAACTGGCTTCATGGAAACTAAGTTTTGTAATGGATAGGGAGGCTATCATTGCAAAGAGAGGTCCCCTACCAGTTATTAATTCCTGTCAAATTAGGACTATTCAACCTTATGTTTCCTGGAATCTCTCACATGGGGTACGTCGTTTTCTGTTCCTTTTGAGGCAGGACCTACTCCCTTTAAATAATCTATTGTCAAGATGGTATGGCTCATCAGTAATGTGCAATTTTTGTAATAACCGAAATCAGGATGTTAAGCATGTATTATTTGTATGTCCGGCTCTAAAACATCGTCTTAAATGGTTGAGACCTATTTGTTTAAGACTAAGTATCTTGTCTGCCCCTGCTTTCTTAGATGCTATTTGTAATCCGCCTAATGAGAGGTTCTGTTGTAAAATTTTAACTTTTTAAAAAAGTTTTTTAGATATATATTAGTTGGTTCTCTCAAAATGCTCATTTGTTATAATTGTATAAAATCTAATGTTTGGTGTTTTTATGTGGACCTCTGTTATGAGTTCCAAAACATAAATAAATAAAAACTTGAAAAAAAAATTGTTTTGAAAGTCTGGGTGCTCCTGCATTTTTTCATAACTTGGCTGCCCTATCTAGCATTCCTTCATCCCAAACAAAAGAACTTTCTTCCAACACATTCAAAGGGCGCGTTTAAGGGACATTTGTTAGGAGAGGGGAGTTCTCTGGGGCTACCAGCACACGCACCTCCGCACTTAACCTACAAGTAATTGTAGGTGAGACATAAAGTTCTCCTGACAAGATTCCCACTCAATACTATATATTTCCTGACCGCCTTCCTTCCCAAAGGCAGCTGGTTTTCAGCCCTGCCCCCTTGTCACTGTTAGGCCTCAGCCCAAAAAAGCACGCTGCACTTAACTTTGTTTTGCGCGTTTTATTCCTGCCAAAGAAGACCCTTCTTGCCCCAGGCACTGAGCTCTAGACATCACAAAGTCGCCTTCTCCTACGTGCAGGTTCTGGGAAACAAAAGTGCTGTCTCTGCTGTTTTGAATTATATTTTAAGCTCCCTAAAATCACAATCAAAATACTGAAATTCCCACCTGTATACGTCTGCTTTTGTCACTTAGCTGGATGCCTGAGATTTTATGTAAGGTTTTTAAAATCTACAGTTTTTATCAAGTATTTTCAATGTTTTTTTAAATATGAATTAATTAGGCGTAGGACTATGCTACGCTTGTGGAGCGTGCGTAGTTTTCGCAATTACGCACTATGCGACTTGCATGTAGCACCGTGCAAAAACGCGTTGTGAGCATTTTTTGCTTGCTCGCAGTCCTCAACGTCAAGTTGGCGACCGCAAGCTAGCAAAATCAACATCCCGACGAGACTTTTTCCTCGTTCACAATCAGCGACATCAAGTTGCCGATCGCAGGAGTGGAAAATAAACCTCCCGGCGAGATTCTCAGCGCGGGGAGGTCAGGTTTCTCGTTGCGAGTGGTCGCGTATGCTCGCGACCATTTGCAATGAGAAATTACAAGTCCGTGTTGAGAAAGCTGCTGCTCGAGTACAAATCTACTCTAGCGGCAGAACACGATTGCTTGCGCTGTGCAAGATGCCGTTTGCAATTATTGCACAGTGTGGACAAGCATCAATGCAAACATAATTTTCCCTACCACTCTATGCAGTTCGCGTAGCTTGCGTAGTGCACTTCGCGTAGCTCTACTTCGCAGACTACGCCCAGGGTTAATGTATATTCTTCTTGTGATGAGACTTTTATGGCTCAATGGAGCCAGACAAAGTATTTTGCTCTTAAATGCTCACACCTGATGGGCAACCGGCTCCAGCAAGTTAGCCTCTCCGCTCCACTAATAGCCTTTCTTCCCTCTTTACACCTATTTTGCCACCTTCTGAAACCTTGTAATGAGGTGATAATTTCTTTACAACTGTTGGGCTAACACCCCAGAGCTGGGCAATCAAAGCAGAGTGCACTTTGATCTGGATTCGAATCTGGCCAATCCCAATCCAGTTCTGATTGGACGGCTCTCAGCACCAAGACTGCCAATCAGGTCAGCAAGGGCTCTTCTGCGCCTCCTCAATGGTGGAACCTTGGGCCGAGTAGTGGCAGCACGGCACTTAGTTACTGGCTTCAAGTAGGGAAAAATGTTTAATGTTCACAATAACATTAACAATAACATTAAACTCAGGGTATATGACAGGGCCTCGTTTCAAGCTGGCTCACAACCTGCCAATCCCAGGGAGGCCAGGCCAGTCTGATCCAGAGCGCTATTTTCACACGAGTGCGCCGGGCCTCGAGGCGCTGCACAGGATGTGACCCTCGCTGCAGCTCCCTGCCCCGGGCAGGGCAGTGGCGGACAGGGAGGCGCGTCCGAGGAGCCACTAATGAATTGTAAGTGATGGGGCGGGGTCATAGGTCAGGGAGCAGGCGAGCAGCCGCTGGAGACTTCAGTTCATTCTTGCAGTGTTCCGTGCTGGACTGCAGCACGGCAGTGGCCTCCTGCCTGGCACGTCCAGACTGCTCTTGGGAAGAGGTGAACTGCACGTTTGTACTTATTCAGTTTCTCTTTCTATTTCTTATAGAATGTGGGCTGACGTCATTCCGCAAATATTGGTAGTGTGCTTACTTAACCATAGTCCCTTTACTTTCACACCCTGGTAACCAGAGCCTCTTCACTGCTGCCCTCTCAGTAACCAAAGTATGTTTGACGACCCACCTGGTAACTTGACACTCTTTACCGTCCCTCCTGGTAAGTTGAGACTCTTTACCGCCCCTCCTGGTAACTTGACACTCTTTACCGCCCCTCCTGGTAACTTGAGACTCTTTACCGCCCCTCCTGGTAACTTGACACTCTTTACCGCCCCTCCTGGTAACTTGAGACTCTTTACCGCCCCTCCTGGTAACTTGAGACTCTTTACCGCCCCTCCTGGTAACTTGAGCCTCTTTACCGCCCCTCCTGGTAACTTGAGCCTCTTTACCGCCCCTCCTGGTAACTTGACACTCTTTACCACCCCTCCTGGTAACCTGACACTCTTTACCGCCCCTCCTGGTAACTTGAGACTCTTTACCGCCCCTCCTGGTAACTTGTAAATGTAGTTGAGCTTATATAGCGCACAGCTACCCGCAGTGGGTTTCCCGGCGCTTGCTTAGGGAACCCGTCCTGGTATTCCCCTGTGAGATATCAGGGTATCCACAAGGTGAAAGTCAGGCATCCCGCCGCGAGGGGCCGTTGTGGAGATTAAGCAAGCTATTGCCCAGAGTCGCAGAGTGTGAACCCGAGAGTCGAGGAGGCACCGGGGCGAGAATTATGGAGTCCGTGGAATTTTTAGCCCAAGACCCGCCGAGGCGGGGAATTGAACCCTGGTCCAGGACCGATCTCAGCTTCCGGGTCTGCTGCCTCTAACCCCTGAGCCACACTTCTCCACCTCCACTTCTCCAACTTGAGCCTCTTTACCGCCCCTCCTGGTAACTTGACACTCTTTACCACCCCTCCTGGTAACTTGACACTCTTTACTGCCCCCCCTGGTAACTTGAGACTCTTTACCGCCCCTCCTGGTAACTTGAGACTCTTTACCGCCCCTCCTGGTAACTTGAGGCTCTTTACCCCCCCCCTCGTGGTAACTTGAGACTCTTTGCCGCCCCTCCTGGTAAGTTGAGACTCTTTACCGCCCCTCCTGGTAAGTTGAGACTCTTTACCGCCCCTCCTGGTAACTTGACTCTTTACCGCCCCTCCTGGTAACTTGACTCTTTACCGCCCCTCCTGGTAACTTGACTCTTTACCGCCCCTCCTGGTAACTTGACTCTTTACCGCCCCTCCTGGTAACTTGAGACTCTTTACCGTCCCTCCTGGTAACTTGAGGCTCTTTACCCCCCTCCTGGTAACTTGAGACTCTTTACCGCCCCTCCTGGTAACTTGAGACTCTTTACCGCCCCTCCTGGTAACTTGAGCCTCTTTACCGCCCCTCCTGGTAACTTGAGCCTCTTTACCGCCCCTCCTGGTAACTTGACACTCTTTACCACCCCTCCTGGTAACTTGACACTCTTTACCGCCCCTCCTGGTAACTTGAGACTCTTTACCGCCCCTCCTGGTAACTTGAGACTCTTTACCGCCCCTCCTGGTAAGTTGAGACTCTTTACCGCCCCTCCTGGTAAGTTGAGACTCTTTACCGCCCCTCCTGGTAACTTGAGACTCTTTACCCCCCCCCTCCTGGTAACTTGAGGCTCTTTACCCCCCCCCCCTTCCAGGTAACTTGAGACTCTTTACCCCCTCCCCTCCTGGTAACTTGAGACTCTTTACCCCCCCCCCTCCTGGTAACTTGAGGCTCTTTACCCCCCCTTCCTGGTAACTTGAGACCCTTTACCGCCCCTCCTGGTAACTTGAGACCCTTTACCGCCCCTCCTGGTAACTTGAGACTCTTTACCCCCCCCTCCTGGTAACTTGAGGCTCTTTACCCCCCCTCCTGGTAACTTGAGGCTCTTTACCCCCCTCCTGGTAACTTGAGACTCTTTACCGCCCCTCCTGGTAACTTGAGACTCTTTACCGCCCCTCCTGGTAACTTGAGACTCTTTACCGCCCCTCCTGGTAACTTGAGACTCTTTACCGCCCCTCCTGGTAACTTGAGACTCTTTACCGCCCCTCCTGGTAACTTGAGACTCTTTACCGCCCCTCCTGGTAACTTGAGACCCTTTACCGCCCCTCCTGGTAACTTGAGACTCTTTACCCCCCCTGGTAACTTGAGGCTCTTTACCCCCCCTCCTGGTAACTTGAGGCTCTTTACCCCCCCCTCCTGGTAACTTGAGACTCTTTGCCGCCCCTCCTGGTAACTTCAGACTCTTTACCTCCCCCCTCCTGGTAACCCAAGTCTATTTACTTCACTGCCCTTTCCTGGGAACCACTCTTTGTATCTATACATTCCGCATGACTCACTGGGCGCAAAGCGGACGTGTGCAGTGGGCGGGCGCATGCCGGCACGCCAAATGTAAATGTACATGTATTTATATAGCGCAAATCACCCACACGGTATCTAAGCACTTGCTTAGGGAACCCGTCCTGGTATTCCCCTGTGAGAAACCCCGGCAGGGTGTCCACAAGGTGAAAGCCAGGCATCCCGCCGCGAGGGGCCGTAGTGGAGATTAAGCAAGCTATTGCCCAGAGTCGCAGAGTGTGACCCCGTGAGTCGAGTAGGCACCGGAGCGAGAATTGTCGAGTCCGTGGCATTTTTTTTGAGCCCGAGACCCGCCGAGGCGGGGAATCGAACCCTGGTCCACGGTCGATCTCAGCTTCCGGGTCTGCCGCCTCTAACCACTGAGCCACGCTTCTCCAAAGGAAATCCCCCGCCCATCCGCCCCGAGATCACGCCCAGTGCCGGGAATGCTGCTCCTTTACTTATGGTGCAGCGGGAAAGGGTGAGTTACTCTAGACTGGCACTTTTAGAGTTAAGACCTCCTAGGTCTTCTTGCGGAAGGCTCTAGGTTACCTTGTTAATGTTAGATCATTGATAAGGAACAAGGTAGCCTTCAGGCCAGGGACTTTGTCTCATTGGGGAAGCCTCTCTGGGTTTTTATCACTAAAACATGGGCCACAGATGCTTCCGGTCCTGACCTTGTTGACGCCAATTCCACCAGCAATACCCTTGTTAGACTAGACAGGGTAGGTAGGCGGGGAGGGGGCCTTGCCATCCTTTATAGAGAAGACCGGGCATGCCGGACCTTAACCCTTTCCGTGCTGATGACAGAACCGCTCCGTCATCAGCCGCGGTGGCGCTGTGCTGATGATGGAGCGGTTCCGTCATGACCCGCCCGACGCGCCTGCGCGGCGCTGATTTTGTGCCTGCGCAGAGCGTTCTATTAAGCGGGCGGGGCCATGAGGGAACCGCTCCGTCATGAGCACAGCTCAACCGCGGCTGGTGACGGAGCAGTTCCGTCACCAGCATGGGTGCGCGGCGCGGCCCCCTCGCCCCCTTAGTGCTGCGGCAGAATAGCCGCCGCAGCGATGAGGCTAACACACACTACTCCATCCCATACTTTTCAGGCTCTCTATTTTTCAATCAACTTGCACCCTACTGAGAGCTTTTCGGGAGTGTTATGCTATCAGCAACCTGGCCCTCGTTATGATTGTATTCATTATGATTTTAGTAGCCTCCTAGAACTATTTCTGGATAGATCTAATCTCACCCTTTTGGGTGATTTTAACTTACATTTAGATAACATGTACTGCAAGGACACAAAATTTTGTAGATACTATGTGGGGATGTAGATTTTCTCAGCTGGTTAAGGATGCCACCCATAGTGCAGGGCATATCTTGGACGGGGTTCTCTCTTAACGACCCCCGTATCACGGTCGGAGAACCTATCCCCCTTGCCTGGTCTGACCACTTCGCCCTCCCTTTTCACCTTTGTTTCTCGACATCAGGGTTGCCTTCTCCTGGTGCTAGAAATGTGGAGGAAAAAAGGAACTTGAGTCTCATTAGCAAAGATTTGTTTTTGAACTTTTTTTTAAAAGATTTTGAACCTGCTAGGTCCTTTGATGTTAATCTTGCAGCTCTTGAGTTCTCACGGCACTTGGTAGCAGCAATGGACACCCTTGCCCCTATTAGCAGCCATTATTCAGCAAGAAAAAAAAACCTCTGCCCCCTGGTTTATGGAAAGACTTAGAAAAATGAGACAGGACTGCCATAGACAGGAGAGGCGTTGGTATGCTAATTTAGAGCCATTAGGCAGGAAATTGCATAAACAGTGCCTTAAGGTCTATAGGGCAGCCTTTGTGGAGGAAAAAGGGAAATACTATTCGAAGATCACAGGGTCCTTAAAATCTTCTAGGGATCTTTTCAAAATAATCAATTCCCTCATCTCTCCTCACGTGGCAGACCCCTCTGAATTCTCTCAAGAGTTCTGTGATAAACTACCTGACTTCTTTCTATCAAAAATCAGATATTTATTCGCTGTTGGAAGCCTCTAATCCTAGGGTTGGCACCTCTGTTCACATCGTCCCCCTTTCTAGCGACGTCTTCATGTTAGAGGACTCTTCTAGGCTTCTTACGTTTCCTAGTTTTCTGCCGGAGGAGACTGATCACCTCCTAGATTTAGTCAAATCAGGCTCTCCACTGGATCCTTGTCCCCTCAACCGTGTCAGATTGGTAACGCGGGCATTCGGGCAATGCCCGAGGGGCCGGTGTCAGAGTCCCTGCTGTGGGCTGCTTTTTTGAGCAGTCTGGGGGCCGATTTGGGCACCGTCTCTATTGTTCGAACAGCCAGCGGCCCAGTGGGTGCCGGGTGGCCTTTCTATAGGCAGATGGACGCTTGTTACCTCCTGTTTAGCAACAGGCAGAGGTATCACTCCCTTAGTCTTGCTGGCAGGCCCATTAACCTGTGCATACTGAGTGGGGGCAGGGGGCCTGAGCAGAAGTTGCCTCACTTGTTTCCAGGTGTATTTCAGCAGTGTAAACTAACGTCTAAATTTTTTTTTGTACCCACATTCTCTTAACCCTCCGCCCCCGCCGTTTTTTTTTTTATAGTATTACAAGATTATAAAATTACGCCGATGCATTGAGGAAAGGCATTATTCAAATGTGGGACGATTTTTTTTATTTTTTTATTTTTTATTTTAATTTATTAAAAAAAATGTTTGCGTGCCTGGGCCAATTTTCAATCCCAATCCAACCCTGCCCCTCAAGGTGCTAACAATCGCTCGCAAAGTTATTCTTCCACACCTTACGGCTGTTCTCAATATGGTCATTTCTGAAGGGTTGTACCCCACCTTATGGAAGACCGCTTTAGTGAAGCCACTGTTAGAAAACCTTCCTTGGACCCGGGAGAAATGGAAAAATTATCGACCGATCTCCCTCCTGCCAAGATGTTGGAGACTCCTCTCGATGCCCATCTTAGTACTTCTCTTAAGGATCATTCTTTGCTTGATGTCTCTCAGCACGGATTTAGAAGCAATCACAGTACGGAAACTGCACTTACCACCGTCTTCAATAACATCTGTACTAAAGTGGATGAAGGGCATACAACTTTGCTTGTTCTTCTTGACCTCACCGCCGCCTTTGATGCCCTGTCTCCCCAGAGAATGGGGATTGGGGGCTCGGCCTTGAGGCTTCTTCCTTCTTTTCTTAGTGACTGTGAAATTTGCCTCTTTCTACTCCGCCTCTAAATCCTTGTCTTGTTGTGTGCCTCAGGGCTCCTCCCTAAGCCCAACACTGATTAACATTTATGTTGCACCCCTGGCAAAGGTTGTTAGATCATTTGGGCTGGAGGTGTTGTCCTATGCGGACAACACCCAAGTTATGGTCTCCATATCCCACAACATCAGGGACTCTGCCCTCCATTTTAGACTCTGCATGCAGGCCGTCTCCTCCTGGGATGGTGGAAAACAACATGAAATTAAACTGAGACAAGACAGTGGTCCTGATCTTCGGTAGTAATCAGAACATCTGGTCTACTGACAGGTGCCTTCCCCTGTCCGGTTTCTCATGGAAAGAATCTAGGTGTCATTGTTGACAACTCACTCTCCATGGAACGTCCAGTTAGTAGGACCGTTTCCACCTGTTTTGGCATAATTAGGGTCCTTCGAAAAATTGCTCACTATATTTTTTTTGAAGCACGCAAGCAGGTCGTGGTGGCCCTGGTAACGTCCAGACTGCATCCACATCTTGCACTCACTCGCACCCTACAGCACTCGCACACTCATTCATCTTTGATTCATTCGCACAGTGGAGCTCTTGCGCACTCCTCTTGGACTCACTCGCACACTCTTTCATCTTTGACTCATTCGCACAGTGGAGCTCTCGTGCACTCCTCTTGGACTCACCCGCACACTCTTTCATCTTTGACTCATTCGCACAGTGGAGCTCTCGCGCACTCCTCTTGGACTCACTCGGACACTCGTTCATCTTTGACTCAGTCGCACAGTGGAGCTCTCGCGCACTCCTCTTGGACTCACTCGCACACTCATTCATCTTTGACTCATTTGCACAGTGGAGCTCTCGCGCACTCCTCTTGGACTCACTTGCACACTCTTTCATCTTGGACTCATTCGCACAGTAGAGCTCTTGCGCACTGCTCTTGGACTCACTCATTCATCTTTGACTCATTTGCACGGTTGAGCTCTCGCCCACTCTTCTTGGACTCACTCGCACACTTTCATCTTTGACTCATTCGCACAGTGGAGCTCTTGCGCACTCCTCTTGGACTCACTCGCACACTCATTCGCACAGTCGAGCTCTCGCGCACTCCTCTTGGACTCACCCGCACACTCCTCTTGGGCTCACTAGCACACTTTCATCTTTGACTCATTCGCACAGTGGAGCTCTCGCGCACTCCCCTTGGACTCACCCGCACACTCGTTCATCTTTGACTCATTCGCACAGTGGAGCTCTCGCGCACTCCCCTTGGACTCACCCGCACACTCGTTCATCTTTGACTCAGTCGCACAGTGGAGCTCTCACGCACTCCTCTTGGACTCACTCGCACACTCTTTCATCTTTGACTCATTCGCACAGTGGAGCTCTTGCGCACTCCTCTTGGACTCGCTCGCACACTCATTCATCTTTGACTCATTCGCAGTCGAGCTCTCGCGCACTCCTCTTGGACTCACCCGCACACTCCTCTTGGACTCACTCGCACACTTTCATCTTTGACTCATTCGCACAGTGGAGCTCTCGCGCACTCCTCTTGGACTCACCCGCACACTCATTCATGTTTGACTCACTCGCACACTCATTCACCTTTGACTCAGTCGCACAGTGGAGCTCTCACGCACTCCTCTTGGACTCACTCGCACACTCTTTCATCTTTGACTCATTCGCACAGTGGAGCTCTCGCGCACTCCGCTTGGACTCGCTCGCACACTCGTTCATCTTGGACTCATTCGCACAGTGGAGCTCTCACGCACTCCTCTTGGACTCACTCGCACACTCTTTCATCTTTGACTCATTCGCACAGTGGAGCTCTCGCGCACTCCTCTTAGACTCACTTGCACACTCTTTCATCTTGGACTCATTCGCACAGTGGAGCTCTCGCGCACTCCTCTTAGACTCACTTGCACACTCTTTCATCTTGGACTCATTCGCACAGTGGAGCTCTCGCGCACTCCTCTTAGACTCACTTGCACACTCTTTCATCTTGGACTCATTCGCACAGTGGAGCTCTCGTGCACTCCTCTTAGACTCACTTGCACACTCTTTCATCTTGGACTCATTCGCACAGTGGAGCTCTCGCGCACTCCTCTTGGACTCACCCGCACACTCGTTCATCTTTGACTCAGTCGCACAGTGGAGCTCTCACGCACTCCTCTTGGACTCACTCGCACACTCTTTCATCTTGGACTCATTCGCACACTGGAGCTCTTGTGCACTCCTCTTGGACTCACCCGCACACTCGTTCATCTTTGACTCAGTCGCACAGTGGAGCTCTCGCGCACTCCTCTTGGACTCACTCGCACACTCATTCATCTTTGACTCAGTCGCACAGTGGAGCTCTCGCGCACTCCTCTTGGACTCACTCGCGCACACTTTCATCTTTGACTCATTCGCACAGTGGGGCTCTTATGCACTCCTCTTGGACTCACTCGCACACTCTTTCATCTTTGACTCATTCGCACAGTGGAGCTCTTGCGCACTCCTCTTGGACTCACTCGCACACTCTTTCATCTTTGACTCATTCGCACAGTGGAGCTCTCGTGCACTCCTCTTGGACTCACTCGCACACTCTTTCATCTTTGACTCATTCGCACAGTGGAGCTCTTGTGCACTCCTCTTGGACTCACTTATGCACTCAATCACTCACACACTTTCATCTTGGACTCACTTGCTCACAAACACTTGCGTCCATATCTTGGACTCACTCTCACCCTAGAGCACTCGCACACTTGTGCACTCCTCTTGGCCTCACTCACTCACTCACTCAATCACTCACACTCATTCATCTTTGACTCAGTCGCACAGTGGAGCTCTCGCGCACTCCTCTTGGACTCACTCGCACACTCTTTCATCTTTGACTCATTCGCACAGTGGGGCTCTTATGCACTCCTCTTGGACTCACTCGCACACTCATTCATCTTTGACCCATTCGCACAGTGGAGCTCTCGCTCACTCCTCTTGGACTCACTCGCACACTCATTCATCCTGACCTTGGGTGAGCTGATGGGCCGTCTCATGAACCCTCAGTCCTGCAGCACAGTGAGTGAGTGAGTGCTCTGCTCTCCGCCTTGTGCCAGCAGACATCATTCTCTAATATTGGCAGCTCCCAGCGACTTGTCCTCAAGTGAAAACCTCGAAAATGATTTCCTTGCCTGGGAAGAATTAATGACCCTGAGTTTAAAATACGAGCTGCCGTGCAGGGGTCTGCTGGGCCCGCGGCCTTCTGCTGTCACACGCCGCCGCGTCCAGATGTGATGTGACAAATATATATGGTGTTTTATGAAAAACACACACTCATTATTCAGCCGAAGGCATTCAGTACTGAGCTGACCGAGCAGGAGTTCAGAGCCTTCAAAATGTGGCCTCGACCAAGGAGAAGTCCTAAAGAGGGCGTGGACCGGGGCGTGGACCGGGGCGTGGACCGGGGCGCGGACCGGGGCGCGGACCGGGGCGCGGACCGGGGCGCGGACCGGGGCGCGGACAGGGGCGCGCCTCTGCAGTGTCACCAGGAAGAAAACCTAGAAATGTGCACAGTGGAACCACTAATTCCTAGTGCAGCGTCGAAAGTGCTTATGCTATTAAATAAACATTTTAATGTATTTGGGGAGAGGAGTTGGCCTAACAGCTAGGGCGGTCGACCTCGAATCTGGAGAACTGGGTTCGAGTCACGGCAATGATGCTAAACCTCCTGTGATTTTGGGCAAATCACTTAATCTACCCGTGCCTAACAAAAATAAAAAAATGAATGTGTCCTCATGTAATGCAACTGGTGCTATGTAAAGGGCTTTGATACCCGATTCGGGTCAAGTTCGCGCTATATAAAACTCGGTTAAATAAAAATAATAATCTACACTAGGTATTTTGGTAAAATTCATTTTTCTGCTTTTTTATTTAAAATTCTTTCTCTGCTCCTTGCTGCAGTAGAGTAGTAATTCTATTTTAATTACTGTTCTGGACTCGACTTTGAACATTTGACGTCATTAGAATGAGGAGAGTCCTCACATGACTCGTTTGAACCATAACATAATGAAGGGCTTTGTATTCAGGCTGCGCAGTGTTTCCTGGGGACCCTGTCCCACACACTCACTCCAAAATCTGGGCTAGTTCCTGCCTCTGACAAATTATCCCGTTAACCTCTGTCTGGACTTTAGTTTTTTGTGGGCTTTTGAAGAACCTATCCAGTGAGTGACGGCTCCACTTAATGACAAGGCGTGGGTGCACTGCCCTACAGAGAGCCCAGTGTCCTCACACACCGGTGAGTGGGTCCCGGGGATGACGAGGCGCTGGTGCACTCCCCTACAGGGAGCCTATAGTCCTCGCACTCGGTGAGTGGGTCTCAGGGACGATGAGGCACTGGTGCACTGCCCTACACCGAGCCCAATGTCCTTGCACTCCGGTGAGTGGGTCCCATGAACGACGAGGCATTGGCACACTGCCCAACACAGAACCCAGTGTTGTCGCACTCCGGTGAGTAGGTCCCAGGAACGACGAGGCGCTGGCACACTGCCCAACACAGAACCCAGTGTTGTCGCACTCCGGTGAATAGGTCCCAGGAACGACGAGGTGCTGGCCCACTGCCCAACACAGAACCCAGTGTTGTCGCACTCCGGTGAGTAGGTCCCAGGAACGACGAGGCGCTGGCACACAGCCCTACACAGAACCCAGTGTCGTCGCACTCCGGTGAGTAGGTCCCAGGAACGACGAGGTGCTGGCACACAGCCCTACACAGAACCCAGTGTCGTCGCACTCCGGTGAGTAGGTCCCAGGAACGACGAGGCGCTGGCACACAGCCCTACACAGAACCCAGTGTCGTCGCACTCCGGTGAGTAGGTCCCAGGAACGACGAGGCGCTGGCACACAGCCCTACACAGAACCCAGTGTCGTCGCACTCCGGTGAGTAGGTCCCAGGAACGTCGAGGCGCTGGCACACAGCCCTACACAGAACCCAGTGTCGTCGCACTCCGGTGAGTAGGTCCCAGGAACGACGAGGCGCTGGCACACTGCCCAACACAGAGCCCAGTGTCGTCGCACTCCGGTGAGTAGGTCCCAGGAACGACGTGGCGCTGGCACACTGCCCAACACAGAACCCAGTGTTGTCGCACTCCGGTGAGTAGGTCCCAGGAACGACGAGGCGCTGGCACACTGCCCAACACAGAACCCAGTGTTGTCGCACTCCGGTGAGTAGGTCCCAGGAACGACGAGGTGCTGGCCCACTGCCCAACACAGAACCCAGTGTTGTCGCACTCCGGTGAGTAGGTCCCAGGAACGACGAGGCGCTGGCACACAGCCCTACACAGAACCCAGTGTCGTCGCACTCCGGTGAGTAGGTCCCAGGAACGACGAGGTGCTGGCACACAGCCCTACACAGAACCCAGTGTCGTCGCACTCTGGTGAGTAGGTCCCAGGAACGACGAGGCGCTGGCACACAGCCCTACACAGAACCCAGTGTCGTCGCACTCCGGTGAGTAGGTCCCAGGAACGACGAGGCGCTGGCACACAGCCCTACACAGAACCCAGTGTCGTCGCACTCCGGTGAGTAGGTCCCAGGAACGACGAGGTGCTGGCACACAGCCCTACACAGAACCCAGTGTCGTCGCACTCTGGTGAGTAGGTCCCAGGAACGACGAGGCGCTGGCACACAGCCCTACACAGAACCCAGTGTCGTCGCACTCCGGTGAGTAGGTCCCAGGAACGACGAGGCGCTGGCACACAGCCCTACACAGAACCCAGTGTCGTCGCACTCCGGTGAGTAGGTGCCAGGAACGACGAGGCGCTGGCACACAGCCCTACACAGAACCCAGTGTCGTCGCACTCCGGTGAGTAGGTCCCAGGAACGACGAGGCGCTGGCACACAGCCCAACACAGAACCCAGTGTTGTCGCACTTTGGTGAGTAGGTCCCAGGAACGACGAGGCGCTGGCACACAGCCCTACACAGAGCTTAGTGTTCTTTCACTCCTGCGAGTGACAGTCCCAGCAGTGCTAGACTCTGGTACACATAGTGCGCTTCCTACTTACTTGTTGAGTGTGACACCCTGATGACTAATGGTTGGAGCACATGCATGTGTAACAAAGGGGTGTGCAGTTCCCAACAGGGAGACAAGGGTGAGGGGAGTTCTTTCTTCGTGATGCCCTCAACACACCCCGAGGGATGTCATGCTTCATCATTGGGCCATTCCCCTCGTTGGGCTGGCGCTGCAATGCCTGACGGGCTCCCGTAAACAGGGCTCTTTGGCTGAGATCTTATGAAGAAACTCTGAGGCGCGTGCAGGCAGGGTACTGCACAGGAGGTGGTTTAAAATAAGTCAGGAGCAGGAACTCGGAGCAGAGCTCATGCAGGTCCTGTTGCATGTCCAGTTGCAGTTCCAGTTGCAGGTCCAGTCAGGACCAGTTGCCGGTCCAGTCAGGACCAGTTGCCGGTCCAGTCAGGACCAGTTGCCGGTCCAGTCAGGACCAGTTGCCGGTCCAGTCAGGACCAGTTGCCGGTCCAGTCAGGACCAGTTGCCGGTCCAGTCAGGACCAGTTGCAGTAGTTCAGTTAGGTTGTTGCAGGGTGGCCTCTGGAGCTCCTTGCGTCCCTGTAGCTCAGAACAGGAGATAAGCCAACTGATACTCAAAGGCACTGTGGCCGTCCTAGGTTCAAAGACCTGGACCTCTGTCCTTAAGCAGAAAGGCAGTCCTCTGAAGAACAAGACAGGCCTCAGGCTGTAGGACAGTACTCTGGAGTACAAGCCAGTACTTCTGTAGTCTTCCGCAGGTCCAGGAGTGTACTACCTGGTGTCAGCTTTGAAGTGGAAAGAAGCGTCTGCCGTTTTCCCCCATAGATAATTCTGGAATTTCCTTCCTCCCTGCCCAGGTCTCAAGATGTCTGGGGTGACAAAATCTTGGTGTTAAGGTCATTGTGAGTATTTAGGCAGCTCATTTGAATTGAAAGTCCAGCAGAGAACAGCTCCCCCCTCCCAGCTACACCTAGGTCATATTGTTCACTGTCTTTATATACTTTCCTGATTGATTGGGGAGCATTTAAAAGGCTCAAACAGCTGATAACTTCTTGAAGGCCTCAAAGTTTAGGGCAATGCCAACTTTCTAAAAAGGTCACTTTGAAAATAGTAATTTAAAAACTGGCTTTACCATTAAAGAGGGGTATACGTTAAAATGTATTTGAATCCAAACATAACATTTCTACCTGCCCCCAATAAAAGGTTAGCACTAATTAAATGTAATCAGGTAACCCAATGTTATAAAATGGGAGAGATAGGCCTCAGTAGTGAAAATCGAATTTGGCAGCGTTTCATTGCCAGCACATGCAAAACTTAAAAACACATGCCCAACATTTTTTAATCCAATGCTCTGTGCCCTATGATCTGTTCGGAGTCTACTTTAGGAGTGGCTTATATGTATTAAAAAGGAAGATTTATACATGGCAAAAGGTTTATATTGTCTGGTAGAAATTAGCAGTCTGAAACTGCACTGCATGCTGCAGTGACCGGCCTGAGACCTGCTTTAACCCCTTCTACGCTCATGACGAGCTCAGCTCGTCATGAGCGTAACCTGCGCTACGCTGATGACGAGCTGAGCTCGTCATGTAACGCGGGTTTTTCAAAATCGCAGCGCGCAGCGGGAAAACCGCTAGCGCGCATGCGGTTAAAATGCTATTTTTAGCGGGTTGCACAATGAGCGCTACTGCCCACCAATGGGCGCTACTGCCCACCAATAGCATTTAATTTACAGTCCCTGTGTGCCCATGGTACCATACACGGTGGACTTACAAGTAAATTACATGTACCAGTCAGGCATAGGCACATTTGTACCATGTTAAGGAGTAAGCACAAACACTTTAGCACTGGTTAGTAGTAAAGTGCACAGAGTCCTAAAACCCAACAGAAATGGGTTCAGTAAACAGGAAGGGTGAAGACAGAGTGTTTGGGGGTGACCCTGCAAAGCTGGCCAAATCCACACTGCTTCTTGCTGCTGTATAATTTTTTATTTTACGGAGTTTTATATAGCGCAAACTTGACCCGAAGGTATCGGGTACCAGAGCGCTTTACATGAGCACCAGTTGCGTCACACAAGGACACATTAATTTTTCTTAGACTTGTCCTGTTGTGTTCTGTGGCACCAGTCTGTGCAGGCACGAGCAGTGACACTCTTTCGCCTCGCAGGGGTGCACCATCTCTCCTGTGGCACCAGTTGGTGCAGGCACGAGCAGTGACTCTCTTGCCGCTCAGGGGGCCACCATCTCTCATGTATTGTATTTGTATTGTATTTATATAGCACTTACTACCCCTGACGAGGTGAGTAGCACGCTAATCCGGAACACAAAGTAATACTGTGGTTATCTGTGGCACCAGTTGGTGCATGCACGAGCATTGACTGTCTCTCTTGCCTCTCAGTTAGTCACACTCTTTTCTGTGGTTTGCTGTGGCACCAGTCGGTGCAGGCACAAGCAGTCTCGCTCTCTCTCTCTCTCTCTCTCTCTCTCTCTCTCTCTCTCTCCCTCTCTCCCTCTCTCTCTCCCCTCTATGGTTCGCCTTCTCTCCTGTGGTTTGCTGTGGCACCAGTCGGTGCATACACGTGGGTTGGCTTGCTCTCGCCACACCGTGTGGCTTTGATTTGCAGCCGCCGCTCATTCGTGCGTCCATGTGCCCTGTGGTTTGGTCTTGTGGCCGGGGAGGCCCTCCTTGGTGTTTCCCTGTCTGCACGTGGCTGTGGTGGTGGGCGGCACACTGCGCGTGTGGTGAAGACTCCGGGCTCCGCCACTAACTGGCTCCAGACCCAGGCTCCTGATGTTACACAGACCAGGGGGGTTGGGGGGAGGCGGGTCTCCGTGATGATGTAATCCTGCTCTCAGCTCGCGCAATAACCACTCCACGCTGTTAGTTTAGCGTAAAAGGCCATTTGTTAGGACAGGGTTGACAACCAACTTTAAACATAACACCAATAAACGGTTAACAATCCCCAACCTCATGTCTTTCATCCATCATCCACTCCCGTACTCCAGTTACTCACTCCCAATTCACCCCACGACCTCTATACTTATACCATTCACTTCCCCACTTCTTTCAACCTCCTCCAGCATCTCCAGCCATCGCACTCCTGCCTGGTGCACCCCCATCCTGCACCTGTATCCCCCTCCCCGGAACGGTGATTATGCCCGTCATGGATTCCCACCCCTCCCAAGTACTGCAACACCCCCTTCAGCCTGTCCTGAACTGGCACGCTTCTGTAAAAGCAAAAAAAAAACCTCTTGCCACTCCTAAAACCTGTAGGGTGGTCAAAATATTTCTGACCTATTCCCTGAGGTGCTGGGGACAGGAAGAGCAAGAACTTCCTCACCTGCCCCCCTTTTAACAGCTAGCCTATGACCCCACCCCCTACACTACCTAACACCCTGTCCCTCTCTTGCGAACTCCACAGGGGAAGACTCGTCTGCCGACCTCACTTCCCCTGTGAGGGTGCGTAAAGGCCTTCAGAGCGACAACCCCGCAAGTGATTGTGTGCTGAGCACGAACGTGCATAGGTGCGTGATACAGCACATAAAATATAACGTGATGTGTACCTGGAATGAAACTTCTCTTGTCTTTTAACAGAGGTTTTGTGGTATCGAGGACTTAAAGCTTTCTATAACCAGATCTGCAAAGCTGGAGTGTGCTCGACCCAGTACGTTTGTGTTTTTTAGGCTGGCTTGACTGTGCTTTTGTCTGTGATAGCTATTGTTATCACCTCTTAAAAATAAACAGAAAGGGTCAGAGTATCTCTCGCGTCTCATTCTGTTGGCTGCTTTGTGTATTTTCCACCTCCTGTGGCGTCCCTCCATTGAACGGGAGACTTCTCAAAAGTAGTCTGTCGTTCAGAATTACATCATTTTTCTCTAAGACGCATTGTATTCAGAAAATATTTGTTTTATAGGGTGTTTTCACTTCAACAGGCCTTGTTAGGTCGAGCCTGGGCAGCACATGCTCTGCGAGGCATGCTGTATTCGACTTGAAGCTCCGCCCATATTTTTCATTGGCTTGTGTCATTGTCCTTTGTAAACACTGGCTTCTGATTCTTTTAACCCCTTCGCCGCTCGCGGTATTTCCCCGCTGTGCTGGGGGGGGGCGCGTACAGAGCCCCCATGCTCATGACGAGGTCAGCTCGTCATGAGCCACGGCGCTCCGGTGCTCATGACGAGCTGAGCTCGTCATGACCGCGCCCGTTCCAATGGAATGTTCAGCACAGCGGGGGAATCAGCCCAGCGTGCGAGCGTTCCACGGAACAGGCGCGGTCATGACTAGCTCAGCTCGTCATGAGCACCGGAGCGCCGTCGCTCATGACGAGCTGAGCTCGTCGTGAGCATCCAAGGAGTTAGCGCCTTGAGACCCTCCGGGTAAGTAGAGCGCTCTATAAATGTCTATGATTGATTGATTGATTGAATAGGCTTGTTAGTCCCTCCTTAGTACCGCCTTGTCTTCATTTGTAATCTCCTATGAGGACTGTCTTTTTTACTTCGCTGTTACACTGTGTGTCTTATTTAGTCTGTAAGCACTATTTTCTTTAATGAGTTTCTCTTACTGCAGACACTACGTTCTTACCTGCAACATTCAGCATGTCATGCGCGCTTTCACTTTCTAAGTCCCCAGGACAATGGCGGCTGCTTCTTTGAAATGAAATAGGTCTCTCATTTACAATAGTTTGAGCTATTGGCATTAGTTATGTGATAATTATCAAAAGAGCTCAATAAAAGGCATATTCATTTACAATGCCAATAGCGTAAACTCTCGCAAATGTGAAACCTGTTGCATTGCAAATGCTTGTTTCAAATGTTTCAGTTGGGACTCCATTACAAGCCTGACCTATTGTCTTTGCCAGTGCTTCTTATCTGTTGACTGAAACCGGTGTGGTGTTAAAAGCGAGGGATGGGCGTTGCCTTTGCCAGCCCTTGGTGCTCAATGGTGCTCCCGCCACCGTGACAGACTCGTGAAAGCACGAGGACTGTGCCAGCCAGCACGCGTGAACCGAGGTGCGACCCAGTGGGAGAAAGTGTATAGAAGTGTCATATTTGAGGAGTCCATGTGATGCTTGAGTGTGTAAAGCGGGGTGGATGAGGTCATTCTGTGCTATTCTGGTTTGTTTTATGGGACTTGTGGTCGTAGAATCCAACGCCCCCATCCTAAAACAAGCCCCCTGCCCCTTTATCTCTCTCGCCCCCAGATCCTGTATCTTTTGCACTGTGCTTCCTCCCCTCCCCCCCCCCCTCCTCCTCTGCTCCTGATTGGCCTGCCGCATGATGCTGTCAGCACCTTAAATGTACAATAACCAGGGTCCCCGGATGTGTCCAGACAGGCCAGGGCAGACGGGTCCCTCTTCTCCCGCCCCTCCCTGGGGTCAGGATGAATCTACCTGTCTGGGCACGTGTTACCTGGCCTGCCCGTGCAGACAGACGCTGCCCTTTGACCCCAGCCCCTTCCTGTGCCCCCTCCCTTGTCAGTGGCCTGCAGGCGCCACTGGGCCGACCCTGGCAGGGACGCGCCGGCCTCTGCTCGATTCTCCCGCGCCTTTTCTTCTAGTTTCTGTTGCTCCTTCTCTGGTGAATTTGTGCTCGTTTTCCCTGGTCTATTCTGTTTCCAATCCCTTGTACTTTATTTTGCAGCTTCTCTCATTGTTTCTCGTATTCTTTATTTTCTTGTTTCCTTTGTTTCGCACGTTTTCTTCCACTGTTTTCCGGCCACTTTTACAGACCCTGCCCTTGTCTCTCTTGCGCTCTTCCGTGTGGTTTCTTCTCTGCCTGCTCTTCTACTTCCACCCTCAGTTTCTTTTCTCGGATCCCTTCTGCTGCTTTGAGTTGAGGGGTCTCGTGTCTTTCCTGCAGCAGCTAGGGGGGTGCGTTGTTCGTCTCTGCTGCGCTCACTTGTAAGTTCTCCGTTTCTTTAGATGCCTGCGCTTTGCTTGCTGCCTGCTCTGCCTCCTCTTGTGTCCTGGCAGTGCATCCCTCAGCCCGGGCCCCTCTGCTGGTCTCTTTCTCTGGATGCCTCCTTTGCTCGCTGCCTGCTCTGCCTCCTGCCTCCTCTTGTGTCCTGCCTGTGCCTCCCTCGGCTCTGGCCCCTCTGCTAGTGTCTGTGTTTCTTTGCATGCCTCCTTTGCTCGCTGCCTGCCCTGGGCCAGAAGGGGTCCCAGGGAAGCCTCCGGGTGAGCACTGATGGAGGGCGGTTCTTGGGGTTTCCCTGCGTTGCCTTGTGCTTGTTCTGCCTCCTCATGTGCCCTGCTTGTACATCTTTATTTTATGAATTTTTTTATTTTAAAAGTTTTATATAGCGCTAGCTTGACCCGTAGGTGGTATCAGAGCGCTTTACATACACACAGTGAAAAACAGAAGGACATTACATTACATAGTAGGCCGGCAGTAAGGAAGCCAACTAAAGATATAAAGAATACAGCATGGGAAATAAATATGCAGTGCATCGGAGGGGGAGGGAGCAATAAAAAGAAAAAGGCGATTGACACAGTCAGGTCACCAACTATCCTTAAATGTCTAGAGAGAAAGGAGTCCACTCTGATATTGAAGTCTAGATTAGTTGACGTTGGTCAGGAAAGTATTTGTTAAGGAGATGGAGTTTCAGGTCCCTTTTGAAACGGGGGAAGGAGGGGTTGCACCGGAGGACTCCAGGGAGAGCGTTCCATATCCTGGGAGCGTTCTCAGAAAACAATCGGTATTGGGTGGTTTTCTTTTTCAGTTTCGGAGGAATAAGAAGGAGTGAGTTGGAGCTTCTCAGCGTTCTGGATTGACCTGCTCTTACCAGTTTGTTGTTTAGGTAGTTGGGGGCAGGAGAGTGAAGGGTTTTGTGTGTGATGCAGGCCGGCTTGTAGATACCCTCCTCTCCTGGTTCCCTGTTGGTCCCGGACCCTGGCCGCCGAGGCTGCACTTCCGCCGGGCCCTGGTCGCCGAGGCTGCACTTCCAACGTCCCTGCCAAGGGCCGCCCTGGCTTCTCTTGTCATTAGACGCTCGGGCGGCCCGCTCGCTTTTCCTGCCAATGCTTTGTTTTTAAATCAATTTTCTCTCGGGCGGGGGAAGGGAAGGCCCGCGGCGCGATCTTTCACTTTCAAAACAGGCCCATTCCATGAGCAGAAAATGTGTGTTCTTGAAGTGTGTTCAGCGTTGCATGAAGTCTGAATGTCATTTAATGGCCAATGTTTGTCCCGTGCTGTTTGGGGGCGGGGTCTAGACAAGAGACACAGGGACAGAGCTCACAGGAAGGATGCGCGTGCAGAGATTGTGAAAGGACACACCGGGACGGATACATGATACAGGTACAGGGCAGTGCTTAATTTGTTTTAAAAAAAGAAGAAAAAAGTGCCGGGCCCTCGCCAGGAGGCCACTGCAGCTTGCACCACCCATTGCCCTCACTGGCGCTGCCCATGACAGCAGCATCACTACTAGCCGTCACCCTCACACAAGTGTGACAGATCAGACTTTAAATATACATTAAAATGACTAATACAGCCCGACCAAGCTACTCTTATAGCTTTGGGTGGCAGGTATTAGTGGGTTTAATTTATAATTCATTAAACAGCAGCTGCTGCGCTCCTCATAAGTTTACAGACAGCGCCACCATGAGGCAGTGTGGCAGGCTGTCATTAGAGCCGGTGTTGACAATAAAGTGCCAGTGCCGAGCACTGGAAACCACCGGCACAAATTAAGCTCTGGTAGAGGGTCGGGTTGTAGTGACTTGCAGCATTTATATAGCGCTTACTATCCAAGTGGAGCGGTGAAGCGCATGGAAAGGAGACACAGGATCGAGAAAGGGGATACAGGTGTCCAAAAAAGACACAGGGACCGAGGACACAGAAAAGCCTCACGCAGAGCATTTGGGACACAAGAGACCAGCATAGAAGACCAGGAGAGAGGGTGAGGAAAGGACACGTATGCAGGGACTAGGAAAGGAAACGCCTATAGCAGGTAGATAACGGAGAGCTACAGAAGCTGGGGTGAGAGAAAGGCGGGGCGGCCAGATGACGCAGAAAAATCAGACTTGCACTGGATCACAGAAGAATGTATGTATGTGTACGTGTGTGTGTGTGTATATATGTATGTATATATGTATATGTATATATGTATATATGTATATATGTATATATGTATATATGTATATATATATATATATATATATATATATATATATATATATTATTATATATATATATATATATTATTTATATATATATATATATATTGGTTAGAGCGGCAGACCCTGATGTAAAGGTCTGGCCCGGGACCAGGGTTCAATTCCCGCCTCGGCGGGTCTTGGGCTCAATTTCCCCGGACCTGATCATTCTCGCCTCGGTGCCTATTCTAATCATGGGTCCCACTCTGCAACTCTGAGCAATAGCTTGCTTAATCTCCACAACGGCCCCAGTAGCGCTTGGATGCCTGGCTTCACCTTGGGGGTGCCCAGGAGTGGACATTTCACAGGGAAAAGCCAGGAAGGGTTCCACAGCGGTATGCGTACAGCGCCAAGACACCCCGGATGGGGTATAAGTGCGCTTTACAAGTACAAATTATTCTATATATATACCGCACAGAAAATAGACTCCCGGGCGGAAGGCGCATAATGAACATAGACTGTCCGAGGGCCATATTTTCGTGGCTGTTATAAACACCATAGGGTTCGCAACTGTAAAAGGACATTTTTACAGTGTACTTTGCATTATTGCGAGGTATGTATTGGAAAGCAAGTGCTAAAAAATAAATAAAAGACAGACACCTGCTTCTTGTTGACACTGCTGTTTCTAAACTTGTTTTCAATGTGGGAACGTTGATGCATGGGACCGAGGCAGGGATGTCCCTTGAAGGCCTCCGTCTCTGTTGTCGCGGCCAGTCATTGGGTGTTCATGGAAGAGGCTGCGTGTTGTGACCTGCCTCATTAATATTCATTACACAGGTTGTTTTGCAACTCCCAACAAATGGACAATTTGCGATGCGGTCTATTAGCACAGAGAGAACTGCAAATTGGATACAAACACATTCACCTGGCGGTCGGTGTGCATGTAAATGACGTATCCTGGGAAGAGGACGCGTTCATCCGGCCCTGAAATGATACCGTCGCTGTAGGAGAGTAGGGTCTGCAATCCTATGATCACCCAGATTTTTGCTTTTTGCTGCACTGGTTTACGACTTTCCCTGGCTGTGGGCCTGCTAATCAGACCCACAGCCTAGCTGTTCTCTCTATCCAAATTGTACTCAAGTACTGAATTGGCACTGGGCCCTCTCCAAGTCCCTGTACCCAGGGCTGAGGTGTACCCAGAAGTCTCCCAGGGGCTGAAGCATGTATTATGCCACCCCTGGGCTGACTAACTAAACTGACACAACTGGCTGCACGACAGCTGGGGCAAGGTGGTGTACTCACCCTTTGCTTTAGATATAGTATACCTATATCTAACCCTAAAATGGACACACAGATCTCCTATCAGTCACTCCTATGGCAGGCCTTAACAATCCTGAAGGCAGAGTGCTTGGAATCGTGTGAGATGGTGCTCTGGCATGAGCTGAGCCTGTCTGCGGCTTTCGGGATCCATCCCTTAGCCGTTTCCACGATATCGCATACCATATACTCTTAAGTGCATTATAATCCTCGCCGTTATATGCCAACTCTGGTATCGCTTTATCAAAACATGTCGAGTAAGGTGTCATACGAATTGGAATACTAACCCCTCGCCAATTCTGGCGACGGGGTTAGCATTCCACCCTTCTAGAGGGACACGACATGTATGTAACCCCTAACCCCGGTTAAAGTCAGACAGAGCCTTAGCATCCACAAAATGGATGCTGCCACCGAGACACAAGTCTGCCCTCCTGCTGCTGGGAGTCCTCCCAGAGCAGGAGATAAGGACAAAGGGTTTCCTGCCAGGGGCGGTGCCAGCCCCGTCCCAGACAGGATTTTGTGTATTGTAGGTAGGCAGGGCTTCAGAGGAAGGTGACTGCACGTGGCACCCCGGTGCTCACTGTGCATAGGCTGGCTTGAACCAGTTCCAGGGACACTCCAGACCCTGTGCTGGGGAAAAGCCCGCCAAGGAAGTGGGTGTAACCACCCCCCTCCTGGTCCCACCCCTAGGGCAGGACTTAGTCGCGTGCCAGCCCCCTTTTCCCAGATAAAGGTAGGAGCAGGCCCCCTTCCAAATTAGATCATCTTTGGAATCAAGATACCACTTTCCACGAAAGGACTTCACGATTTCTTCTTCAAGATTCTCCCTTGTGGCTAAGGAGTAGTCACCCTGCATCCGCAGGCACCATCTAAGAACACTGCGGTCTGCTGCACGTCCTTCCTCCGGAATCCGACTGCCCAGCTCGACGAGACCCGGCTTCCCTGGCACCTCTGACCTCTACCCACCTCTACAGCAC
The DNA here is from genome assembly GCF_964261635.1 of Lissotriton helveticus. NCBI lineage: Eukaryota > Metazoa > Chordata > Amphibia > Caudata > Salamandridae > Lissotriton > Lissotriton helveticus. The sequence goes on along the minus strand of NC_136069.1, from coordinate 55,906,090 downwards.
AGCTGAGAACCGTGGGTGCGACGAGACCTCGAGGGACCGGCCATCGCCAAGACTGCACGACTTCTGCACAGCAAGCCCACCGAGTAATTTCCTGGTGAGTGCTTTGGGGTCCGAGAAGCCCCCACCCTGAGCAGCTCCAGCACCGAAGAGCAGCCCCCCAGCATCTCCACGATCGGCGTGGGGCCCTTCTGCTTTTTGCTGCTCACCGCGTTGTTTGGCTACTAGCCCGCTGGCTGGTGGCCTCCCGAACGACGCCCGACGACAATACTGCTGCTAGTCTGGTTGCTCCAGACTGGCCCTTGCTTCCCTCCATCGGAGAAGTATCCTGGACCCTCCTGGTCCGGCTAAGACGCCATTTTGGGTCCACCGCGTGGGCCTTGCATTTGCCAAGACTTGTTGCCCAATCCTGGGTCCAGCGACGTCGACAGCAAGAACCTTCGTGGGACAGCTCGCACCTCCATCCTGGTCGCCGACAACGCCTCCTGGTCCGAGAGACTGCAGAGCCCAGCAGCGCCCACTCACCTGACTGCGGTGACTTCGCCCGGTGCCATCCTGGTGCCCGCTTAATCACTGGCTAGTGATTCAAGAACTTGGTCCCCTCTGCTTTCAGGTTTCCTCCTTCCTTGATCCAGGCTTGGATCCATCGAACTTTTCTTCACTGGTCGCCTGCCAGCAACTTCCTTCTTCCAGGCTCCTGGTCCGGCACGAGGATTCCCGACGTCTTTTCAGACCTATGCAGCTGCAGCCCCTGGGCTAGGTAACTTCGGCATTTCGGTGCCCCAGCATAGCCTCACTATCCAAGGGTCAGGATCCACTGTCGTTTTCTCCCTACCAGGTCGGGTTCGCCCGTGAACACTAACTCTGTGAATTCTAGCTTCCATAGACTTTGTCCCGCATCCCGCGTGAGAGTGCACACTCTGCACCCGAGTCCCCTAGGCCTCCTAGAAGTAATCTAACGATTCTATAGTCAAGTCCTAGCGATTCCAAAGCCTATTAGTACTGTACTTACCTGCTAGTAATTTCGCATTCCACTTTTAGAGTATATGGTTTTTCGTGCCCCTCGGGCATTTGTGTATAACGTGCTAACTTAAGTATTTTCATAAGAGTTTTGTTGTGTGCTTAGCACCCTGTCCTCATAAAGAGTACAGGGTTGTTGTGATTCTAATAAATACATCGTTTATTTTCATAACACTTGTGTGGTGTCCTTTCACTGGGTGTTCAAGGGGTAATGTGATGGTAAAACAGCTGGCTTAACACGCCCTCTAGAGTCTTAGCCTTAGACTGCTCGTATCCATGCTACTAGGATAGCTGGTCTATAAGGTTGACTTACAACCAATCATCAATAAGGGTTGTTTGGACTGATATATAGTGATCACTAGAATAGTGAACACTGCACATCAGGCCAACTTCTCACAGTCGCCTTTACAGAGCCGACAACGCCTCACTTTTTGTCTCCATTACAGTTCCTGCGTGACTGCTCCGCAGCACAGGATCCTTGCACCCACGGAGAGTGACTGCTCCGCAGCACAGGATCCTTGCACCCACGGAGAGTGACTGCTCCGCAGCACAGGATCCTTGCACCCACGGAGAGTAACTGCTCCGCAGCACAGGATCCTTGCACCCACGGAGAGTGACTGCTCCGCAGCACAGGATCCTTGCACCCACGGAGAGTGACTGCTCCGCAGCACAGGATCCTTGCACCCATGGAGAGTGACTGCTCCGCAGCACAGGATCCTTGCACCTACGGAGAGTGACTGCTCCACAGCACAGGATCCTTGCACCCACGGAGAGTGACTACTCCGCAGCACAGGATCCTTGCACCCACGGAGAGTGACTGCTCCACAGCACAGGACCCTTGCACCCACAGAGAGTGACTGCTCCGCAGCACGGAATCCGTGCACCCACGGAGAGTGACTGCTCCGCAGCACAGGATCCTTGCAGCCACGGAGAGTGACTGCTCAACAGCACAGGATCCTTGCAGCGAGTGACGCTGTGCTCCATTAGCGCCTGATCTATACACCTTTGTCACAGTTCCTGCACACGAACCTTGCATACTGGCAGTGCCCGGACAACAGCTTGGCCACCCTGGTCTTTGCTGCACTCCTTTAAAGTATACAGTGGACGTGGCTCCACCCACAGCAGTATTTCTCCAGGGTCCTGACCCTCACTGTGCAGACTCCTCCTACAATACACTGTATGTGTGTTTCTAGACTATTACGCCCTGGAGCGCTGTAATAAGAAAACATGGAACATTACAACACACCATACATTCTCTATCCTTTACATGTGGCTCTGTGGTTGCCCTCGACTGAGGTTCTGTGGTTTAAATCCATTCCATCGACTGCTGTCCTGTGGTCCTGACCACTGCGAGTGTCATTGGCATCTCACACACCAGGAGGGGAGAGCGTCTATGTGTATATCCACCACCCAGAACCCCCTTTATTATCAAATAGTATACACACAAATTGGCTCATGCTGATTCCATTGAGCCTCAGTGGCTCACTTTTTTTCAGGTAAGGACCAGTGGCTTATAGTCATTCCTTTTAAGGAGCTCTGGCTATCGGTCATTCCTTTCACTGAGGCCCTGCGGCCGGCGTCTGTTGCACTGACTGATGTGTTGGCTCGTTCCCATAACATTGACTGGGGGCCTTTGGGTCTTTGTCATTGTACTGACTGATGTCATGAGGCTGCTGATCGATGCATGGACTGAGGTCCATTGGCTCATGGCCAGCGCATGGACTGAGGCACATTGGCTCTTGGCCAGTGCATTGACTGTTGACCTGAGGCTGCTGGCCAGCGCATTGACTGAAGCCCATTGGCTCATGGCCAGCGCATTGACTGAAGCCCATTGGCTCATGACCAGCGCTTTGACTGAAGCCCATTGGCTCATGGCCAGCGCATTGTCTGAGGCCCATTGGCTCTTGGCCAGTGCATTGACTGTTGACCTGAGGCTGCTGGCCAGCGCTTTGACTGAAGCCCAATGGCTCATGGCCAGCGCATTAACTGAAGTTCAATGGCTCATGGCCAGCGCATTAACTGAAGTTCAATGGCTCATGGCCAGCGCATTAACTGAAGTTCAATGGCTCATGGCTATCAAATTGAATGAGGTTCCATTGCTCCTGCTAGGGCATTGACTGAAGTCTCATAGCTGATGTTGTTTGTTTTTCCAGGATGCAAAGAAATGTCTTTTAATCAATCAGGGATTTATTAGGCGTGGAAAATCGCCTATAAGGGTGTCAATTCGCTGGTGAGGCTAGCTGCTTTATGGTGATCAGGTCATTAGAACAGCCAGGTTTTGGGTCCTTTCCTTAATTCCCAGAGTGGTGAGGCGGTCCTGAGGTGCAGAGGAAGATCGTTCCAAGCTTTGACCTCCAGGTGTGTGAAGCAGCACCCTCCTCTGTTGCTGTGCCGGGAGGTATCCGTAAGGAAGAGGGAGGCGGGTCGTAGGTGTCTGGTTTGTTGGTCGGTGGTCCTGCATTTGTTGATATGTGCTGGCCCTTCGTCGTGCAGGGCTTTGTATGTGTGGGTCAGCATCTTGAACTGGCATCTCTTCTGGATCGGGAGCCAATGTATCTTCTTGAGGTGCGGGGTGAAGTGGGTTCCTCATGGGTCAGCTTCTTGAACTGGCATCTCTACTGGATCGGGAGCCAATGTATCTTCTTGAGGTGCCGGGTGATGTGGGTCTGTCGAGGATGGGTCTTTCATGCACGGGCCTGTGTTCCTTCGGGCTGAACATTTTGGGGTGACCCAACCCACCTTAAGTCCTACCTGACTCCGTGCCCCCTGCTGAGCGCCGCTCGCCCTGCTGCGGGCACCGAGCCAGTGCTCGGCCATGAGCGGCTTCTAATTGGCCACTCTGCGAGCACCCTGCGTCCCCCTGTGTTGTATATTCAGAGCCTCTTTCACAGCGTCAGCTCTTTAATAGAGCGGTTTCACACAGGGTGGTAGACATTAAGTGCGTCGTTCAGCAGTGTGCGCGCTTTCGCCTCGCAGGGTCAGCTGCTGCGTTAACAAGTAGGGCACGGGCGTTACCAATCGCTACAAGCGAGCAGCGCGTAGCAATACTAACATTTCTTTACAAATTAAATATTTAAGAGTGAAGGATGTATGGGTGTCATCAATAGTGTAACGCCAGCAGTGGGGGGAGTGGGGATGTGAGACCACAGATGGCATGTGGCGCAAGGCCTTACCCTGGTATATGATATAGTTCATCTCTGGCTGTAGTTACCACATCTTTTAATTATGGGTACAGCTGGCTGCATAACATATTATGTGTATTTGTAAAGCACATGCTCACCCATAGGTATCTTGGCGCTGAATAAAAGATGTTTGTTACCCAACTCAATGGTACTCATTTTATCGACCTCAGATGGATGAAAGGCTGAGTAGACCTGCCGGGACTTGAACCTGTGATCATGAGGTCCAACACAGGCCCCTGCAGTGGATGCTTTAGTCCACTGAGCCACCAGACCCCCCTGCACACTTGCAGTCCCCCTAAGAGCCCAGCTGCTGCCCTGCACCGCCCAGGTTCCGAGGATGCTCTGGTCCTGCAGTTCTCGGACTCCTCCCATCACCAAGAGGAGAGGGCCGGCGCCATCTTGGTCCTCCATTGGAAAGATACAGCCATGACACCTTTACTCCCTCTTAGGGAGCTGCCCGCTGCTGATTGGCCTTAGCATCCACCAATCATCGGGTGAGATCACCCTATAGGCCCACAGCCCGGGCCCGAGGTGTGTCAGTCACTGTGACGTCACCGCCTCTGCTGGCCTTCCAAGTGCTTGTGCCGCACGTGACCTGTTCCTCGCAGCCTTCCCTCTCAGGATGAGTGTGTGAATGCAGGCCTGGGCGTGATAATGTGCAGTGCTGAGGTGTGGATGAAATTCAGAGCCTCAGCCAAGCGAGCGAAGCGCCATTCTATAGATATTTTTTATTGAATCTACATTTGGTTCAGACTGCTGCCAGGATTTCGCCAAAAATGACCCACTACTTTGGAAATTTCTACATTGGGATGCTCTTTACAGCTTTTATGACGTCATGTTTGGCCCAGCCATCAGAGCTAGATGTAACAGCGCTGCGAAGCGCCGCTTACACTAGGAACGCTGCACTGACGGCAACCTAAAATATGACAAGTGTTAACACATTCCGGACCCACATACCTCAACAACCGTTTCAGCTTCCACACCCCCACCCGAAACCTCCGCTCAGCCAACCTCGCCCTCGCCACAGTTCCTCGTATCCGGAAAACCACCGGCGGCGGCAGATCCTTCTCCTACCTCGCCGCCAAGACCTGGAACGCTCTCCCCACCAGCCTACGACAGACTCGGGACCTGCTGGCCTTCAGAAGACTCCTCAAGACCTAGCTCTTCGACCAGTAGCGGCCTCCCCCTCCCCCCCAGCGCCTTGAGACCCTCACGAGTATCTAGCGCGCTTTATAAATGTAGTGATTGATTGATTGATTGATTGATTCCATACATCTGAAGAATGTCCCACCACAGAAAGGCTTCCCGATATTGAGGCTGAGGGAAGAAAAAGATGGACGACTCCTCGCCCACCTCTGGTCACCGCCGATAACTTGAGTTTAATGGAAAAAAATTGAGCACTTCTCCGTATTCACTGAAAAGGTTAGTTTGTCAGTAAATTGACAGGTGTACTACAGGCTTGCTCCTCATTTACTATCCGTATTTGGCCATAAACCCGGATTTACCAAGAGTGGATGCGGGTAATGTCTGTAAGCGTGGTGGTAATGTTTCGGCTCTCTCGTCCAACATAAGGGCCTTCACCACGTTGGCACGGATACGCTCATCTGGTTGGCGGAGACTACAGAGAGGATGACACACCGAGCGTCCGCTCACTGGTAACACATTCTACCTGTGCCACATCAATGATGCACAGGAGGGTTTACTACAATTGTACTCTCCTGTTGCTACCTTTTGACTCACTGGTTACCTGTACCAATTGTATGTGTAAGGTTAATTCGTGGTGACAGGGCCGGACTGGGAACCAAAACCGGCCCTGGCAAAGTGCTCGGCCGGCCCCCCCCATCCTTGACCGCGCTCTTTGCCAGGGCCGGTTTTCGGACGATTTTGTTACAGGGCCGATTGACCTGTAACAAAACCGGCCCCCACCCTTGCGGCGCACCAGGGGATTGCCCGGTGCCCGCAACGGCCGGTCCGGGCCTGCGTGGTGAGTGTGTATAATGCTGTAAACTGTTACAAAAGGTAGACCGCAGAGTACAACTCACTAAACAGTACTTTGCACAAGCGCTACCAATTTCCATGTTTTTTTTTTACCTGCTATAATCCTGGATGGGGTGAGTGTAACAGCTGTTGAGACACCAGTCAAGAGCACACAAGTATTGTGGTATACAGGCCTGTACAAGACTGGATACAGCAGGATTGAACTTGGCCAGCTTGTGGTGTGTCCAGGAGTGTAGTATCCATGATAGAGATGGTGTAGGAACTGAGAGCGTGGACAGCTTGTGGTGTGTCCAGGTTTGTAGTATCCAGGATACAGCAGGTGTAGGAGCTGAGGGCACAGGTGGCTTGTGGTGTTCAGGTTTTGCACCATAGCGGACCCAGCACGTGGCTGGTGCGGTGTCTCCCGCACGTGGCTGATGTGGTGTCTCCCGCACGTGGCTGATGTGGTGTCTCCCGCACGTGGCTGATGTGGTGTCTCCCGCACGTGGCTGATGTGGTGTCTCCCGCACGTGGCTGATGTGGTGTCTCCCGCACGTGGCTGGTGTGGTGTCTCCGGCACGTGGCTGGTGTGGTGTCTCCGGCACGTGGCTGGTGTGGTGTCTCCGGCACGTGGCTGATGTGGTGCCTCCGGCACGTAACTGATGTAGTGTCCTTGACATTACTTTCTGATTGTGTGCATCGCCAAATAAATTCCTGTCCGGCTGGACAAAGGACATAAATACTATTCCAGTTTGTGTCTATTCTTACCCTGATCACCCAAACTACTAGGGTACACTGTTTTTTGTAATAAGTTAAACGCTCAAGGTCCCTAGTGTACTACCTTCGGGTTCCCTTGTTTCCTATAACTGCTGCGGTGTCTCCAGCACGTGGCTGGTGCGGTGTCTCCAGCGCGTGGCTGATGTGGTGTCTCCTGCGCGTAGCTGGTGTAGTGTCTCCAGCACAGGCGGGCTGTGCTGTGCCCTGGTGTGATGTGTGAGCCTGTCTAAACTCCACGGGCGGCTCTCTCTGTTCCGCCGCATTTTGAATTATGGCTCCGTCTGTGCTGGCGTCTCCTCACAAGTGGCTCGAGGCGGACCAGCTTTTTCCATTTAACAGCCGTATGTTTTTAGTTTTTTTTTTTGCTGTTATGAATTGCTCCACATTTAATTACAAGGCAGCCCCTGAGCACGTCCCGATAAGGCGCGCTTTTATCATTGTTACAGTTCTGTTAGACCTGCAGTGTACGCGCTGTCTCCTTGTAGGATAATGCGCTGGTGGCTGCTCTCGGCGCTATACAGCTGCGATCCCAGTATTTCCTGCACTTGAGAAATTAAAGTTTACCAGCCTGCCCCCCCCCCCCCCTTTTTTTTTTCTTTTTAAAGAATTTCGTATTTTTCTTTTTTTTTTCTCCAGGGACTCGAATCCCTAATGTGAGTTGACTAATGTATCCACGTTAGGTCTTGTCTGCGACAGCGCATGCACTGAAAGCGCTTGCGTGCCTGCGAGAGAGATTGCATACAACAAGTAGCTTAGAGGTTGCTAGTTGCCTACCATTGGTTGGCTTCACTGTCAGTCGTGTTTGCTGCCTTTTAATTGGCCAGCGTGTACTGGCTTGTAAATGTAAATGTGTTGGACTTGTAAAGCGCACAGCTGCCCGTAAGCGTCCCGGCGCTGAAGACCGCTGGGGAACCCGTCCTGGCTTTCCCTGTGAGATGGTCCCTTCTGGGTATCTCCAAGGTGAAACCAGGCATCCCCGGCGAATGTGGGGGGCCGTTGTAGAGATGAGGCAAGCTTAATGCCCAGAGTTGCCGAGTGTGATCCCTGGTTAGAGTAGGCACCGAGGCGAGAATTGTCGAGTCCGCTGACCCTGGTCCACGACCCTGCCGTGTCGGGAATTGAACCCTGGTCCCGGGCCGTTCTCTGCTTCCGGGTCTGCCGCCTCTAACCAGTGAGCCACTTCACTTCCTCTTCTTTCGGCTGGAGCAGCCGGCCAGCAGGGGACTAAGACCAGCCCTGGCACAAAAGGTTCAAACCAGCCACACACTTAGGAGGCTGTGACTGCACCGGGCCACGGTTGGGTCTGGCGCCCATCCTGTACTGAGAGCGGCCCGCTAACCTGCAACCTGCTGAAGAAATGCCTCAGTAGTCAGTCCTGCACTGAATGTAACCCTGGCCCTAAACTAGAGACCCCTGTGGGCCCCCTGGCGCAGATGTAATCTAACATTCTGAGGTCTCAAACCCCCCTGTATCCCCAGTGGGGCAACTGTGGCAGATTTAAACTAACATTCGGAGGTCTCAAACACCCTTGTTTCCCCAGTGGGGCAACTGTGGCAGATTTAAACTAACATTCTGAGGTCTCAAACACCCCTGTTTCCCCAGTGGGGCAACTGTGGCAGATTTAAATTAACATTCTGAGGTCTCAAACACCCCTGTATCCCCAGTGGGGCAACTGTGGCAGATTTAAACTAACATTCTGAGGTCTCAAACACCCCTGTTTCCCCAGTGGGGCAACTGTGGCAGATTTAAACTAACATTCGGAGGTCTCAAACACCCCTGTATTCCCAGTGGGGCAACTGTGGCAGATTTAAACTAACATTCAGAGGTCTCAAACCCCTCTGTATCCCCAGTGGGGCCCACTGTGGCAGATTTAAACTAACATTCGGAGGTCTCAAACTCTACTGTATCCCGAGTGGCGCCCACTGGGACAGATTTAAACTAACATTCTGAGGTCTCAAACTCTCCTGTATCCCCAGTGGCGCCCACTGGGACGGATTTAAACTAACATTCAGAGGTCTCAAACTCCCCTGTATCCCCAGTGGAGCCCACTGGGAAAGATTTAAACTAACATTCTGAGGTCTCAAACACCCCTGTGTCCCCAGTGGGGCCAACTGTGGCAGATTTAAACTAACATTCTAAGGTCTCAAACTCTCCTGTATCCTCAGTGGCACCCACTGGGACAGATTTAAACTAACATTCAGAGGTCTCAAACTCCCCTGTATCCCCAGTGGGGCCCATTGGGACAGATTTAAACTAACATTTGGAGGTCTCAAACCCCCCTGTGTCCCCAGTGGGGCCCACTGTGGCAGATTTAAACTAACATTCAGAGGTCTCAAACACCCCTGCATCCCCAGTGGAGCAACTGTGGCAGATTTAAACTAACATTCGGAGGTCTCAAACCCCCCTGTGTCCCCAGTGGGGCCCATGGTGGCAGATTTAAACTAATATTCTGAGGTCTCAAACCCCCCTGCATCCCCAGTGGGGCAACTGTGGCAGATTTAAACTAACATTCGGAGGTCTCAAACCCCCCTGTGTCCCCAGTGGGGCCCATGGTGGCAGATTTAAACTAATATTCTGAGGTCTCAAACCCCCCTGTGTCCCCAGTGGGGCCCATAGTGGCAGATTTAAACTAACATTCAGAGGTCTCAAACACCCCTGCATCCCCAGTGGGGCAACTGTGGCAGATTTAAACTAACATTCGGAGGTCTCAAACCCCCCTGTGTCCCCAGTGGGGCCCATAGTGGCAGATTTAAACTAATATTCTGAGGTCTCAACCCCCCCTGTGTCCCCAGTGGGGCAACTGTGGCAGATTTGAACTAACATTCTGAGGTCACAGACCCCCCTGTATCCCCAGAGGGCTCACTGTGCCGGATTGTAACCTTTTAAGTTTGACTTGGTTAGTTTCTGACTCCCTTGAGGGCATGTGTGCTAGTGATCCAGCTGAACACGCACTCCTGGGTGGCTAGGTGCCCTCTCCTTCATCTGGTGCCTGGAGTCTGGTTCAGCTAAATACATTTATATATTCATTTATTTTTACGTAGTTTTATATAGTGCAAACTTGACCCGGTGTCGGGTAGCAGAGCGCTTTACATGAGCACCAGTTGCGTTACTCAAGGACACATTAATTTTTGTTGGGCACGGGGAGATTCCGTGCTTTGCCCAGAATCACAGGATGTTGAGCGTCGTTGCCGAGACTTGAACCCGGGTGCCCAGATTTGAGGTCGACCTCACTAGCCGTTATGCCACATCCTCTACCTTATTTGGGTGAGTGGAGTCAGTCAGTCTTCTAAACTGCAGCAAATCCCCTGTAAAGGTCTCGGGTCATTGGAGATGTGAGCTGCTTTGTGGTGCTCGGTTCACGTGAACAGCCAGGGCTCGAGTCCGTTCCTGAATTCCCGGAGCGATGTGGCGGTCCTAAGATGAAGGGGGAGGTCGTTCTAAGCTTTGGCCGCCAGGTATGAGAAGGAGCGTCCTCCGCGGTTTCGTTGGTGGATCCTGGGGGGTCTGTGAGGCAGAGGGTGGCGGATCGTAGGTGTCTGCCCGGTTGGTGGAAGGTCATTAGTTTGCTGGTCCCTCGTCGTGCAGGGTTTTGTATGCATGGGTCAGCATCTTGAACTGGCATCTCTTCTGGATCGAGAGCCAATGTATCTTCTTGAGGTGCGGGTGAAGTGGGTTCCTCATGGGTCAGCTTCTTGAACTGGCATCTCTTCTGGATCGGGAGCCAATGTATCTTCTTGAGGTGCGGGGTGAAGTGGGTTTCTCATGGGTCAGCGTCTTGAACTGGCATCTCTTCTGGATCGGGAGCCAATGTATCTTCTTGAGGTGCGGGGTGAAGTGGGTTCCTCATGGGTCCGCATCTTGAACTGGCATCTCTTCTGGATCGAGAGCCAATGTATCTTCTTGAGGTGCGGGGGAAGTGGGTTCCTCATGGGTCAGCATCTTGAACTGGCATCTCTTCTGGATCGAGAGCCAATGTATCTTCTTGAGGTGCGGGGTGAAGTGGGTTCCTCATGGGTCAGCTTCTTGAACTGGCATCTCTTCTGGATCGGGAGCCAATGTATCTTCTTGAGGTGCGGGGTGAAGTGGGTTCCTCATGGGTCAGCATCTTGAACTGGCATCTCTTCTGGATTGGGAGCCAATGTATCTTCTTGAGGTGCTGGGTGAAGTGGGTTCCTCATGGGTCAGCTTCTTGAACTGGCATCTCTTCTGGATCGGGAGCCAATGTATCTTCTTGAGGTGCGGGGTGAAGTGGGTTCCTCATGGGTCAGCTTCTTGAACTGGCATCTCTTCTGGATCGGGAGCCAATGTATCTTCTTGAGGTGCGGGGTGAAGTGGGTTCCTCATGGGTCAGCATCTTGAACTGGCATCTCTTCTGGATCGGGAGCCAATGTATCTTCTTGAGGTGCGGGGTGAAGTGGGTTCCTCATGGGTCAGCTTCTTGAACTGGCATCTCTTCTGGATCGGGAGCCAATGTATCTTCTTGAGGTGCGGGGTGAAGTGGGTTCCTCATGGGTCAGCATCTTGAACTGACATCTCTTCTGGATCGGGAGCCAATGTATCTTCTTGAGGTGCGGGGTGAAGTGGGTTCCTCATGGGTCAGCATCTTGAACTGGCATCTCTTCTGGATCGGGAGCCAATGTATCTTCTTGAGGTGCGGGGTGAAGTGGGTTCCTCATGGGTCAGCTTCTTGAACTGGCATCTCTTCTGGATCGAGAGCCAATGTATCTTCTTGAGGTGCGGGGTGAAGTGGGTTCCTCATGGGTCAGCTTCTTGAACTGGCATCTCTTCTGGATCGGGAGCCAATGTATCTTCTTGAGGTGCGGGGTGAAGTGGGTTCCTCATGGGTCAGCTTCTTGAACTGGCATCTCTTCTGGATCGGGAGCCAATGTATCTTCTTGAGGTGCGGGTGAAGTGGGTTCCTCATGGGTCCGCATCTTGAACTGGCATCTCTTCTGGATCGAGAGCCAATGTATCTTCTTGAGGTGCGGGGTGAAGTGGGTTCCTCATGGGTCAGCATCTTGAACTGGCATCTCTTCTGGATCGGGAGCCAATGTATCTTCTTGAGGTGCGGGGTGAAGTGGGTTCCTCATGGGTCAGCATCTTGAACTGGCATCTCTTCTGGATCGAGAGCCAATGTATCTTCTTGAGGTGCGGGGTGAAGTGGGTTCCTCATGGGTCAGCATCTTGAACTGGCATCTCTTCTGGATCGGGAGCCAATGTATCTTCTTGAGGTGCGGGGTGAAGTGGGTTCCTCATGGGTCAGCATCTTGAACTGACATCTCTTCTGGATCGGGAGCCAATGTATCTTCTTGAGGTGCGGGGTGAAGTGGGTTCCTCATGGGTCAGCTTCTTGAACTGGCATCTCTTCTGGATCGAGAGCCAATGTATCTTCTTGAGGTGCGGGGTGAAGTGGGTTCCTCATGGGTCAGCATCTTGAACTGGCATCTCTTCTGGATCGAGAGCCAATGTATCTTCTTGAGGTGCGGGGTGAAGTGGGTTTCTCATGGGTCAGCTTCTTGAACTGGCATCTCTTCTGGATCGGGAGCCAATGTATCTTCTTGAGGTGTGGGGTGATGTGGGTTCCTCTGGGAGGCCTACGACGAGTCTTACTGCTGAGTTTTGTATAGTCTGTAGTCTCTTTAGGAGGCGTGCGGTGATTCGTACGTAGTGTGTGTTCCTGTAGTGGAGCGGACTTCACGGTTTGACTAAAGTCGCGGAGCTGCCTTGGCCATGGACTAGGGCTGTGAAAGGGTGGACAGTCTGAGGCATGTCTGTTGCAATACCTGTGTGACCCTGTGGTTCATTTATTTGGCACCCTCTCTGAAGCTTGGCAGGCTCCGGTCTACCCCCTAAAATTCACAGGCACCCCCGAGGCCACTGCTAACACCATTAAGGCAGAGCCCTCTCTCTATGGTGTGAGTATTGGCTTGGAATGTGGTGTCCTGGTCGTTATATTGGTAAATATGTGGTGAATTGTTTAAAGTGGTGCGAATTGTGGTGTTTTCGTTCTCTAGAAAGCCCTGGGATGCCTCCTGCATTGCCCAGCCTCTGAAGGCCTGCAGGTTTACAGCACTAACTGCGTCCCTGGCCCTTGAATGTATATTTTTTTTCTTCTGTGAACTTTTATGATTCATTCGAATCGAATAAAGTTTTTTGACTGACTGACTGAACTGCGTCCCTGGCCCTTCATATATTGCGTTTTGCAGCGTGAATCTTTCTGGATTCACTATGCTGTGCATTATTCCGCGGTCTTGTGGTTGGGTCCGGATTCGTAGTCTTTTCTTTGTGTTTTTTTTTTTTTTTTTTTTTCTTTGCCCAGGTGGGCGTCGGCGTCACACCCCCTTTGGGTGTATTTCCGGTGACGTCGGCATGCTTCCTGCGGAAGCTCCCACTCTTGGGCGCCATCTTCAGATTCTTTTTTTCCGCGGTCGGGTCTGGATCGTTCCCGTTTGGGCTCCAGACATTTTTGGAGAAAGAAGAAAGAAAATACAGAAAAGACGAGGAGAAGTCATCTGAAGACTCCAGGGGACTTCACCGACGAAAGACAAGCAAAGATAAGGCGTTTTCCATCCAGATCTTCGACGACCGTCGACGAACACGCGACCAGAGAGGCCCTGGACGCTCGAGGATGGACAACACGCCGTTCAAGTTCTGCCGTAACTGCCACCACAAGTACGCGCAGAAGGACCAGCACCCGGTATGCAACCTTTGCCTACCGGTGGACCACGAAAGCGGAGACTGCAACGCCTGTTCCGCCTTCACCCCGAAGACCCTTCGTGTGAGAGAGAGGCAGAGGGTAGCACACGCCGCCCTGCAGGGGAAGGCCCCGACCCCGTCGCTCTACGAGCTGGGGATGTCCTCCGAGGAAGAAGACAACGCTGCCGCCGAAGACGACAGCTACACGGTCGTAGAGACCGATTACACGAAGACTTCTGACAAGGTAGGAGACTCTTCGGCCCCCAAGAACCCGAGAGACTCTGAGTCTCGAAAAATCGAGGGCAAGACCCCGAAAGCGCCGACGCCAAAAAAGGCGGCGTCCGCGACTACTCCCAGGCCCAGCGGATCCTCAGAGAAGGAGTCCCCGGCGCCGAGAGCTGCTGATCAGCAGAAGACGTCGAAAATCGTCCCCGAAAAGGATCGATCGACGAGGGAGAAAGACCCGAAACTGTCGACGACGACCAGAGACCCGATATACGGTTCGACGTCGAAAACTTCGACTCCGAGAGACACGGCGACGAGCCATCCGTCGAAGAGAGCGGCGGAACCATCCGACGCGGAACACGCGGCCGAGATGGAAAAGAAAAGAAGGCGCCTCGAGGCAGAAATGGAGAACTTCATGCAGCGGAAAAAAGATTTCGACGCAAGGATGAAGGCCTTCACGATCCCTCACAAGACCAAGCCACCAGTGCTGGAGGCGGTCGAGGAGGAAGAAGAAGAGGTCGCCGAAGTCACCGAGCAAGACCAGGACGTCGAGGTGTTCGACGACCAGGAGGAGTACGAGAATCCCCACGAGAGCTACAGCTATGGGGAGGAAGATGAGGGCAGGACAGACACAGAGTCGGCGCCCTATGACCTTCAGGAGGTAGATTACATCGATGTCGACACCGACAGCCCGGAGGAGGTGGTCGACACCTACCCCTCGAGGCCCTCGCCGCCGGACGACATCGGGGCCTACAACGCGGTGATACAATCTGCCGCAGCAGCTTTCAAGCTCAAGCTCGACGAAGAGAAGCAGAAAGCAGACTTCCTTCTGGAAACATTGCTCCCAACACAAACGAGGAGCCAGTTCCTCCCGATGCTCGAGAGCGTCTTGGCTCAGGGGAAGGAAGCTTTCAGGGAGCCCGCAACATGCAAGGCAGTAACTCCCAGAACTGAGAAGAAGTACAAGCATGCCGCAAAGGACCCGGCCTACATTCAGGGCACGGTCTCCGCAGACTCCATTATCACGGCCACAGCAAGGAGGAGGGCTAACGTACCCACTACCTCGGGCCCGCCACCGGATAAAGAGAGCAAAAGGATGGATCTGGTGGGCAGAAGGATCGAACGGAATGCCGCGACCCACTGGCGCATGGCTAATTCCAACGCCCTGGTAAACAGACACATGTACCAAATCATGGAGGGACTGGGGCAGTTGGTGAAGGACTTGCCCCAGGATGCCAAGCAGAAAGCCGAAAAGCTAATTGAAGAGGGGAAGAATGCTGCAAATTCTTGCCTTAAGACGGCCCTGGATGGGGCAGACACCGCCAGCAGGCTCATGATGATGGGCGTCACGGAAAGGAGACACGCCTGGCTCAGGATATCCGGTTTCAAACCGGAGGTGCAACACAGCATCCTGAACACACCGTTCAACGGCAGTACGCTTTTCGGACAAACAGTTGATGAGCAACTCAGCCAACTTAAGAAGGATAACGAAACTGCAAGATCCATGGGAGCATTGCAGTTCAGAGGGAACAAGAGGGGCACCCCGTCACGGAGGCCCGGCGGAAGAGGCGGAAACCAGCCAGGTACATCACACCAGGCTTTCCAGCAAACGCACCAGGCAGACTCGCAGGGTCAGCAGGGCCATCAGAAACAGCCCTGGCAGTACCAACAAAGAGGCCAGTCCTTTCGAGGGAGAAATGGACGGGGACAAAATAGAAGAGGGGGCCAGCAGCCCACCTCCAAGTGACTTCAAAAAAAAATCCGTGTGCCCACCCACAAAAAAGATCCCAGGGGGCAGCACGTACAGATGGGTCAAGACAAACTAGACACCTACGACCACAGGACACCAGTGGGAGGAAGATTAAGATTCCACCTCCAGGAGTGGAGAGGAATCACATCAGACAAATGGATCCTCAACATTATCCAATTCGGATACTGCATAGAGTTGGAGGCGAGGCCAACAAGCAGAAAACCAAGAAGAAAGCCGCTAGCAAGCAAGCAGCTGCAGTGCCTTCAGGAAGAAGCAAAAGAACTCCTGCGGAAGCAGGCCATAGAAAGGGTACCCTTCAAGGAAAGAAACACAGGAGTATACTCAACATACTTCCTGGTACCAAAAGTAGACGAGACAATGAGGCCCATTCTCGATTTACGGTTCGTGAACAAATTCATAAGAACGCAAAAATTCAAAATGACCTCCCTGCAAGAGGTGCTCCCACAGTTGCAGACCGGGGACTTCATGGTCACTATAGACCTCAAAGACGCATACCTGCACATCCCAATGAACAGGAAGCACAAGCACATGCTCAGGTTCACCGTCGGAGAAAGCCACTACCAGTTCACGACACTGGCCTTCGGTCTAAAATCGGCACCAAGAGTTTTCACAAAGTGCCTCGCAGCAGTCGCAGCGCACCTAAGAAGGCAGGGAATACATGTATACCCTTACCTGGACGACTGGCTGGTGAAAGCAAACTCATACCAGAAATGCAAGCTGCACGCACATACAGTGACCAGCACGCTCATAAACCTGGGGTTCTCCATCCATTGGAAGAAATCATCAATGGAGCCGGAACAAGTGAAGATCTTCCTGGGAGCACAGATCAACACCTTACAGGGCAAGGTGTTCCCCAGCGAGAAGAGGGCGAGGGCGCTGGTGAAGGAAACTCGCCTCTACCGGAAGGGACAAGCTCGGACAGTGAGGACGGCGAGCAAGATCATGGGGATGATGGCATCATGCATCCACCTGGTACCGAATGTACGACTCCACATGAGACCCATTCAAGAATGGCTACAGGAGCAATGGTCACAAGCTACAGGCAGTTGGGAGGATCTAGTGGTTGTAACGCACGCAGTGCAGAAGGAGATGACATGGTGGACCATGGAGAACATAGCAAGGGGAAAGCCCCCAACGCCAACAGTGACCATCACCACAGACGCATCCCTGAAGGGATGGGGCGCTCACATGGAGGAGCTCAAGGTGAGGGGACTGTGGACACCGACGGATGCCACAAAGCACATCAATTACTTAGAATTGAAGACAATCTTCCTTGCACTGAAGGCCTTTCAAACAAGACTGTACAAGCACAAGGTATTGATACAAACAGACAACACCACTGCGATGTTCTACATCAACAAGCAGGGGGGCACACAGTCCGCACCGCTTTCAACGCTGGCGCAGGAGATATGGAGATGGGCCATCCCTCTCAAGATAGACCTGCTAGCCATACACCTACCAGGGAAGGACAACATACAAGCCGATTGGCTCAGCAGGCAGACATCGGCATCC
Source organism: Lissotriton helveticus (assembly GCF_964261635.1). Classification (NCBI taxonomy): domain Eukaryota; kingdom Metazoa; phylum Chordata; class Amphibia; order Caudata; family Salamandridae; genus Lissotriton; species Lissotriton helveticus. Next base: position 55,888,933 of record NC_136069.1, on the reverse strand, counting down.
CACGAGTGGGAGCTCAATGCTCAGGAGACAAGATACCTGTTCGACAGGTGGGGGACACCATCGGTGGACCTGTTTGCCACACGCCAGAATGCAAAATGCCAAAACTTCGCATCCAGGCAGCCCGAGGAGGGGACACTGGGGAATGCCCTATGGATAGATTGGTCAAGGACATTTGCCTACGCCTTTCCCCCGATACCACTGATGCACAGAGTACTGAGCAAGTGCAGGGCGAGCAACATGACACTGATACTGGTCGCACCGCAGTGGGCGAGGCAGACCTGGTACTCGCAGATCATGGAGATGACACAGTGTGCACCCCACAGATTCAGCAGGAGGAAAGATCTACTGTCCATGCAGAACGGAGAGGTACTGCATCCAGAGCCAGAGAGCATGAGCCTAGTAGCGTGGCTCCTGAGGACATAGAGTTCGCACATTTGAGACTACCAGAAAGCACCCTGAGGGTACTTCGGGAGGCACGAAGGCCCAGCACTCGAAAGTGCTACGTTGCGAAATGGAAAAGATTCACAATATGGTGCAGACAGGAAAGACTCCACAATAAGATGAAGAGGGACTCCACAGTGCTAAGGTACCTGACGCACTTACTGGAGAAGAACCTTAGCTCATCCTCGTTAAGAGTTCACTTGGCAGCGATAGTAGCCTACACAAGGGGAGAAACGTGCAGGAGCTTCTTCACATCACAGGTGGTGAAGAGATTCCTAGAAGGAGCGAAAAGGATCGCACCACCCAAGCGGGTGCCGCCACCTGCATGGAACTTGAACACAGTCCTAACGGAACTCATGAAAGAGCCCTTTGAACCACTTCACAAGGCCTCCCTAAAGATGCTAACTATGAAAACAGCCTTCCTGGTTGCGATAACGTCCTTACGCAGAGTAAGCGAGCTTCAAGCGCTGACGCTACAAGAACCATACATACAAATACACAACGATAGAGTTGTGATGAGGACTGACCCACACTTCATGCCGAAGGTGGTATCCAATTTTCACATGAACCAGTCTATACAGATACCGAGTTTTTTCCAAAAACCCACAACCAGCGCAGAGAGAGCTCTGCACACCCTGGACGCCAGAAGGGCAGTCATGCACTACATTGAAAGGACAAAGGGGCACAGGAAAACAAAGCAGTTTTTTGTGTCCTTCGCAAACAGCTTCATGGGCAAAGCAGTAACCAAAAGGACCATTGCACGATGGATCGCACAAACAATCCAACTCTGCCACAAACGGGCAGGACAGGAACTGGCTGAGGGGACACGTGCCCACTCCACCAGGAAGAAGGGCGCTACAATAGCCTTCCTGGCTAACACACCCATAGAGGACATATGCCTGGCGGCAACATGGGCTTCGGTGCACACGTTCACGAAGCACTACTGTGTGGACATACAAATGAACAAGGAAGCTCAAGTGGGACAGAAGGTGCTACAGCACATATTCAACACCCAACGCTCATCTTCCACCCAGCCGCCACAGAGATGAGAAACCGCTACAAAATCTATGCACAGCATAGTGAATCCAGAAAGATTCACGCTGCAAAACGAATAGTTTTCTTACCTGTCGGTGTAGTTTTGCAGCTTGAAGATCTTTCTGGATTCACTAGCGAACCCACCCACCTCCGCCAGAAAGATGAGGCTGGAGAGAGAAGAGGTGGTTAACTAAAGAATAGACTTTGAAAGTACAAAGCGGTAAATACAAACTAAGAAGAACATTGCCATTACTTCGGAAACGAAAGAAACACGGAAAAAAAGAACCCGAAGATGGCGCCCAAGAGTGGGAGCTTCCGCAGGAAGCATGCCGACGTCACCGGAAATACACCCAAAGGGGGTGTGACGCCGACGCCCACCTGGGCAAAGAAAAAAAAAAAAAAAAAAAACACAAAGAAAAGACTACGAATCCGGACCCAACCACAAGACCGCGGAATAATGCACAGCATAGTGAATCCAGAAAGATCTTCAAGCTGCAAAACTACACCGACAGGTAAGAAAACTATTCGTTACCTGCCACATGGCCTTAATGGGAACTATTTATTGTAATAATGAAGCGTTTGTACGTCTTAATGCAAAATCCTGACTATAGGTAAACGTATGGTTGTGTGTGCGGCTGCGTTGTTTCCGCCGTCCTAGGTTCCACTCGTGTCCAGGCCCCCTCTTCTTAAATTTAATTTAAATGCAGCTGCATTAAGTCACCAGGGAGGGTGTGCACAGAGCGCGCCCCCGTGACCCTGGCTGCCCTGCGCGTTTGTGAGCAGGGAGGGGCGACACTTTGTATGAGAGGCGAACTCCCCCCATAAAATGTATTTCTGGCCCCTGCGCGCACTGTTGAAGACTTCTCGCTTCCGGTTCAGTTGAGAGATTTATTGCCCCTATTTTGGTGAAGTAAAGGACCCCCCCTGTACAGACGGTCCAAAATTGGAAAAAAAGCCACTAAGGAGAGGTGCAGCGCCTACCGCAGACTGACCGGCCTCTAGGCACGGTGAGTTTGAGGACAGTGAGCTCTAGGAGGGCCCAGTCTGCAAACAGTGATGCGAGGCCAGCTCTCGCTCTTCTGGGACTTAACCACCTTTACATTTGCAATTTTTTTTTCTGTTTGTATCTCCTCCTTGTGTGACTCTATAAACTTGTACATTTGCAATTTTTTAGGTTTCGCTGGAGGGCGGAGCTCTTAGCTCCGCCTCCAGAGAAATCTCTTGATTTCAGTAAGGAAAATGGAATACGCCCCCCTGTCCCATTGGCTAGCTCCATAAATGGAGGCTAGCCATTGGAACAGAGATCTGTCCGTCAAGGCCGGACCAGATTCGGGGGCGTTCCCGAGATTTTTTCCCAGGGCGGAGTTACGTTTTTTCCCGTTCCCTCCCCTTTCACTGAAAGTCTGTCCATTCCCGCCCCCTCCGTGTGCCTTTCCGCCCCCCTCGCTGTCCTGTGCACGTTTCCCGCCGTCCGTGTCCTCTCCCGCCCCTTCCCGCCGTCCGTGTCCTCTCCCGCCCCCTCCCGCCATCCGTGTCCACTCCCGCCGTCCGTGTCCTCTCCCGCCCCCTCCCGCCGTCCGTGTCCACTCCCGCCCCCTCCCGCCGTCCGTGTCCTCTCCCGCCCCCTCCCGCCGTCCGTGTCCTCTCCCGCCCCCTCCCGCCGTCCGTGTCCTCTCCCGCCCCCTCCCGCCGTCCGTGTCCTCTCCCGCCCCCTGTGTCCTCGTAGGTGCTTATCATCTTTGATGGCTTGTAGGCTTACTGACAACGAAATTAGAAAACACTCTCCCTAGGAGCAAATAACATGACCAAAATGCTGGTCAGCCAATAACTGCGTGCCTTTCTGCAGGTTTATCCCGTTGATTGTATAGTGTACATGTCACTCTAACGTGGTGGGCTGGTTTCTGCAATTGATTTGTTGATTTTGCATAACAAGTTAGATTGATCTATGTAGGAAAAGTGGCTATTGGCTAGCGATTGGCCGGCCCCTCTAGGAAACAAAGTTCACTGGCAAGCGGCAAGTGATTTCGACTTCCTTATTGGCTAGCTCTGATGTCAGTTAAGTTTCACTGTACAGCGGCAGGGGCAGCACTAGCAGGAAGCACAAACCCTTCTCTAGCCTGGGCTGAATCAAGAGCCTCAATGAGCGGAAAGGAGAGCATGGGGGAACCCGAGGAGATGACCGACCAGGTGTTTGCGCAAGTAAGACAAGGGCTGTGTGGAGGAAAAAAGCAGTGCGTGTGCATAGATTGAACCCCCCTTCTTGTTAGCTCAGATCGTGTCACGTTCAACCTGTGTGGATACGTATGTCCGGGGTGGAGTAATGTATGCGTGCATATTCAAACGCTGCACGCATGCTGTGGTACTGTGTGTTTGTAAGAACTCTCATTGTGATTGAGACAGTGTGCGGAACCTCCTGTCTAACTGCGATCTCGTGCTTGAGGTATCCCTGCGTAAAAGGATCCCTGTGTATGGTTGTGCGCTTAGGGGGATTTCTGTAATTGTCCCAGGGTCAGTTCTTAAAATGGGAAAGCACTCAGTACCTTCACTTATTTCATTTGAAAGGGAGTGTGCCTGCTTCTCCCAGCAGCACATAGGTAGGTACTCTGGGATAGTGAGTACCTACACCTTTACATTTCAAGCTCTGACAGTGGTGTATGGTTTTGGTAACCCATAGTTCTCACTAACTTTAGCATATTTGATAACATCAAGGGAAGTGACATCAGATGACTTTTGGCCCACTGACTTCCCATTGAGTGATGTCACAGGCAGAGAAATTAGCGACATTGCAGGATGTAATCTTGCAAATGGTGCATTCTTAACCACCCTTTGACTCATTAGATCCTCTTCTGAAATGCTGTCAAAGCTAAATAATAAATACGTTGGATTATTATTTGGGGTTGATGCCCATTTCAAAGAATAAGCACATCCCTTCACAGGGTGAAGCCACAAACTTACTAAATTAACCCGATCTTAGACCCCTGGTAGGTGTGGCACAAAGCAGACATGCATAATTTAGGGCAATGTGTACACTATTTATTTAGTAACAAAACCGTAATAAAGTCAATATGCAAAACAATAAAAATCCCGAACCGAATTAGAAAAATAATGTAACATTTAACAAACTCTTTACGTTTTTTTAACTCTGGCTGTGGCAGCAGCACTGGTTATGCGTTGATCCTCATGCTTTCTGTTTCATCCTGCTTGAAAGTGTAATCTTGCTCCTTATCTGCGTTTCTGAGTAGGCAGAGGGTTCATGCCCTCTCCCAGTATTCCAGTAGGGATCTCCGGCCAGCTGTTGCACAAATACTTGATCTCAAAATTGTGCAGCCCAGGATCTCTTTTGAAACCTACTAGTGACTAGTGTGCTTGATTCCCTGCCCCCTGGCTGTGCTTGCTTCCCTGCCCGTGCTTGCTTCATCGCCCCCTGGCTGTGCTTGCTTCCCCGCCCCCTGGCTGTGCTTGCTCCCCGCCCCCTGGTTCCCCTGCCCCTGGCTGTGCTTGCTCCCCTGCAACCTGCCTGTGCTTGCTTGCTTCCCTGCCCCCTGGTTTGCTTCCCTGCCCCCTCGCTGTGCTTGCTTCCCTGCCCCCTCGCTGTGCTTGCTTCCCTGCCCCCTCGCTGTGCTTGCTTCCCTGCCCCCTCGCTGTGCTTGCTTCCCTGCCCCCTCGCTGTGCTTGCTTCCCTGCCCCCTCGCTGTGCTTGCTTCCCTGCCCCCTCGCTGTGCTTGCTCTCCTGGGTGGGTGTGTGTGGCTCTGGGTGGGTGTGTGTGGCTCTGGGTGGGTGTGTGTGGCTCTGGGTGGGTGTGTGTGGCTCTGGGTGGGTGTGTGTGGCTCTGGGTGGGTGTGTGTGGGTGTGTGTGGCTCTGGGTTGGTGTGTGTGGCACTGGGTGTGTGTGTGTGTGTGGCTCTGTGTGTGTCTCTGGGTGTGTGTGGCTCTGGGTGGGTGTGTGTGTGTGGCTCTGGGTGGGTGTGTGTGTGTGGCTCTGGGTGTGTGTGTGTGTGTGGCTCTGGGTGTGTGTGTGTGTGTGTGTGGCTCTGGGTGTGTGTGTGTGTGTGTGTGGCTCTGGGTGTGTGTGTGGCTCTGGGTGTGGGTGTGTGTGTGGCTCTGGGTGTGTGTGTGGCTCTGGATGTGTGTGTGTGTGTGGCTTTGGGGGTGTGTGTGTGGCTTTGGGGGTGTGTGTGTGTGGCTTTGGGTGTGTGTGTGTGTGTTTGGCTCTGGGTGTGTGTGGCTGGCTGTGTGTGTGTGTGGCTCTGGGTGTCTGTGGCTCTGGGGGTGTGTGTGTGGTAGTAATTGCTGTCTGCTGAGCTCGTCCAGTAGGGTACAATAAGTCTCACATTTGCGAGAGATTAAGCTATTGGCAATGTAAATGACAATGTCATTTATTGATCTGTTTTCAAAACCAACACATAAATAAAAATGTTGTAATTTACAATGCCAATATCTCTAACTTTTGCCAAGGCGAAACCGTTGCATTGTAAATGCTTGTTTCTTTTTGTATCTTGTATGCAACGCATGCAATCCGAAGTCTTTATGTATCGCAACTGGTTCTTATGTAAAGCGCTCCGACACATTCGGGTAATGTTCGCGCTATAGAAAATCGCATTAAATTAATAAAAAAATAAATAAATGGGAGGAGCTGGGGGTGTGGAGTGTGGGGTGACGTGACTTGGAGCCATGTGCCAGTATTATCTTCACGAAGCAGCTTGTTGCTGGTATAGTATTAAGCTTGTGTGACGCTATCTAGCGGCTGTTAACCCCTCACTGGCCACACTGGGACCCTGGGAACCCCTAGTCTGCGCAGAGCGTCCCCTGCTGCAGGAAGTCCCGTCCTTTGAGGGCGGGACATCCGGGTGACTGACATAGGCCAAGGCCCCTGCGGTGGACCTGAGAGGGGGGACCTTTGTCTCCAGCGAGGTTGACCCATGCGGGGACCATTCCTTGGCTTTGCCAAGGTTGACTTTTTATAATTGACTCGGCGTAGGTGCATTTCTGTGATGTATTCACCCCAGGCTGTTACTGTCATTAGTAACTGAGCTGAGGCCACAGATAATCTGTGACCTCATGGAATTGAAATGTATAAATATAGCGTGGCGCGGGGAAGGAGGCATCGGAAGAACCTGATAAGGTGGTGTTGATGCCGAGTTCGCTGTATGGATGAATGAATGAATAAATAATACTTGTAGAGTGCACTAATAACCTGAACCAGTGTGTCCTGCTGCTTAAGGTCGTCTGAAGCTAATTTCCAAAATAAACTTGTTTCTGAGTTTCTTATTAAAAGGAACAGCTGGTCTTGGCTCAGTTCTGGAGATAGTTCAGTACTCCTCGCCTAAGGTAGGTGGACTTCTGGCCTCCTGTGGGTAGAGGCTCTGTCCTGGGTGCGCCCTGGAGGCCCGCTGGAGCCCGGGGGGCCTGTGAGTAGGGGTGACAGCCATGCCTGGCCCCCTGACGGGCTCAGCGCGCCTCCCAGAGGCCTGGCTGACATCTCCTAACACTATATTTAGCGCAGGGCTGGGATCTGAGCGCGCGGCGCTGATTAAAGCCTGGCACATCTAATGACGCTTATTACAGATGCCGCCGGGGAGGGGGAGGGGGTGCCAGCCCCGCACACGTGCACATGTGCCCCCTCCCCCCCCCCCCCCCGGGCCTGGTGACGCCCGCCCTCGGGGGCGCGGGGTGTCTGCTGTGCGTGGGCAGCGTCTGCCCCCCACACAGGGACCCCCAGCCCCGTGAGTCCCAGGGCTGCTGTCTGCGCTGTCACTCGGGCGCAGAGATGTCCCCGGGTGCCAGCCCCGCACACGGGCACATCTGCCATCCCCGGGCCTGGTGACGCCCGCCCTCGGGGGCGCGGGGTGTCAATGTGCGTGGGCAGCGCCGGCCCCCCACCCAGGGACCCCCCCGGCCCCGTGAGACCACGGCTGCTGTCTGCGCTGTCACTCGGGCGCGCAGATGTCCCCGCGGGGGCCGGAGACGCGCCTTCCCCGCTCTGCGCCTTTACGCAGAAGCGACCATATTATTCCGCTCGGTGGAGGGGTGAAGGTTCAAGCTGCTCGGCACAGATCGGAGCCGGGGGGCCGGGACACGGCTCTGAGAGCGTGGTGCTAGTGTGAGAGGGGTCAGTCGGGGTCAGCTCTGCGCGCCCAGCTCCAGGGCCCAGCGGTCCTCCAAGCTTGTGACACCTTTTCCGGCAGAGACAGAACCCGCTTCACCAGTCGAGGTGGCACCACAGAGCACTGACGCGCCAGTCACCACAGGGAACTGGCCTTTCATGGACAGCTGTGTTCAGGATATCACTGTGGTCAGCGGTGAGCTAGGTGGTGGCACCGGAGCAGATCAGACAAATATTTATTCAGGAACATACTTAAGTTTGCAATTCTTTATCGTCCTAGTTTGATCTCCTTACCTGCGTAGACGCCTCGATGGCCAACTAAGGCACCGATACCCTAGCCTCACACACGTGCTTCTAAGAACAGCCCCCCTCCAATGAACTGACGGAACACACCCCGCAATCCAGCAGCCCTCCTCTGGCAAATGAAAGGGCCAATATCTGGGCCCAGTGGCCTTTCCTTCCATAACAAATGACCCTCCTCTTCTCCTCTTTCCAGCTTGGCTGTCTTCTACCCAAGCTTTGCACACTGCACCCACTCGTGGACCTCACATTCTCTTATCCAAGATTCGCACTTGCCTTGTAATTGTGTCTTGTAAAGCGCACTGCTGCCCGTAAGCGTCCCGGCGCTGAAGACCGCTGGGGAACCCGTCCTGGCTTTCCCTGTGAGATGGTCCCTTCTGGGTATCTCCAAGGTGAAACCAGGCATCCCCGGCGTCTGTGGGGGGCCGTTGTGGAGATGAGGCAAGCTAATGCCCAGAGTTGCCGAGTGTGATCCCTGGTTAGAGTAGGCACCGAGGCGAGAATTGTCGAGTCCGCTGACCCTGGTCCACAACCCTGCCGCGTCAGGAATTGAACCCTGGTCCCGGGCCGACTCCTGCTTCCGGGTCTGCCGCCTCTAACCAGTGAGCCACACCACACCTTCACCTCATGAACTTGAGTTTCTTATCCAACCATAGCAGGCCTCTTCATCTCATGAACACAAGTCTCCTGCCCAAGTTTAGTGCCATTTCTCCTCTCATAGACTTGGTCTCTCATCCAAGCCCTAGACCGTTCCTACTCTCATGGACTTGGTTTTCTATTGTGGTCCTGATGGTGTTGAGTTGCAATGTTCGTGCTCGGTAGCCCCAGCTCCTCTGTCCCAGGTTAGACCTAGATAGGAGATGCGAGGAGCACTGGATCTAGGAGCCGAGCTCTAGTACTGTAGGCACAGTCAGGTCCGTCCAGACTCCGCGTACAACAAATACAGGTACAGAAACGAGCCTACGGTGAGACTGAGACTTAAGCCCCAGGAAGCCAGAATACTACTAAAATAACCGCTGGTTACTCGGTCCCTGGTTCTCAGTCTCGGGCATTAGAGGGCACAATGAGGTGTAAAGAGTGGGGCCCAAAGAGCTCCATTGCACTAGTGTGTATATGCTGCAGGGTCTGTTAATCATTTGTCACCAAAAGGTGCAAGAAGGGCATTCACATCTGACGCAATACCTTGGTGAGCGCTTGGGCCAGCTGTGGAGGCGCTATAGAAACCAGTGCTGGTCTGGGCCAGGTTTGCAGGGGCACCGGGCAGGAGTTGGTGCTGTTGCGAGTAATGCGCGTGTCTGCGTTGCATTAAGTGCTGGCGTTGGTACAGCTTGGCACAGTCCTGCGGCCTCCTTGCTGTTGGTGTCTGGCCGCCTGGATGTGGCGTTGCTGTGGCCTGGCAGGTCTGGGGGCTCACCCCATTGGCTTGCTGTTGCACTGGGGGCTGTCGTGCCAGTTGTTTGCGGTAACTGGCCTGGTCGTGCTGCCCCCTTGCTGTGCAGTGGTTGTCAGCTGGCACCTTGCTGGTTGTCACGCATGCTTTCTACAATGTGTGCAGTTGTATGAGCTGCAGCCTCTTGTCTACTTGCAAAGCCAGAGCACAGCAGCTACCTGCAGTGCAGGAGACAGTCCCATCAGCTGCTTGCAGTGCTGGGAGTCATGCTGGCTGCAAACTCCAGTGTCCAGGGGCACGGTGGCTGCAATCTGCGATGACCACGGGTATGCTGGCCGCTTGCTGTGGTGCCCGTGGGTACCCTGGTTGCTTGCTGCGGTGCCCATGGGTATGCTGGCTGCTTGCTGCGGTGCCCATGGGTACCCTGGTTGCTTGCTGTGGTGCCCATGGGTACCCTGGTTGCTTGCTGTGGTGCCCATGGGTACCCTGGTTGCTTGCTGTGGTGCCCATGGGTACCCTGGTTGCTTGCTGCGGTGCCCATGGGTATGCTGGCTGCTTGCTGTGGTGCCCATGGGTACCCTGGTTGCTTGCTGCGGTGCCCATGGGTACCCTGGTTGCTTGCTGTGGTGCCCATGGGTACCCTGGTTGCTTGCTGCGGTGCCCATGGGTACCCTGGTTGCTTGCTGCGGTGCCCATGGGTATGCTGGCTGCTTGCTGTGGTGCCCATGGGTACCCTGGTTGCTTGCTGTGGTGCCCATGGGTACCCTGGTTGCTTGCTGCGGTGCCCATGGGTATGCTGACTGCTTGCTGTGGTGCCCATGGGTACCCTGGTTGCTTGCTGCGGTGCCCATGGGTATGCTGACTGCTTGCTGTGGTGCCCATGGGTACCCTGGTTGCTTGCTGCGGTGCCCATGGGTATGCTGGCTGCTTGCTGTGGTGCCCATGGGTACCCTGGTTGCTTGCTGCGGTGCCCATGGGTATGCTGGCTGCTTGCTGTGGTGCCCATGGGTACCCTGGTTGCTTGCTGTGGTGCCCATGGGTACCCTGGTTGCTTGCTGCGGTGCCCATGGGTATGCTGACTGCTTGCTGTGGTGCCCATGGGTACCCTTCGCTGCTTTCTGGGGTGCCCATGCGTACGGTGGCTGCTTGCTGTGCTAGTTGGTCCGCCATGCCCGGCTGCCCCTCTACTTGATTTTTCCATTTCTAGAGTACCTGGGGGTCCCAGGTGTTCTGTGCCCTGGGCCACCACGTCTACTGCCCCCTCACCCTGCCCTCTTTGGAGGCGCGGAGGGGGGGGGGGGTGCTTGTCCTCTCCGCGCATTAGTTTGGGAAGCTGCAGGCGGGGCTGGGGCAGGGACGGGTTCTGCCACCCTCCCCGTCTGAGGCGCTGACAGATGCCAGGGCTCGTGCTGCAGACTCCTGGAGGCCTCGGGCACGGCGCACCGGTGGCACCGCCTGCCTCGTTCCCAGGACCCGCCTCGTGACGAGGCCGGGAGTGAAAACCAAGCTGAGGGCGAGGGTAAGAAAGGCCGGGCAGAGAAAGGGGGGGTTTTGCTGGAACTCTTTATTCCACGTGGAATGCGGAGTGGGCAAAACTCCGCAAACTCCGCCGGCGGAGCGGAATCATGCGCCCACCCTTAGTAGAGACCGCTGGTAGTCTCTTAACCTCTCTGTGCGTGTGATGTTAGTTCTAGATTTCAATCTGTGGCTTGGAACATCTGTGCACGTGTTCCCTTTCCATAATAGTATTTTTGCCCTTGAAAATTGGCCAGTGCTGTGCCTTGAGCGAGGCAGGGCTGCAATAAAACAGTGAAAGTTCTCGCCTTGACGTGCAGTTCTTACAGCGCCTCGCTGATGCCCGAGCTGAGCGAGCTGGGTGGGGGCGAAATTAAGAAGGGTAAGGGCACAGAAAGGGGGCAGCTACCCCTTGAAGATGGCGCTGGGGAGGGAGGGAGCAGCAGGAAGGGTGAGGAGGACCGAGAATGCGGGGGCTAAAGAACTGCCCGATGTCTCACTCTTTCCCTATGGGAGCAGTTCACATCACTTCATACCGCACGTCAAAGCGCTATAATTGATCAGCTTTATTACCCCTCAGCTGAATGGTACTTAATTTACCTGACTCAATAGGGCGAAATGATGAATTACCTGGGAAGGATTCAAACGTTTGACCTGCAAGGTGCAGCAGGTGTCAGCAACGAGCGATTAACTCGGTGATGCGTTTTGCTGGGTGGGTGGAATTGCCAAGGCAGCCTCCAGGTCCGGTGCCCTCCCCCCAGATTCCAGACTCTACAATGTCACCACTACATCACCTACTCGCTCTTTGCGTTCTCCGCTGCATCAGCAACATGTCCGCATCACCTCCGGAAGGAAGAGTCCTCCCTCAGGGCGGCCATGGACTCCTCTCTGTTCTGCGACACCTGCGGCCATACGTTTTATTGTCAGATAAACCATAAACAAGGACGGGAGATGGGATATTGGCACCAGAGTTGGCAGGCCACAGCCATAGTATATAAGAAATAAAACCTATGTACATGGTGTCACGTGTTGCACGGTAGAACCACGAGCAGCAAAGCTGTGAAACGCACACATGGTATTATTCACGCTGTCGCTCTGTGTGCAACCTTTCAATGGCAGTGCACTCCCTTATTTTTAGTGTCTACAATTCCACACAATTCTCACATTTAGATCATGGTTCCGCTTAGGGCATGTGTGAATTAGGCCTGGGCAGTAAATTCCGTTCCGCTCGCGGAATTTGGGTAATTTCACGTTCCGCGAAATTGCCCAAAGTTCAGCGTTCCGCGACTTCGGGAAATTTTTTGCTCGTTCGCGTTCTGAAAATGCATGTTCGCAAGATATTTTCCCCCGAGCATGCAAACAGCAATTGCAAACAGGAAAAAAGCATCGCGAGCAAGCAATTCCACGTGTTCGTGGAATTTCTGATTGTTCGTGGAGATTTTTTACAGTTTCGCGGATATTTGCGTAACGCAATTACGCAAATTCCGCCCACCGCTATTGTGACTGGTAGGGCAGTCATTCTCTTTGCTCCATAGATCACCAGTCCCTCACCTTGCATCCAGTGAACTTTCACCGGTTGACAACCTTCACTAAAGCCACCATGTAGTTTCCTTTGTGCTCCTGTAAGGAAAGGGTATTTACATTCCCGTGGCAAAGTGTTGAATAGTCCTCTGACGTCACCCTTTGCAAAATGCAACTCTACCTAGCATTATTTAGGTGGAAGTAAAAAATAAATATATACATAAGCTGCCTTCTCGGATTGCTTCCGTCCTCCAAGTTCTTGGAATGTCCTTATGCTGAAAGTGTCAACCTCTGGAGTTATTTAACCTGTGATTTTGAGAATCAACCCTACAGCCCCTCAGTACCCCTTTGCCTTCACTGGTTACAGGTTTGTCCAATGCTTGGCTTGTAACAAGATGACTGCCGGTCCCTAAAGCTGTGGTCCAAAGTCCACGGTGGGTGACTTTAAGTGTTGGTGTGCTGAAATCCTCGGTTTCATAGACCTAAATGCACTTCACGTCTCTTTAATCCACCACCAGACACTCCCTGCCCCCTTCTCTCACTCTTGCAGGGCCCGGCTTTCTCCCTCTGTGAAGGGTTTTCCGTCTTTCTCATCTTCTGTATTTCTGTTTTGTGTGTGTTTGCCTCTCTTACTCTCTGTAAATGCCTCATGTAGGAAAATAAGTGCTGGTCCCCAAAAATGATTGCCGGTGGTATCCACAGGCAACCACCTGCTCAAATTAAGCACTGGGGGCTTTGATGCCACGACTTGTAGTTTACTCCAGTGGAGTGATGTGGCTCACTGGTTAGAGGCGGCAGACCCGTAAGCAGAGGACGGCCCGGGACCAGGGTTCGATTCCCGACGCGTCAGGGTCGTGGACCAGGGTCAGCGGGCTCGATAATTCTCGCCTCGGTGCCTACTCCAGTCAGGGACCACACTCGGCAACTCTGGGCATTAGCTTGCCTCATCTTCACAACGGCCTCCCAGACCGCCGGGGATGCTTGGTCGCACCTTAGAGATACCCATTAGGGACCATCTCTCAGGGTGAGCCAGGACGGGTTCCCCAGCGGTCGAAGCGCGGAGATACTCCTCCGGGAGTTGATTCTAGCGCTATATAAAAACCCACAATCAATTAAACCATCGCAGACCGACCTCTTCACCTGCAGTGAGCAGGGAGAAGAAGCTGGACTGTCCGCAGGAGAAAAACGAAGAAAAAACCAAACATTGACAGCTGTAGTGTAGTGGCATGCAGGTGTTTTACAAATATGGGAGCACAAAAGTACCTATATTTCCAAAGCTGATTTGAAGTGAATAATAACCCCTCAGAAGGGGTGGAAAATGTCAATGAAAAAGTCAAAGCCTTGAGGAAAGGTCTATGAGGAAGCAGGCCCAGGGGACGGGTACCGTGATGTGAAGCGCCTTTTAGATATATGTCTGGGTAACCTTCATGTGCTGAAAATTTAAAAGGCCCTGTCAAGCAATCAAAGAAACATCAAAAATGCTTTCATCGATCAAAACCCAATTCAAATGAATGTTTTCAAAGAAAACCCAAGCAGAAGCTTTGGAGACAAAAAATCTTGAGGTCTTGGATATAAAATGCCTTCTGCTCCACCATATGTGGTGCTGTGAGTTAAGTCATAGTACTGCGATATCTTTAGGGACACTGCCTGTAGAGTTGTCCTCTGTGATGTCACACCCTGTGATCTTGTCCTCTGTGATGTCACACCCTGTGATCTTGTCCTCTGTGATGTCACACCCTGTGAACTTGTCCTCTGTGATGTCACACCCTGTGAACTTGTCCTCTGTGATGTCACACCCTGTGATCTTGTCCTCTGTGATGTCACACCCTGTGATCTTGTCCTCTGTGATGTCACACCCTGTGATCTTGTCCTCTGTGATGTCACACCCTGTGATCTTGTCCTCTGTGATGTCACACCCTGTGATCTTGTCCTCTGTGATGTCACACCCTGTGATCTTGTCCTCTGTGATGTCACACCCTGTGATCTTGTCCTCTGTGATGTCACACCCTGTGATCTTGTCCTCTGTGATGTCACACCCTGTGATCTTGTCCTCTGTGATGTCACACCCTGTGATCTTGTCCTCTGTGATGTCACACCCTGTGATCTTGTCCTCTGTGATGTCACACCCTGTGATCTTGTCCTCTGTGATGTCACACCCTGTGATCTTGTCCTCTGTGATGTCACACCCTGTGATCTTGTCCTCTGTGATGTCACACACTGTATGATCTCTGCCTCTGTGATGTCACACTGTATGATCTCTGCCTCTGTGATGTCACACCCTGTTATCTCATACTCTGTGATCTTATCCTCTGTGATGTCACACTCTGCCTACGGTCTCGTCCACTGCAGTGGCGCACCTGGTTTATATATTTGCAGCATCTTGTATGATATTTCACTTGGCACATTGCCTTGGTCTGTGATGACACAGAACTGCTCATTACTGGGGCATAATTCCCACGTCATACATTAGTTCCCGTTGTATTTAAAGTGGCACTGAGGTCCATAGAGGCCCTTCTTCAGGCCCTGGAAAGTTAGTGTGTGGGTTTTATGGGCAGGTGAATGAAGTGAAAACTTTTCTAGTTAGTCTATGTGTTAATTACTTTTTTCCCAAGGTCGAAATAGTCCAAGAACCAGTTTGCCTTTATGCAACAAGCGCAACCAATATTTTAAATCAAAATATAATAGTATAAAAAGTTGTAGTTACAAGAAAGTACTCAAAATGAACATAATCTGAGTTTTAGATTTTTGTTGTTGTTGCTGTTGAAAAGAAGTCCCCCATGGAGTTGGCCTGTATTTCTGACCCAGTTTGAAGTTATTAACCCTATAAACAATCATACATGTGTTTTTCTAAACCTCAAGACTTCTAATCTTTGACTGGCTTGACCTTAGCTTGTTTGAAGAAGACTTCTGGTAGTCCCTCTGGTTGTTATCGCTAGCTTAACATCTCTTCGAGGAAGGCCTGGAAATGTCAGCACGTTGTTGCACGATGCTTGTTCCCATTGCTGTTCCATCAATCTGTAGCTAGTGTTTCTCCCATAGACGGAAGTTGCTGTTGCGTTGGGATGATTTGTCAAGATTTCTTCACTGGAATTTTCTACAGGAGATTCTGGCAGAGCGAAGTGTTATGGAAATTATGTAGATAGGAAGGGCACTTGCGGTGTGGCTAGGGTGGTGGATGGTGGTTTTCATATATGGTTTGAAGTTAATAAATTTTGTCAGTGATGTCAGAGTTCAAGTTCTAGGACACTGATTTTCAAGAGCCATGCCAGAAATGAATGTCCTCTGTATATAATGTAGTGATTATTTACTAACTATGTTCATGTCTTGATATAAATAGAATTATTGTAAACAGCTTCGCCTCAATGGCATTTAACGTTGACAATGTGCAAAATGTATTTGATAGTGGGTCAATATAAGAATTGATTTTGAATCTTCATTGTCAGATCACAGTGCAAAATTGAATATAGAGGACTGTTTTTCCCTTTTTTAACCCGTTAAGTGTGGCGCACGTTCAGCGGACGTCGCGTGCACTACCCCGGTAGTGCTGCGCACGTCTGCTGAACGTCGCGGGCCCGCCCGCGCAATAGAACGTTCCGCACCAGCACGGAACGTTCAGCGCAGCGGAGGGGTTAATGTGCATAATCGGGATATACTATTTATAATAAAAATAATACAAAATATTTTTAATACCATTGAACAGAGGTTGCATGTATATGTTCATGACGTGATATTTAGGTCCACCACTGTTTTCAACTTTCCTAATTGTGATATTTACATTCAGTTATCTTCCCTGATTTAGGAATTTGCGTCAAGGGTACCCTTGTTTTTACACACAGTTAAAGTTATAATCAGTAATACACTGAAAAGGTTGAGTCCTAATCGTTCATAGGGTAAAATTCCATATTTTGCCCGACGTGTTCTTCCATGTAGGTAGAAAAGGACCATGAAAACTGGAAAACACAAAAATCTTATATCATTTTCAAATTGTTCCTTTCCATATGTGCAAAGGTGCAATAAAGTGCAAAAATAAACTACACAGGAACAATTTCCTCCGTGGGATTCAAAAATGGACAGGCAGTTGTTTCATAGTTCATAGTACCAAGATGGCCGCCTGGTAGGAGCTCTAGCCCAGAGCTCCTAGTGCTGGGGATCCCTGTCACGGATCTATCCCTGATAGCACCCATCGACGCCGAGGAAAACAAGTAACTGGATTATCTACAAGTAACGGGTTGCAACACAAGTAACTGGATTTCAAAACAGTATTGCATTTACTGAATGTTACCTGCAGCTCTAGCGGCTGGACCCCTGCAGATCTCGTTGGAGCATCGTCGGAGCACTGGAGCATCGAGGGAGCACTGGAGCAACGACGGAGCCCTGGGCGGCGACTGGACCCCTGCGGATCCCACTGGAGCACCATCGGAGCCCTGTGCGGCGGCTGGACCCCTGCGGATCTCGCTGGATCATCGAAGGAGCCCTGGGCGGCGGCTGAGCCCCTGCTGCCCGCATTGGAGCAGCGTCTGTGCCCTGGTCGGTGGAGGCAAGCCTATTATGGTGGCGGGCGAGGCTGCCCTCCGTGCGACCTGCGGGGCTTTCTGAGAGCGCCGGTAGTCTGCCCATCAGGGCTGCAGTCTCTGCCGTGCAGCCCGGGATCTGCCCCTTGATCGGCAGGAGGGCTCAACGTGGAGGATTGACGCCCGTAGCCCTCTGTGGGACACTAGCGCCTGTGTTGGTTGCCGCGACCGGGGCGGCGGCGGTGCACCGAGGGTGTCTGGTCTGCCTGGGACCGCGGGCGCCGACATCCTGCATGTGGTCTGAGTGGGGTGACTCGGATCAAAAGACTGGTGCCCGTTGCGGGTGTGCCTGCATTCGCCCACTGCCTCGGTCTCCCTCATCATGCTGGCGGACCCCGTTCTAGGCACGGCGGGGGTCTGCGGAGGCGTCCTTATCCTTGCACGCATCGCCTGTGCGCCATCGCCCAGCCTGCAGACTCGGTCTGGGTGCAGCGCTCGGGACCTGGCACGAGAGGGTCATAGGGGAACACTGGCGTCCTAACGAGGTGACTCGGTGTCCTTCCCCACCGCCCCCCACCACCCCCTCGATAACCGCATTGGAGAGACGGGGCAGGAGCTGAGCCGAACGAAGGACAGGAGAAATGCCACGAGAAATATTATAAGTGCGCAGCCCCTGACAATTCTCTCGGAGCTGCCGCCTGCTGCTGAGAGAAGAGAAGCCTCCGACCCCGACGGCGCGATACTGCGGACCCCCTGCTGCCACTAATACCCAGGGAGCAGTTGTGCAAAGGTGGATGCTTCACTGGCAAGAAATGAATAGAAATCGCACTGGATCACTCCGGCTAGACTTCTAGAAGCCTGCAAAACGCTACTGCTAACATCAGCACAACTTATGAGCAGAAATGACATACAGGCAAAAGACTCTACATCAGTTCTTAAACGTGGCCATGCACGCACATCAAAGGTCCAGCAGTCTTTAAACACTGCAGCTGTACCCTTTTGGCATGATATATTCATCACTTTGCTGACAACATCAACGTGTTTGCTCAACAGAATCTACAAAAAGGTATTTATCTACCCCAATTGACTATTCACATTTTCTAGAAAAAGCCTCCTTTGTACAAAATGGCGGGGGCCATAAAACTGTAGCAATAAATTCCCCCAACCTGTACCGCCTGTACCACCGCTACTCACGAGGCCTCTCAGTTTAACTCCCCCACACAAGACCACCAAAACAGAGATAAGACTCCCTCCCAGCAAGCCAGAGCTGGGCTTGCTCAAATAGAAACTGAAATAGCCCTTCCTGGTCTTAAGCAACAACAACTGACAGAGGACTATCGGCTATATCTCCCCTATTTGGCGGCCATTTTAGACTGATACTTCTCTTTCTTCGGCGGCCATCCTGGACTAGTCACTCTCACTTCCTGCCCAGACCCTAAGAACTGACTTTTCTTTTTATCAACTACCGCACACCTACATAGCTCTGTATCTAAACACTATAATTAAGTATCTGCCTTTTATTGCAGTACTGTATTTTTATTTTTATTTTTCTATTTTTGTATTTCTACTTTATTATACACATTTGTTGTACTTCTATTTGTACTCTGTGCACTGCTGTACCCTGTACCCACGTCACTTTATCTTCACTTGTAATTCACCGATTACTACCTCATATATGTGTGATTAAGTATCTGCCTCTTATTGCAGTACTGTACTCCTACCTGTACTCTGTAGAATTTTTGTACCCTGTACCCATGTCACTTTATCTTCCGACTATTACCTCATACATGTGTGATTAAGTATCTGCCTCTTATCGCAGTATTATACTCCTACCTGTACTTTGTAGAAGTTTTGTACCCTGCACCTACGTCACTTTCTCCTCACAGGTAATGCACCGATCGCTACCTCATATTTCTTTTGGATGCTCGCTAGTGTCATTTATGACTCAAGCAGCCTCTGTCTGCACCCATACTCTGTTAGTATTATACTAGTATTTGTATTTGTAGTGTATATGTATCTTCGTGCGATTAAGTGACTGCTCTATATTGCAGTTTCATACCTCTACTAATACTATATACACTCTGCGTAATCTGCACCCATTTCACTTTTCCCTCACCGGTTCGGCACCAAACGCTACCTCATGCTGCACCTGCACCTATCTCACCTTTATCCCTATCATTCACTGTTCGCTACCTCATTTATTTGGTTCTTACACTTACACTCCTAGCTTTATTTTGAACATTTGTAATGCACTGAATGAGAATACTTTTTTCTGCATTTGACTGTTGTTTGTAATTGTTTTTTGTTACTGGCACATGTACCTCACATATTTTTGACTACACACTACTGTCACTTTCGATTCAGGTATTTTACTGCCTGCATAGGTATTCTATTTTATTCCAGTATATTATTTATATTATAGGCTATCACTAGTGACACTCACTAGTGTCTTCCCTGGCCCTGTAACTAGCGGCTGACAGTTTGTACTATCGGCCTATTTCCTACCCCTAACACCACAGCCTCTATAAAATGGAGCTCAACGGCAAGAACACTTTTAGAATTAACTACCCCTCCACTCCTCTCTCCAAAAATGCCACTAAACGTTTTAAACACAACTTCTTGAGGTCACACCCTGAAACACCCTTTGCTGACACTTACTTCTCACTGGGCAATGGAGCCCTGAATACTGATATCATCTTCCACACCTCACGCAGAGCCCAATGGAGGAAAACTTTCCTATCCCTACTCACAGTCTCCACCACCAGGAAAACAACTCATGGCCTAAGTCTCACCATCACACCTTCCCACCTCTTCCCTGGCAGGTCTACCATTACCATCTACAATAACGGGATTGTCCTAATCCAATCCACGGACAAGAACCTGGAATTACTAGACAACCTGTTCCCCAAGTTCAAAGAGCACCTCTCCAAGCTGCGGACCCCCACCCAGAACTCCGCCAGCACTATCACCCCTGACGTCGCAGCCACCACCTACTACACCTCTACCCCTAGCACCCCAGTAAATGGCCCACCTGCTGTTAACGCCCCCCACTCCCCAAGAACAGTCACAAATAACTCCACCGCACATACTTGCAGCCCCTCTAACATGACCCTTCTTATCCCCACCCATATCCCCTCCATCCCTCCCCCCCCGGACAGAACATCCCCCACCCACAACACACCACCATCTGAACAAGCCACCGCCCAAAGTTTATCCACCCCCCCCTCCCATCCCCCCCACGACAGACACCTCTCCCTCCCCATCTCCCTTCCCACTCCCACCCACGAGTCTCTCACACCTGACACAACAACTCCCACCCACAACACGCCTACATCTGCACACACCATCACTCGGAGTTTATCCACCCATCCCCCCCATCCCCCCCACGGCAGACACCTCTCCCTTCCCTGCTCCCTCCCCACTCCCACTCACAACTCTATCTCCCTCCCAACAAAAGATACAGAACATACCTCCTCCCTTACCTTAGCATCCCCCTCTCTCCCACCTCCTATTCTCAGCCCTCACTACCCTCCTGTCTCCCCCACTGTCCTCAGCCTTCACTCACTATTCTACTCACCGGCACCGTCTCCCACTGAAGTCACTACCTATGCTTCCCACCCACCGCCTGTCTCACCTACATCACCCACACCCCTCGCCCACAAACACGTCCACTCCTTGAATACCATCCCACTCATTAGCTCCGCGGAACCCCTCAACAACACTAGTATACCCCCCCCGATACCCTGCCTGCTCACCAGCTCACTACTCAACCACTCACCAACGGCTCTCTCCACCAACACCTTCCCCAATGACCCTCCTGACCGGACTTTATCCACCCTCCAACAAGTCAAAGAGGAAATCTTACAAATCAAAAAAGACATCCACGCAATCAAAGACCTTCTCTCCTCACAGCCCAGTCTACCTCCCACCATCCCACTACCCTACAAACGACGCACACTCCCTGCATACCCTCGCCCCCGACGACACCAGCAATGGCCTACTATCCCCGTGCGCAATAATTCCCACCACCCCCGTCGTGTTCTCAACTCCTTGTCGGACCGCGACCTATGCTCTCTCCTACGCTCTTATGGCCCAGGTCCGGTAAAAGACTTTTCCAACTCACACATCCCCATACCCACAATTCTTACAAACCCTCTAAGGCCCCCAACACTCAACAACAGAGGCTCCGTCCCTAACAACCTCAGAAAAGTTCCCCTCACACTAGAAAGCTCGACCACCCTTCTCTCTCCCAAACTCAAATGCATCCTACTAAACTGCAGATCGGCCCAGAGACATTCCTCCGACATCGCGGATCTCGTCTCAGATAGGGATCTGGACCTAGCCATTCTAACGGAAACGTGGCTCACTGAAGCCTCTACCCCGATTATGGACATACTAGTCCCCCCCAATTATCACATCATTAGGCTGGACAGGTCTCCTGGCAAGACGGGCGGGGGAATTGCATGCATTTTTAGGAGCAACCTCTCCGTTACTCAAGTCACCTCCCCCTCCCTTTCCTCCTGTGAACTCCTCTGCCTCGACATCACCAGTGAGGGCAAACAAGTCTGTGCTTTACATCTCATCTATCACCCGCCTGGTGACAATCTCATATTCACCCAACAAGTCATGGACCTGATCACTTCCAATGCCGGTCGGCAGACCACTCAAGTCTACCTGGGTGACTTCAATCTCCATTGGAACGATCAGAATGACACCGTGGTGAATAGTCTCAAAACTTTCCTCAATGCGCTTGACCTCACCCAATTATGCGATAAACCAACACATGACAAAGGCGCGATACTCGATCTCATCATTGCCAAAGAGAACGCTATTCAACTGGAGGCGATTCTACCCTGCGATTGGTCAGATCACCACATTATCACCTTCTTTATCAACGAAAAAGTTAAACCTAACCCTACTCAACCAATCAAAACCAAAGCATGGAAAAGGGATTTGAAGAATCTCAACCCCTCTACCCTACCTCCCCACATCGGCAACCTCCTCCTTCCTCCTTCAGGGGCCTCAGATGTTCAATCACTGACTGACCACTACCTTGACTCTATGAATACAATAGTCAATGAAGTCGCCCCTCTGCAACTGAAGAGAGTCTCCACCAAAATCTCTAACCCCTGGTATGATGACAGACTCAATGACGAAAGGCGTAATATGCGAATGGCAGAGCGCACCTGGAGATCGGACCCTTCAGCACTGCATCTCAAAAAGCTTAAGAACAAGAGAAATGCCTACTTTAGGAAAATAAAGCGCACAAAGTCGGACTTCTTCAGCCGCCAGTTGGACCAAGCGAAGAACAGGCCAAGAAAGCTGTTCGAGCTAATCAAGACCCAAACAAAGGCACAACCCACACAATCAAACAGCACAACAAACGACACCCCACACTGTGAAGCCTTCTCTGCTTTCTTTAAACTAAAGACTGACAACATAAGAAATGACCTCATCATGGATGTAAGCCGATACCCCAACCACACCAGAATGGCAGACACTCAACCTAAAAACAAGGCATCCTGGCAGTACTTCGATACCTATTCAGAAGAAGCAATATACAAACTGCTCTGCACCCTGAAGCCCTCTAATCACCTCACAGACCCTCTACCTGCTAATGCTGTAAAAGACTTTATCCCCTTGCTCCTCCCTCTCTGGACCAAGATCATCAACAGCTCATTGCAACAAGGCCACATTCCAGACTCCCTTAAGGTGGGGCAAGTCACGCCTATACTCAAGAAACCTACAGCTGATCCGTCAGACCTAAACAACTATCGGCCCATCACCAATATCCCCACCCTGGCCAAACTGCTGGAGAAATGTGTCCAACTCCAACTAACAAAACACATTGATCAATTTGACCTCCTCAACCCTCATCAATCAGGCTTCAGAGCGAAACATAGCACGGAAACAGCTATGACACACATAATTGATGACGCCCTCCAAATTCTGGATCGCAATGAGTCCTGCCTCCTCATCCTTCTTGACCTCTCGTCAGCATTTGACACGGTCAAACATGAGAACTTACTGGAGCTGCTAAGCACTAGAATGGGGCTATCGGGAACTGTTCTCAAGTGGTTTTCGTCTTTCCTTCACAATCGGTCTCAGAGGTTCAAGATCGACAATGTGCTATCTACACCTGTGCCTGCAGATCTAGGTGTCCCACAAGGATCCACCCTCTCCCCTACACTGTTCAACCTCGTTATGGAACCGCTCGCCACCTTGCTTCAAGCATCCAATGTTCAATTCCATATGTACGCCGATGACACACAACTCTATCTAAAGTTACAATCCCCGGAAGATATCAAACATCTGAATTCCACGCTTATTAACACCCAATCTTGGCTGGCCGATAATCACCTCAAACTAAATGCTCTGAAAACTGAGTTCCTACTCATCACACCCCCGGCGAAAATCTCCACCACCCAAACCTGGCTCAACAACCTAACAGCACTCAATGTCCAACCTACCATCGTGGACTCGGCGAAATCCCTAGGCATCACACTCGACGCCAAGCTCAACATGCAGCAGCACGTCAGCAAAGCCACAAAAGCAGCTTATTTTCAAATTAACACGCTGAGGAAAATTAAACCCTTCCTCCCGGCCAAAGACTTCCAAACTGCTGTACAAGCTTTAGTCATCCCTCGAATAGACTACGGAATTGCGGCCCTCAGCGGTCTCCCACTATCCACAACAGCACCCTTAAGAGCCTCCCTGAACGCTGCCGCGAGACTCATTACTGGCTCTAGAAAGCATTCGCACATATCCCCAGACTTAAAGACTCTAAAATGGCTGCCTTTTGAAGCCAGAATACATCTAAAAATTGCAGTTATGACACACGCGGCCGTGCACCACAAGGCACCCAACTACCTCGCTCAAAAGCTGTCTATATCAGGAGGCTCGAGATCCAATAGGAGTACAAAAAATCTACTCCTGAAACCTCGTAGATTCCGGAAAGTGAAAACCTACAAGCGCTCCTTCTCAGGAATGGCACCCAGGATCTGGAATGCGCTCCCTCCTGAAATCAGGCGGATCTCCTCCACTGCACTCTTCAAGAAAGAGGTGAAAACAATCCTGCTGGCCAAGATCTCCTGATCGTTCTAGATGTTGGTTCAGAGACTCTGCATTGTTTTATATCACTGCTCACCCTATCCCTTGGCACTATACTCTACTTGTCGGGGGCACTACTACGCCACTCTCTTACTACCGACCAAGATGTGATACACGTTGGTTTACTGATCCACCTGAACACCTCTGTAGTGGGATCAATGACTTGTGCTGTCCTATATTACTTCCTTACCTGATTGTATATGGATTGGTTTTATGTATGTTTTTATTAACCATGTTATTACCATGTTATTGACTATTATACTGTTCCCATTATCTCTGTTGACTCCTACTGCCCCTACCCTGTCTTTGTGAAGCGCTCTGATATCTGTAAGGATCCTGTTCGCGCTATATAAAACTTTGAATAAATAAATAAAATAAATAAATAAATAGTCCTTTGCGAGTTCTTTGTAGCGAGTGCTGTCCTGCAACCCCTCATCTGCAGGTTTCACCTGGATGCTTGTGTTTTGTACGCTCCAGCTTCGACTGCCCGCACCTGTATTGATTTTGTTGTGTTGGTTGGATATCTCCCTGCAGTAATTGGCGGTAGCTCTCGGTGGCACCCCAGGCCAGAAGTCTTACTGAAGCTGTGGTGTTCAATGGACAGTTTGTTTTCTCAGTTCTTGTTCTAAGTCTGGGATGAATTTGTTTGAGTAGTGTTCTGTGCAACACAATAGCCTCTGGAGGCGGAGTTGTACAGGGTGTGAGTCATGTTGAATGTGTCAGTGACTCTTCTATGCCTTTTGCATAAGGACGGAGTGCCACAGGTATTTTGGATTGCAAATCAAGCCTTCGTGGCCCAGTCAGTGTATCTTGTTTGCAATAGGCAAAGAGTGATCCAGCAGAGACGCACACTCGGTACGGAGGCTGGAGGGTTCGTGTTACGGAGAGTCCAGTATGGATTTCTCATTGAAACTTTGCAACAAATCCTGTCAATTTTTTACCTTACCCCACCCACCGCCCCCTACAAATTTTGGGATTCACTCACACCAGTCATGGTTTTCAGAGATACCTTGCATCTTTGACTTCTGGACATGCCCATCATCCAAGGGGCTGAACATCTGCCCATCATCCAAGGAGCTGAACATCTGCCCATCATCCAAGGAGCTGAACATCTGCCCATCATCCAAGGGGCTGAGAATCTGCCCATCATCCAAGGAGCTGAACATCTGCCCATCATCCAAGGGGCTGAACATCTGCCCATCATCCAAGGGGCTGAGAATCTGCCCATCATCCAAGGAGCTGAACATCTGCCCATCATCCAAGGGGCTGAACATCTGCCCATCATCCAAGGGGCTGAACATCTGCCCATCATCCAAGGGGCTGAACATCTGCCCATCATCCAAGGGGCTGAACATCTGCCCATCATCCAAGGGGCTGAACATCTGCCCATCATCCAAGGAGCTGAACATCTGCCCATCATCCAAGGAGCTGAACATCTGCCCATCATCCAAGGAGCTGAACATCTGCCCATCATCCAAGGAGCGGAGCGGAACATCAGCCCATCATCCAAGGAGCGGAACATCTGCCCATCATCCAAGGGGCGGAACATCTGCCCATCATCCAAGGGGCGGAACATCTGCCCATCAACCAAGGAGCGGAACATCTGCCCATCAACCAAGGAGCGGAACATCTGCCCATCATCCAAGGACCTGAACATCTGCTTGCGGAACTCCGCGTAGCAACGGATGTCGTAATTAAAATCCTCCTAATCTACCGCTCGCTTGCTGAACCCACAGTTTGTTTAGTCTTTTCTTGACTGTTTGATGTCACTTATGATGAACAAGAAACATGCAATTATCTTAGGAAATTTTAATTTGCGTGTTGATACCTTATTTTATTTATAGAGTTTTCTATAGCGCGAACATGATCCTGAAGGATATCAGAGCGCTTTACTAAAGAATGAAAGGAAGGACATGACTCCAATATCGACAACAAGTAAGAATACACAACAGGAATAATCACTAACTTGATAGGGAACCATGCTCCCTTTTAGATGTTTGTCGCTCCCTCAAATTATCTCAACTGTTAAGCAGAGAGTAACCGCCGGCTTCTGCCTTTAATAACTGGATACTCACAGCATTAAATAAGATTTACCTTCAACATCGAGAAAAGCTCATCAACCTCGCCTCCCTGAGCCTTCATTTTCATCTCGTCTTAGGGCCAAAAAACAAGAATGCAAACTCTTGAAAGTAAATGGAGACTATGTACTACCTGATCATAGCATTATCTATCAGAATTTCCTTTGATAAATGCGAAAGTCGGTTCGACTTATTAGACTCAACTACTAAGGCAACCCTAATGTATTGAGCGGGCTTCCAATAACACAAAGAAATTTTTGATGTCAAGAATTTAACTCCTCCTGAATGGTGTCAGTCAACCCGTCCTCCTTTAAAGATGCTTTGCGATATTCTGACTTTTTAAAATTACATTTGCAGATCTTATACGCTCTTAGCATCAACCCTACATCCTCTCAGCCTACGTCTATTATATAGGGCACTAAATCCTGTTTCTTTTTTGCTTTCCCACCTATTCAGAGAACATTTGTCTGATACAATACTAAATATCACATCTGGGTCACCATTACATCTCGGCCCTGCCAAGCATTGACCGCGCTGGGCCTCTCTTTACTCAACTGACCATTCCTGAACCTTTTAATCCGTCTCTTTTCGGGCTCAACTTTAGCCATATTTGAACACGCGCTTGTTCTCCTGCCACTCAAGAAACTGAATACTGTCTTAAAACCTCTTTTGTATTTCAGGCAAATTTCATTGTTTCCGGCACCGATAAAAATCCTTCAATCTCGTGTAAACACAAAACTTTCTGCTCACAATATTATGACGCGCATCAGTCGGGTTTAGTACTGAATCTGCGTTGGTGTATGCTTGGAATAAGATCCGTCTCTGTGTAGACTGTGGGAAATCAGCTGTTCTCCTTCTGCGGGCACAGCTGGCTGCTTTTGATACAGTTTCCCATCTTATTTTGCTCCATTGCCTGATAGAAGGGGGTGGGAGGCTGAGGCCTCGAGCTGTCTTCCTTATCCAACCGTTCTCAGGCAGCCATGCTACCCTCTTGCCATGACAAATTAAAAAGAAATCTGTCATATGGGGTTTCTCAAGGACTTAGTTTAATTTGCATGGGTCCAATTCACAGAACTAACTTAAGACAAAATCCTAAACTTACTACCATTGTGGTATTCACAGAAGGCACTTACTCATTTTGATATTCACAGAAGTTATGACTCCTAACTTTAGGACTCCTAAATTGAGAGAAATCCTAACTTTAAAACTTTCGGTATTCACAGAAGGCATTTAGGAGTCCTAAAGTTAGGAGTCATAACTTCTGTGAATACCAAAATGGTAGTAAGTTTAGGATTTTGTCTTAAGTTAGTTCTGTGAATCGGGCCCTATATCACTCTATGAACTAAAACCATTAAAACTTGTGGCTGTATGCACTTGGTGCATGCAGAGAACACTCAGTTGATAGTCAGTCTAGAAGTTGACTTGCTAAATGTGCTGTCAAGATTTAGATAGGGCATGTCTCAGTTAGCAGCTTGGATGATTCAAAAATCCTTAACACAAAATTCTCCCAAAACTGAAGTTATTGCCTTAAGAGACTTGTGCGTCTGGAACCTTGAATTCGTAGCCGGATGACTTGGACCCACCCACTGAACTACTTTTTTCGCTAAGAATTTAGGCATCATTTTTTATACCAATTTATATTAGCAGGAGTTAATCTCCAAAAGAGTCTCTGCCTGTTTTTGTTATTGAAAATCTAAGGCAAACTCTCTTCTTAGCCCCCAAGGACCATCGAATTACCGTGATGCAAGTCCCCATCCTGTCAGACTAGACGTTTTGAAATTCGGTACTACAATGTCTACTGAAGAAGCAATTTAGCAGGCTTAAAATCATCCAGACCTACTGTGTCTCAAGCGACAGAAACCAGTCAGCTAAAATTTGTCTTTATTTTCAAATCTCCCTGTTTTTGCCATCAAGCGTCTTGTCGCACCGGGGCCCAGATCGCTTGTCCCACCGGGGCTCGGCTCTCTGGTGCCACCGGGGCTCGGCTCTCTGGTGCCACCGAGGCGCGGCTCGCTGGTGGCACCGGGGCCCCGCTCACTGGAGCCGCCGGGGCCCCGCTCTCTGGTGCCACCGGGGCTCGGCTCTCTGGTGCCACCGGGGCTCGGCTCTCTGGTGCCACCGGGGCCCGGCTCTCTGGTGCCACCGGGGCCCGGCTCTCTGGTGCCACCGGAGCTCGGCTCTCTGGTGCCACCGGAGCTCGGCTCTCTGGTGCCTGGCTCTCCGGTGCCACCGTGGCCAGGCGCCAGTTCTCCGGTTCCACTGTGGCCTGGCTATCCGATGCCACTGTGGGCCAGCTCTCTGGTGCCACTGTGGGCCAGCTCTCTGGTGCCACCGTGGGCCAGCTCTCTGGTGCCACCGGGTTCCCCTTACCCCGACCCAAGGTCTTCGATTCACCCCCACCCCGTGGGCTGCTGTTCCCACATCCTGTCTCGTGCATGAGGTTGAAGGTTCATTCTGTGTGTATTTTTGGAGAGCCGCCTCCCTGCAGAGAGTGCGCTTTCTGCCTTCGGGGTCCCTGCGGAGTCCCGCTCCAAAGCCTTCTGAGCGTCGGCGGGTTTTCTGCGCGCTGGTAATTAAATGGCTGCAGTAATGAAGGCGGCGGCGCCTGGAAGGACTGTGCTGAATCACTTTGCCACTGGATTCAAGCTAGCCTGGCTGATGACGGCAGAAACCGGTCCCAGGGTGCTTGTTTCCGGTCCAGGGTAGGCATGGCTTGGCAGTTCGGGCTGGACAGTTCCCATGAGGCACAGGGTCAGACTCATTTGCATATGGCCATGTCTGAACTGGGGTGGTGGAGTGAGCTAAAGAATGGTGATGGATTAAACCCAGATCAGTTGACTGGGGGTCAGTGTTTGATTTGCTCAAACACTCCGTCCATCAGCCCCTTTGGTATCGCTTTGAATCCTCGGCTGGCAGCGCTCTGTGCCACGTGCTCTGGGTCTGAGGTGTCCTGCCGCGAGGAATCCTGGGGCACATGCTCTGGGTCTGAGGTGACCCGCCGCGAGGAATCCTGCGGCACATACTCTGGGTCTGATGTGACCCGCCGCGAGGAATTCTGGGGCCGCTCCCGCACTTTCATTTATCCAATCAGGATTCGTCCCGATAGCCGCGCCTCTCTATTGTCCAATAGAAATCCTGCATTCCAGACGCTTACCCCTCGTGAGATTCAGGAGCTAAAGTTAGAGTCCCAATCTGAAGTTTATTCCATAGTCTGACCCCACGGTCACCTCTGAATGATCCAATAGGCATAGAGCCTTGAAGGCCTCTCAGAACTTGGGAGCACTAGCCACGTGCTCTGATGTCCCCTGTGAGCTGGTGCGTACATGCTGATATTTTAACCCCTTGCATGCTGATGACGGCCCCCAGCCATCATGCACTACGGCGCTCGTGTGCTGATGACGGCCGTCATAAACCCGCCCACTCGCGATTTTGCCGCACAGGCGCAGAATCGTGGCCGCATGCAAGGGGTTAAGCCTGTAAAGCGGGAGATTTTGGAAACGCAACTGGGAGAATACTTTGTTCCCCGTGACTTCTATTGAGTCAGAGGCAATTTTAGGTGGGAGATGAAATAAGCCATTTTTGGATTTAGAAAATCAGGAGTCACTCGCTTAAAACAGGTCTATTGGCATGTGTGAGCTGTTCCCCCTCAGCCCGTCACTGCCCCGGCCGGTGCAGCCCACGCAGAAAGATCTGGGCTCCAGGGCTGCTTCCGGTGAAGGCAGGGCCGGACTGGGAACCAACACTGGCCCTGGCAAAGAGCTCGGCCGGCCCCCCTGGGAACGGCCGAGGTGTTTGCCGGTGCCGGTTTCGGCCGATTTTGTTACAGGTGCCGTTTTTGTAGCTATGCTGCAAAAACGGCCCCCAGGGCCCAAAATCGGCGCCCACCCTAGCGGCCCGTGGGGAAACGCCCGGTGCCCGCTGCGGCCAGTCTGGCCCAGGGGGAAGGTGCGTGACCTCCGGGCACGTGCCACTCACCCAGCAGTGCAGTTGGTGTCTGCTCGCTCTCGCTGACCGATGTTAAGCATGTGAGACAGCCTGCCCACCTCTCAGGGGCCATGGCACCTGCCCATCGAGTGACATTCACTCTGCCCCTTACCCCAGAGCTGGGCAGCAGACACCCCTCAGTGCATCAGAGCAAGCAATGGGTTATGGGTTCTCACCCTGCTGGGCTCCCTTCCTCTCCTCCTTCTCCACTCCTGCCCCCCCTCTTCCTCCTCTCCCTCTTCCCCCCTCTCCTCCTACCCCTGCTCTTCCTCCTGCCCCCTCCCTCTCCTCCTGCCCCTCCCTCCCCTCCTGCCCCCTCCCTCTCTGCCCCTCCCTCTCTTCCCCCTCCCTCTCTGCCCCTCCCTTCCTCCCCTCCTACCCCCTCTCTTCCTCCCCCTCCTGCCCCCTCCCCTCCCTTCCTCCTCTCCCACCCCTTCTCTTCCTCCTCCCCCTTCCTGCCCCCCTCCCTACCTCTCCTCCTGCCCCCTCTCTTCCTCCCCTTTTGCCCCAGCTTCCTCCCCTCCTGCCTTCTCTCTTCCTGCTGTCATCTTCCTCCCCTTTTGCCCTCTTCCTTCCCTCCTTCCCTCCTGCCCCCTCTCTTCCTCCCCTTTTGCCCTCTTCCTTCCCTCCTGCCCCCTCTCTTCCTCTCCGTCTGCCCCCTTTTTTACCCCCTTCCACCCATGCTTTCTGTCCTTCCACCCCTTTGTTTCTCTCCTTATGCCCCTGTTATGCCTCTCTTCCTTTCCTTCTGCTGCCCCAGTTCCTCCACCTGCCCCTTTCTTCCCCACTCCCGCCCCATCACTTTATCCTTATAGCCTTCTTTCTTGCCTCCTGTCTTTCTTCCTTCCTTTCTGCCATTTCTCTTCCTCCACTCTTGCCCCACTCATCTCCCTCCTCCACCCACATCTCCCCACTTCCACCCACATCTCCCCCACTTCCACCCCATCATCCCTGTCTACGTCGGTTCCTCCCCTTCTGCCCTCAGCCATTTTTCCATGCGCTGCATGCCTGGGTCGCCAGATGTATCATGTTTGTTGTTGATATCCCGTTGGCTCAGTCTGCCCTGCTGATGAATTGTAGCTCAAAAACATTTGAATACGTTGATTTCATTTCCTTTTTAGGCAAACCCACCCCTGATAAGATTCTGTGTATTGCAGGGCGCGTTGGATGAATGCTCCTCCTGCCTCTGCTCTTTCTTCCCTCCCATTGTTCCTCGGGTGGTTGTTTGCGTTTCCTGCACGCACAGTGTTTGTCAGCCTGGGCCAGGTCTCCTGTGCAGCCAGCAGACCCTCCAGGAGCCCTCTGCCCAGCCAGGCGACTCACTCCAGGGACTCTATACCATTCTTACAGGAAAATACATTATGTATATATTTTTTTTAAAGTCCAACACCCCCTGAGCCCTTCCCTACCTAATGTGTTCTTCAGTTTTTGACATGTATTTTCCATGATGGTGAGGCCCACCCCACGAGTGAGTTGCCCGCAGCACTGCCCCTTCTCCTTTGGATTATAGAGGGCTACCTACCACCTTTCACTTGCAGCCACACGTGCGCACCCCTTGTTTCTCTCTGCACTTAAATCACAATGAGGGAATAACTCTTCCAGCCCTCAGAGCTCACAATTAGTTGCAGCACAGAAATGACTCTTGTAACAGAGCCACACCCACCCTTCCACATTCACCCATAACACTACTACTGCTTGTAGCCCAGTGAGCAGTCCAGCCTACCAGCAGGACAGACCCTCCATACTGACAGCACAGACATGGACACCCTTACTTAGAGAAGGGGTGGGGAGCATTCCTCACCACCCTTTACCTGCAGTACAGACATGCAGCAACACGTCTCCACCCGTTGGACCTGAAGCACAGTCAGGTGCCCTAACCTCTGCCCACCTGTGGCACAGCTGGGCACTTTTCTGCATAGCATAGGCACCCTTCACCCATAAGCATAGTGATCGAGCTTCTGTACTTCAGTCTGGTCAGTCGACAGTGCCCTCCCTTACCACCCGTGCCCCTCGCACAATGCAGTCTATTGAAGATGTCTGCTGTTCTGTCCGCACCCCAGCCCCGTTCACCCCTTCCATTTCCAAGAGTCACAGCCTGGGCTTGGAGACAGAAATAGAATGAATGAGGTCAGACATTCTCGTGTTCTGATACAATGTATCATGTTCTAGTGAAGTGCTGTATGTGCTGCAGCTGGTCGGACTGTACCTGCCCCGTGCTGTACTCCGCCTCTTCGTACTTTGTACTGTGATACAATGTATCAGGTTCTAGCAAAGTACTGTACGTGGTTGGTCGGGCTGCACCAGCGCTGTGCTGCACTCAGCCTCTTGGTACTATGTACGCAGCTGGTTGGGTTTTACCTACCCCGTGCTGTACTCAGCCTCTTCGTACTATGTACTGTGATACAATGTATCATGTGCTAGAGAAGTACTCTACACGGCCGGTCGGGCTGTACCTGCCCGTGCTGTACTCCGACTCTTCGTACTATGTACGCGGCTGGTTGGGCTGTACCTGCCCCGTGCTGTACTCGGCCTCTTCGTACTATGTACTGTGATACATTGTATCATGTTCTAGTGAAGTACTGTACGCGGCTGGTTGGGCTGTACCTGCCCGGTACTGTACTCAGCCCCTTCATACTTTGTACTGTGATGCAATGTATCATGTTCTAGTGAAGTTCTGTACGTGGCTGGTCGGACTGTACCTGCCTGTGCTGTACTCCGCTTCCGCCTCCTCGTACTATGTGCTGTAATGCAATGTATCATGTTCTAGTGAAGTACTGTACGCGGCTGGTTGGGCTGTACCTGCCCCGTGCTGTACTCGGCCTCTTCGTACTATGTACTGTGATACATTGTATCATGTTCTAGTGAAGTACTGTACGCGGCTGGTTGGGCTGTACCTGCCCGGTACTGTACTCAGCCCCTTCATACTTTGTACTGTGATGCAATGTATCATGTTCTAGTGAAGTTCTGTACGTGGCTGGTCGGACTGTACCTGCCTGTGCTGTACTCCGCTTCCGCCTCCTCGTACTATGTGATGTAATGCAATGTATCATGTTCTAGTGAAGTACTGTACGCGGCTGGTCGGGCTGTACCTGCCTGTGCTGTACTCCGCTTCCGCCTCCTCGTACTATGTGCTGTAATGCAATGTATCATGTTCTAGTGAAGTACTGTACGCGGCTGGTCGGGCTGTACCTGCCCCGTGCTGCACTCAGCCTCCTCGTACTATGTACGTGGCTGGTTGGGCTGTACCTGCCCCGTGCTGTACTCAGCCTCTTCGTACTATGTGCTGTGATACTATGTATCATGTTCTAGTAAAGTACTGTACGCGGCTGGTCGGGCTGTACCTGCCCCGTGCTGCACTCAGCCTCCTCGTACTATGTACGTGGCTGGTCGGGCTGTACCTGCCCCGTGCTGTACTCGGCCTCTTCGTACTATGTACTGTGATACAATGTATCATGTGCTAGAGAAGTACTCTACACGGCCGGTCGGGCTGTACCTGCCCGTGCTGTACTCCGACTCTTCGTACTATGTACGCGGCTGGTTGGGCTGTACCTGCTCCGTGCTGTACTCGGCCTCTTCGTACTATGTACTGTGATACATTGTATCATGTTCTAGTGAAGTACTGTACGCGGCTGGTTGGGCTGTACCTGCCTGGTGCTGTGCTCAGCCTCTTCGTACTATGTACGCGGCTGGTTGGGCTGTACCTGCCCCGTGCTGTACTCGGCCTCTTCGTACTATGTACTGTGATACATTGTATCATGTTCTAGTGAAGTACTGTACGCGGCTGGTCGGGCTGTACCTGCCCCGTGCTGCACTCAGCCTCCTCGTACTATGTACGTGGCTGGTCGGGCTGTACCTGCCCCGTGCTGCACTCAGCCTCCTCGTACTATGTACGTGGCTGGTCGGGCTGTACCTGCCCCGTGCTGTACTCAGCCTCTTCGTACTATGTACAGTGATACAACATATCCTGTTCTGCCAGGGGAGCCCCGTACGTGGCTTTGGCGGACCGTACGTGCCCTGTGTTACACTCTGCCTCTTCGTACTATGTGCTGTGATTCATTGCATCATGTTCTGCTAGTTAAGTACCGTATGCAGCTGTGTTACACCCGGCCTGTTCCTACTCTGCTGGGAGTCTGTACTCATGGCTGTATTGTACAGAGGGAGAGGTGTGGTGCCGCGGCCAGGGCGACTGATGCTGGAATCTGGGGCTCACGGTTTGATCCCCGGCTCCGGCGGCAGGTTAGCCCAGCACCATGTGACTCTGGGCAATAGCTTGCTTAATCTTCCCGACGGCCCCCAGCGCCTAGAGACCCTTACGGGTGATTGTGCGCTTTACAAATTTGGATTATTATTATTATTATACTATCATGACCGTACTTGTTTAATTATACATTGACTATACTTATGCTATAAGACCTGATCTGACCCTATGACTCAGACTTTCCAAGCTCTGAACTATTATATTGGTTACATTATACTCCATCTGTGCTGACGGTATTTTGATACTTGCTCTTATAAACGCCTGCTCAGCTAGTTGCACTATGGAGGGTCAGTTCTGTACTCTTGTTGGTGAAGACCGCGCCGGGTCTGCTCCTTCGCGCAGTTTGTTATATGTGGTTTCTTCTGGGTCTGTAGTGTGGTACAGGCTCTGCTATCCAGGGTCTGTTCTGACTCTTTTCTGGGCTGTTACGTAGGGTTCTTTCTGTACTGGTGCTTGTAGTAACATACAGGGTCTGTTCAGGCTCTGTGTTGCACTACACAATGTCTGCTCTGTACTCCTGGCTGTATTATTAAAGAGGAGCCCTTCTGAATGTCTTGTCTTTGGTCTTTAGTGTTGTGCAGTATGGTTGTGTTGTTGATGTCCTCATCATCAGGTCCTGCCCTGACTCTGTGTTATAGGCTGTATTTTACAGGGACCGGTGGATGCCTGCACTGGCACCCCGCTAAAACCGTGTAAAGTCCAGCTCAGCTCTTGTTATTGTTCCTGTACAGCAGGAGGCAGGTTCTCCGTTAGCTTCTGAAGTAAACTAGAAATTCCCTACCTTTAACTGAAAGAGACCGCTATGGGCACTGTTGTGGTTCCTCCATGTGCCAGTATTTTCATGAAACAAAAAAAGGTTAAACATCAGGAACAGAACTCTAATATAAATATATGGCTGTTACACTGACGCTTAATTTGAGCTGGTGGTTTCCGGTGCTCAGCCCCAGCACTAATTGTCAACGCTGGTGCTTGTGACAGTCTGCCACACAGTGGCGCTGTCTGGCTAATTTAGAGATAACCACAACAACAGTTAATTATTAATTCAATATACATTAAAAATGACAAGTACCTGCTGCCCAAGCCATTCTTATAGCTTTAGGGCCTATAGTAGTCCGAATTGTCACACTTGTAGGAGTGCGATGGTTAGTAGTTTTGTTGTTATTATCATTGGCAGCATGGCAGGGGCAATGTTGGGTGCCAGCTGCAAATTAGGCACTGTCAGATGAAGGTTTAATGTGTATATCTGAGACCATTTTTTTGTTTTAATTGCATTGATTTACCAACTAGGTTATCGCCAACTTCGGCCAAGTTGTTAGATGGATGTTAATGTAACATTTGTTCAATAGTCTTAATTGGGTCATAACAAGGACCATAAAATACAAATTTAAAAATACATTTAACATCCTATAGTTCAGGATCAGAATTAGGAAACAACATCACACCTCAATTAACACGAGTTTAAAAACGATGTAAAAATATAAATTAGAACAGTAAAATTTTATGGCATAACATGGAGAATATGCTGATGCCAAAAAGCAGATAATATAACTTTGGGCCCCATTACGATGTCGAGCGGAAGGCCATCCAACGGCTCATCAGTGGCATTCGGCACAACATCTGAGGCATCGGCCCGACCGCCGTATTATGATACGGGCAGTCCGACTGATGCCTGTGGGAGGAATCTGATCCGGCTCAGACAGGCTCAAGGAGCCCGTATTGGTGGAGGCAGGGTCGTAATCCCCAAAATGGAGGCGGTTCCTGATTGGGCACCGCTCTGGGGATTACGATGCACTTTTCTGGCAGACTTTCTATGGCAGTCAGACCACCATATAAGGAACGGATTTTTGGGGGCTCCTAACACAGCCCCAGTTCCCCTGCAGCCTCCACTATGAGACCTGGGGGGCACCACACAGTGCATGGATGTTTAAGAAGTGTATATTTCCTAATGCGGATTGTCCTGGAACCCGCAGCACAAGCCGCAACAGGAAAGATACACTTCCCTACCGCCGTGAAGGCAGTCGCATCCTCATTTGGGAATCAGCACTGTTGACTCCTTGTCAAGTTGTCGGGCATCCCGTTTCCTATACAACGCAGGTCTGACGCTATTCCGACAGATATCGTAATGGGGCCCTAAATAGTTTCAATTTAGAAAGTTAGAATTTAGTAACCAGGAAAAAATTAACGTTCTCATTTAAATAAAAAAAAACTTATTTATTTCCCATTTAGCAAATGGCATAGAAATTGCTTTATAAGCACCCTTAAAGGCTAACATTCTTTTTAAATACAGTTAACAATCTAATCAGGGTCTAAAAAAAAAATTTGCATGAAGCATGCCTCCTCCTCAATTTTAATGCAAAAAAATGATCATTAGGTACAGAGGAACACATTGTAGTCATATTTAAGCATTTAAAAAAGATCAGTCCCACTTGTTAATACAAATACTTATACATTAGGACCGAACCCAACCACCTGAGATTTCGAAGACTCTTAAAAACATGGCTTTCCTAGCTATCTGGTTACGGGTTACTCCCTTCTAGCATCTGCCAAGCGCTCTGAGACCTACGGGTGATTTATGCGCTATATAAACACAAATACAATTACAAGATGTAAAGAGCCTGTGCTTTAAAACTGGTTGTACGAAGCGTGCTCTCAGGCTGCTACATAAAGTGCAAAAAAGCATAAAGTGCACAGTTGGTTGGGCGAGGAATTATTAATTACATGGGCAGCCCGGAAGAGATTGAAACCATGAGCCAGAATTAGGGAAAACAACCAAATAATGAGTCACTCAGAATATTTTTTTTAAAATCCTGCTTGTGGGGTACACCAAATTTTAACCCAGAGTAAAAAGGGGGGCCATTTTAACTTGATCTTCTAAATAGCCCATGACCAATTCACTGTGGGAGAGGAAGCTTGTGGTCGATTTAGGGATGGCAAAGGCCTGGATTTTAACGGGTGCTTCCTGTCCCCACACACCAGCTCCATATGTTCCCACTCCCAGGGCATTTGAATTTATATAACTGGACCATCTTTATAATTGGCTTATGCCCTAATTTTTTTGTGAATCTACTCCCATTTTCTGTATTCTCTGGTTGATCATGCCACCCCATGACGAATTAGCCTCAAACAGGATGCCTAAATAGTTAATGTAACGTATCTTGAAAACAGAATAACATTTAGGGGCAAGACGTTTATTCTAATAGGGTTCTGTTTGTCTCCCACCTTTTTACCCGAGACGCCAGTCTTCCTTCTCACAAGAATTATTTCTGACCACACATGTTCGAAGAATGACTTGGTTCTCACTACAATGGTCTCTTGAGCAGAGATAGGCTCCATGAGGCACCAAAAATAAAGTTGTCTCAATGTGTGTGCGAAATTCGTATAATTTGCTCTTGTGTAATTATGCACAAGATCTTTAAAATCACACAAAATTATGCATAATTACATCAAGTGCTATCCCATCATCTAGCGCTATATTTTAGAATGAAATTCAATATAGTCCCAAAACCAGAGTGGGGCAACAAACAGCCACTCGGCATTAGTCTTATTCCTGCACACTCACTGTAAAATTTTGCATCCAAGGGTGCATGATCATTAGGTCTCCAAGTTTTCCATTTTAACTGATTTTTGGAGATAAAGACAAACAGAAAACAATGTGCTTCCTGTCTGCATTTATTTTTAATCATAGCAAAATTCAGAAAAATTGGCTTCTTTTAAGTTTCTTTCCATATTGACTTTCTTTAATTCCAGACCAACAGCTGAGCTGATAGACGGCATAGGGAATTAAAACTGCTCATGTGGATCTTCGGTTCTGCTCATGTGAATCTTGGATCCGGCTTGTGTGAATCTTAGATCCGGCTTGTGTGAATCTTAGATCCGGCTCGTGTGAATCTTAGATCCGGCTCGTGTGAATCTTAGATCCGGCTCGTGTGAATCTTAGATCGGGCTCGTGTGAATCTTAGATCCGGCTCGTGTGAATCTTAGATCCGGCTCGTGTGAATCTTAGATCCGGCTCGTGTGAATCTTAGATCCGGCTCGTGTGAATCTTGTATCCGGCTCGTGTGAATCTTGTATCCGGCTCGTGTGAATCTTGTATCCGGCTCGTGTGAATCTTGTATCCGGCTCGTGTGAATCTTCGGTTCGGCTCGTGTGAATCTTCGGTTCGGCTCGTGTGAATCTTGGATCCGGCTCGTGTGAATCTTGGATCCGGCTCGTGTGAATCTTGGATCCGGCTCTTGTGAATCTTGGATCCTGCTTGTGTCTTGGATCCTGCTTGTGTGAATCTTGGATCCGGCTCATGTGAATCTTGGATCCGGCTCATGTGAATCTTGGATCCGGCTCATGTGAATCTTGCTTGTGTCTTGGATCCGGCTCGTGTGTGAATCTTGGATCCGGCTCGTGTGTGAATCTTGGATCCGGCTCGTGTGTGAATCTTGGATCCGGCTCGTGTGTGAATCTTGGATCCGGCTCGTGTGTGAATCTTGGATCCGGCTCGTGTGTGAATCTTGGATCCGGCTCGTGTGTGAATCATGGATCCGGCTCGTGTGTGAATCTTGGATCCTGCTTGTGTGAATCTTGGATCCTGCTTGTGTCTTGGATCCTGTTTGTGTGAATCTTGGATCCGGCTCTTGTGAATCTTGGATCCGGTTTGTGTGAATCTTGGATCCGGTTTGTGTGAATCTTGGATCCGGCTCTTGTGAATCTTGGATCCGGCTCTTGTGAATCTTGGATCCGGCTCTTGTGAATCTTGGATCCGGCTCTTGTGAATCTTGGATCCGGCTCTTGTGAATCTTGGATCCGGCTCTTGTGAATCTTGGATCCTGCCTGTGTCTTGGATCCGGCTCTTGTGAATCTTGGATCCGGCTCTTGTGAATCTTGGATCCGGCGCCTGTGTCTTGGATCCGGCTCTTGTGAATCTTGGATCCGGCTCTTGTGAATCTTGGATCCGGCTCTTGTGAATCTTGGATCCGGCTCTTGTGAATCTTGGATCCGGCTCTTGTGAATCTTGGATCCGGCTCTTGTGAATCTTGGATCCGGCTCTTGTGAATCTTGGATCCGGCTCTTGTGAATCTTGGATCCGGCTCTTGTGAATCTTGGATCCGGCTCTTGTGAATCTTGGATCCGGCTTGTGTCTTGGATCCTGCTTGTGTAAATCTTGGATCCGGCTCATGTGAATCTTGCTTGTGTCTTGGATCCGGCTCGTGTGTGAATCTTGGATCCGGCTCGTGTGTGAATCTTGGATCCGGCTCGTGTGTGAATCTTGGATCCGGCTTGTGTGAATCTTGGATCCGGCTTGTGTGAATCTTGGATCCGGCTTGTGTGAATCTTGGATCCTGCTTGTGTGAATCTTGGATCCTGCTTGTGTCTTGGATCCTGCTTGTGTCTTGGATCCTGTTTGTGTGAATCTTGGATCCGGCTCTTGTGAATCTTGGATCCGGCTCTTGTGAATCTTGGATCCGGCTCTTGTGAATCTTGGATCCGGCTCTTGTGAATCTTGCTTGTGTCTTGGATCCTGCTCGTGTGAATCTTGGATCCGGCTGGTGTGAATCTTGGATCCGGCTGGTGTGAATCTTGGATCCGGCTGGTGTGAATCTTGGATCCGGCTGGTGTGAATCTTAGATCCGGCTGGTGTGAATCTTGGATCCGGCTGGTGTGAATCTTGGATCCGGCTGGTGTGAATCTTGGATCCTGCTCGCGTGAATCTTGGATCCTGCTCGCGTGAATCTTGGATCCTGCTCGCGTGAATCTTGGATCCTGCTCGCGTGAGGTGACTCCCTTGAGGGGTGCTTTACAACCCACTCTCGACCCTGTGTACATTCTGATCCCCAGCAATTTGGTAACAGGAGGGATCTCTGCAGTTACTACACAACTGAGCTATACCGCTTTTTGAAAGGCGTATATACGTGAAAGTGACAGTAATTTAAATGTACACATGCCTCTCTGACCTTTTGCTAGGGTTGCAGACACCATGGAAGCTTGAAATGTGCAGGTGGGTACAGGAGTGAAATCAGAAAGGCCACAGGAAGGGTCATGCTCGCGCCCACACACCGGACCTACACACTCCCATTAATTTGAAGTGAATGTATACATAGAACCAAGAGTAGAAACCATAAAAACCAGAAACGTGCCTCGTGCAGCTTTCGAGGTTGAAAAATTGATGCCCATTTTAAGGACTCGGTGATTTGGACGTGTCGAGTTACCTTCAAACAGAATCCTTACTCTGTTTTCTGATTAATACGTTTTTTCTTTATGAACTGTTACTTCTTCCTTCCAGTTTATTTATCCTCACTCCCCTTCTTAAGTCCTCTTAATTTGGCTGATTGAGTGAAGCCTCTATCATGTTTTATAGTAGGCACGCGCCGTCCAATTTTGCACATTATCGCCTTTCCAAACATTAGGTTTATGGAGAAATGTTTGACTGCAGGAACCACTGCATTTTTTTGTCGTATTCAGAGGGGATCATTCCTCCATCTTTTCAGCTCAGACTCCAGAAGGCTCAAGATATTTTTTCATATTATGCAATTTTTTAAACCTTTAATTCTGGGGTTTCAATTAAGGGTGTGGTGCGTGCTGAAGGGCCTTGAATGTCAGTCTTATGGTTCTGTGTTCCACTGGAAATCGAAATCCGGTATTGTAAAGCACGAACTGTTCACCAAGAAGGGTCTCAAAGCGCTGGGGGCCGTCCAGGGCTGGACTGGCCATAGCGGGCACCAGGCAATCCCCCGGTGCGCCGCACGGGTGGGAGCCGGTTTTGGGCCCCTGGGGGGGGGGGCGGCCGAGCACTCTGCCAGGGCCGGTTGTGGTTCCCAGTAAGGTCCTGGGGCCGTCAGGAGATTAAGAAAGCTATTGCCCAGAGTCACATGGTGTTGAGCTGAGCTGCCGCCAGCGCCAGGAATCGAACCGAAACGTGAGTCCTGTGCTCCGGAGTCAGCTGTCCTGGCCGCTGCGCCACACCTCTCCTGCTGGGCATTGTTCCACTTTCCACTGTGCAGCTAGAATTGAACTTGCAGGTGCATAAAACTCACATTTGTGGAAAAGAGAGAAACATTTACATTCTTCTGCCTGCACTGCATTTCTGAACATTTTTTTCCAGCTACATGATCTTTTCTCACTATTTGGTCTATTTTTATGATATATTTTTTTATCGCTAATTTATAATGTCTGCTAATGAATATGCCTTCTTTTGCTGATGATTTTCTTCCAGCGCTAGCCCTGTGTTTAACCTTTCCATTCTGTCCTTGGGTAGGAAATTCTGCCCATTTTAGATTTTAACCCTCCTCAGTGCCCTGTGAACGTCATTGAAGCCCCCTCTTACCCGGCTCCTTTTTTCCATATCATCTTTTGGCTAGTGTTCCCCCAGATTGGAATATGAAATGCTGTTGCTGACTTTTTAGGTCGAGCCTGGGCAGCGCATCCGCAGCTGTGCGAGGCATGCTGTATTAGAGTATGGACTTGAAGCTCCGCCCACTTTCCGCCCATATTTGTCATTGTCCTATGTAAATGCTGGCTTCTTATTCGTAAATAGGCTTGGTAGTCCCTCCTTAGTATTGCCTTGTCTTCATTTGTAACCTCCCATGAGGACTGGCCCTTTTACTTCTGTTGTTACACAGTATGTCTTATTTAGTCTGTAAGCACTATTTTCTTTAATGAGTTTCTCCTACTGCAGGCACAACATGCTTTCCTGCACCATTCAGTGCGCCATGTGCAACTTCACTTTCCAAGCAGCCCGGGACAATGGCGGCCACTTTTTTTTAATGAAATGGGTCTCGCATTTACAAGCGTTTGGGATATTGGCATTGTAAATTACAATACCTTTTATTTATGTGTTAATTATCAAAACAGATCAATAAAAGGCATTGTCATTTACAGTTCCAATAGCTTAAACTTTTGCAAGCACGAGACCTATTGCATTGCAAATGCTTGTTAGTAGTGGTGTGAGGAATCCACGTAGTTTCCTTTAGCTTAATTATGCCAAATTTCAGAAAAAATACGCAAAATGCTGATCTGGCATCTAGTGCTGTATTTTAGTGCAAAAGGCGTCCTTGCCTCTATTTGAGAAAAATTGCGCAAAAAATGCAGGTGTGAGAATAACTGCTGCTCGCGTTATGTTTGCATTTTTACCGTGCTACCACAGTCGGATATTTAAATGAACGAGTTTGAAATTAAGTGACGTGGCTTCATTTCAGGAATTTGGCATAACAAGCATAGCACGAAATGTTAGGAATTATGTGCCATTATGCCAGTGTATTAAAATAATGCAAGGGCCTGCTTTTTTTTAGCACTTGTCTTCTGACAACCTTTAGCTCTCTGCAGGTAAAAGCGTCTTGTGGACCAAACCAAAAGCTTGCAGATCTGTGCTTGTAGGCCCCGCCCATTGCTAACACCCGCTGGCTGTGTCACTCTCATTTACTGCTTGCTTATTTGTTTGTTTGCTTCTCTTCTTCTGTTTGTCCCTCCCCTGGAGCATTGATTCTCTTTAGATAGTTTGACTCATATCCTTCCACTGCTCAAATTTGGGAATGTACTTTTTTCATTTTTTTCTTAATGGGCCCTCCATGAGAGTGCATGTGTTTCTTTGCCCCCTCTCGCCCCTGCCCATTGCTTCCCCTTCTTCCAAACTACTCCTTCATCGTCTCTGTATCCTTGCAGTACGTGTAACTTTTTTTGCGACGGCCTAGTGGCTGCCATTACTAAATCGCTTTTTTTGCACCTCTGTTGGTACCTTCAACTCCACACCTCGCCCACTGCATATTGCTTCTCCTAATGAGTTTTTTCCTTTTTAATTTTTTTTTTTTTTTTTTATGGTTTGAGGTTCTGGAAGCTGGCGTTTGCTCTCCGGCAACTCGCTATAGAAAAAGTGCTTTCACACAAATATGTTATTATTT
The DNA here is from genome assembly GCF_964261635.1 of Lissotriton helveticus. NCBI lineage: Eukaryota > Metazoa > Chordata > Amphibia > Caudata > Salamandridae > Lissotriton > Lissotriton helveticus. The sequence continues at coordinate 55,845,804 of NC_136069.1, read as the reverse complement.
GCAGATGTAACTGATGCCTACTTTAATGGATAGGTAAATAAAAACAAAAAACGCGTCCACGTCCTCTGCGGAATGTCGCGGCTCGCAGCAGTGGCTTTGCCAGGGCTTGTGGATTCCTCTGCCCCAGACTCTTCTTTGGGGGGATATGCTGTGCCTGTTGGCACCGGCATTTAGTTATTTTGCTTATGACTATTCATTTTAGGCGTTGGTGCAAGTTTTCAGCCATGTGTCTCAAGACCCATTAGCGGTTGATATCCTGGATGGATACAAGCCTATGTTTGCCTCGTTTTCTGAATAATTGTGTTCTGGTGGAGTGCGCCTTTCAACAAGTTGAATTCTGCATTATATGCTGTGTTGTGTTGATTATGTGCTGTGTTGTATTTGTAATTTGAGCTTTGCTGAGCATGCATCTTGCACTTTTCTGGTCTGACCGTGCACTTGCTGTGTCTGATTTGTTGCAGCCTGGAGCTTGCGCGTCTCTTTGATACAATGTGTGGTAAAATGGAGGCCAATTGGAAAGCGTTTCAAAGTGTGCGCGAGGCCGAGTTGCGTACATGAGTATTGCGTGTAAGCCTGGTTTGTCGAGAGCAGTGCGAGCATGTTGGAGTTACTTTCACATCATACAAGTACCCTCACCTGTACTTTCATATGTACCTTCCAGTACCCATGACGTGTGACTACCACATCTCGCGTCTGTCTCACTCCTAGAATCCTTGTGGAATGGATATACATGGAGTCGATGGAGATCGCGACTCTAAGATGGGGCGTGGGCTTAGACTGGTTCAAATCCTTATGTGATGGATACTTGAGGCTGGGTAACATTAATTCAAGAACCTGGGCCAATCCTAGAGCCAGCGGGGAAGGCGGTGAGTTCTAAATCCAAAGATCGATAAGGAGTCCGTCCTTCTTATAGATGGGAGTCAACTGAGGTCACGCCTCTAAGATAGGACGTGGGCTGAGACTGGTTCAAATCCTTATGTGATGGATGCTTGAGGCTGGGTAACATTAGTTCTAGAAGCTGGGACAATCCTTGAGCCAGTGGCGAAGGCGGGGAGTTCTAAATCCAAAGATCGATAAGGAGTCCGTCCTTCTTATAGATGGGAGTCAACTGAGGTCACGCCTCTAAGATAGGACGTGGGCTTACACTGGTTCAAATCCTTACATGATGGATGCTTGAGGCTGGGTAACATTAGTTCAAGAAGCTGGGACAATCCTTAAAGCCAGCGGGGAAGGCGGTGAGTGCTAAATCCAAAGATTGAGAAGGAGTCAGTCCTTCTTATAGATGGGAGTCAACTGATGATGCGCCTCTAAGATGGGACATGGGCTGCCATTGGTTCAAATCCTCATTTGATAGATGCATGTGACAGGGTAACGTTAGTTGATGAAGATGAGACAAACCCGGGGATCGGCAAGGAGTTTCATGTAGCTTCAATTCCTCCTATGATGTTTAATAGAAAGGAGTCGTTGAGTTCAACCGGAAAGCGGTGTGCTCTAGACCAAAGACTATTTCATGCAGATTTTAATTTATATATTTTATTTATTGTTGCCTGTATAAGCTATACAATTAGCAATTAAACGTTTTAAAAGACTGCCCCACTGCATAACATATAAAAATAAAATTTCAACACTCAGAAAAATTACAATCAATAAAATCTTATAAATCCCCTTAAAAATGTGTAACACTAGCTATACACAGAACAAAAATATTATATGATTTCCATTAATGTTCATTGTTGCAGCAAGGAGGGACACATTTTGCTTCTTCAATAAAAAAATCACAAATGGATCAAATGTAATATGTTAGCGAACAGTATATTAGTGGAAAATCTGTTCGAAGCCAAATGCAAGAGCCCCTAAGTGTGACGTGCCACCAAAGATTGAGTAATTTCGGAGTCACTGTCATTGTCCTTTCAAGGCCTTTGTGCACTAGAACTTAAAGTACATTATTGTATCTTTCCCACCAATAGCGCAGTTACGATACTCATTTCTTTGCTGGGATCCTGATATCACTAAATACACTATAGCTGCAAGGGTCCCCACCCTGGTCTTAATAGCTAATTTATGAAGGCCTTCAGGGTAGATTTAATCCAGGGAGGGTTCAAACCCTACACCAGTTTTAGGCTCTAGACAGTACCCTGCCAGGCGACCTGTCCTATTACTTGGAATGTTTCCTTTTAATTTGAGGGACTAGAACTGGTCCTTGACAACTACTGGGAAGTTGACCTACGGCTACTCTAGAGATAGCCCAGTTGCAAACCAAGACTTGTAAGTTTAAGATGTGATATCAAACTCTTCCCTCCATGAGCAGACTAGGCCTGGGCGAAGAACTTCGCTCAGTTCGTGGAGTTTGCAGAGTTTTCTGCACTCCGCTGAGCTCGCGGAGTGCAGAGAACTCTGCTTTGCGATGTGCAGCAGAGTTTTTTTCCCCGTGCGCGATCACGAACGGTAATCGTTCGCGAGCGCAAACTCCTGCTCGGGTAGAAGGTCTACCCGAGTGGCAGGAATACCAGCACAAATTGCAGTTCGCACTGCACTCCGCTACTCGCAGAACTTCGCTGCGTTTTTTTGTAACTTCGCAGAGTTCTGCGTAGAATAACTCCACGAACTAAACCCAGGCCTAATGCAGACATCTCGAGTATTGATCGTAGGTGTACGGCTGCGTGGTTTCTACTTACATGAAGGTAGTATAGTATGGGATGTGAGGCCTTAATATCAGCGATGGTTGCTGACAGACCTTAACGATTGTACTTACCAACAGGCTGCGCGCCTCGTCCATGAATCTTAAGACCACATTGAGGTGTGCGGTAGTGTAACCCTTAACATGTTCCTGCCTTTTGAGTTGTCGGTCAAAAAAACCTAGAAAATCGGCCTGAGTCGCACACTCCAGCTTCCCTTACTGCACTTCAAGTTGCCTTTTTAATGGAGGCGATGGTCTAATAAAAGAACAGGTGTAATATATAATAATTCTCTATATTATGTAGTAATTGTAACTTTTGGAATCCAGTCCCTCTCAATGCAGTACTTTGTAAATCTGTCTAATAACCCTTGGCGTCTTAACGCCATTGTCCTCGTGTCCAGTCTTGCACACTACCTCTGATACCTATATGAATCACGTGCTGATTGTGAACTCGAAACTGTGCAGATCGTTTTTTAAGTTTCCCCACAGTTGCAGTGCGTCCTCCTTTCCTTCCCATTCATCGACTACGCTGAGTTCACACACTGTGAATATGGTGCTTTGCACCGTAAGACCACGGTAAGCCATTCCAGAGAATTTACAACTTGGAATATAGTTCATGTGAAAACAATTACCCCTGACAAAGGACCTGGTGTCCCGAAATGCATTGAGTTCTGTCATTTTGTTTTGTTGTAACAAAGTTTGCACTGTTTCTATCTTTGTAAATGTATATACTATCTATGTATATTTAGATGCTAAAAAATACATGAAAAAATGGTAAACAACGTTAACGACAATTCTTCCCGCATGGAATCACAACGCAGTTGTTACCACAACCGCGTTGTGATTCGGCATACCATCACTCCGCAAGTCGGAACAACGACTTGCGGAGGGGGGTGGGGTTGTTTGATTTAAAATCCAACACCTTCCCCAGTGTCCGCACGGACTGGAGTTGGAATAGTAAATGAAACTATTCCAACATCCAGCACCCCCCCTCTGCAAGTCGTTGTTCCGACTTGCGGAGTAATGGTATGCGGAATCACAACACAGTCGTGATAACAACCGTGTTGTGATTCCATGCGGGAAGAAAGACTGCGGGACAAAGAGGTATATTCGCATCGATACATGAAGCCTTAATGTTATCTGAAAAGTATCACAGTGCAATTTGTCATTAATTTTTTTTTTCATATTGAGTATTACACATCAATTTGTAGTGCATGTTAAAGTCCTAGTCGCCGCTCAGGGACTAGGCCACTTTTTAGTAATCCATTCACTTGCCACAATATGATACAGCTGTTTATCAGTTCTACGTCTTCACACGAGGGACAATGTTTTTTTTCTAGTCCTGTCTTAGCATATTTTCTGAAATCGGTTGGCCCTCTATTTTTTCCCCCTCTTTTGTAGATGTTTGTGTTCCTTGCCAAGCCGTTGCAAGTGTACCTCATTAGCCGGATTTATTTGGCGTGATACTAGTGCGGCGTAAAGGCTTCGTTTCATTCCCCGGCACTCCATGTCCAACCAGCCGTGCTATTCTCATTCGGCTTCTCATCGTTAACTTTGATTGGGGAAGACCAAAGTAGTTCAATTTCTGTTAACCTAGTCTTCAGCAGATTGAGAATTCATTCTTCGTCAACAATTTTTTTTCTACCAGGATGGAGCCCGCAAGCTTGGTTAGAAAAGCAAATAATTTAGGGGCGGACCTCAATATAATATGTATCGTGGTTCCATCTTATTGTCTTACGTCACTCATTGGTGTAATCTCAAGATGATGACGTACTCGATTCCGTAAACGCTCTTGAGGAATTACTGTTAATGAAGAGACTAACCACTAACGGATCATGGCCACTCTCCACCCTTTGAGTAATTGCCATATGGCTGACCTACTTCCATGCCTCAACTTTAATGAGGAAGTCGTCATTATGAATTGCCTCCAGCCGCGTCTAAAATTGTCATGTGCTGGCTTGTCTGCAGTACGGCCATTTAATTCCGTAACCTTTAATATATCAAGACTTAGGAAACTCTCTCCCTTCTTGCCAACTTTTCCCTATTTTTGGAATAACCCAGCAAAAATCCTCTTTTTCTAATTGTCTTCCTATAGATCCATGGATGGAATTGTATTGTAATCTCCGCATATAAACAACATGTATGAATCCGTGCTATGCAGAGTGCCTTTAATGTAAATAAAATAATTGGCTTATGCATTTCCTGGTTCTTGCTTTCCTCAAGGTGGAATCTATTCAGTGGTCTGGCTAAATGAGCATCTGGATGAAAATAAACCTGAAAATTCAATGCTAATACTATTTGCATTAAAACAGTGGCCGCTGGTGACATTTTAAAGTGGTGAGGCGTTAAAGTTTGGGATAAGTAGCAAGCGAAGTTAGCGAGACCTGTCAACATAGAATATTCTGGGTGATTCTCCCGCTGAGAAAATGTTGGGGAAAAAGTGGCAAATGCTGCATTTTAAAGCAAATTTTAATTAAGAATGTAGTCAGAACGCAAGAGGGTATATAAAGCATGTGTGAATGTGTAATCTTGTTATTCAGTTGTGTTTTCCTAATAATTGAGCTGTAATTTTTGTTCCTTGTGGTATATTATCAAGTTTCCTACGAACACAACTCGGAGGAGTAGTTGATTTTACAAAATAAATATAGTCGCTAATCAAGGGGGAAAGCATTTTGATCCTCCTCTTCTGTGCTTTGCGGTTTTTCTTGAGGTCAGCCTCATCTTATTCAATTTTAAGTCTTTTGTCTTCCCCCTCCTTGTCACCCATTACTCATAAGTGCTGCCACTTCTGACTGCGGGCCCTTACTGAACCAGTCCTCGGCTGCAAATGGCGCCTGCATTGGATTTTTTTAAAATCTGCCCGTTTCTGCATGTTGCAAACTCGTTATTTGCAGAATTACGCCACCGTGGTGCCGCTGTGCTGTACGCACTTCGGATAATGCAAACCCTGTGGACTTTGCATAGACTTGAGGTGCCAGGCTATTCTCGACATACAATAATTGTCACCACACAGTGTATGGTGGTTAATTAAAATTCAGGGATAACCTTTTGATACTTTTGGCATTACATGTATTTATTACTTAAAGAAAATGCACTGTCATTAGTAATGCCTAAACATTAATAGCCTCAGTTGCCCGAAATCGGGAGCCTGCGAGAGGCGTGTCAGCTGTGTGCTTGATCGCGTACTGGAAGTAACCGGTTTAGTCGGCAGGGGTTTCTTCCTGGCAATCATTACTAATGTCCTGATGATGATCCCCATAATTCAATAGTGGGATCGAAACACCGTCGACCTTTATGTAGCACCATATACATTTGAATATATACTACTTGTTATATCTCTGTAATGGTGTGATCTGAATTTCTGCCACATCTGTAACCGCAGAAGTCTGTAGCTTTTGCCTAAAAGCCCTTTTTTGTTTATTTCTTCACTTTGCCAATTTGTAAGTGTCAGGGTACAGGCTTGTGCCCCACTACGAAGAATTGTTGAAGGAATTTTGTTTTTGATTTTCTTGAAAAGTAAAATATTGAGACCGCTGTCCGGCTGGACATGTCACATCCAATATAGCATCCATTGTGTCTATATTTATCATTTTCAGATTATTTTATATGCATGGGACCACTGTTGTTTCAAAAATATGTCCCCGAGGCCCTGTGCTGACTCGTTTGGGCGCCCTTGTTGACTTTGAAACATGGTACTCACTCCACTGCACAGGCATCATCCGTGGCTGCACTTCAGTGTCGCTATCAGTGAGTGAACTTGCTTCTTGTACGGTGTACACCTCATGGTCACATTACCCTAACTGCACTGCCTGCCACCATCTGTAAGCATGCGTCGCTGGGGTTTCCGTCTTAAAATCGAAATGTTTTGTTCCTACGTCACGGTTCCCCACCCCTTCCAAACACAAACTTGATAAACTTGTGCATGGAGCGCGCACTGGATTCCTAGTGCATTCGTATAAGGCTCGGCTTTCCTCTTGGTTTATGATTCACTGATTGTGTCTGAATAAACGCTCTATAAAAACCACTCCCTTGTGCCCGACGCTCACGTCTCCCTGAACACTCTAGTGCTCAGACGTGCAACATCCCCACCCGGCCTCCACAGGTGCCAGTAAACACGAACTGCATTCGGTGCTCCATTGGACATGCCTGGATGCGATGCTCCTGATATTCACAAGTGCACAGGGCAGCATCTTGGCAGTGCACACACCGTGCACATCCAGGGGAGAAGCGAGTAGCCGCGCGTGGCCTGGGTGGCATTCCATTCCATTGATTGATTTATACGTTTTATATAGCGTTACCTAGACTCAAAGGTATCAGAGCGCTTTACAGAGTAAGCATCACAGTAACATGAGGTACGTAGAGAGTAGAAACAAAAATATAGTAACTATAAAATAGTAACTACAAAAAAGTAAGTGGTATACAGTGGGATATATAAACTAAATAGCAGCAGGTACCCGAGTTACATACAATGTAGATAAAAATACATACACATTATATAAAAAAAGATTCCGATAAATAGGAGGATATGTCAACGCAAAGCGTTCTGAGGTAGTTCTGGTAGGGAGTTGCCAGGGTGGGGAGAATAGATGCATAATTTCTCCCTGAGGTAGTGAGCGCACGTGGCATTTTATCGCTTATGTAGATGACAATTTAGCATTTTACAGAGTAGGCACAGCAGTGAGAATAGGTGAGGCATAGTGAGTAAATCAAAATATATGATGATGATAAAAGAGTTGGTTGATGAATAATCCAGGATAATGGGCTGTTCACTAGTGTTCTTTCAAGCTGTGCACAAGCAGGCGAGCAATGCGGGCACGAGCGGCTAAAAGCACCACAGAAAGGAAACTGCACCAGTTCCAGCTATTCACTAGTGCAGGTTCCCGTGCTTCCTTGGCCTCTTGGACACCAGGTACCAAAAAGTGTCCCATAATCCAAGCGAAACGATAAAGTCTTCGAAAGTCAATGAACGATGTCAGTGAGACAGAAAACAGACACCAATCACAACTGGATCGGGCAGCTTTCCGCCAGACGCGGAGCTCCGTGGAACATCACTAGGCCTGGGCGGTAAATTCTGTTCCGCTCACAGAATTTGCAGCATTTGGGTAATTTCGCTTTCCTCGGAGAACGTGGAATTGCCAAAAATTCTGCGATCCGCGGCTTCGCAGAATATTTTGCTTCTTCGCGCTTTCAAAATGCGTGTTCGTAAGATATTTTCCCCGCGAGCACGCAAACAGCATCCACAAACAGGAAAAAAGCATTGCGAACGGGCGGAACAAGCAATTCCGCGTGTTCGCCGAACTCTGCATGCTCGCAGAGATTTTTTACCGTTTCGCTGAGCTTTGCGTAGCATGACTACGCAAATTCCGCCCTCCCCTATCAGATTTTTTAGATAACTCCGCCGAACCCCCCGAAGAAGAACTCCGCGAGTTCCGCCCACCCCTTCTCACAATACTAATGGAAATTTTTATTACAGTAAAAATTTTAGATTTATTTAGGTTTGTAAAAGTATTTATTACCAGAAGGTTGGCGTAATATCTTGGCGGGATCCTCTGCGTGACGGCCGGTGCTCACGTATTGCTCACTATGGGAGGTTAGAGATTAGAAGGGCTTAAAGAAACAGGGCTAGGCTCTTTGCTGTCATCTAAAGTTGACACGTCTTTGTGCACCTGTGTAAATGAATGGCCTCGTGCCAGTCAGTGAGTGCACTATCCATTCCCGCCAAGTGGCTGAAAGAAACCCGCAATAGGACTGAAAGTGTAAACTTGGACAATGTTATCGGCTCGCGGCTGATCGTCTCGTTCAATTACCTGCCACTTATTATATTGCTTTGAGAATTATTAACTTTGCGACTTGCCTTATCGTTAAAGCAGCAGACATTGATATTCCCACCTTAAGACATGTTCTAGATTGCTTTGACTACCGTTTGATTGTTTTGTAGACCTCAAATCAGCTTTTTAATGTCTATTCCTTGCATTAAGAAACTGATGCCCAGGAGCAGGGGGCAATGAACCGGAATGGCATCAGTTAGAATGAATTACCGGTGAATCGTGGATGCCACGACGGGGTCACCGCTGAGCCCTAGCCTCGTGCAGGCCTGGAGTGCACTCACTCGGGCTCTGAGTGTGGCACGTGCAGCCACATGCATCAATGTTCCCGTTTGCGAATTCTTAATTGCGAAAATTAAGGAATCTCAATTAAGTATTCGCAAACTACTATGCATCAAGAAATTGCATTTTTTTTGCGATTTCTTAATTTTCCTTAATTGCGATTCACAATTTGCGAATTGCAATTAAGGAATCCCTTCTAGGCCCATAGGAATGAATGTGAAGGCATTCTCATTTTGCGATTCGCAATTAAGGAATCGCAAAATGAGAATGCAATTTCAAAGGTGCAGGGGGGGTTCCAAAGGACCACCCCCTGCACCCCTGAAATGTACCTTTAAGTAAATTTTTCACACACACATTCCCTAAGGGCATGTGTGTGTGTGTAAAATGAAACTTTCAAAAATGCACTTTTGTGCACTTTTGAAAGTTTTCGAAAATTACCATGAAGGTTAACTTCATGGTATTTTACCACTACCTATTTGCGATTTCGCAATTTAAAAAAAATCATGAATTGCATTTAAGAAATCGCAAAATTGCAATTTCTTAAATGCAATCAAGAAATCGCAAATAAATCGCGATTTCTTAAATTGCGAAAAAAGCTAAAAGCTTAATGCATCCCAAAAAAGGGATTTGCATTCGCAAACGGCCGAATTTTGCGTTTCGCACTGTTTACGAATGCAAAAACCCTTGATGCATGTGCCCCTAAGACTTAGACGCCTGACGACTGCTGATCACCCCTCCTCTCATGCACAATGACGTCACTGGCGCTGTGCGTGAGGGGATAAAGCAGCGCCATTGGGTCACCATTGCGGAAACCTAACCAATGACTCCGTGGCTTTAGAGTAGAGCCACGCGGCCATTGGTCATGTCTTTAATCATACCTCCCGCGCTCTTTGAGAGCACAGGCCCACGGGGACAAGCGTGAATGTTCAAACCCATCCAGGCTTTGCTCTCATGCATTTTAATCTTAAAACTTCATGGGGCAAAGCAAGGATTGGCTGGGGTCTGATAAACCCAGTGTTCCATAGGAAGACTGGGGGTGGGGGTGGGCTGGGGGTTGTACGGAGTTTCCCCGGGCTCCCTAATAGAGTCCTGAAGTGCGCATGTCGAGTTGGCCACAATCGGAGACCGGTCCAGCCTGACATGCGCACTGGACTTCATCTGATAAGTTGTCATTCCAGTCGCCTGGTTTGGCCCCCCTCTCTGCCTTGTTTCACTGCCCCCACAACTCACATCGTTAATCATCGGAGCGAGCACGAGCAGGATTTTTTTTTTTAATTATAAATCTTTTTATTTGCAAAGAAAAACAGGCAAGGTGGTCCCCACATACAAGGAAATGTTCTTACCTATCATCTGTAGGAGGAACACAGGTTAGACCGTTCTTACTATTACATTTTATCGCACGAGCAGGATTTAATTGATTAAATTAGCTTGCACCGGCGCCTCACACTGGCTGGGTGGCGGGTCAACGCCCTGACGCTCTTTAAAAGAAACCACCACTGCATTAAACGCAGGAACCCGGTCACACCTTTGAGTCCCAGGAGCTTCCACCTGGCGGCCTTCCTTCCCTCTTTGGAGTAAAGTCTTGGCCTGTGGGTCCAGGGGTCGGTCTCCGACCAGGGCGCCCGCTCCTGGCGGAGGCCCGCAGGCGATGGGCTCTGTGGAACAGACGGACCCTGCTTCCTTCTTCACATTGACGTTCACCCTAGGATCAGCCAATCACAAGGCTTTCTTTCGTTTTCAGAACCTCCTTGTTGGAACCCCAGTCCTTTTTCCCTCCTTTGATTTTCGATGCTGGGATTAAAAACTCGATTGTTTATTACTAATAATCTTAATAACACCATTTTCTTGTACTGTTGAACATTGAAATACAATTCAAGGCAGCCCTACGTGAGGGGATTGGGTGGGTCCCCCTCCCTTGAGCACCATAACAAATGTTATTTAGCTAAAACGTCACTGCGAAGAGTGAACGCCAATACCACTCGGTAAAGGTTGTATTATTAATACGGTCAATGCCCCCATCCGCTCCTTTATAAAGATTTATTAAACTGGGCTCTCACCCAGAGGTTCATTTTGTGCCACTACTTTTGGCCTTGGCCCTCTGTAACCGGCCGCCACCGGAAGCTGCAGCCCTGGGAGACCCCAAGCCCCTCGGACAGGCCCTGCAGTGACCAGCGCACCCGGGGCCCTGGGGCCAGAGACAGGGGTCACACGGGCCGAGCGCAGCAACAACCACAGGGTGTGAGGGAGGGTGGGGGCGGGGCACGGGCACTTCACGCACCTTCCGACCCTGCTGTGGGGGCAACAGAACCACTCCTGCGGAGAGTGAATAGGTAGGAACTGGGGCCGGATCGGAGCTCCTCGAAGCCTAGACTTCTAGGGAGTCGTCTCTTTAAACCTGAATTCCTCTTTTGACTTTGATGGGTCAGCTGAGCGCTCAAGGCGCTTTACACGTGTTACGTTGATGTGTACAGCGCTCCGTCACCCCGGAGGGTATCCATGCGCTAGGCAAGTGATGAGCTAACCGGGCCTAGAGGGGTTAGAGTCTCCGCGCTCTGGTGCTACAGGAAGCCTGCTGTGTGTCACTGGGAGCGTGGGAAGGTGCGTGAAGCGCCTGGAGGCGCACCTGCCCCAGCTCGCCCCGTGCACGGATGCCAAGGGTTAGATACCTGCTCCCTTTGTGTGCGGGACGCGTCATCCCCGTCTGCACCCCAGGTCCCGGCCCACGCACTGATGCAGTGTGTGAGGACACGCCAGGCAGCGTGACCTCATTCATTCATGCACCCGGGAGCAGATGAGACATATAGCGCCTTCTGCCCCGCCCTGCAGAGATGGTGCTGCTTCTCAGAACCTGGGAATGTGGAGATGTAGGGGCAGGCGCAGCTCCTGCCCCACTCGGACTCCCTCACTCGGCCTCCCTTCCCCACTCTTGACTCCCTCACTCGCCCTCCCTGCTCCACTGAGACTCCCTCACTCAGCCTCCCTCCCCCACTCGGACTCCCTCACTCAGCCTCTCATCCCCACTGAGACTCCCTCACTCAGCCTCCCTCCCCCACTCGGACTCCCTCACTCAGCCTCTCTGCCCCACTCTGACACCCTCGCTTAGCCTCCCATCACCACTCTGACTCCCTCGCTCGGCCTCAGTGCCCCACTCAGTCTCCCTCACTCAGCCTCCCTGCTCCACTGAGACTCCCTCACTCAGCCTCTCTGCCCCACTCTGACACCCTCGCTTAGCCTCCCATCACCACTCTGACTCCCTCGCTCGGCCTCAGTGCCCCACTCAGTCTCCCTCACTCAGCCTCCCTGCTCCACTGAGACTCCCTCGCTCAGCCTCAGTGCCCCACTGAGACTCCCTCACTCGCCCTCCCTGCCCCACTCAGTCTCCCTCACTCAGCCTCCCTGCTCCACTGAGACTCCCTCACTCGCCCTCCCTGCCCCACTGAGACTCCCTCGCTCAGCCTCCCTGCCCCACTGAGACTCCCTCACTCGCCCTCCCTGCCCCACTGAGACTCCCTCGCTCAGCCTCCCTGCCCCACTGAGACTCCCTCACTCGCCCTCCCTGCCCCACTGAGACTCCCTCGCTCAGCCTCCCTGCCCCACTGAGACTCCCTCACTCGGCCTCTCTGCCCCACTCTGACTCCCTCACTCAGCCTCCCTGCCCCACTCGGACTCCCTCACTCAGCCTCTCTGCCCCACTCGGACTCCCTCACTCAGCCTCTCTGCCCCACTCGGACTCCCTCGCTCGGCCTCCCTGCCCCACTGAGACTCCCTCACTCGCCCTCCCTGCCCCACTGAGACTCCCTCGCTCAGCCTCCCTGCCCCACTGAGACTCTCTCACTCGGCCTCCCTGCCCCACTCGGACTCCCTCACTCAGCCTCCCTGCCCCACTCGGACTCCCTCACTCAGCCTCTCTGCCCCACTCTGACTCCCTCACTCAGCCTCCCTGCCCCACTCGGACTCCCTCACTCAGCCTCTCTGCCCCACTCGGACTCCCTCACTCAGCCTCTCTGCCCCACTCGGACTCCCTCGCTCGGCCTCCCTGCCCCACTGAGACTCCCTCACTCGCCCTCCCTGCCCCACTGAGACTCCCTCGCTCAGCCTCCCTGCCCCACTGAGACTCCCTCACTCGGCCTCCCTGCCCCACTCGGACTCCCTCACTCAGCCTCCCTGCCCCACTCGGACTCCCTCACTCAGCCTCTCTGCCCCACTCGGACTCCCTCGCTCAGCCTCAGTGCCCCACTCGGCCTCCCTGCCCCACTCGGACTCCCTCGCTCAGCCTCTCTGCCCCACTCGGACTCCCTGCCCCACTCGGACTCCCTCACTCAGCCTCTCTGCCCCACTCGGACTCCCTCACTCAGCCTCTCTGCCCCACTCTGACTCCCTCACTCAGCCTCTCTGCCCCACTCTGACTCCCTCACTCAGCCTCCCTGCCCCACTCGGACTCCCTCACTCGGCCTCTCTGCCCCACTCTGACTCCCTCGCTCAGCCTCCCTGCCCCACTCGGACTCCCTCGCTCAGCCTCCGTGCCCCACTCGGACTCCCTCGCTCAGCCTCCCTGCCCCATTGAGACTCCCTCGCTCAGCCTCTCTGCCCCACTCAGCCTCTCTGCCCCACTCGGACTCCCTCACTCAGCCTCTCTGCCCCACTCTGACTCCCTCACTCAGCCTCCCTGCCCCACTCGGACTCCCTCACTCGGCCTCTCTGCCCCACTCTGACTCCCTCGCTCAGCCTCCCTGCCCCACTCTGACTCCCTCGCTCAGTCTCCCTTCCCCCACTCGGACTCCCTCGCTCAGCCTCCGTGCCCCACTCGGACTCCCTCGCTCAGCCTCCGTGCCCCACTCGGACTCCCTCGCTCAGCCTCCGTGCCCCACTCGGACTCCCTCGCTCAGCCTCCGTGCCCCACTCGGACTCCCTCGCTCAGCCTCCGTGCCCCACTCGGACTCCCTCGCTCAGCCTCCGTGCCCCACTCGGACTCCCTCGCTCAGCCTCCCTGCCCCATTGAGACTCCCCCCCCCCCCCCCCCCCCGCCCCACTGAGACTCCCTCGCTCAGCCTCCCTTTCCCACTCTGACTCTCTCAGCCTCCCTGCCCCATTAAGGCTCCCTCACTCATCTGCCCTGCCCCCACTTCTACACACTCGCTCAGCCTCCCTGCCCCACTCAGTGTGTCTACCAAGTCTCCCTGCCCCACTCGCTAGCTCCCTTCTATCTCATCATTGCCGCTTTGTAGCGGACTCATTGTTACCTGCTCTATTGCCCGTTCCCAGCTAGGACACCATTGCCAGTTTCCATCGAGCTCATAAGTACCTGATCCTGTAAATGCATTATTGCTGGTTCCCAGTTTGGCCACCGTGGCCTGTCCACAGCTCATCACGGTCAGTTCTCACCCGAGCCATACATGGCATTTCCCAGTTAACTGACCATTGCTGGCTCTTAATTATGTATCTACCCAAGAAGTAAGAGTTGGGAGTAGAGGAGTGTATAGAGCACTGTTGGGGTGAGAGGTCAGAAAGGTCAAAGGACATGAGAGGACCATATGCAGATCCTGCCGCTATGCACGTCTTCGCGTCTGCTGTCCATGCGAGAGAGGATGTTGGACCTTGGTGTCAACAGCCCTACTCCTATGATGCCCCCATGTGAAGACCACCTAAATGGAGATCGCCTTGCAGTCAGTCAGTGGCGGGAGTACAACCTCCTGTATAAAAGAGAATCGTTGCGCTATGCTTATGCTACTGTGCACTGTGCCTTAGATGAGTCTTCAATCCTGAGGCAAAATGTAAAGACTGCTGCATGTATATACCATAAGCCTCTGATACACTTGCTTGTTCCTAGTGACCCCTTAGCTTTAAAAAAATGTTCAATTCTATTTTGTGACCTACTCAAACGCTTGAGAACTCCCAAACTCCACAACCACACAGGAGGTGAGGTCCTTTTCTTGAATTCACAAGCACCTGCCTAGCATCTGCTTGATTCAGAACATTAGAGAAGAATTCTGTGCCGCTACGTGCTCCAATTTTGTGCTCTTGATGTGGGATTTTGGTTTTTCTGAGAAGCTCACTTCTCCATAAGCCTGCCTTAGCTCCTCCTGTTTTGGCTTACTCTTGCAACCATCAGACGGGCCTTTGAAGCAGGATTATCCTCCTGCGGTGCTGTAACACGACTTATCGTAAGAAACGTGATCATCGTAAAAGCACGTAGGTGAGCGATCGAGATGCACGGTGTGCATTAGAAATCTTACGGAGACTGAGGCAATATTTATAATCTAGACGGGAGAAGGGAGCTGTGATTCACACCTTGGAACACCAAGGAAGTGTAGATACTGTGCAGGAGCGAGCGTGGCGGATTAAGAGTCCTTTCCACACCTCGGATATAAATATAGAAGAGCGAAGAGGGGGGCGGACATTTAAATACTCTGTGCTGTGAAATAAAGTAGAGGAAAGCGAGGACAGATGTGATGGATAAATATGTATGCAGCAGGGATGTATGAAATGTAGAGGGCATGGAGCTCGTGCAGACATGTATTAACGCAGTGGGGTTAGGATGACAGACTTGATAGGTCAACCTTTGCAAAGGCCCTTCCGCTGCACAGCAACACATGTAAATGCATTTTTTGTAACATTTGAACCGTTTGAGCGCAAAATAATGTATTTAAATCAGATTATGCAGCAGTTGATTATGTAGCAAATGTGGCACATCTAGAATTATGTGAAAAAATCTGTAGCCGCGCAATCGCATAATCCTGTGACCATAAGCATAATACGATAAGGATAATGTCAAACACCAAAGTTTTACGTTATCTGTACGTACACACTTTAATATAGTGCAACATGAGTGTATATGTGTAGATAGAGAGAGAAAAAGAGAGAAACTGTTATCAAATACTAACAAGTACACAAAACAAATGCTTAATGAATAGATGTCACAAATGAAAATATATTGGCAACAAGGGCAGCGTAAGTGAACACACCATGCACTGTTACCAATCAGTAAATGATCTTAAACACTGAAATGATGCTGGAAAGATACAGGACATCAATATGGTCAGTTGTGAAACCCATAAACAACTCAACAGATCATATAAAATTAGAGAATGCATACTGTTCCAATAAGTAACTGATCGCGAATGTGTGCTTTTTGTAAAAGATTCACAATCGTCCCATTAGAATCTGCTGATTTTTTTATGTATTGCTCGTAGACAATCCATCTGCAATCCCAATTGGTCGCCAGCAGTGGAAAGCGTGGTGACCTGTAAATCAGAAAAGCGGTATCTGTAAATGACACCAATCATTCCAATATTCACAAGTTTCAGTACTTATGCGGTAAATAATGAAACTGCTAAGATCTAACCTCCTACAACAAGCCTGTTTTTGATGCGGAATATAAGTGACCAACAACATGCTGTAAATGTAAATTGATACTTGTATAGCGCACTACTCACCCGCAAGGGTCTCAAGGCGCTTGTACGAATACCGCTGTGGAACCCATCCTGGCTTTCCCTGTGAGGTGTCCACTCCTGGGCACCCCCAAGGTGGAGGCCAGGCATCCTTAGCGTTGTGGGGGCCGGTGTGGAGATTAAGCAAGCTATTGCCCAGAGTTGCAGAGTGGGACTCCATGATTGGAATAGGCACCGAAGCGAGAATTATCAGGTCCGTGGAATTTTTGAGCTCAGACCCGCCGAGGCGGGGAATTGAACCCTGGTCCCGGGCCAGAACTCTGCATCAGGGTCTGCCGCTCTAACCATTGAGCCACACTTCTCCACTACATGGGTATCAAAGGTCTATGTTGGGCAATTGGGTAAAGTTGGAAGCTCATGGCAAGCCAGTTCAACCCGAACCATCAACAATGTGTGAACATTGGCTCCACTGTTGGCAGCTTCTGCAAACAGCCAATGAAGTTTGAGCATGTCGTCAGAATCCTTGTCAGAGGGCCACCTGGCTAGCGCGGGTTACTGATCCAACCGTGGTGGTTGTGACTGTTCACACCTGATGTCCCAGGGCCCGACTGACTACGGATACTCAGCAGCCGGGCCAGGTATCCCTTCTGCACTTGACTCTCAAGGTAGGCATGGTCCGAGCAGTCCAAGGCTCCTCGGAGGGGTGGGTTTGGATGCAGATTAGAGAACACGGGCTCACATCTCAAAACTTATGCATCAGCATTAATAATTCGTTGTACAGCTAAATGCTTAGTACTATAATAAAAGAAGTATTTTATTTAAATTGCCATCCACACAAAGGAAGAATACAACATTCACAAACAATTACACAGTTCTCCCTTGAGGTCAGGGCTCTAGTGTTTCTTTGGCGATTCCCTGTCACACTCACTTCTCCCGTTAACGATTGTGGCTATTATCCATTTACTATTGGTGACATCCAGGGTATGCCCCCACTAGTTGTCCGAGTCTCAAGAGTCCACTATGACTCTATTGTAAAGTCAAGAACGTTCCAGCGCTATTGCGCTTCAACTAGCATCAACTTCCCTTAGGGCAAACTGGCTTACACCAAGTCTTACCTCGCAGCGGCTGCAGCCCAGTTCAGGTAAGACACCCACACGACGGATAAGTGGCTGCACTCGATGGGTGAAGAATCTCTGGCTCACGGTCAGACGTCTGTAGCAACCAGAGATTTTCTGCTACTTCTACTGCGGGGTAAGTGTTTGTTCGCTCCCGATGAGGGGTGGCTAGGACGATCCTGTCCTGGAACCCTCACCTGTGTGACTGTGCTCCCACGGTATCCTCTTTTCTCCAGTGGGGTAAAACAAGTTGCATTCCTTGGTACTTCCTATGACCTCCTCTGACATACGGGGTCACCGCTATACACTGCCCATGGGCTCGGGGCCAGTCAGCCAAGTAAAGTTCTCCATGGCGGCCCCTCCTGGCATATGGGGTAATTGTGTTGCTACTGCAGAAGGCTTCAACCCTTACCCCATGGCATTCTTTTCTCTGGCGCCCCCTCCTGGCATACGTGGTCACTGCCACGCTACCGCACACAGCATTGGCTTTTACCACACAGCAGACATTTGCATGGCTATCTGCACAGCGGCCCTCTGCTGGCATACGGGGGTCACTGCCTCTGTGCTGCACATGGGCATTAATCCATCGGTGCAGAAGCAATTTCGGCATACCTCGCACAGGACCCCACTCGACAGCGCTCCCCACTGGAACTTACCCTCCAATGCTCTCCTCTTCCTCACAGGGCATACTTGTATTTGGAAGCAGGCACCTGGTGTCCAGGCTCTAAGGGCAGGCGGTCTTTGATGCCCTGAGTGATATCCCCTCACCCAGCTGTGAATCTGGCAGGCCTTGGCACCCAGTCCTGGTCACGTTTAGAAGTCTTAGAGCTTCCCCTCCTCATACAGCCTGTCTAGGTGCTTGGAAGATGACAATTTTGGGATCTTAAACTCCCCTTCTTAAAGTTCATTTCCAGCCACCAAATGTGATTTACGGTCTGTGGCTTGGAAGTTGTATGTTGGGGGTTCTGCTTCATTTGAAGTGCATACCCACATGCCCCCTTCCTCTGTAGAAGCAGTCTGTCACAGCAGGAAGGTATCTGAAGCTCATAGTCCTACTACACAGGCAATGGGAGTGACTAGAGTTCACACCTGGATATCAGCCACAATGATCTGTGCATCAGAAGGTTAGCAAACACAAGAAGATGATGGATGGAGCGCAGAAACTTTTCAGACACTTGCCCCCAGTCACAGATCTGGGTTGAATCCATCATCCTTCTTTAGCTCACTTCGCCACCTCAGTTCAGACCCATCTATATACAAATCAGTCTGACCCTGTGCCTCATGGGAACAGTCTAGACCGAACTACCAAGCCATGTCTTCCCTGGACCGGAATCAAGCATCCTATGACCGGTTTCTGGCTAACAGCCGTCATCAGCCAGGCTAGCTTGAATCCAGTGGCAAAGTGAGCCCGGAACCCACATCTGGGCATACCCTGCCAACTTAGGGCGAACAAAGCAAACACAAGGAGATGATGGACGGAACGCTGAAACTTTTCAGACACTCACCCGATGGTTAGCCCAGAGATTCCAGTCCTACTCTTTATGATTCTCTTATCAGCCCATCTACTTCCTGAGATGTGCCCACCCCCTTCCTTGTGACCCCTCAATGATTAAAGGGTACGCTTTGAAGTGTACAGTGGAAGCCTTGCTCTCCGCTCCCCAGTGTGTGTCCCTCCCTCCCAGCCTACAGGAATGTAGCAATCCACACATCTGCCTGGGAGGATCTCTCTACCTCCTCTCCATGTTTCACCAAGATGAACCCATGGCCCTCCATGTATTGTACCCTCAACAGGCACCTATACACCCAGTGCATGTACCCCGCATACACACCCGGCGCAATACTGTATCCTCGGTGTACTGTACCACTCGCAGGCTCACATACATGTTCTGCACAACAATGTATCATTTTGGTATTGTAACGCATACATTCTGACTTACTCTGCCACCACTGCACTCGTGCGTCTTAACTCCTAGCGAATATACTCCTAATGTTTGGTTCAAGAGGAGGATCACTTAAAATATACAATTCGGCACAACAAATTTAGAATTGCAGACAATAATAATAAATAAAGAAGGAAAAGAGAAATAAGAAAAGAGTTGAAGAAGCCCTTCATTCAGAAAATTCACTGTTTTTGGTACAAAAAATGATTATTTATTACATATAGTATAAAATCTTGAACATTTCCGCTCAAGGCAAAATGCTGGTATACAAAAAACATATCAAAAACCAGACAAGTGGCAAACAGAACAATACATGTTACAATAAAGGTACAACATGAACAAAAATAATGTGTCCTTATGTAATTTTAGCCACATAGGCGTCAACGGCGTTTCAACCGCTGTATCACTTTACGGTCATCATCAGGACTCGCAATTCACTTGAGCGTTACAAGTCTGTATAAAAACAATCAGACCAGTCTGTCAATGACGGTCGTCCATAAGAATTCTGAAGATCTAAATCGCAAACAGTAGCTTGGACGTCCCACAAGTTTGTCGCGGGAGCCTTGATTGTTCCGCTGATTGAATGGGCGGTAAATAACGCGGACTTTGGAATTTTATTCCCCAACACTCTGGACAGATATAACTAAGTGTCCACTCCACAGTATGACTTGTTCAAGCTGCCGTCGACGCCTATGTGGCTAAAATTACATACGGACACTATTTTTGTTCATTTTGTACCTTTATTGTAACATGTATTGTTCTGTTTGCCACTTGTCTGGTTTGTGATTTGTTTTTTGTATACGAGCATTTTGCCTTGAGCGGAAATGTTCAAGATTTTATACTATGTGTAATAAATAATCATTTTTTATACCAACAACAGTGAATTTTCTGAATGAAGGGCTTCTTCAACTCTTTTCTTTTTTCTCTTTTCCTTCTTTATTTATTATTATTGTCTGCAATTCTAAATCTGTTGTGCCGAATTGTATATTTTAAGTGATCCTCCTCTTGAACCAAATGTTAGGTGTATAGACTGATTGTCCCTGGTTCAGGTTTGCTGGACAGCCCTTGTGGTTGGTAACGATTTAACTCCTAGCAAAGGCAGAAGCCTTGCGCCACTATAAAGGTAGTGCTTTGGGCACCCCTCCCAGTCTAACAAAACTGCAATCCGTGAGGCAGAACAATGTTGTGGCGTGCACGCATAATCCGTGTATGCCCATGATGAGGCGTGCTAGCGCCCAATGACGACAAGCCACAGAAAGGGAGCTCAAGACCTGGCTGTTCGAGCAGTAGCAGCACCCCCCCCCCCCTCCCCAAGCGCCTTGAGACCCTCCGGGTAAGTAGTGCGCTCTATAAATGTCTATGATTGATTGATTGATTGCTTCGTGTACCCTGTACAGAGGCGCACTTAGTAGAGCCACATTCGGGAAGGGTCAGTTTACATGTCTGTCTGACACACTCTTAAACCGTCCATCTTCGGTCCCACTCCGACATATGACAAAGCCAATAGGTCTCGGCAATCCAAGATGGAGCAAGTGAAAACAGGAGCAGCCGTATGGAGTGCAGAAAGAGAGAAAAAAGTAGCTAAAACGGGAGCATTAAGTAGACACAAGTACTTGGTCCATGCCCCGGGGGATGGACTAACACAGGAAGTGGCATGACGCATACATGCTATGGAAAAACGTGAACGCAGAATACTAGAGCGAAGAAGGAGCGAACAAATGGTAAGCCTATGGGCTGGCTGCAGCCCACTGAATTGTAAGCATGTCTCTTTGAGACTGCGCATGCGCGGTCTAGCCGAGACCGAAAAAGGGATCTCAGGAACAGACGCTGCACGCACAGCTACAGTCCATGCACGCGCTATCCAGACTTCATGCGTCATCTATATTCCACATACATGAAGTGAGAGCTCGGTTGCAGGGGGCTGGCAGGAGAGGCTAGTGAGCAACACTTCCAGACAGGTGGTCCGTAATCGGGCCTCCCCGACACTAATCCTTGGCTGCTACCACCGTCTGTCTGCAGTCTGCTGAGCTGACGGTGCAGATGCCGTCATAGTGCGCCCCTCCCCACCACCGACCCCGTCCCGGGTTTCCTTCCATGTCACAGAAAGCTCTCAATGCACACGTGTGACTCTTGTGTGTGCTGAAACAAAAAGTAAAACACATACAGAACTTGCTGTAGTGAGCGTGATTCAATGGCACCTGCTGCCAGAGCCAGGCGAGGACCTTTTCTCTCCCAACACGTGAAACCAGCGCTCTTGCTGTTCACACAGCGCCTCGAGGCGGCCTTCGAGTCCCTGGAGAGCACAGCATCATAGCATACGCTGGTGAAGGCATGGGAAGGGTGTGGCACAGTGAGCAGGCCTGGGAAAACGATCTGCCCAAGCTCTGCTTCCTGCCCGCCTCTGCCCTCCAGCACAGGTGCGCCCCACGGGGATTAGTCAGAACGGGAAAACATCGGGACACAGAGGGCAGGATACTGCCCCCGGACAGAGAGAAGTGGGCGCTGTCCCCTGGGACAGGAGAGCCACTCCTTGGAGACAGGAGATTCTGTCTCAGTGATACTGCTGCCAGCACCAGAGCCTGCAGCGGTGTGTCTGCTGCCCCGCGTGGGGTGCTGCGCTCTAATCTGCCCACCCCTGCAGCTGCCCCCTCCACCGGGGTCGCCCCCCGCCCTTCTGCCCCCTCCCCGCCCCCTCCACCGGGGTCGCCCCCCGCCCCGCCCCCTCCTCCGGGGCGCCCCCCGCCCCTGTGCCACAGCCCTCTTCTCCGCCCTGGCTTTGCATGCCGAGCAGCCCTTATCTGCGCGCGGCCCCGGTATGCAAATCTCTGATTAAGACACATCTCGACTTTAAATGAGCTGTAGGTGAAGCTGGGGGGGGGGGGGGGGGGGGGGGGGGGCTGAGTGCCCGAGCGGCGGCCAGGGTGTGTTTTAAAGTAGGTGGGCGAGGGCGCCATCGTGAGGGGAGGTCCTGACCTCTGACCCGAGGGTCCGTCCACCTGAGGCTTCAGGCTATATGAGTTGCCCCTCCCCACACATTGAGGACGGGGGCACTGCAAGCTGGCAGATTGAGGGCATTGAGTGCTCCGGGTGGCGATGGGGCACAGCAGCATGGGTGAATGGGTATACGCACGAGTCGGGTACATTGAGCCATGCAGCTTTCGGGTGGTAAACAAAGGCGTAACCATGCAGCTCTTGGGTAGTAAAGAAGGTGTAACCGTGCAGCTCTAGGGTGGTAAAGAAGGTGTAACCATGCAGCTCTTGGGTAGTAAAGAAGGTGTAACCATGCAGCTCTAGGGTGGTAAAGAAGGTGTAACCATGCAGCTCTCGGGTGGGAAAGAATGTAACCATGCAGCTCTCGGTGGTAAAGAAGGTGTAACCATGCAGCTCTCAGGGGTTAAAATGTGTAGCCATGCAGCTCTCGGGTGGTAAACAAAAGACTAATCATGCTGCTCTCCGGTAGTAAACAAAGGCGTAACCATGCGGCTCTCGGGTGGTAAAGAAGGTGTAACCATGCAGCTGTCGGGTGTTAAACAACGGTGTAACCATGCAGCTCTTGGGTGGTAAAGAAGGTGTAACCATGCAGCTCTCAGGTAGTAAAGACGTAACTATGCGGCTCTCGGGTGGTAAAGAAGGTGTAACCAAGGTGGTAATGAAGGTGTAACCATGCAGCTCTCTGGTGGTAAAGAAGGTGTAACCATGCAGCTCTCAGGTAGTAAAGAAAGGCGTAACCATGCGGCTCTCTGGTGGTAAAGAAGGTGTAACCATGCAGCTCTCGGGTGGTAAAGAAGGTGTAACCATGCAGCTCTCAGGTAGTAAAGAATGTGTAACCAAACAGCTCTTGGGTGGTAAACAAGGTGTAACCATGCAGCTTTCGGGTGGTAAAGAAGGTGTAACCATGCAGCTCTCGGGTGGTAAAGAAGGTGTAACCATGCAGCTCTCGGGTGGTAAAGAAGATGTAACCATGCAGCTCTAGGGTGGTAAAGAAGGTGTAACCATGCAGCTCTAGGGTGGTAAAGAAGGTGTAACCATGCAGCTCTATGGTGGTAAAGAAGGTGTAACCATTCAGCTCTCAGGTGGTAAAGAAGGGTTAACCATGCAGCTCTGGGTAGTAAAGAAGGTGTAATCATGCAGCTCTCGTGGTAAAGAAGGCGTAACCATGCAGCTCTCGGGTGGTAAAGAAAGTGTAACCATGCAGCTCTCGGGTGGGAAAGAAGGTGTAACCATGCAGCTCTTCGGTGGTAAAGAAGGTGTAACAGCTCTCAGGGGTTAAAATGTGTATCCATGCAGCTCTCGGGGGTAAAAAAAAAGGTGTAGCCATGCAGCTGTCGGGTGGTAAAAAAAGGCCTAATCATGCAGCTCTCCGTGGTAAACAAAGGCGTAGTCATACAGCTCTCGGGTGGTAAAGAAGGTGTAACCGTGCAGCTCTAGGGTGGCAAAGGAGGTGTAACCATGCAGCTCTCGGGTGGTAAAGAAGGTGTAACCTTGCAGCTCTCGGGTGGTAAAGAAGGTGTAACCATGCAGCTCTCGGGTGGTAAAGAATGTGTAACAATGCAGCTCTTGGGTGGTAAAGAAGGTGTAACCATGCAGCTTTCGGGTGGTAAAGAAGGTGTAACCATGCAGCTCTCGGGTGGTAAAGAAGATGTAACCATGCAGCTCCTGGGTGGTAAAGAAGATGTAACCATGCAGCTCCTGGGTGGTAAAGGTGTAATCGTGCAGCTCTTGGGTAGTAAAGAAGGTGTAATCATGCAGCTTTCGTGGTAAAGAAGGTGTAACCATGCAGCTCTCGGGTGGTAAAGAAGGTGTAACAATGCAGCTCTTGTGTGGTAAAGAAGGTATAACCCTACAGCTCTCAGGGGTTAAAATGTGTAACCATGCAGCTCTCTGGGGTAAAAAAAGATGTAGCCATGCAGCTCTCTGGTGGTAAACAAAGGCGTAACCATGCAGCTCTCGGGTGGTAAAGAAGGTGTAACCGTGCAGCTCTCGGGTGGTAAAGAAGGTGTAACCATGCAGCTCTTGGGTAGTAAAGAAGGTGTAATCATGCAGCTCTCGGTGGTAAAGAAGGTGTAACCATGCAGCTCTCAGGGGTTAAAATGTGTAACCATGCAGCTCTCGGGGGTAAAAAAAAGGTGTAGCCATGCAGCTCTCGGGTGGTAAACAAAAGACTAATCATGCTGCTCTCCGGTAGTAAACAAAGGCGTAACCATGCAGCTGTCGGGTGGTAAAGAAGGTGTAACCATGTAGCTCTAGGGTGGTAAAGAAGGTATAACCATGCAACTCTAGGGTGGTAAAGTTGGTGTAACCATGCAGCTCTTGGGTGGTAAAGAAGGTGTAACCATGCAGCTCTCAGGTAGTAAAGAAAGACGTAACTACGCGGCTCTCGGGTGGTAAAGGAGGTGTAACCAAGGTGGTAATGAAGGTGTAACCATGCAGCTCTCTGGTGGTAAAGAAGGTGTAACCATGCAGCTCTCAGGTAGTAAAGAAAGGCGTAACCATGCGGCTCTCTGGTGGTAAAGGTGTAACCATGCAGCTCTCGGGTGGTAAAGAAGGTGTAACCATGCAGCTCTCGGGTAGTAAAGAAGGTGTAACCAAACAGCTCTTGGGTGGTAAACAAGGTGTAACCATGCAGCTTTCGGGTGGTGAAGAAGATGTAACCATGCAGCTCCTGGGTGGTAAATAATGTGTAACAATGCAGCTCTTGGGTGGTAAAGAAGGTGTAACCATGCAGCTTGCGGGTGGTAAAGAAGGTGTAACCATGCAGCTCTCGGGTGGTAAAGAAGATGTAACCATGCAGCTCTAGGGTGGTAAAGAAGTTGTAACCATGCAACTCTAGGGTGGTAAAGAAGGTGTAACCATGCAGCTCTCGGGTGGTAAAGAAGGTGTAACCATGCAGCTCTTGGGTAGTAAAGAAGGTGTAATCATGCAGCTCTCGGGTGGTAAACAAAGGCGTAGTCATACAGCTCTCGGGTGGTAAAGAAGGTGTAACCGTGCAGCTCTAGGGTGGTAAAGGAGGTGTAACCATGCAGCTCTAGGGTGGTAAAGAAGGTGTAACCATGCAGCTCTTGGGTAGTAAAGAAGGTGTAACCATGCAGCTCTCGGGTGGTAAAGAAGGTGTAACCATGCAGCTCTCGGGTGGTAAAGAAGGTGTAACCATCCAGCTCTCGGGTGGTAAAGAAGGTGTAACCATGCAGCTCTCAGGGGTTAAAATGTGTAACCATGCAGCTCTCGGGGTAAAAAAAAAGGTGTAGCCATGCAGCTCTCGGGTGGGGGTGGTAAACAAAGGACTAATCATGCAGCTCTCCGGTGGTAAGGAAAGGCGTAACCATGCGGCTCTTGGGTGGTAAAGGAGGTGTAACCAAGGTGGTAAAGAAGGTGTAACCATGCAGCTCTCGGGTGGTAAAGAAGGTGTAACCATGCAGCTCTTGGGTAGTAAAGAAGGTGTAATCATGCAGCTCTCGTGGTAAAGAAGGTTTAACCATGCAGCTCTTGGGTAGTAAAGAAGGTGTAATCATGCAGCTCTCGGGTGGTAAAGAAGGTGTAACCATGCAGCTCTCGGGTGGTAAAGGTTTAACCATGCAGCTCTTGGGTAGTAAAGAAGGTGTAATCATGCAGCTCTCGTGTGGTAAAGAAGGTGTAACCATGCAGCTCTCGGGTGGTAAAGAAGGTGTAACCATACAGCTCTCGGGTTAAAATGTGTAACCATGCAGCTCTCGGGGGTAAAAAAACAAAGGTGTAGCCATGCAGCTCTCGGGTGGTAAACAAAGGCCTAATCATGCAGCTGTCCGGTGGTAAACAAAGGCGTAGTCATACAGCTCTCGGTGGTAAAGAAGGTGTAACCGTGCAGCTCTAGGGTGGTAAAGAAGGTGTAACCATGCAGCTCTAGGGTGGTAAAGAAGGTGTAACCATGCAGCTCTCGGTGGTAAAGAAGGTGTAACCATGCAGCTCTCGGGTGGTAAAGAAGGTGTAACCATGCAGCTTTCGGGTGGTAAAGAAGGTGTAACCATGCAGCTCTCGGGTGGTAAAGAAGGTGTAACCATGCAGCTCTAGGGTGGTAAAGAAGGTGTAACCATGCAGCTCTCGGGTGGTAAAGAAGGTGTAACCATGCAGCTCTCGGGTGGTAAAGAAGGTGTAACCATGCAGCTCTCTGGTGGTAAAGAAGGTGTAACCATGCGGCTCTTGGGTGGTAAAGGAGGTGTAACCATGCAGCTCTTAGGTGGTAAAGAAGGTGTAACCATGCAGCTCTCGATAAAATAACAGACCATTGGATGAAAAAGGATGTCTGGAAGCCCCTGTAAGTAAATACATTACACACATACTATTAATCAAATAAAAATATCTTGGCTAACATCAGGCTTAAAACAATAATCATGCTGTCTTACAATGATGACACCTTTATTAGGCAACAGTTTCTGTTCTAGTTAGCACCAGTCTAATGATATGTGTACATTATGTAAAAAGACAAACACATGAGCATATGTGTTTTGTTTGCAGCTGTCATTCAGAGATGTTAATCGCAAGAGGGTGATAAACATTCAGAGTCTCCCATTCTGAGCACGTGGCATTATAACTAACTCCCTCCTCTGCACAAGGATAGGGGGAAGAAAATGTTTTATGCTGACCTGGGCAGGACTTTTTAGCACAGTTTCTGGATCACTTTTGGTCTGGGAGGTTTCCATCAGGTTTAGGCAGGGTCATATTAAGTAATTTTGAGGGCCCTCTGCAAGACATATTTGGGGTCCCCTGTTTAGAACAAATTTAAATGTTATTAACCATTTCCTGCTAATTCAAGATTGTGTGATGCCAAAGAATTCTAAATTATAAGTTTAGCTTAAATAATGCAACCTAAAAAAAATGTGAAATAGGTCTTGCTCAGGACTCCAACAATCCTTAAAGTGATATAGGGTACAGAGACAGAGTCCGAGGTAGAGACAGGCAGAGAGGGAGAGAGGTGCAGATAGAGAAATAGGATAGACAGCAGCAGGGCCGGACTGGCCATAGCGGGCCGGTTTTGTGCCCCTGGGGGCCGTTTAGCTGAAAAATCGTCCCTGTACCAAAATCGGCCGAAAACCGTCCCGACAAAGAGCTCGGCGGCCCCGACAAAGAGCTCGGCGGCACCTCCAACCCCCCTTGTGGGTGGGGGGGGCGAGCACCTTGCCAGGGCCAGTTGTGGTTCCCAGTCCGGTCCTGGACAGCAGTCAAATAGAGAGACGATTCACTTTCCCAGGGGACCCTTTGGAATGTGGGGGCCACGGGTAATTGCCCACTTTGCCAGGCCTTAAAACGTTTCTGGATCTAGGCTGGTGGTGGTGGGTGGGAACTGGAACAGGAGCAGAACACATGCTCATGAAGTTCTTGTCGATCACAGCGGGGTTATATTCCTTACTGTGGCAGGGGGCTTGGCTTCGCCACCTTGGCGATTGCACATCTGTGTCGGCCTCTATCTATTTTTAAGGCACACCCATCATGTTTTTCAAGGCGCCCCATCAGGCTTTTTTTTTAGAGTTTTATATAGCGCAAACTAGACCCGAAAATATCAAGGAACAGAGCGCTTTACGTAGCGCCAGTTTCGTTACACAAGGACATATTTATTTTTGTTAGGCACGGGGAGATTAAGTGATTTGCCCAGAATCACAGGATGTTAAGCGTTGTTGCCGAGACTCAAACCCACTTCCCCAGCTTCGAAGTCGACTGCTCTAGCCGTAAAGCTACATCCTCTCAGTAGCCACTGTCCACGTGTAATCCAGTTTTGTAGCTCACCGCATAATTGCATTACTTTGAAACTGTGAATACCCCTCTGTGTCAAGAAGTTGCATTCTAGATTTTCACACTGATGTTTGCTGAACTGGGCTCATTCTTTGGGGTTCTGGTTGCACTAACATGGAAAGTTCATGTCTGGAACTGTGTGCACAAAGTCAGGTGTACCATATTAGTGAATGTCTCTGTAGAGGTGCTGGAACGGCGTGATGCACCCACTGAAACCTTAACTGAACACCCACATTTTATATTGCTTGGAAAGAATAGCTACATTCAGGAAAAATACCTGCATTCTGAAGAACAGTAATGGGAACAAGGTGGGTACCGCTGTACGCAAATCTACTTATGTTCCAAAATGAACACCCCCGGGGCCTGCTCCCTTGAAATATCTGATTTGTCCCGTTACCAACTGTTACTCCGTTTAATATTTATAATGATTTCCATCCAACTATGGCCTTTACACCTTTGCATTCCTTAAAATTAAAATATATATTTGTGGATGACAGCAGCAGCATAAAGTACTAAAAATACAGACCTCAGTATTCCCCATATTGCATCAGTTACTTATGGAATTAAATACTCCACTGCTTGCTCACACAGTTTGCCGCCATCTTTAGTCGTGCAACGCGCATCTTTAGTCGTGCAACGCGCATCTTTAGTCGTGCAACGCGCATCTTTAGTCGTGCAACGCTTTGCGAGCAGAGATGTCCTGGTGCAGTAGAGATGGGCCAGAAGAGAACTGTGCCTGAGGAAGGATATTTTTAAAACTCTTTGCTACAACCACAAATTGAGGATGTAGTGTATTCTTGTTGCAACTGAGAGAGACGAAAATGCTTGGATACCATCACCTGCAATGCAAATAAACAAAAACACATGGCAGACTGAAAGTAAAAAAAAAAAAGACCAAAACATTGCAATTTACAAAAGCGCAAATATTTGATGCACAATTAATGGAGTTGAGTGTGGACTGAGAATGTATCCCCCACGGTCACCCACCCCCACAGCCGTCAGAAAATTTAGGAAACAAAACCCTTTGAAAAAGCGGAATGATTCTCCCCGCCACGCTTGAGTTTCCAATGTTCAGACTGAACTAGACTGTCAAGTGGCTGAATTCTGCACAAGGTGCAATTTCTCTTTCACGCTAATAAGGAGCTTGTCAATTAAAGTGAAGGAGGCAGGCAATTGGATAATGTGCACGTCACTCACCGTCACTCGCCTGTCATTCCCTCCTCTGAAAGCCAGACTCAGAAATGCATGCATCTTGTTTTCTGTTCCTCTGGTACTTTATTTACATTTTTCTATATTATTAACTAGAGCGTGTAAAAGAGTAGTTGACAGCAAACACTTCTGATAAAGTCTGATCTTCCTACTGTAGATTCCTTTCTGTCTTTAACACACTTTCTTTTCACTTACACTCACCATAAAATTCAACCAGTTTCAGTTGTGCTTTACCTCCCTTAGATAGACCTTTTGTTGACCAGACCAGTAGCAACGCAAATGTTAGCGTGCAGTATTGCTTTTAGTTTCTGTTTTAGTAGAATCTGTGCTTTCGAAACGAGTTGTGCCTTTATCTTAATATTTTTATTATTTTATTTTTTTGCCATTTTTTTACCTTTATTATTATTGCTATTTTCGAGGTATATTGAGATTTCTGAAGATTAAGGAGCCAGGCCAATGGATGTTCGAGCAAGGATACTATATCCACTGCTGGCGTGTCTTGCGAGAAATCAATAAAAGAGAAGCAGCCTTAGTGGCAATATATATTTTGTATACGTTGTGTTTATATGTATTTTGTAAAAGGTGTGCAATGTATGTATTGTATACGTTGTGTTTATGCATTGCAGAAGCCAGGAACCAATGAAAATTTGGTCATGCTGACCAGGGCTGCGAGAGTTCTACTTGTTTACATTTTCAGAAACAATTGACAATTTCAGGGCAACTTTTCCCACATCACTTGATCAATCGCACTTAAAAAATGGGTTCGATTTTTAGCGTTGCAAGATTATGATTCGCTGTTGCTATTTCACATTTTCCGCCATGGTCTGGTGACACTTTTTACTCAGTTATTAGATTTCATGTACAGGGGTCTGTTTTTAACATTGCATAACGGGTCAGTAACACATGCTGCCCAGCACTGTTGCAAAGGGAGTTTTTGTTTCTTGTTGTGCATCGCAGAAGAAGAGAAAAACAACGTCATTATGATAGTAAAACATATTTTAAATCACACTAGGTGTTCTAGCTTCAAAGACCCGTCTTATCTTTGATTGCACTTTCCACCTTTCTATGTCTGCTCCAGTATGTATCACTCCCCACACTTTACGTTCTAAATATTGTTCATTGCACACTGACAGATGCTTTTCATTTAATTTCAGGCGTTTGATCTGTTTTGTGTTATTGTATGCAATTATAAGCATTTCAAAACAGGACTGTTCACAATTGTAATTCCGCTGAGGGAATTGTGAAAAATTCAAACTTGCCACTTCCTGAAAGTACAGCATTATTAATTCTTTTGTCTAAATGTACACGTGGCCAAACTGATTCCTGCACAGTGCTTTCATTTTTTCAGCGTTTTTGCTTCTTATTTTCCTAGAAAATTTGTAGACAAACTAATGCACCAGGGTTTTTTTACTCTACAATACCTATTTCTTTTTCCTACAGTGTTCTGAAATGAAGTGAGAATTGTATGACATGTTCTGTGTTTTTTACATATTTGATCAGATGTAGGGAAGCAATCCCTGCAGTTTCATGCAACCCTCCTTGATTTAGAGGCACATCTGATCATTCTACCAGTGTTTGGTGTGGGGATTTAAATGCCAGGGAAGCCCCCAAACTCATCAGGTGTATGCATGTGTGATCTTGATTTCTCAGAATAACTGTTCTCTGCCCTTGGCAGTTTGAATTTATTTTCTAATTTTCACGTTAGGGCTTTAAAAAACTCTGCTAGGCTGTATTGACCCTGTAACAGCATTAAGGGCGTGGCCTTGTTTGAAAATAATTGTTTTTTCCAACTTTCTAATGTTACTCTTAAGTTTCCATGTGAGCAGGTGGGCAGTGTCTCTGTCAGTGTGTCACGTGACTTCTAACCTGGAGTTTCTCTTCTGTCCTTTCCTTGCAGGTATCTGCATAGGGCGAGTGGTAAAGGTTCCCGCCGGGCCCCTACTGCGCGTCGAGGGCACCGAGGTGGTCATCCCCTGTGAGGTGAGCGAATACGAAGGACCCTTGGAACAGAACTTTGACTGGCAGGTCACTCGAGGGGCGGGCCTGGAGGGCGTGGTGAGCACCTGGGACTACTCCTTCACGGACGCGCCCTACAAGGCCCGCGTCGATAGCGGGGCGATCGAACTGCGGCGAACCAACAACAGCGTTGTCGAGCTCCGCATCAAGGACATCCAGTCCAGCGACCAGGGCGAGTACAAGTGCTCGACCCCAAGCACGGACGCCACAGTCGGGGGCAACTACGAAGCATCGGTCCAAGTCAGAGGTATGTCATGAGACGCGTCGACTGTTGAGAGTATACGTGCACCACAGACTACCACCGCTGTCAGTCAGTCAAACCACTTTATTCGATTATTTAAAATCACAAAAAGTACAATACACATAAAAATAATTAAGACAATCCTATCAAATATATAATGGGACTACCACCACTGGTCCCTGTGGCAACCGCAGCCATGCCAGATTACTGTGGTGTCTGAGGTACTGCCACGCGGTTTTCTGCTGCAGGAGCAGGGCTGCACAGTAGTCCATGGGGGTCCTCGTAATATAGCGATGGCGCTGTAGGGGTGCGCATGGTTGTCTAGAGTTTTTAGATATTAGCATGAGCGTGTTGGTTGGCATGAGAGCAGGCGACACGCCTAGAACATTAGTGTATCAGAAGTCCTGGGCGCAGAACCGTAGTATTATGGCGGAGTTACCATAGTATTATGGCTGACTTACCATAGTATTATGGCTGACTTACCATAGTATTATGGCGGACTTACCATAGTATTATGGCGGACTTACCATAGTACTATGGCGGAGTTACCATAGTACTATGGCGGAGTTACCATAGTACGATGGCGGAGTTACCATAGTACGATGGCGGAGTTACCATAGTACGATGGCGGAGTTACCATAGTACGATGGCGGAGTTACCATAGTACGATGGCGGTGTTACCATGGTCCGATGGCGGTGTTACCATGGTCCTATGGCGGTGTTACCATGGTCCTATGGCGGTGTTACCATGGTCCTATGGCGGTGTTACCATGGTCCTATGGCGGTGTTACCATAGTACTATGGTGGACTTACCATAGTACTATGGTGGCCCTACCATAATGGTGAAGTTACCATAGTATTATTGCAGACTTACCATAGTACTATGGCGGTGTTACCATAGTACTATGGTGGCCCTACCATAACGGCGGACTCACCATAGTATTATGGCGGACTCACCATAGTATTATGGCGGACTCACCATAGTACTATGGCGGTGTTACCATAGTACTATGGCGGTGTTACCATAGTACTATGGCCGACCTACAGCAGTACTGTGGTTGAACTACCATGGTACTATGTCAGAGTTTCCTGACCCACAGCAGGAGCTTTGCATAGATATCTAGGGTTTTGCTCCATCCTTTATGTCCCCTTTCACTTAATATACCTCTGAAATCAGAGTTTAAATGAGACATCCGGTGAATGATGTCACCATAGATCTCAAAACCGCTGCGGACGTCAAACAAATGAACGTTCTAGAAGGCGTGTTGTTGATTGTTTGTGATGCAGGACTTGGTGAATAGAAATGTTTGGAAACTGGAAGCTCTTTTAAGTCTCCAGCACCAGGAAGGAAACTTCCAGAATCGACTGGTATCATATACCCTGCGGCTGGTGACGCAAGTGAAGTGGGAGTGGGACGCCCTCATCTCAAAGGCTGTCTAGTGCAGCATACCTGGTGGGAAACGTACTTTGGGATTTATCTTCCCAACTACAGGAAAAAACCCAATTCAACTTCCAACCTCTCCAATAGTGTGAAGGGATACAACGAAGACAAAAAGAGGCGTGTATTGGACGCACAATAACCCTGGGTTGCTGAAACCTTTTTTTAATTGTTATTATATGCATTACTTTGTATAGTGTTAAGGTAGCCTGGGGAACATGTCATAGCACTATGTAAGCAGAGGGTTGTTATATCAAACATGTTATGTAGCGCATATTTATATGACGTTCGTATGGCCTTGAGGAGGTAACGGGTTTGGTACCTTCCTCCCCTGATGTTGAGGATTCCATCTCAGACTAGAATCTGTCTTGTTTCATGAACTGTAACACTCGAGTATTTGTGGTTATATGGTTGTTTATGGTGGATGTGCTGCAACAGGTGATGGGTCTAAGGTCTACGTAGTTTATTGTGAGTGGCCCAAGGTCTTGCTAAAAGCATTCCGCCTTGACCATCCCTTGGTATGCTATGAGCTGTTAACTTGAGGTAATGTTGTTGGGATCTAATGGTGAGTGTAGTGAGCTCAGTTTAGCGTGCTATGCTTTGGTTGGTGTGTTGTATATCTTTATTATTTTTTTTAACACCTTTTTATATAGCACAAACTTGACCCGAATCGGGTATCAGAGCGCTTTACATAGCACCAGTTGCGTTACATGAGGACACATTTATTTTATTTTTTAATTTTTTAGGCACAGGGAGATTAAGTGATTTGCCCAGAATCACAGGATGTTCAGCGTCGTTGCAGAGACTCAAACCCAGATCCCCAGGTCCGAGGTCGAGCGCCTTAGCCGTTAGGCCAAATCAGATGTATTAGAAACATCAGAAATATTGAGAGCTCCTTTGAAGACAATGGCGTGGCTCAGGGCCTTTAATATCTGATATAGACCTTCCGCTCCCACAGTCTCATTTAAAACATTTGAGCAATACCGGTTGTTAAAGGCCCTAAAACCGAGTTATAGTCCCATGCTGCATTCGTCGGTCTAGAGCATGGGTACTCACAAACATTTTCCCGGGGGACGCAAAGTTTGGTCTATGGTGTGACCGAGGGCCGCACTGATGCCAGCGGGGCGTGTAAAGTGGGTGTAGGGGAAGCAAAGCATGTATATCTAGGGGCTGTCTTTACAAATGAAGGTGTTCCTAAAGTTAAGGGCCTAGTCACTTCCATTCCCTAAATGTAATTAACCTTTAAATAAGTGTTTGCTGTATATTTAACTTTTTTTTTTCATGTTGGTGCTGAGTCCAGTAAACGGCGGCCAAGTGCACCAGGAGGGCCGCATGCGGCCCCCGGGCCGTACTTTGAGTACCACTGGTCTAGAACAAGAGATCGGCTTAAACAATGAATAAAGCCGGCGGCAGAAGGGCTATGAGGCTATTTGAACATTCCACCCACTGAGCGCAGAACACCCCTCACCCGTAATACAGCCGAATCGACTGGCGAGAGACCATGCATTCGGTCATCATGGCGGTCACAGGATCCGACCGGCGTGGACGTGCGCAACCTTCCTGGAGGTCACCTGGAGCATTGATCAGAAAGGGAGGCTATATTTCACCAATCTGCTGATCAGGCAGCGCACCGTCTAAAAATATTCATTACACCAGACACCGAAAGCCGACTCGATGCCCAGAAATGATGCACAATTTGTGTAATCCGAGTGCGCGGACCTGGGAGAAGCGGGATCCATTCTGATGGATGGAGGGTGGTCCGCGGGTGACGCCCCTTAGAGTGGTACCCTATCTCAGCGTAGTATCTCGTCTCCTATGCTCTTTTTATTGTTTGTCCAGCAACTGAGTTAAATTGGAACTGATTTAATCTTGTAATGTAATTTTTGTGGAACCTCATGTAAAGCGCTCTGATACCTCCGGTTCTAGCCAGCGCTATATAAAACTCTTGAATAAATAAATAAATAGATAGATGCGCAACCAGGCCGAGTTAAACTGGCCTATCTCTGATGACATAGAGGCAAGTAAAGAGCGCAGGATGGAAGGGAGGGCTCTGATAACACCTCTCCTTCCAAAAAACCTAAACATTCTATAGCAAGTATAAAAGTGTAACACAAGTGAGTGTCCTGCAAGCTTTGCACTCTGGTGCCTGCCAAGGTTATCGCAGGACAGTCAGTCCGCGCTCAGTCCCAGGGGTTCCCTGGCTGGTGTCCAAGCTCTTGTCATTGCAGCCCTTTTGAAAGTCTGGTTCTCTGACTTTCTCTCATGTATTTTTTATCAGCCAGGCTCTCTTCACTCCTCCTGGACGGAGGCAGACTCCCCTTCCTCTGATGTCTGTTTGGGCTTTGACAATTGTTGTGACGTCATTGACAGGACTGTCCCTTTAAAGGCATGTTCAGCATTGGCAGCTTCAGGCTTCTGAGGTCTGCGTTCTCATCTTATGGTGTCCAGTGTAGGCCCAGGAGGGAAGGATCCATTCTTTTAAAATCCACTTCAAATACCTGTACATGCAATGAATCCAAATGGAAATTATTTCAAAAGTGGTGATCGTGAAAATCTGGCATGGAACAGCCCTTCCTAGACATTTGTCTGCCCTCCCCACCCCCGTCTTAAAGGATTGGACTAGTCCAGGTTTGGAAAGATTATTGACAACCTCCGAAACCACTTTGTCTCAGGGTAACTGTATCCTAAAGCCCTCTCTGCCCACACAGGTCTGTCCCGGGGCCCAGACAGGGGTGTCCAAGAGCGGTCCTTGAGGGCCGGCTCCAGGACAGATGTTCAGGGCACCCCGTGAGGCTCATTTGCATACAGCGACCTACATCTGCATCATTTATACGTCTGTGGTTCTCCTGACAGTGAGCTGGGGTCCCGCGAGGACCGCAGGCGAAGGCAAGGTTTCCAGTGCGCCTCAGATCTTACAAGCCGCAAGACAAGGTCGTGTCTGGCCAGATTCACAGCACATTTGTTACCACTGGTCCTGACAGCAGGTGTCTGCGAAGGTACAGACAGCAAGGATGCCCCTGCGTGCCCCAAGGATGCCCCTGCATGCCCCAAGGATGCCCCTGCTTTCTGAGACATGCCAAGCACGGGAACCATTCCCTAGTTTTAATATTTCTATAAATTGTATGTTGAATTAACAAAAAAAAGATTATGGAGTAAGGGATATTGTTTGTGAGCGCACACAACTCTGCTCCCTGCATCGCATTCCCCATTCTGAGGCGGCCTCTCAGCGCTAGAAACTGAAATAGGGTCGGGCAGGCGCTGCCAGGAGGTGTATCTTGTGTCACTCAGAACAGATCTACTGTTTGAGGAAGAGTGGTCGTCTGACTCGTGAGGGTCCCTCACCTCTGGACTCGAGTGTTACCACCCATCGGAGTGGGACTGGCCTACAGGGCTATCAAAGCGATACCAAAGGGATGCTGGACTGTTCTCATGGGGCGCAGGGTCAAGACTGATTTGCATATGGCTGGGTTCAAACTGGAATGGCATGGGGAGCAAAAAAACGATGGATTTAGGCCCAGATCTCTGTACAGGGGTGAATGTATGACATTGTTCTGCATTCAGCCCATCAACTGTTGTTTTTGCTATAGGGCTATCAGGCAGTGCCCAATGGACTGGTCTAACGGACCAGTGTGTGTAACGGACCAGTGTGTGTGCCAGTTTTCAAGCAGTTTGTGGTCCAGTTTTATGGCCAGCTGGGACAGACTTCAGCACCTTGAGACCCTCACGGGTGAGTAGCGCACTTTATAAACCCCTGATTGATTGATTGACTTCCCTGATAATAGCGCAAGCATTGCTTCCAGCAAACACAAGTGCACGTGTTCTCCAATACCTCGCAAAATACCCATACAGTGAATCTTTAGAAGTTCAAAAATGCCCTGATTTGCAAATTTGGGCCACTTTTCTTAGCCGACTGGTTTGCTGATGGGGCCCACTTTTATTTTAGTGCCAGGACCTATTTTTTGTGCCAGTCCGTCCCTGCCACCCATTGTTACTGGTTCATGGGTGCTGGACTGTGCAGGGAAGGTGTTCTGCCAGGGTCAGCAGGAGAGGACAAGGCGTCTCTGGGAAACCTTCACTGAGTCTGGCTGAAGTGTCATGGTGGAGCTGTGAATTGTTTTCAGCTGTGCAATATTAGTATGGAAACCCAAGCATTCTGCTGGGTAGACGTGTGTTGCGTGCGTGGTAGTGTGCATACATGTGCTATGCATGTAGTATTATGGTGTCCGTGCACCAATTAGGGAATCTACATGGGTTTTGAGGTTGGGGTGCAGAACCCCTGTCTGTCTCTTAGCCAGTTCTGGAAAGAATTTCTTAAGATTGGGTCTTTGAAAGCAGGTTCTATGATGTTTTGGCAGGGAATGGCCACATCCTTGGGACTGAGAGGAAGAAAGTGCTTCGCAGCCCTTGTCTGGGCGCTAAGGAGCTAAGCTTGTTTGAACACCTCCATGATTTGAGCGAGAATTGCAAGTTGATTCAAGTGCTTAATTTGAGCTGGTGGTTTCTGGTACTCGGCACGTAATTGCCAATACTACACTTATGACAGCGTGCCAGATGGTGGCGCTCAATCTGCATTTGTAAGTTGCATTCCATCACCCCAGGGTTATTTGGGCGCTGTCTCTGTCGAAGAGCCAGCTCTTGATTCTCTTTCTGAAGTCTGCCAACAAGTGGGCTGTACAGAGCTGGAGGGGGGGCGGGGGTCGTGCCAGGTCTTGGCTGCGATGTAGGAAGAGGATCGGCCCAAAAGGGGGTGGTGATGGACGGAGCATCTGAACCAATCAAACAGTCACACCGAGTCAACTGATCTGGGTTTAATCCACCACCGTTCTTTAGCCCACTCTGCCACCCCAGTTCAGACATGGCCATATGCAAATCAGTCTGACCCTGTGCCTCATGGGAACAGTCCAGCCCGAACTGCCAAGCCATGCCTTCCCTGGACCGGAAACAAGCTTCCTAGGACCGGAAGAGGATCGGCCACCACTGTAGGTGTGTGTGCAAGGGTGAGTGAAGAGCAGCTTAGATATCTGGGAGGTTGGAGAAAGTTAATTGATGGTTGATGTAGGCAGGGCCTAGGTTGTGGAAGCTTTGTAGGCTTGCATGAGAATCTTGAACTGGCATCTCTTCTGGATGGGGAGCCAGTGGAGGTCTCTCAGGTGGGGGCGATGTGGGATTGTTTGGGGTGGTCCAAGATGCCCCTGGCTGCAAGGTGTATGGTCTGGAGGCTTCTGAGGAGCTGGGTGGGGATGCTGGCGTAGAGGGCATTGCTGTAGTTGAGGTGGCTTGTTACGATATTGCCCATTAGGAATTAGGAGTCTCCTATTTCGAGGACGGCTTGCAGACACGCCCCGTCACGCACTTGTATAACATGTGGAGTAAAGATGGCGCAAAATTCACCAAAGAGATAATAACAGACTGTCTGACTCTGGAACATAGAGCAAGAATACCTTGGCTGGCTTATGGAAACAGTTTACTAAAGGAGGTGGATGGGGAATTGAGCATTGTTGAGCCAGAGGGAGTATTATAACCTTACAAGAAAGATTTTAAATCTGTTCTAATGGGGAAAAGGATGGCCGATAGAGCTAAGAGTATGTGTGTCAAACCAACTGTGTCAATGCACCTCTCAGGCCCTATACAATCAGATGCCCAGAGCCACCTCAACTTAGTTCCAAATATTCAACACAGATTTTATTTAACAAGACTGCAAATGGACACATTGCACTTTTTGGTTGCTTTTTGCAGAGTTGGGCTTTTGTTCCAAAAAGCTACCCAAATGCCTATGTGAGGGCAAGTCCAACCAGACTACATTGCATTTTCTAATTATTTGTAACTTTTATAAGGATCTGAGGAAACTAATACTTTGGCCTTTGTTTTTAAAAGAAAAAGTTATTTATTATAAAGAAGGCTTTAATGTTGTCCATAATCTTAGTACTGTGAATCTATGCTATCGAGTTTCTGTCTATATCGTACGCAATCCAAAGAAGGAAACGGCTGCTATACCTGGCATTTTAAGATATTAAATTAATAGTCCATTAATTATCCCTCATCGGATGTTTTTGATAATGTCTTTCAATTTAATGACCATTGAGTTGACACCTCGCCTTGTGTCTGGTGTTCTGCGTCTGTACATCTAACTGTCCACGTGATTGGATAATTTTATTAGATTTTATGCAGAACTTTATTAAGATCTTTTTTAAATTTTATCTGTGCACTTCTTTTATGGGTATTTTTATCTAAATAAAGCTTCATTTGATTTGAGTCATTTAATGAGTTTACTGTTAGTGTCAGGAATTTGGTAAAACAGTGACCCTCGAAGACTCCTCGTTAATAAGGTGCCACAGTGGGATGTACATGTGAATAGAAATAAGGGCAGGAGGTATGTAATTCAAAGATATATATTTGTGGTCTGTAGTGATTGATCATATGTAGGGAGCCGAAGTGCAGGAGTAAGGTACGTAAGATGTAGTCTTTTGCATTAAGCCGCACTTGAGGGTCAGGTTAGTACATGAAGTGGAGCCCACTTGAACCCCTGCCTGGTGAGAACGAATAGACCTCATTGGTTTAGTTGTGGTGCAACTTACATTATTTGTGGGTGCAGGTAGTGCTTAATTTGTAAACACATAAGTGCCAGGGCCCTCGTCACGCGCCCCCTGCAGCTT
The DNA here is from genome assembly GCF_964261635.1 of Lissotriton helveticus. Classification (NCBI taxonomy): domain Eukaryota; kingdom Metazoa; phylum Chordata; class Amphibia; order Caudata; family Salamandridae; genus Lissotriton; species Lissotriton helveticus. The sequence continues at coordinate 55,806,260 of NC_136069.1, read as the reverse complement.
GCACCACCATGGCCCCTTCCAGCGCTACCAATGACAGTACCAACACAACTACTAACATCACATTCCTATAGTGTGACGATTCGGACTATTCCGGGCCCTAAAGCTACAAGAAGGGCTTGGGGGCGGGCAGTAGCCATTTAAAAAATATATTGAATTCATTAACAACTGTGGTTGTGCTCATCTCTAAATTAGACAAACAGCGCTACCATGTGGCAGGTTGTCATGAGTGCCGGTGTTGTCAATTAGGTGCTGGTGCTGAGCACCAGAAACCACTGGCTCAAATTAAGCACTGGGTGTATGTGATGAGTGGATAAGGTACCAATTCGCACTGCTTTGCCACGTGAGTCAGGTGCGTGAGGAAGCGCGTCTTTAAGGACACCTGTCTCTTGGTGTGTTTCTGGTCTGGAACCATCACTCCTGGAAGAGGGGAACGTGCGAACAGAGAATGCTCAAGTGCGTCTGAATAGTAGAGAGAGAGTAATCGGAAGAGGTTTCCAATTTGGTAATACTCGTAAAGCGTAAAAACATTTAAACTAACATTGGTAAAGCCAAAAGCTCGGCTTGCAGCTTACCAACAAATGCGAGCATGGCATTCACAAATGATGTTTGCCTGCATTCTACGCACAAATGTTTATTATTATTTTTTTATATCACATTAAACCCTTTCCCGGCTTTGCCAATGCTTGGAAAAGTAGTGAAAAATAGATTTCTGTGTGCAGTGCAATGAGAAAGAACTCAGTGTGTCAAACTGCATACTTGAGTTTGTTTTCGGATTTCGAATAATCCCTCTTGCATTCTAATGGAGGCACTTTGAGGAAGGCGGAATGATATATCGCCAGCAGGAGGTGAGCGAGTGATAATCCTCAGGGTGCAACCAAAAGCTCACTCCATGCATATTTTAAGGAATTGCTTAAAATATGTTATCCAGACCGCTGTGCTGTCAAGCAGACCTTAAAGGGGAAGTTAACTAAACTATATAGGCCATTATTAAGAAAAATGTGGAATAGTCAGGCACTAATATATGGTGCATTTTGTCAATCACAGCCCTACTACTTTGAGGGTCATTTAAGTACGCAAGAAGCTGTAAAAAATCAGGTGAAGTGCGTGGAAAGTGCTTTTCGGTGCATCTGATGCTATTTTTGCATTAAGACAAAAGTACAATATTCAGTGTCGATTAGTACCAGAGCCCAAACAAAAAGCCAGGGCTAATTTAACAACAATAACGGCAGAAAAAGCGACAAACAGTGCTTTAACATTTCTCTTAGTTTGAGCTAATGTCATGATGACCAGTTGTGGTAACCGTATGACTGAATTGTGGCGTAACAGCGAAACATATCTCATATTCTGTTAACGACTCCGCTATGGGGTGGTGATCATTTCTCCCTAATGACAACGAAGCACAGCCCAACTGTACATAAACAGAAGAATAATTTTTGTGGCAATTATTTTTATTGTTATATGCATAAAAGCAACAAACCATTAACAGCTGGTTCAATCAAATGAAATAACACACAGTTGTATAATTACGCATGCGAGTCGGTACAGTGATTTATTTCCCAACCTTCATCTAAGGCACCCACCCGCTCCCTGCACCCGCCCTCCCGGCACCTACAGTTAAAATGGGTTGTCAGTCGGCTAGGAAATCGGCATGCGTCCCGTTTAGGTGTGGGCGGAATTTGAGTAGTCGCGCTACAAAAAGCTCTGCAAAACAGTAAAAAATCTCCGTGAGCACGCAAGGTTTCCACGAACACGCGGAATTGCTTGTTCGCCCGTTCGCAGTGCTTTTTTCCTGTTCGTGAACGCTGTTTGCATGCTCAGGGACAAATATCTTGCAAACACGAATTTTGGAAGAGCGAACAAGCAAATAATTCTGTGGATCGCGGAATTTTTGGCAATTCCGCATTCTCCGTGGAACGCGAAATTACCCAAATTCCGCAAGCAGAACAGAATTTACCGCCCAGGCCTAGTCCCCATCACAGGCGTACATATGTTTCCCAAGTATTCCTTCCACTTTTCCGAAGTATTCCTTACACTTTTCCCATACTTTCGCCCATTTTTAAGGGCATCCCTTCTCTTCAAACACCACTTTTTCTGCTATCATGCACCAATCCACATCTGTTTTCCAGTCTCTGAGATTTGGTGGCTGTTCTGCCACCCATAAATGGGCGGTGTTGAGTTTGGTCACCATCAGTCCAAGTGAAAACCAGATTCGTTCCATGCGGGTTAAGTCCGACGTGTCCCAGATATTAAGAAGGCACCATAGGCAGTACACCCCCATACACAATATCTTTAAGTGCTCCCTGAAATACGGGCCAGCCCACCCCGACTTTTAGCAGTCGGGGTAAGCCCTATGATGAAGCATGCCACTACTAGAGTGAGTGAGGTCTATTTAAAGAAAAGGGTCTCTTTCCCTTCCCACCTGTAGCAACGGGTTGGACATAACTCTTTTGTTTCTCTTGTGAACCCTGTCCACACTACACACTTAGGAACCCCCCATCCAATTTGGGTCACTCGTTCATTGCTTAACCTAATTAGAGAGAAAGCAGCCATCTGACTACAGAGGGGACATTCTTGTGGTAATAGGCTTCAAGGCACAACCACAGTTCACACAGTCGATTACAACTATCCGATTTGGTTTCAGCGCTGCGCCATTCCATATGATATGAATAAATGTGCCTACCTGTCCACGTTGTTTGACAGTGCGGACCCTTCGCCCTGCCCATTTTGACAAGGATAGTGCAAGAATAGTATGGCCTGTGTAAGTGGTGAACAACCTTTACAACGCAACTTTTACCACGCAGTGCTTTACGACGCAACTTTTACAACGCAAACCATTACAACGCATTGCGCTGGGGGGCGCTCTAGGATAGGGAATAGGTTTAATGTACTATCCAACACCTTCCCTACTATCCACGGGGACTGGAGTTGGAGTAGTAAATTAAACTATTCACTATCCAGCGCCCAAAAGCATTATGCGTTGTAAAGGTATTCGTTGTAAATACCGCGTTGTAAAGGCATGCGATGTAAAAGTATGCGTTGTAACGTCATACATCCATTTAAGTTGTATTAAGCAAAATCTGGATCGATGTCGACTTCTCTGAGGGAAGGCTAAGGCCTCCGGCCATTCGTCATGGGTCCTTTTTCCCGTTGTGCCCGCAGATGCAGCAGAGGATCAGGTGAATTATTGATTATTTTCTGGTAAGTGAGTGAAATTGCCTTACATATACATATTACATATTGCTGACTATAGGTATCAAGCAGCCTGTCTTCTAGCGGGGAGGCCTCAGCGAGTATCGTGCCCAGTGGCAGAGACCTCTGTAGTGCGTGTCGTATCCATATATAGCGATACGTTTCAGCGAGTGTCCGTTCATATTCTAGTTGCGGGTCTATAAAAAGGGATGACACCCCCATTGCGCCAGAGGTCACTCGCCTTCAATAAGCCTATGCCATCCCATTTATCACAGCCAGGCTGTGTCCCCAGAGTACCCAAAGTGGCATCATCCAACAGTGGGGTGGCCTGTGTTATTGTCTCTCCATCCGAGAGTTCGGAGAGTCGTGTGCCAAATATTCTCTCTGCGGCCCTTATAGAGCGTATGACACCATACCCCATATATGGCCCTAAGATAGCCTCCTGGACGCATTACTGATCTGTCCATATGGAATGCTGGTTCGGTGATTGGAAGATGCATCCATGACTTGACTGCTGTCGATTGAGTGGCCCAATAATATTTTGGTATATCTTGAAGGGCGCTGCCCCCATCATGTGGACTTCTAGTCCGTTTTTGGGTGGCAATATATGGAAGGGCGCCATACAATAGCAATGACCAGACGTCACATTCAATTTCTTTGAAGTAGGAGGCCGGGACTGGATAGGGGGGTTGTACCATATATGAAGGATGCGGGGTAATGCCATCATTTTGAAAAGAGCTGCCCTTCCAATCTATGACCGGGGGAGTGCCCTCCAGTGTTGGACATCGTGCTTAAGGCGAGTGAGTGGAGGTAAAAGTTGTTTTTGTAAAACAGATTGGGATCAGCCGTCACATAAATGCTGAGGTCGCGAAATCCTGGCCCCTCAATCATGGGGTCGGCGGGGTGTCTCGCCATGAAGCATGAATATTAATGACTTTCTCCAGTTGATGGTGTATCCCGAATAATTACCGGATAAGTTGAGGATATGTATAATTCAGGTAACTGTAGTATTAAGAGACAGTAAGGGATTTCGGGTTTGAGGGAAGGGTCATTTAAAATTGCAGTATATTAAATAAGTACATTTATTTAATGTATAATATTTTCAATTTGAAGTAAATTAAATATAGTAATACAAGTAAACTAAATATAAAATGTGTTATGTAATTTTTTTTAATTAAATAATAAATTAAAAGTAATAATTTAACTTTTGGCTGCCTGAGATCATGAAACAGTTTCTCCAGCCCATAAATCTTAAAACTAAGGAACAGAAAGAAAAAAAAAAACACCCTTCTCTCAAGGAGTGCCCTGTTAAGGTATGGCTGACACTGATGATGGAAAGTGAAGGAGGAAAGCAGCGCAGGACAGGACTGCAATGCAACACCACCTTCTTGACTGCCATCCTCAGACCTGTGCTGCCGCCAGAGAAGAAGAAACATTATAATTTCCTTTGAGACCTATATCATTGCAGTGGTGTCCGTTTGACCTAATGGTCAAGCTTTGTTGTAACGCAGTAGGTAGACGTGATAAAGTTCTGGTTCACTTAACGTGATTGACAAAGGATTAAAGCTCTCATAGCTTAACACCTTCGCTGCGGCGGCTATTCCGCCGCTGCGCTAAGAGGGCGGGGGGGCGCATGGCACGCCCATGCTGGTGATGGAACCGCTCCGTCACCAGCCTCGGTTAAGCTGTGCTCATGACGGAGCGGTTCCGTCAATGCCCCGCCCGCTCAATAGAACGCACCGCGCAGGCGCGTAATCGGTGCCGCGCAGGCACGTCGGGCGGGCCATGACGGAACCGCTCTGTCATCAGCACAGCTCTTCCGCGGCTGATGAAAGAGCGGTTCCGTCATCAGCGTGGAAAAGGATATGCACTTTCTCTGCGGCAGCGCACAACTTCTGCTCAATCAACATATACTCCAGTTCACCAACGTGTGGGTGGAGTCAAAGCCCCTCCCTATGGTACCCACGAGAGCCCTTTTTTATGTTTATCACATAAGGTCGTATGACCGCTGTGCTATGAAGCCGGATCTAAAAAGCTGCGTTGATCAATTTATTTGTGAATTTTAGGAAACTGGGTTACGGGGTTTTATTCCCAGGTCTCGCCCATGTAGCGAGGCAGCTTATTCCTTACATTGTCCTAGATCATACAATTTCTGCAGTGAACTTTTGCACACATTTGCATGCACGACAATGTGGGATTGGTTTCTCTGAAACTACTTTGTTTACACATCCAGCTTTGCACAGTGTCATCATGACGCCTTGAACATCATGTACTAGGCCTCTCTGCGCAATTGGTACAAAAGTCGTCCTAACTTCATCCACGGGGCGACGAAGCTATCTCCATAGCCATAACATCCCTAATCTAGCTTGCACATCGCGAAGGCTGTTTTTTATTATAAATAGGCATCCTGATCGGTTGGTAGAGGAGGCACTTACGCTGACGCAGAGGTCCTGGCATGCTGAGAAATCACTATGCACCGGTCTGACATTCCGTGAGGGGTGTCCAACTCAAGATTAAGAGGGGGGTCCTTCACTCACTCCGATCAGGGAATGGGGTTGGATCGTCCCTTGGGGGGATTCTTGGCTTTACACCCATACACACTCTAGGTACACTTAGTGTAGGGTCTGCATCGTAGGAGTACGTTAGATCACAATACAGCGTATATGCCTGCATATATTCATTGCTTCAGCAAAATGGTAGAAAAGTATCTACTGTTCGCTCTTTTCGTGCTTGTAATCACGTTCATCTACTTCTGTCTCCCAACATTGCAGCAAATGTATTTCAAGCAAGAATAACGTTGGTTCAATAAATATTATTGAAAAAGTCCCACTGTGTATTCTCTGTAAATTTCCCTGTGAATAAGCGAGCATGAGTGACTAAGCGAAAGGTTCAGTACTGTCTACGATCCCTGAGCGTTCAGGGTTGTGTTTTTTTTTTTTTTGCAGAGTTTTATATAGTGCGAACTAGACCCAAACCGAATCGGGTATCCGAGCGCTTTACATAGCACCAGTTACGTTACATGAGGACACACATTCATTTTAGGCACGGGGAGATTAAGTGATTTGCTCAGAATCACAGGAGGTTTTTGGCATCTTTACCGAGACTCGAACCCAGCTTCCGAGGTCGAGCGCCCTAGCCGTTAGGCCAGTGTTCAGTGGTTGCCAGAAACTGTTCGCTTCCTGGTAGGTTAGGGGGCTTACGTTGGCACTGGTCAATAGGCCAACGTATCCTGTGGGGTGTCATGAATCAGTCTTGAAATCAAGCCCTTAGTTTTGTTGTCCAAAATCTGCTGCCTCACCTTCCGTGCTTTGCAGGGTCAGGGGCCAGTTTATCTCCAGAATAAATTGGAAAGATATGCTCCCACTCAGATATGCTCCCACTCGCCTTCTAAGATCCTGCACAAAGCAACTGCTCCTGGTACCCCGTATCAGACGCCAGCGATCTGGGGGCCTGGCTTTCTCTTATATTGTCCCTAAGTACTGGAACTCTTGCTTTTAGAAAACATTTAAAAGCTTTCCTGTACTAAACCCTCTATTAAACTTTGTTTAATTCTGTCCTTTTGCTGCCCTCCTTGGTGGTGAGTCAGAGTGAAGCGCCAAGATGCCCCCAGGTGATTCGCACGCTATACAAAAACGAGTAACATAACAAACAATGCGCTGATCCTACGGATTAGTAGGAACTCCACGACAAATGGATGAGGGGGGGTGAAACCTTACTCCAGCAGCCCCCACAATTCTCGTCCGTGTGAGACCCAATCCAACCCAAAATTAGCCTGAGCGCAACTCTCTGGTAACTAACCACAAAAACAGACAATGTGTAAAGTATTTAAGCAACAATTCAAATGATAACGTGAAAGGGGCCGCGAGTGTCAAGAAGAGCATCACAGATGGTTGTTTCTGTAGAGTGGAGAGCAGACCGGGCATCGCACACAATTGTCGCTAGAGATTTGTGTCAGCGGTCACTGTGAGCTGTCGATGCTGTAGCATGAAGTGCAGCTCTTGTGTTTCCGGTCATTGCTGTAGAGCGAATATGCAGGTTCACCAGACCTTCGTGTTGGTGGTCGGCACGGGTGGCATGATCTTGGCGCAAACAGGGCCATTCACTGTCACAAAGCCCACAACTTCAGGATTTCTCCTTTTCTGTGATGAGTTAACCTGATGCTACACCAAGGTTCCAGGACCTGAGGAGCACGACTTGGGATCAGGAACTCACTCCAGCAGAGGCCAGCAGGGCTACGGCAGTTCCGGTTGCAGGTCCAGGCAGCAGGTCAGATGGCAGAGAGGCCTCAAGATTGTCATGTCCCTGTAGCTCTGAACAAGATGTCAGCCAGATGACACATGGTGTCACTTCAGCCAGGAATGAAGGATGCAGGTCCAGTCTTCCTTCTCATCCAGCAGTGCAGGCCTCAAGCAGCAGGGTGTCCTTCTGTAGTATCGAGGTCCAAGAGTGTACTGAAGAGTCGGGTTTTGGGGTCCAATATTTTTACTTGGAGCCAGCTTTGAAGTAGGTGAAGCTTCTAGTGGTTTCTACCCCAGAGGTGCTTGGAATTTCCTGCCTTCCTCCCCTGCCCGCAGCTTGTCTGGGGGCAAAATAGACCGGTGTGAAACCCTTTGAGTGTGCGGAGGCAGAGTATTATGATGTGCAATTGTGATAGGTGGCAACTCATCCCCCCTATCAAATCCGAGATGGCTGATCCTGCCAACGCCTATTCCCCATTTGTCTCAATGTCTGGGAGTAATACATAAAGACAAACTGCCAGCTATACCTAGTCATGTGACCCAGGATACAGGCTGTAGGCACTAAATGATTAGGACAACAAAATGCCAACTTTCTAAAAGTGGCAGTTTCAGACTTCTTACCTGATGCCAGTTAAAAGTTATCACTTATTAAATGTAATAAGGTAACCCAAGTCTAACAGATGGTGTTCAGCAAATAGGTTATGCAGATATGTGCCTCCTCTAACTGCAGAGCTCGTCTCCGTTGCAGAGTATGACTGGTTCATCTCCACTGGATAGTGTGACGAAGAGCCTGTCAGTATGACTGGTTCATCTCCACTGGATAGTGTGATTAAGAGCCCATCAATATGATTGGTTCATCTCTACTGGTGAGTGTGACGAAGAGACCATCAATATGATTGGTTTATCTCCACTGGATAGTGGGACGAAGAGCCCATCAATATAATTGGTTAATCTCCACTGGTGAGTGTGACGACAAGTATGACTGGTTCCTCTCCACTGGATAGTGTGACGAAGAGCCCATCAATATGATTAGTTAGTTTATAGCAAAGTGAGTTTTAGTGAGAGATCTAAGAAAAGACAGGTCATATGGCACTGACGAGGGTGAACAAAGTTATTGGATTGATCACAAAAGAATGAGTTGGAAAAATCAGCTTTAGCTATCAGTAATATCTTCCCCTAAATGTCAACAGAGAGGGAACCAGAGGTGGCGGTGTTGTGTTGAAGTTTGCTGGTAAACCTCGTTATGGTTTAAATTGAATTTGGCTTTGGTAAGAAATCTGTTGAAATGTGGAAAGTTTGTATTTTTTGTTTCTTTTTATAAAACTATGTTCCACAAAATGTATTTGATGGTATTTGACAGGGGGTCACCACCCATCTTCCTTAGTGATGTCCACATAAAACAGTTTGAGGCTCTTAGGAACCCCAGCTCTCTTAATTAAACGAGGAGGCTGCTCCAGCATTACATTAGTATCTTTTCAAGACCGCGCATGTGATCTTAAGTAGTCAAAGTGGAAACATGAAGATGGGCGGATGGTATAAGATGACACTGCTACCTTACTTGGCTATTTAAATTGTAGTGACATTGTATTGTAACCGGTTCTAGTTGACCTGGTTTCAGAATACATTGGGTACCTTGTCCCCTAGAGACCTAATATGTACCCTTCCTCATACAAGACCTTCTTTCAGAGTTCACCTGAGGCATGACTTGATAATGTATGGTGATTGCTTCTCTCTTCTCTCCGCAGTGATCCCGGATGCCCTGAGAATCAGCCGGTCGAAGTCTCGTTCCTTGGTGTCCCCCAACATCACGGAGGGGGGAGATTTCCAGTTGCAGTGTTTGGCCTCCTCTGCCTCGGCTGAGCACACACACCTGGCTGTGGCCTGGGAAATCCAGCGGACTGGGGGCGGGGCCTGGCAAGAAGTTCTCTCCCTGAGCCACGAGGGGGCGCTTGAGCCTGGCCCTGAATACGTAGACCGGAGTCGGACCGGTGGTGTCCGCCTGGATAAGACACCCGGTGACGCTTACCGCTTGATGGTCTCCAATGCTCTTCTTGAGGATGGGGGCGAGTACCGCTGCGTGGTGCAGGAATGGGTGCGCGGGGCAGATGGATCCTGGCAGCGGATACAAGAGAAGGAGCTGGAGGTCGCCACGGTGGAAGTCAGCCCTATTGGTGAGTACGTTGCACTGCAGGTGTGTACGCGCGGACGCCTGACCATCATGTTTGTTGTGAGCGCTTGGCCTCCAATGTTGCACTATTTGTTTCTGTTCCTTTGTCACATGACCCTTCCTGAACTCTATTGCAAGGTCACCCTTACTTTGCATGATGGTACTGTCATGTGCATGTGGTTTTTGTGAGGACCCTTCTCTTTCAGTACAGTAACTAGGTTCACTATCCCTGGGCATTCAACTTGGCCTGTGAGCCTCCCTACTATCAATTGGTAATTTATTGGAAACTATGCATATTTTAGTGTAATCAATTACCCAGTACTACCTACTGATGTCCAGAATCATTGCGCTTACCAGATGGACCGGAGTCTCGACGCTACCTACGATTGGCCGATTGACCGCATTCACGTTCTAAAGGGACTGGTGAGTCCCTCTTGGTGGCGGACCCTGGCACTTTTTATTTTTTTAACAAATTAAGCACTTTGCGAGTTACTGCAGAACATGTTTGTTTGTATGTAAAAAGTGCTTTCCCCAGAAGGGCATCTTGGCGCAAGAATAACAGATGAGTATTGTTGGCCAAACTCAATAGTACTCGTTTTGTCCACCTCTGAAGTATGAAAGGCTGCCTTTGAATCTGTGACCATGTGGTTGAACGCGGGTCTCTGCAGTTGTTGCATTAGTCCCCTGAGCCAACAGAAAAGGCTACAAGGTGAGCCCTCTGACTTTGGGGAATCTTCTAGTTTACAAGGCTACTTCGCAACTCAGTAAAACCAAATTCAAATTACCTAGGGGGAGCTGCAGGAGCAAGGGGAGCAGGGCTGTCGTGTCCCAAACCTTGAGTAAGCAGTAGTTGTGTTTAGGTCACAGTTTCACATTGTGAGGCAATGGGGTATATGATATGGTGTGGTTGTGCAACCTCACCGTGTAATACACTTACCAATCTCTTTAGGTGCCGTAGGTTTTATCTGTAAAACCCTCCGCTCAACCCTGGGTAGCTGTGGCACTGAGCAGCAAGTCTTACACAGAGCAAGAAGTATAAAGCATTTAAACAGCACCAAAACAATTGAAGAAGAAATCAACACAGCACTCAAGAAATCCGACACCAATTTGTAAAAATAGACTGTATTTTTATAAGAATTTAGACACTAGAACGAAAAAGATCCACCGGAGGTTTTCCATGATGTTCATTTTACATGCAATAGTAAATCAAAGCAAGTTCACTCTGCTGTGAATGAGCTTAGGCAAATTCAACAAATTTGACACTTTTTCAAGGAAAACTTAGGTGCGTGTCAATGCAGTTGGTTAAAAGTACTTGGGGCAACCAACTGCAGAAGGGAAACAAGCCATTTCCTCGAGAACAACAACACAGAAGAGACAGTCCTTCAGTAGTTCCAGGCACTTTGTCTGCGTTGCAATGGATTTCTATGGAGCGGTCCTGATGCAAGGGATGAAGGGTGCTGAAGATGCTCAAAGTATGCTGTGGGTGCGATGCAGTCAATGGGTTTCTTCCTACATGGTTTCCTCGGTCCATGAAGAGGGTGGGGGGGGGGGGGTTCTGATTGCAGGATCGGTGTCCCACACAGTCCTCTTCGGTTTGGCCAAAATCTAGTCGCTGCTGGACTACCAGTTGCCCATTGTCGCGGTCACAGGCCAATCCTTCCCGAGTCGATCGCTCACCTTCTGAGGGTTCCAGCATCTCTCCGATAGCACTCCTAGGCTCAGCAAACTTGGGTGTGACTCTGTGCATTGGGTTTTGGTCCTCGGTGCTACATGACGTTTGTGGTAAGGGCTTGACAACTTTAGGTTACCAGCTTACCCCAGCCGGCTTCTTCAGCTGTTGTGTCCCTGTGCTGCGAACATTTGGTCAGTCGACTGGCCCATGGACTCTTGGTTGTTTGGGCTCTGGAGACAGCTTATCCTTGAGCAGGATACAACAGGCACAGTTTCTCTCTTCACAGCCACCATGTGCAGCAGGTGCAGTCTTCAGCAGTGCAGCCTCTGTTTGCTGAACCCTTGATGCCTAAGGACAGTACTCCTTCGGCCCTTGTTCCAGGATTGTGTAGTACTGAGGTATACCCTATTTATCGTCATAAAATGCCCTCAGGGTAGGATGCTGTTAGTAGCCAATGGGCCACTAGGTCTCTTCTTCCTGGTGACCGCTTCATGAGAAGTGTTGCATCCGGCCATCCCAAGATGCACCAGTCTGTCCACTCACAACATGGCGAGACCACTCTCACCCAGAGCTCCTTAGCCCACCTGCTCCGGTGACAACTGGCTTCTCCTCTCCTGTCACCAGTGCCAGCCTGTCTGCCTAGACCGGGTGCCCCTCTTCGAAGTGTCATCCATTTGCCCTTCATAGGTGGCTCCTCCTTTGAAGCTCGCCTTTTGGGCTAGCACCCGTGTTGCTTCCTGTAGGAGGGAGGGAACACCTCTCTCTGTCATGCACGCCCCTATTGTGTCCTGTCCTGTGAGTCATTAGCATGTCCCAGCAGCAGCTCTGGAAGCTGTCTGCAGGACAAGCCCTGTGTACATCAGTAAATGGGCACTGGAAACCTTGGGCAACAAAAGTGGGAATTTCTAAAGTTACCCTTTGCCCACCAGTGACCTTAAATTCGATTTAACCATTAAATCGGATTCAATGCACTGGTTCTTTTTTTTTTTTTTTTTTTTTTATATATATTTTTATTAATTATAACACAAGAATAGAAATACAAATATCAGGCATCATTTGGTGGAACATATCATAATATTGAAGGGGAAGATCAGTCTGAGGATACACAACAGTTATAGGCATCTGAAAAACATCGATACAAATTGGAGCTGAGATAAAGCAACACGGTACAGATAGCCTTGGGCAAACATAATCGGATCCTGTCCGTCCAGAATACTGAATATGAGACTCCAACCCTAGACACCCAGATATGAGGATTAAATGATCAGGAGAACGTGCCACATTTCTTGTGAAGAAGGGAAAAGGGAAACAGAAAGGTCATAGAACAAAATAAAGGAAAAATAAGAAACCCCCCCTCAACCCCCCACCCTGCACCCCTGCGGATGGCTACGACCTAACCCCACTAGCAGCGTGCCTGTCGCCCTCTAAACTAACCCCAGGGAAGGGAAAAGATGGAGGAGGAGAAGAATCGTAAAAAGCAAATACACCCCCGGTCTCCCGTACCCCCCCGCCAGAAGCCATCACCCCGAGATAGAATCAAACCGACATAAAGCAAATTTACAAACCAATCAGGGGGGTATAGCAAGGCACCACCCAACTCCCTTCACGTTATAGGTACACTCCCGACATTAAGTCAAGCTATTTTACCGAACCAAAGCCCTCAAGATCATCCCTGGCCAGTACGGTACTTCATAAAAGTCTTTTCCAGTCGAACCACCATCTCAATCGAAAATGCAGGACGATCGTCAAAGTTCACTTCGGTGTTGCAGGATCGGCAAATGGAGAGAAAGTCACGAGTTCCACAAAACGAGCGAAGGAAAGTGTCCAGAGATGTCACGTCTGTCCAACAGTCACTGAGGGATTTGTAACAGCACAGAAGACTGTCCATAGCTGAATGAAGCGGCAGCAGGATCGAGCAGGGAACGCTAGCGACAAACACGGGTTCGCCGACTGTGAATTGAGAATCGGAAAAGCACAGTAAATCCAGGTTATGTCCGGGGACCTCGAACTCAGATGTACATTGCATCGCTGGTATCGCAGGTGGATGAGAACTTAATGGAGAGTCAGAGACCGGTCCCAGGATACCGTCAACTTGCACTCTCAGTGTCCGGAATACGACGGTGAACTGTGAATGGAGCGCCTCAATGGCGGCCATGACGGCCTGCAGCGATGGCGTACCTTCCGTCCGCCCGCCCCATCTCCTCTCGCGAAGAGGCAGAGCTGGATTCGTACCCCGGAGGCCGGCTTCTCCGGGGCAACAGGCCACGCAAATCCAGTGATCACAGTGGGCGCTCCCCGTCTTGTAAGATCGACACCGTCGCCAATAGCGAGGGCCCCGGCCCGTCAACCCCGGGAGGTCAGCAGGGTCTCCGGGCGTCGGACCCCCAGACACGGCAGCCGGCACGATCCGCTTTTATGTTCACGGTGTAGACCGGTCACAATGCCACCATCCGAAAACCAACAGGTTACGAGACACTTGGGGGGACCGGGCTCAGTCCAGGTCCAGCGGCCGTTGTTGATCAACTCCAACCCGGATAGTCTAGAAATCGAGGCCCCGGCTTCCACACGATGTTAGGCCGAGAATGGAAACACGGCGTATCTTCGGAGTCCGATGAGATAAAACCCTCGGGATTACACCTTTAGAAGCAGCAATACTTCATGAACCCGGGAGTCTGGTGCGAATGCAGGATTAAGAGCAGGATATACGAGCTGCTGGCGGAGGTCGGCGGAGCCGGGAGCTTATGCGGCCATCTTGGTTGCTGGCGTAGCTCCTCCTACTGCACTGGTTCTTTTAACCAAACATTACCAACCCCAGTAGTCCAATTCAGAAGGTAGCAGAGCTGGGGTGCCAGCCTGTAACCGTGTACTTGCCAATGGGGCTTCCAGCCTTTCTACAGTAAACAACAATTTAGGGTTTTTACTGCTGGAACATGTAAACGTGCATGTTCCTGTTTTTAACACAGAGCACCCTGCCTTACGGTTTGTGAAGCTTACCTTGGGGGTGACTTAAATATATTCAAAAAGGGAGATGTGGGCTTTGCCATTAGGTTAAATGTCAAAGTTGAGTTAGCAGTTTTAAACTACCCTTCCAGTCTACAGTGGCAGGCTGGGAGCCATGTTTTATCTCGTCTCACTCAGGGTAGCACAACAAGTGCAGCTGTTCATTGGCTGTGTCTGTTTTATTCCTATTTCAAGATGGGAATAAAGAATACAGTTCTGACTACACATGAGTACCTGTTTATTGGAGAGGATGTTGCCTACAGCTAGAGCTGCTGATCTCAAAGCTGGGGAACCGGGTTCGAGTCTCGGCAGGGACGCTCAACATCCTGTGATTTTGAGCAAATCCCTTAATATCCCGTGCCTAACAAAATGAATGTGTCCTTGTGTAACGCAACTGGTGCTGATGTAAAGCACTCCAGATACCTTCGGGTTGAGTTGGTGCTACATAAAACTAAGAAGAAAAAAAAAGAATTCTTCTGATACACCTATGAGATTTTATCTCTCCATGAAAAGTTTGGACATCGTGGTTCTATTTACGGAGTGCTTATCGCACTATTTTTTTTAAAATGTTCATTTGAGATTTGGTTTTCCTTTGGAAGGTAAAACCAGGGAGTGGAGCACCAGTGTTTTGGAACAACTTGGAGTGCGGTGGCATATACATAAACAAAGAGATTCTATCAATGTGTAGTGATTTTATTTTTTATTTTTTGTGGGTGGTGACAATCTAATAAATAAACTCTCTCTTTGGGTGATAAAGATGAGAGCACAATGTGCTTTTTAAAATACCCCTCACACACTAAAAAAATCCAGTAGTGTCATGCTTCATCATTGGGGTCTTCCCGTCCCTCTACGGGGCGGGGCGTGCTACGACCTGACCAACTACGCGGGAGCACTAGTATGGTGACAGGACTATGTGACAGTGCAAGGTGGGTGGTGTCAGTGAAAGTGTAGGGACCTAACGATGTGTGGAAAAAAATTAAAATTAATAATCCTCTGGCTAGTGGAAAAAAACAATTTATTCACTTCCCTAGCTGGGGACGTTAAGAAGGGGGTTTTGAGGTAGAGCTATTTGCTACAACCTGGTCAGTGCGGTGGCATATACCACAACCGTTCCTAGCTAGTTAGACAATTTTGTAAACATGCACCATTTTAACCGCATCGCTGCACCGCAGCGCTAAGGGGGCGGGGCGCCGTATGCTGGTGATGGAACCGCTCCGTCATTAGCCGCGGTTGGGCTGTGCTCATGACGGAGCGGTTCCGTCATGGCCCCGCCCGCTCAATGGAACGCCCAGCGCAGGCGCGGAATCCGCGCCGCGCAGGCGCGGCTGCCGGGCCATGACGGAACCGCTCCGTCATCAGCACAGCGCCACCGCAGCTGATGACGGAGCGGTTCCGTCATCAGCATGGAAGGGGTTAAGAGTCAGAGCACATGCACGGAGTCCTGTTTAGCCGCGCTTGGGGCGTTTCAGAGTCATTACACCAGTATCTAGCAGTCAAAATGGGGGCAAAAAGTTGTGCGTAAACCTGCAAAAAGCTGGTTTCCATACACACACATGTATGAAATTTGCAGTAAACCTACAGCATGTGTTGTAAGGTGTTTTTGCAAAGAGCTGACAAAAAGCAGGGATTCTGGTGGTTGTAATATTGCGGAAGAAAACATGGACATATTTCACCTCTCGTGTGATGTGGTCACATCTCTATGTGGACTGGGACGCCAGCATGTCATGTCAGAGGGGAACTATTTTTGTCTTTCAGCATCCAGTCAGCACTTCCCAGCAGGTAAAGCATATTTACTGACGCCCCTTTGGAAGAGCATGGCTCAGCACCACTTTTGTGTTTTTTCCAAAGGCCACTGCATTTGTTGACTTGTGTGCACGGCTTTAAGTGGGCCGGGTCCCTCCTGGTCTTAGACCCGGCAGTAATTAAACTGAGGTTGAAACAGGTCCCTATATTCATGGCCACTGGAGTTATGCAATTCTGCAGCAGCTGTGTTTTCTGCATTATTATTATTTTACCGCATCTGCCACGTAATACATCATCTGCTGCATTATCTGCAGATATTGGCCCAAAAAATTGTTTATAGCTCATATGGATCAAAAGTTACTAAAATCACAGTTACCTGCGTTGCCGCCCTGTGAAAGGGCCAAAGCAAAGGTTAACTGGTCATCTTTCAATTGCTTATTAGTGTAGTTGGGTGTTGAACTGGCAGTAATGAGATTAAACCTTTGGCCAGACAATTTTAACTTGTGAAAAAAATGACAACTTAATGTAGTGATACTATCCTAAATTGTACCACAATAGATTACATATTTGCGTTTTCTTGCCACATAATTTAGTCAACCCTGCCGCATAATTTGGCCCTATGCCACACAGTTCCAGTGGCACTGCCTATATTGGTTGTATGTTCTTACAACGAACTCCGTTGTAACGCATGCCTTTACCACGCATGCGTTACAACGGAATGGTATTTCCACGCTTATCCTTCTCCACGAATTTTTCCGTGGTGACATCATATGTCGTAAAGAGGAAGCGGAAGTTTATTTCCGTTTCCTCTTATACGACGCTGATTGCCTGCACATCTCGATTTCAGGTTTGTTTTTGTTTGTTTTGAGGGGAGGAAGCCCCCCCACTTTTTTTAATTGTACCCGTTACCACACATGCTTTTACTATGTACCTCGTAGTATACGTATGCGTGGTAAAGGCTTTCGTTGTAACCATGCATGCGTTGTAATGCATGCGTGGTTAAGGTTTTCGTTGAAACGGCCGCGTTGTAGTGGCCGTTTCCCGCCTATATTCATGTCCTTAACCTTGCAAGCAAACTACTGATCAATTTTTGAACATGAACTGTAAAAAAGGTTTGATAATCCCGGTTTCATTTGTTTCATACAATATCTTTCATTCCCTGTGAGTGTTTGCCTTTTCAAGAATATTGTGTTTGTGTTTGGTTTTTTTCGTGCAGCATGTTACTCCTCTAAAGTGTGTACTGTAAACTGAGTTGCCTCTAGATGTCTGTGTGAGTTCAGGTTTTTATGACCGAGAGCTCTGGAGTTGATACTGAAGGCAGTCATCAAAAGTGTTCAGAATACATGCTCATCCAATCCTTGGCCTCTCTGCTGAGCGCCCAGAGCAGTGGTCGAGTATTGTAATTGTGCTGGTAGGTGAAAGTTTGTGAAAGAGGAGCCCAGTTGTCAAAATATTGACAGGGCAAGAGTAAAAGAACATGCAGTACTTAAAGGTGGGTGGGTGCAGTTTGGGGGATGGTGAGGATGTAAGGAAGCATATGAAGAGGAGAGTGGAAAGAAGGTGCTGAAGAGGAAAGGGATGAGGCGCGGGACACACACATGCAGGATTCCAGAAAGATGTGGAGAGAAAAACGGCCCTAAGTGTCGAACGGAGAGAGACTGCCGTGGAAGGTGGCGCAAAGGGAAAAATGGGGGTGATGGAGACACTCCGAAGACCACTGTCACTTGCACCGCAATAGAATGGCCGACTTCTTTGCAGAGAAAGTGATAAATATCTATAATACTTTCCCTAGAGAAGCACGCCAGGCCACTAGCTCCAAAGACACTACATCCACAGTAGTCACAGTTGCAACCCTAGAGGAATTTATACTGCCAGAGCCAGATGTAATAAGGAGACTAGCAAACGGAATCAAATCGGGTTCACCCAGGGACCCAGCACGTCCAGAAATCCTTTTACAAGGAGCAAAATATATTGTACCTTTCATATCCGAACGTATCTCCCGCTCCTTCCAATCGGGAGAAGTTCCCTATGAATGGAAGCAAGCTGTGGTCCGCCCATTAAGAGAAAAAAAACACAAATAGATTATGAGGTACTATAATCTAGGCCCCATCTCGCTCCTACCTTTCTTTGCTAAAATCGCAGGAAAAATAGTTAACACACGGCTCACAAAACACAGCGATAGTAATGACCTACTACACTGCTCACAATCAGGATTCCGTACCGCAGACTCCACTGAAACCGCCCTGCACCTGGCCACAGAAACTCAAGGACAACGGGTGGACGAAGGACACACGGCTGCACTGATCCTGTCGGACCTCAGTGAAGCATTTGATACAGTCTCCCATGGCCGCCTCCTACAGAGATTAGAATCTTGTGGAATCGGGGGTATGGCTCTGAGCTGGATGAAAGGGGTTTCCAGGTTACACAAGACCCTTTCACTTCCAAGAGATCTCCCCTATTACAAGGAGTTCCCCACTGAGCCCCACATTGTTGAACCGATATATGGGGCCCCTTGCTAATATAGTGGAAGTGTATAAATGCAAAAAGAGGGGGTACCAGGAGCGATTATAGGTCCAGTGCCCGTGCTCCTAATGTTGACCGTTTAAACCAAAAAGGGGGGCACTGTTCCAGTTTGAGGAGTGCAAGTCGTCGCCCACTCAATGCAAAGGGGGGGGGAGGAGAAAAGGGGAAGGGAAAAGAGCGAAAAATATAAAGAGAGAGAGATGTAAGTAGTCCTAGGTTTTTGAAGGTTTTTCAAGACCCACTTGTTAGAGGCACAAGCAAGTCTTGTCTCGTACAGAAAACCTGTGCACACACATAAAAATCAAACATATAATATGGCAAATTTTTGAAACTGGAAGAAAAAGCAGTCAATTACTCCGCTGTAGCGGTGTGCTCAATCAATGTTGGCCGATTGCAGGTCTCCTCGGTAAAAGCCTGGTGGTCTGTCCGACCCCGGTAACGGCGTCTTCCTCGTTGACGCCGATGCACATCGTCAACGAGGAAGACGCCGTTACCGGGGTCGGACAGACCACCAGGCTTTTACAGAGGAGCCTTTGATACTTGAAGTCACACAATGAAGATATACATTTTCGTTCATTCAGCACCTGAAGACGTACCCACGTCGGTCCAGACCCTGCAATCGGCCAACATTGATTGAGCACACCGCTACAGCGGAGTAATTGAATTTCTTTCTCCACCCGCCGAACAATCTACAGATACCTTCTCCTCCACCCCTAACCATTTCTCTACTGATGAGGGAAGTTATCCCGAAACCCGAGCCATGTCTCAGGCGATACCCAAAAACCCGGGACATGTATCGGGTCTAGAGATTCATCAGTCCAACAAGTACCGACTTGCACCCACCTGGGTGATCCACTATTGAACTACAAGTACCAGAGTCCCGAGGGGCGATCCGGAGGAGGGGCTAGCGGTGTGCGCTCCATTGCTGTGGTTTCAATCTACAGATACCCTAACCGGGTTGGAATTATCACTGGTTGTGGGGGATTGATTTTTTCGCATCTATTAGGACCTGGCCCTGAAGAGTCGGAGTGTGTTGTACTCCGACGAAACACGTGTCGCTGGCGTTTGTTAGAACGAACATTAAAAAGACGAGATCAACAGGCGCCAACTGCTTTTTCTTCCAGTTTCACAAATTTGCCATATTATATGTTTGATTTTTGTGTGTGCACAGGTTTTCTGTATTTAATGTAGATGTATGTCTTGCACAACATCGTCCAAGGGGTTGTGAGAGTCACCCCTTTCCTGGCGGCACCACATTATTAGGCCTTTGTCAGTGAATTTGCCAGTTATCCAGCGGAGCGCAATCATTCCTTCACACTAAGAACCCTTTCCTTTGGTGTTAAGTCTTGTCTCGTGATGCCCTCACACACCCCAAAGGGTATCATGCTTCATCATCGGGCGTTTTGCTCCTCTTCGGTCCGGCACTGCGATGCCCCACGGGTCCCCCGAAGCGGAGATCTTTTGAGACAAAACGCCGTACGGTGCATGCAGGTGTGTGGAGTGGGTCCTCTTAGAGGGTGGTGTGGTGCGTGCAACGTGAGTTAAAACTGTCTGTTGCCAGAATTGTGGTTTTTAATGAAAGGTACCCTTGACAGAGTAAAAAACCCGAAGGTTAGGGTTGTCCTCCATCGGCTTAAAGAGCCCCAGGTAACTATAATGTAAAAGAGGTCGACATGTTTCGCCCCTGGTCTCAAAGATCCGTGGCGCTTATTCAGGACCGAAAAAACAGGGTGAAGTGTTATGCACGTGAAGAGTGTCGGGGTTAATACCTTGAGCAGGTGTCAGGGGACAATGTACCCTGCAGTCTAGCTGCAAAAAACTATTTAGTTATGGCCTCTCCTGTGCGTCACCTCTAAATATCTGGAGAGTTGCTCCATAGGCTAGAAAAGTAGGATACCTGCACCTTACCAGGAGTTTTACTCGGGTGCTGGCTCTCTCGCACTCCTGCAGGCAGGAGTACAGATGGGGTAGGTGCCACTGTCGCTAGCATAACATGCAGCTAACAAGCATTGGCAAAGCCAGTAGTTCTGGCTTGTTTTAAGTGTGTGTCTACTGTTGTATGTCTGAATGAAATAACAGAAAGCTCACCCCGAAGCACAGAACTACTCGTCGGGTGGTATGCAATGCCAGCGCAGGATTTTAGTTTACATGTTTTAAGCCACCCCCTTAAATTTATAGTTCACGCTCCTTAGAAATGATACCACGTTACTCTTCTCAAGCCACGCCCCTTTTAGAACCCCTCTACTTTTTTCATCCCATTGAATCCTCTGAAGGGAAGAAACGCATGAGGGTTGCAGAGGGCAGCAGGCTGCTGGTGTGTGGGGGTCGGACGGTCATTGGTGAAGGTACATATGGTAGAGGGTAAGGTGGGATGGTATCTCTGTCCAGGAAGGCCGAGGGGCTTTGGGGGGTCTAGCTCCTCTTCAGGAGGGCCATTCCAGGGCTCAAGTCAGGGTACCACGCGGGTGGACGGCGTCCCCCCACTTATTTTACCGGGAGCTCGATAACTGGAGCAAATGGAGCCACACATTCACTCTTTGGCCTCTCTGGGGCGAGACCGGAGCTCACACGGAACGCTTCTCTCGCGCTGGCCTCTCTGATGCAATCGCATCTAAGGGGTGAGCGAGGGGAGGCAATGAGTGTGATGGTGCAAGCCACCTTTCGTGACGTCACTTCTTGTCATGACGTCAGCATCCCCCACTTCTTTTTTTAAGACTTGTGCCCGGGACCATCCACATATGATTTTCTTTGCCAACAAGATGGCTCGGTGTTTTCATAGCTCATTCGCTGACATGGTCAGGCCAGCTCGGACTTTGTGCTTCTCGGCCAATAAACTTGAGTAATTCCTGCCATTTACAGCGCTTAGAAGCGGCAGAAATCATGCACGGGCTGCTATAGTAAAACAGTTTTATTATGCATTGACATATATAGTTGACTTGAACGGCAATGGTGCCAGTATCAGCTGGTGGTTGCAGTGAGAACATGACATACATCCGGCCCTCCTGGCCAGAGCTGGACACCCCTCTCTGGAGGGTAGACTTGTGCATACCGTTTGCCCCTAGGTGATTGGTTATGACTGACCCCACCCAGACCTCTGGTTCATGGCCGCCGGGTACAGAAGCACTGCAGGGGGGCGCACATCAGGAGGTTGTGTCCTCCTCATCCTGTTTTGGGCTTTGCCTTGGCAGTTTTCATTAAATGTTCATTTTAATGTTAGTGTTCAGTGCTTTTGGGACCCTCTAGATGTGCAGCCCCGACTGTGCCGCGCTCCTCCGTGCTGTCTCTGCATTAACTGTTAATAGCCGCCCGGATCCGCCTTTCATCCCCGGATCCGCCTTTCATCCTCCACGCCTGGCTCAGTTCGAGAGGCAGGCCCCATTAGCCGCAGTGAACCCCCGCGCGCTCTCAGAAGTCCTTGAATCCGCCAGGCTGCCTCGGCTCAGATGAAAGCAGCGCTCTGAGCTCCGGGGCAGCTGATTTGAATCTGGAGAGGGGACGCGTTCCGCCTGCTCAGCTCCCTGCCTCCCTCCCCCCTGCAATGACACCCCTTTATCAGGAGCCTCCGCACTCCCGTCGAGGCCGGGGAGATGGCATCCCACCCAGAACCGCCTCTTCATTTGCTTCCGTCTCACGCCTCAAGCGACGAGCGCAGCCTTGATGGCTAAAGACAGACTCCTCAGAGGGGCCCAACAATCACAGACACCGCTCGGCCGCTTTTGGATTATCGCGATAATGAGCTGGAGGCGCTTTGAAGTCTGGAGAAATCGCTTCAACCCCAAGACTGAGTACAAAATGTGCGCTGGCAGCTTTTGATAAGTGGGTTAATCTGTCTGTCACGTGCTACTTTGTTTTACACTTAAAACTGGGGGCTGGCCATTCCCTTACATTACTGAGGGCGTGGCCTGTGTCCCACTGGATTGTATACAGGTTTTATTGATGGGACACGTTCTCTTCATTGTATTGTATTGTAATTGCATTTATATAGCGCTTACTACCCCTGACGAGGCGTCGAAGCACTTTTTCGGCGAGTAGCACGCTACTCCGGGACCCATAGAGGATTAGTGTTGAATTAGTAAAGTGAAACATGCAAGTACATTTTAAGTGGTGGATAGGTTAGTCAGTTATTTGGATTTGGAATGATAGCAGAAGGATAGAGGAGGACAAAGGTTTGTATTTATAGAGCGCTAGTTACCCCTGATTGGGTGTTGAAGCACGCTACTCCGGAAACCCATAAAGGATTAGTGGTGAATTATTATGGTGAAATATGAAAGTAATTTCAGTGGTGGATATTAGTCAGTTATTTGGAGTGAGAAGGATAGCGGAGGGATAAAAGGGGAAGAAAGATTTGCATTCATATAGCACTGGTTACCCCTGATGGATGTTGAAGCGCTTTTCTGGTGAGTAGCACGCCACTCCGGAACCCATAAAGGATTAGTGTTGAAAATTAGTACAGTAAAATATGAAGTAATTTGAGTAGTGGATATGTTATTCAATTATTTGGGTAGAGAAGGGTAGGTGGCGGGAAAGAGGTTTGTATTTATGTAGCGCTTGCTACCCCTGATGGGGATTTGAAGCGCAAGTAGCACGCTACTCTGGAACCCATCAGGATTAGTGTTGAATTAGTATGATGAAACATGAAAGTAATTTTAGTGGTGGATATGTTAGTCGCTTATTTGGATTGAGAAGGGTTGGGAAGGGGTAGAAAAGAGGGCTGTACCGGGTGTTAAAGGCCCTGGACCCGAGTTCACGTTCTAACTGAACCAATTCAGGGCCGGCTTTAGGCATGTGCAAGCGGTGCACCTGCACAGGGCCACCAAACCCCAGGGGCCATCACGCCAATATAGATCCTTAATATATTAATCCTCTGAGGATGGATACATATTTGCGTGGTGGCCCCTGGCAGGGATTTGGCGGCCTCCGGCTCTGTTCCACTTCTAAACACCCTGACCCCGTCCCCTCTTTACTGGCCTGCTCGCTCCGCCCCGCCTGTACCCCCTCTTCCGGGCCCCCTACCTATGCTCCCTGCCCAGGGCCACCATGAGCCTAGAGCCGGCACTGGGACCATAGTTGCAACTAACTTGCGGGGTGTCAACTGCTCTACGGGTTTTTGTATCTGAGCAGGCTGGGCGTCATTTTGTTTGGAGCGAAACAGTAGCGCGCCCAGATGGCGAAGGGACGTCCTTCTTTTATGTAATTGTCTCTTGGTACGTTTCGTTTCTTCTGTTGTTTCTGTGCTGGTGGGGGTTGGCGTGGGTCGGAGGTTCGTGTTGTCTTTCCGTTTTGTCTGTTTGATGCGGGAGGGTTGTCATTTGGGCACAGCTGTGTGTTGTGTACTTTCCTTGTAATTTTGGGGTTAGCCTGTCTTTAAATCTCCCAGTTAGTTACAAATGGATTTTAATGCTGGGGTTGGCTCCAAGCCCTGTACTCTGAGGCACATGGTCGGTCTGTCTGTCTGTGTGTCCTTGTATAAGGACCTGACGTCACGGATAACAGGCTCCCTTCTTTATCCACCTGTGCTCCTTGCTTTATGATATCCAGCTGTGCTCCTCGCCGTGTCATATCCAGCTGTGCTCCTCGCCGTGTCATATCCAGCTGTGCTCCTCGCCGTGTCATATCCAGCTGTGCTCCTCGCCGTGTCATATCCAGCTGTGCTCCTCGCCGTGTCATATCCAGCTGTGCTCCTCGCCGTGTCATATCCAGCTGTGCGCCTCGCCGTGTCATATCCAGCTGTGCGCCTCGCCGTGTCTTATCCAGCTGTGCGCCTCGCCGTATCTTATCCAGCTGTGCGCCTCGCCGTATCTTATCCAGCTGTGCGCCTCGCTGTATCTTATCCAGCTGTGCGCCTCGCTGTATCATATCCAGCTGTGCGCCTCGCTGTATCATATCCAGCTGTGCGCCTCGCTGTATCATATCCAGCTGTGCTCCTCGCTCTATCATATCCAGCTGTGCTCCTCGCTCTATCATATCCAGCTGTGCTCCCTGCTATATCATATCCAGCTGTATCATATCCAGCTGTGCTCCTCCCTGTATTTTAGCCAGCTGTGGTCCCTGCTGTATTATATCCAGCTGTGGTCCCTGCTGTATTATATCCAGCTGTGGTCCCTGCTGTATTATATCCAGCTGTGCTCCTCGCTGTATCATATCCAGCTGTGCTCCTCGCTCTATCATATCCAGCTGTGCTCCCTGCTATATCATATCCAGCTGTATCATATCCAGCTGTGCTCCTCCCTGTATTTTAGCCAGCTGTGGTCCCTGCTGTATTATATCCAGCTGTGGTCCCTGCTGTATTATATCCAGCTGTGGTCCCTGCTGTATTATATCCAGCTGTGCTCCTCGCTGTATCATATCCAGCTGTGCTCCTCGCTCTATCATATCCAGCTGTATCATATCCAGCTGTGCTCCTCCCTGTATTTTAGCCAGCTGTGCTCCCTAAAGGATATCCAGCTGTGGTCCCTGCTGTATTATATCCAGCTGTGGTCCCTGCTGTATTATATCCAGCTGTGGTCCTCGCTGTTGTGCACCTCGCTGTATCATATCCAGCTGTGCTCCTCGCTCTATCATATCCAGCTGTGCTCCTCGTTCTATCATATCCAGCTGTGCTCCCTGCTATATCATATCCAGCTGTATCATATCCAGCTGTGCTCCTCCCTGTATTTTAGCCAGCTGTGCTCCCTAAAGGATATCCAGCTGTGGTCCCTGCTGTATTATATCCAGCTGTGGTCCCTGCTGTATTATATCCAGCTGTGGTCCCTGCTGTATTATATCCAGCTGTGGTCCCTGCTGTATTATATCCAGCTGTGGTCCCTGCTGTATTATATCCAGCTGTGGTCCCTGCTGTATTATATCCAGCTGTGGTCCCTGCTGTATTATATCCAGCTGTGGTCCCTGCTGTATTATATCCAGCTGTGGTCCCTGCTCTATTATATCCAGCTATGGTCCCTGCTCTATTATATCCAGCTGTGCTCCCTGCTCTATTATATCCAGCTGTGCTCCTTGCTGTTGTGGTCCTCGCTGTATCATATCCAGCTCTGCATCATATCCAGCTCTGCTCCTCGCTGTATCATATCCAGCTGTGCTCCTCGCTGTATCATATCCAGCTGTGCTCCTCGCTGTATCATATCCAGCTGTGCTCCTCGCTGTATCATATCCAGCTGTGCTCCTCGCTGTATCATATCCAGCTCTGCTCCTCGCTGTATCATATCCAGATGTGCTCCTCACTGTATCATATCCAGCTGTGCTCCTCGTATCATATCCAGCTGTGCTCCTCGTATCATATCCAGCTGTGCTCCCTCCTCTATCATATCCAGCTGTGCTCCTCGCTGTTGTGCTCCTCGCTGCATCCTATCCAGCTGTGCTCCTCGCTGTATCCTATCCAGCTGTGCTCCTTGCTGTTGTGCTCCTCCCTGTATCATATCCAGCTGTGCTTCCTAAAGGATATCCAGCTGTGCTCCCTGCTGTATCCTATCCAGCTGTGCTCCTCGCTGTATCCTATCCAGCTGTGCTCCTCGCTGTATCCTATCCAGCTGTGCTCCCTGCTGTATTATATCCAGCTGTGCTCCTTGCTGTTGTGCTCCTCCCTGTATTATAGCCAGCGGTGCCCCCTAAAGGATATCCAGCTGTGCTCCCTGCTGTAGTATATCCAACTGTCATATCCAGCTGTGCTCCCAGCTGTCATATCCAGCTGTGCTCCCAGCTGTCATATCCAGCTGTGCTCCCAGCTGTCATATCCAGCTGTGCTCCTCGCTGTTGTGCTCCTCGCTGTATCCTATCCAGCGTTGCTCCTCGCTGTATCCTATCCAGCTGTGCTCCCTGCTGTATTATATCCAGCTGTGCTCCTTGCTGTTGTGCTCCTCGCTGTATCATATCCAGCTGTGCTCCCTGCTGTCATATATCCAGCTGTGCTCCCTGCTGTCATATATCCAGCTGTGCTCCCTGCTGTAGTATATCCAGCTGTGCTCCCTGCTGTAGTATATCCAGCTCATATCCAGCTGTGCTCCCAGCTGTCATATCCAGCTGTGCTCCCAGCTGTCATATCCAGCTGTGCTCCCAGCTGTCATATCCAGCTGTGCTCCCAGCTGTCATATCCAGCTGTGCTCCCAGCTGTCATATCCAGCTGTGCTCCCAGCTGTCATATCCAGCTGTGCTCCCAGCTGTCATATCCATCTGTGCTCCCAGCTGTCATATCCAGCTGTGCTCCCAGCTGTCATATCCAGCTGTGCTCCCAGCTGTCATATCCAGCTGTGCTCCCAGCTGTCATATCCAACTGTGCTCCCAGCTGTCATATCCAGCTGTGCTCCCAGCTGTCATATCCAGCTGTCTCGCTGTCTCCTATCCAGCTTGCTCCTTGCTGTCTCCTATCCAGCTGTGCTCCTCGCTGTCTCCTATCCAGCTGTGCTCCTCGCTGTCTCCTATCCAGCTGCGCTCCTCGCTGTCTCCTATCCAGCTGCGCTCCTCGCTGTCTCCTATCCAGCTGCGCTCCTCGCTGTCTCCTATCCAGCTGCGCTCCTCGCTGTCTCCTATCCAGCTGTGCTACTCGCTGTCTCCTATCCAGCTGTGCTCCTCGCTGTCTCCTATCCAGCTGTGCTCCTCGCTGTCTCCTATCCAGCTGTGCTCCTCGCTGTATCCTATCCAGCTGTGCTCCTCGCTGTATCCTATCCAGCTGTGCTCCTCGCTGTATCCTATCCAGCTGTGCTCCTCGCTGTATCCTATCCAGCTGTGCTCCCTGCTGTATCCTATCCAGCTGTGCTCCCTGCTGTATTATATCCAGCTGTGCTCCTTGCTGTTGTGCTCCTCCCTGTATCATATCCAGCTGTGCTCCCTGCTGTCATATCCAGCTGTGCTCCTTGCTGTCATATCCAGCTGTGCTCCTTGCTGTAGTATATTCAGCTGTGCTCCTTGCTGTAGTATATTCAGCTCTGCTCCTTGATCTAGGATATTCAGCTCTGCTCCCTGTAGTCTACACAGCTTCTCTCCCTGTAATATATCCAGCTGCGCTCCTTGCTGTGTTCTATCCAGCTGCGCTCCTTGCTGTGTTCTATCCAGCTGCGCTCCTTGCTGTGTTCTATCCAGCTGCGCTCCTTGCTGTGTTCTATCCAGCTGCGCTCCTTGCTGTGTTCTATCCAGCTGCGCTCCTTGCTGTGTTATATCCAGCTGCGCTCCTTGCTGTGTTATATCCAGCTGCGCTCCTCGCTGTGTTATATCCAGCTGCGCTCCTCGCTGTTATATCCAGCTGCGCTCCTCGCTGTTATATCCAGCTACGCTCCTTGCTGTTATATCCAGCTACGCTCCTTGCTGTTATATCCAGCTGCGCTCCTCGCTGTTATATCCAGCTGCGCTCCTCGCTGTGTTATATCCAGCTGCGCTCCTTGCTGTGTTATATCCAGCTGCGCTCCTCGCTGTTATATCCAACTGTGCTCCTTGTAGGATATCCAGCTGTGCTCCTCGCTGGATTGTATCCAGCTGTGCTCCTCGCTGGATTGTATCCAGCTGTGCTCCTCGCTGGATTGTATCCAGCTGTGCTCCTCGCTGGATTGTATCCAGCTGTGCTCCTCGCTGGATTGTATCCAGCTGTGCTCCTCGCTGGATTGTATCCAGCTGTGCTCCTCGCTGGATTGTATCCAGCTGGGCTCCTCGCTGGATTGTATCCAGCTGGGCTCCTCGCTGGATTGTATCCAGCTGGGCTCCTCGCTGGATTGTATCTAGCTGGGCTCCTTGCTGGATTGTATCCAGCTGTCCACTTTCTTGTAGGATAACTGGCTGTGGTATTGTAGGATATCTAGTAGTCTCTTTGCTGTAGGGTATCTAACTGTATTCCTCATTTTGATATCCAGTCGCAGTCCTTATATAGGGTTCCAGGCTCACTCCGTTCCTTCTTTGAGGGCATCGAGTCTGTGCTCTTTGTTGGTGGGTAAGCAGCTTTCTACCTTGCTTGAATGATACCTGACTCTCTTTCCTGTTGTAATTTACCCTACTCTCGTTGTTGTAGGATAGTTTGATGCGTTCCTTATTGTAGAATACATTGCTACATGCCTTGTATATTAGCTCATTCTGCTTCACGTTGTAGGATATTCATTGTGTTTACTGATCTTATTCCTTGCGCGATCCCTGGCGCCCCCCCCTTGTTGTACGATCCCTGGCGGCCCCCCCTTGTTGTGCGATCCCTGGCGGCCCCCCCTTGTTGTGCGATCCCTGGCGGCCCCCCCTTGTTGTGCGATCCCTGGCGGCCCCCCCTTGTTGTGCGATCCCTGGCGGCCCCCCCTTGTTGTGCGATCCCTGGCGGCCCCCCCTTGTTGTGCGATCCCTGGCGGCCCCCCCTTGTTGTGCGATCCCTGGCGGCCCCCCCTTGTTGTGCGATCCCTGGCGGCCCCCCCTTGTTGTGCGATCCCTGGCGGCCCCCCCTTGTTGTGCGATCCCTGGCGGCCCCCCCTTGTTGTGCGATCCCTGGCGGCCCCCCCTTGTTGTGCGATCCCTGGCGGCCCCCCCTTGTTGTGCGATCCCTGGCGGCCCCCCCCTTGTTGTGCGATCCCTGGCGGCCCCCCCCTTGTTGTGCGATCCCTGGCGGCCCCCCCTTGTTGTGCGATCCCTGGCGGCCCCCCTTGTTGTGCGATACCTGGCAGCCCCCCTTGTTGTGAGATATCTGGCGGCCCCCCCTTGTTGTGCGATCCCTGGCGGCCCCCCCCTTGTTGTGCGATCCCTGGCGGCCCCCCCTTGTTGTGCGATCCCTGGCGGCCCCCCTTGTTGTGCGATGTTGTGCGATACCTGGCAGCCCCCCTTGTTGTGCGATGTTGTGCGATACCTGGCGGCCCCCTTGTTGTGCGATACCTGGCGGCCCCCCTTGTTGTGCGATACCTGGCGGCCCCCCTTGTTGTGCGATACCTGGCGGCCCCCCTTGTTGTGCGATACCTGGCGGCCCCCCTTGTTGTGCGATACCTGGCGGCCCCCCTTGTTGTGCGATGTTGTGAGATATCTGGCGGCCCCCCTTGTTGTGCGATATCTGGCGGCCCCCCTTGTTGTGCGATGTTGTGCGATCCCTGGCGGCCCCCCTTGTTGTGCGATCCCTGGCGGCCCCCCTTGTTTTGCGATCCCTGGCGGCCCCTCTTGTTGTGCGATCCCTGGCGGCCCCCCTTGTTGTGCGATCCCTGGCGGCCCCCCTTGTGCGATCTCTGGCGGCCCCCCCCCTTGTTGTGCGATCCCTGGCGGCCCCCCCTGTTGTTGTGCGATCCCTGGCGGGGCCCCCCCCCGTTGTTGAAGGCATTGCTGAGTTGCCCCCTTCTGTTTCCCATGGCCCCTGAATAGCTTTCCATTTGCTACGCATGAAATAAAGAAGCCGGTGGTCACAGCTGCGCACAAGAGACCCTCCTGCAGTAAGAGAAACTCGTTAAAGAATATAGTGCTTACAGACTGAAGAAGACGTTCCGTGTAACAACCGAAGTAAAATGGTAGTCTTCATGGAAGGGTACTAAGGAGGGACTAACAAGCCTAATAACAAATCAGAAGCCAGCATTTAAGATGGACAATGATATAAGCCAATGACAAATATGGGTGGAGAGGGGGCGGGGATTCGAGTGCATACTCCAATACAGCATGGCTCGCAGAACACGCGCTGCCTAGGCTCGACCTAAAAAGTGCATTTGACGTTTTCTTTCAGGATTCAGAGTTGTGAACCTTCTGGGTTTTCTGTTCCATATGTGACAAACCTCAACTGAGAACTCTGCCAGGTATTCTTAAGGTCTTGTGCTGACTCTAGGGTTGACTGTTGATTCTTGACAGGCGGGAACCATGACCCCTTTTGAAGGCTGGGATGGGTAGCTTGGGGTGGATTATGGTGAAACTTGTTCCTGAATGATCATGGAAGAGGAAGAGGAAGTAGCTAACCTGGCTGATGAGGTGTGATGCCCCAAAACCTGTTGCAGGATGTTTGTTTCCGGTCCAGGGAGGACATGGCTTGGCAGTTCGAGCTGGGCTGTTCCCATGAGGCACAGGGTCAGACTGATTTGCATATGGCCATGCCTGAACTGGGGTGGCAGAGTGGGCTAAAGAATGATGATGGATTCAACCCAGATCTGTGACTGGGGGTGAGTGTCTGAAAAGTTTCAGCGCTCCGTTTATCATCTCCTTGTGTTTGCTTTGCTTGAATTATTAACCACTAGCCGGAAGCCTTAGTACCATTTTAAAAATGTTTACAAATCTGAATGCAAATTAAGGGACTGAAGATTTGTGCCTGATCTTTTAGCAGTCTGGTGAGGCTTGATTCTAGTGGGGCATCTGCATTGACCAAGTGACATAAGAAACTCAAGATCTCTTCAAGGAAGGTGCAGAAAAAAGGAGGGACTAGAGCTGTTTCTCCCAAAGAGTAAAGAGGCAACTCTGCTTCCAAGGCAACCCCCTTATATGATGGAGAGCTCATGCCTTGTACTCAGAATTGTATTAAAACAAGTGGTTTCCATTACTTGTGGGATACATGTGTGAGCCCCCTTTTGAAACCTACCTGGCTAAGCTTTTGTAGGAAGCCTTGTTCCTCCCTGTTTTGTAGGGTAACTGTTCGGCCTGGACGGAGCTCGCGGAGTTCTGACCAAAAAAACTCTGCGGCACTGCGCGGAGTTCCGCAAGCGGCGGAGTGCTTTTTGTCATGCCGTTTGCCTTGATTTTCAGCGTCCGGTGCTGTCCTGCGCTGTAAAATCAGCACGAACTGCACCATGCGCAGCACGAGGGCGCTGCTAATTTTCTTGCCACTCATGTAGGTTTTCTACCCAAGCTGCAGCTTCCTCAATGCAAACGGAAGGTTTCTCAACGTTTCTCTGTACCTGGCTATGGGATTCTGAGCTCTGTACCTGGCTATAGGATCCCCAGCTCTGTACCTGGCTATAGGATACCATCTCTGTACCTGGCTATAGGATCCACATCTCTGTACCTGGTTATAGGATCCCCATCTCTGTACCTGGCTATAGGATACCCATCTCTGTACCTGGCTATAGGATACCATCTCTGTACCTGGCTATAGGATCCCCATCTCTGTACCTGGCTATAGGATACCCATCTCTGTACCTGGCTATAGGATACCATCTCTGTACCTGGCTATAGGATCCACATCTCTGTACCTGGTTATAGGATCCCCATCTCTGTACCTGGCTATAGGATACCATCTCTGTACCTGGTTATAGGATCCCCATCTCTGTACCTGGCTATAGGATACCCATCACTGTACCTGGCTATAGGATACCCATCTCTGTACCTGGCTATAGGATCCCCATCTCTGTACCTGGCTATAGGATACCATCTCTGTACCTGGTTATAGGATCCCCATCTCTGTACCTGGCTATAGGATACCATCTCTGTACCTGGTTATAGGATCCCCATCTCTGTACCTGGCTATAGGATACCCATCACTGTACCTGGCTATAGGATCCCCATCTCTGTACCTGGCTATAGGATACCATCTCTGTACCTGGTTATAGGATCCCCATCTCTGTACCTGGCTATAGGATCCCCATCTCTGTACCTGGCTATAGGATACCATCTCTGTACCTGGTTATAGGATCCCCATCTCTGTACCTGGCTATAGGATACCCATCACTGTACCTGGCTATAGGATCCCCATCTCTGTACCTGGCTATAGGATCCCCATCTCTGTACCTGGCTATAGGATACCATCTCTGTACCTGGTTATAGGATCCCCATCTCTGTACCTGGCTATAGGATACCCATCACTGTACCTGGCTATAGGATACCCATCTCTGTACCTGGCTATAGGATCCCCATCTCTGTACCTGGCTATAGGATACCATCTCTGTACCTGGTTATAGGATCCCCATCTCTGTACCTGGCTATAGGATACCCATCACTGTACCTGGCTATAGGATACCCATCTCTGTACCTGGCTATAGGATACCATCTCTGTACCTGGTTATAGGATCCCCATCTCTGTACCTGGCTATAGGATACCCATCACTGTACCTGGCTATAGGATACCCATCTCTGTACCTGGCTATAGGATACCCATCTCTGTACCTGGCTATAGGATCCCCATCTCTGTACCTGGCTATAGGATACCATCTCTGTACCTGGCTATAGGATACCATCTCTGTACCTGGCTATAGGATACCCATCTCTGTACCTGGTTATAGGATCCCCATCTCTGTACCTGGCTATAGGATACCATCTCTGTACCTGGTTATAGGATCCCCATCTCTGTACCTGGCTATAGGATACCCATCACTGTACCTGGCTATAGGATACCCATCTCTGTACCTGGCTATAGGATCCCCATCTCTGTACCTGGCTATAGGATACCATCTCTGTACCTGGCTATAGGATACCATCTCTGTACCTGGCTATAGGATACCATCTCTGTACCTGGTTATAGGATCCCCATCTCTGTACCTGGCTATAGGATACCCATCACTGTACCTGGCTATAGGATACCCATCACTGTACCTGGCTATAGGATCCCCATCTCTGTACCTGGCTATAGGATACCATCTCTGTACCTGGCTATAGGATACCATCTCTGTACCTGGCTATAGGATCCCCATCTCTGTACCTGGCTATAGGATACCCATCTCTGTACCTGGCTATAGGATACCCATCTCTGTACCTGGCTATAGGATACCATCTCTGTACCTGGCTATAGGATCCCCATCTCTGTACCTGGCTACAGGATTCTGAGCTCTGTACCTGGCTATAGGATACCTATCTCTGTACCTGGCTATAGGATACCCATCTCTGTACCTGGCTATTGGATACCCATCTCTGTACCTGGCTATTGGATACCCATCTCTGTACCTGGCTATTGGATACCCATCTCTGTACCTGGCTATAGGATTCTGGGCTCTGTGACTTGTTATAGGATACTTATCTCTGTACCTGGCTATAGGATACCATCTCTGTACCTTGTTATAGGATACCATCTCTGTACCTGGCTATAGGATACCATCTCTGTACCTTGTTATAGGATACCCATCTCTGTACCTGGCTATAGGATACTATCTCTGTACCTGGCTATAGGATACCATCGGTGTACCTTGTTCTAGGATCCCCATCTCTGTACCTGGCTACAGGATCCCCATCTCTGTACCTGGCTATAGGATGCCATCGCTGTACCTTGTTATGGGATACCCATCTCTGTACCTGGCTATAGGATACCTATCTCTGTACCTTGTTATAGGATACCCATCTCTGTACCTGGCTATAGGATACCATATCTGTACCTTGTTCTAGGATCCCCATCTCTGTACCTGGCTATAGGATACCATCTCTGTACCTGGCTATAGGATACCATCTCTGTACCTGGCTATAGGATACCATCTCTGTACCTTGTTATAGGCTACCCATCTCTGTACCTGGCTATAGGATCCCCATCTCTTTACCTGGCTATAGGATACCATCTCTGTACCTGGCTATTGGATACCATCTCTGTACCTGGCTATAGGATCCCCATCTCTGTACCTGGCTATAGGATCCCCATCTCTGTACCTGGCTATAGGATATCCATCTCTGTACCTGGCTATAGGATACCCATCTCTGTACCTGGCTATAGGATTCTGAGCTCTGTGACTTGTTATAGGATCCCCATCTCTGTACCTGGCTATAGGATCCCCATCTCTGTACCTGGCTATAGGATACCCATATCTGTACCTGGCTATAGGATACCTATATCTGTACCTTGTTATAGGATCCCCATCTCTGTACCTGGCTATAGGATACCATCTCTGTACCTGGCTATAGGATACCTAGCTCTGTACCTGGCTATAGGATACCTAGCTCTGTACCTGGCTATAGGATACCCATCCCTGTACCTGGCTATAGGATACCCATCCCTGTACCTGGCTATAGGATACCCATCCCTGTACCTGGCTATAGGATCCCCATCTCTGTACCTGGCTATAGGATCCCCATCTCTGTACCTGGCTATAGGATCCCCATCTCTGTACCTGACTATAGGATCCCCATCTCTGTACCTGGCTATAGGATCCCCATCTCTGTACCTGGCTATAGGATCCCCATCTCTGTACCTGGCTACAGGATCCCCATCTCTGTACCTGGCTACAGGATCCCCATCTCTGTACCTGGCTACAGGATCCCCATCTCTGTACCTGGCTACAGGATCCCCATCTCTGTACCTTGTTATAGGATACCTAGCTCTGTACCTGGCTATAGGATACCTAGCTCTGTACCTGGCTACAGGATACCCATCTCTGTACCTGGCTATAGGATCCCCAGCTCTGTACCTGGCTATAGGATCCCCATCTCTGTACCTGGCTATAGGATCCCCATCTCTGTACCTGGCTATAGGATACCCATCTCTGTACCTGGCTATAGGATACCATCTCTGGTGTCTGAACTCCGCTTTGCGCCTGGCTACAGGATCCCGAGCTCTCTTCCTGGTCAGCAGACCCTGCCCTGTGCCTCGTTGTAGGTTCCCCCCTCTCTCTCTCCCTCTCTCTATATCTCTGCTCATATTAAAGCTGTATTTCTTCCGCAGACAGCCCAATCTGGAGCTGTGCCCCGAGGTTGCAGGCGGGGGGCAGTGGAGGGCGCTGCCTGCCTTCAGTGGAGCTCCCAGGGGTCCCATCTCGGGGGGAGCCCCCTCCTCTGCCCCCTCTCTGCCTGGTGGGCCAGCTCCCTGGGGGGGCTCGGTCACTGGCTATGATTCAAGCCCCCCTGTACCTGCTCTATCCCAGTGCCCCTGTGCCAGCCTCTGGTGCTGGATGTCGGTGACATTCACGCTTCGGAGGCGCGTGTCCTGCTCGCTCTGATTCACGGCTTTCATTTGCACCGCACGCGTGACCCTCTGCAGCCTGGCGGGCCTGGAATGCGGATGTCGTTCGACGCCAGCACTCGAGGCGCGTCCAGACCTGGGCACGTGGTGTGCGTGCACAGCAGGTGCCAATGTACCACCCCCAACTATCGCCACGTCCTGGCACATGTCGGCGCCACCTGCAGAGGGCAGCAAAGCGCACAGTGTCCCAGAAGAATATGAAAATCCCGCCTTTTGCTGGAGAAATGGGAAGCGCCAAGCATTGGCAAAGCCACCGGGTCCGCTTCGGGGCCTGCAGGCTTTGCCAATGTTTGTTGACGATACTGTACAGCGCGGGCACTCGCAAACATTCATGCAGGGGCCAAAAAGTATCGCCCGTGGGGGGTAGATGGCTGGGAGGCAGGATGTGGAGGGGTTAGGTGGGCATAGGGGAAGCAAAGCATGCACAAGGTGTTGACCGGAAGTGATGGAGTTAATTTGAGGCTTTCCTTGTTATGTTATAAGCTATGTTATAAGCTGTTTTGTAACGCGCTCAATTACTACCGGAGTATCCTGGCGCGGTAGACTGCTGGGGAACCCGTCCTGGCTTTCCCTGTGAGATGGTCCCTACTGGGAGTCCCCAAGGTGGAACCAGGCATCCCCGGCGTTGATGGGGCCGTTGTAGAGATGAGGCAAGCTAATGCCCAGAGTTGCCGAGTGAGACCCATGGTTAGAGTAGGCACCGAGGCGAGAATTATCGAGTCCGCTGACCCTGGTCCACGACCCTGCCGCGTCGGGAATTGAACCCTGGTCCCGGGCCGACTCCTGCTTCCGGGTCTGCCGCCTCTAACCAGTGAGCCACACCTCTCCATGCTGCCTCTAAATTAAGCCTAGAAGAGTCATAGATTTAACAGAGCAGAGTTATGCGGTATCTGAGCCTCTGTCCCTCCACCGCTGCCTTTTCGCTTTGCTGCCGGTACCTCTGGCGCGGCAATTGTACAAAGGAGGTAATTAGAGTATTAAACTGGAATGAAACCGGTCTTAGGCGTCACAATCTCCTTTCGCCTTTAATTTCTTATCTGTAAACATTAGGAGTGCTTAGAAACCGGTTCAGTTAAGGTAGAGAGCGCTACAAAAAAATCCTTGACTAAGACCTCTCCCCCGAAACAAGGTGTCCGTTCACTGAGGTGGACAAACGCCCAATCGCAGCAGCTAACATGGGTCAGTGGGACAGTTTTGGCCGTGACGCTGAGGCTACCTTGCCTTTACTACTTTGCCAAAATAAGCTGGCTGTGAACTCTCTAAGGCTGGGCCGGTCCCAAAGGCCAGCGGCGTTTGGGGAGAGTAGACTGTGAGTCTCACCATCGGAACCACTTGCGTCCAGTTGTGTAATGGTCAAGATGGAAACTGTGAACCAGAAAGCGTTTTTATCCTTAAGCTAAGTCTCTCCTTGTGACAAATTGTGCACCCTTGGTAAATCACTTTACTGAGCACGTCTCTGCTTCTTAAGCAAACACAAGGTGATGATGGGCGGAGCGCTGAAACTTTTCAGACACTCATAGATCATAGTCCCAAATCTGGGTTGAATGCATCATCGTTCTTTAGCTCACTCCTCCACCCCAGTTCAGACATGGCCATATGCAAATCAGTCTGACCCTGTGCCTCATGGGAACAGTCCAGTCCAGCCCGAACTGCCAAGCCAGGTCTTCCCTGGACCAGAAACAAGCATCCTGGGACTGGTTTCGGGCTAATCAGTCGCCATCAGCCAGGCTATCTTGAATCCAGTGTCAAAAGGAGCAAGGGACCCACATCTGGGCATACCCTGCCAACTTAGGGCGAACAAAGCAAACACAAGGAGATGGATGGAGAGCTGAAACTTTTCAGACACTCACCCCAGTCACAGATCTGGGTTTAATCCATCACCGTTCTTTTGCCCACTCCGCCACCCCAGTTCAGACATGGCCATATGCAAATCAGTCTGACCCTGTGCCTCATGGGAACAGACCAACCTGAACTGCCAAGCCAGGTCTTCCTTAAACTTAAACTAAAAACTGTTAGCAAGATAACAAACCAGGGGAGGCATGAATGTTTCGGACTTGATAAATTCCTCTCCAAGGAGTCATATAATCTGATTCGCAAAGGTGAAATGCTTGTGCATGTTATTGAAAAACACGTTATTTTATTTTTGGACAGGCATTATCATACTTTTGCATACTTATTGCAGGATTTCTTTAAAATTAAGGTGTACTTAAAGATAAGTGGTGCAGGACATCATCTTTATTTCTTTTCCTTAACTTCAGTTAACCTGTAAATAAATCCTTGTCCGTTTAATTGCTGTGGGCCGCATATGAAGGCGAGGAGGGCAGCAAGCGGGCCATACTTGTAAAGCGCTCTGACACCTTCGGGTAAAGTCCGCGCTATATAAAAACGCATAAATAAATAAATACTTTTGAGTATGCGTCAGTAATAAAGAAAATGCTCCCACCTCCCCTCCCCGTGCCTGATGCTACATAAAAGAGATAAAATAAATCCTGATAAACTCATGTACATGACTCTACCATACGGGTGCCGCGCAAATCATTTGGTGCGTGATGACGTATGCAGGCATCTACTGGTTCGCGTATGTGCCATTTCCTTTGTTTTCTAATTTTCCGATCCAAGGTGGCGGGCAAGGGGGACCAATGGGTGGAGGGTGAGAAAAAATTATTAATAATATTTAAAAAACCATGGTGGAGGAGGAAGCAATTGGCAGGGTCTGGGGAGGGTGCAGCAAAACTAATTGTGTGGGGTGGGGTTGAGGGTCGAATAAAGGCAACACATAAAGGAAAGAGCAAGTGGGGCAAGAAGGGAGGAACATCACAGGCTGGGGGAGGGTGGGGCGAGGATATTTTTTTGGGGGGGGGGGGCTGCATACAAGGGCGAGATCCTAAACCTTAGTCCCAAACCCATCAAACAAAGCAACCAGTGTGTGCAGTGCCATACCAGTGCTTAATTTGTGAGTGAATAACTGCCAGGGCAGATTGCTCAGAAGCCCGCGGCTGGCACTATCAACTGTTGGGGTGCGGATTACCAGGGCGGTGTAGTTTTGGTTCCCCCTCATGCCTCGTTAATCCACCACCAACACTTCCTGCCCCTTTGTCTCACTACTGCTGGCTCTTTACCATCCCTGCTTTCTTCCTCGCTGTTTTTCCATTTGTCTTCCACTTCTTTCTTCCCCCTTTTGTGTTTTCTCGCTCTTGCTCTCGGTCATAGTCTGTTGATGCAAAATAAGTTCTTGTCTACAAAAATCAGTGGTGGTGGCAGCAGTCTAAAAGGGTGGAGTGGCCACTCACTCACACCTCTTGGACATGGAGAGTGTGTGGCAGGCTGAACAAAGGTCAGGGTGAACAAAGGTCAGGCTGACAGACAATCTCCATTTTCAGGTCAGGCAGCCTGGAGCCAGCCATCCACTAAATGCTCAGGAGCCTGTCTGAGCTGAGCTTTGCTGGGCTGATGATGTCACAGCTCCTGTGGGCGTGACCTCCTCGGTTCAAAAAGGTCCTCAAGGCCCTTCCCCCGTGATGAGGGAGAGCGTCAGTGATAGCCGCATACCCGGGCACTTCAGTTTTAAGCCCTGAAGTGCCCAGGGCCGAGTGTCCAACACGGACACCTCGTCAAGAGTAGTGTGGGATGTTGGACTAAGTACTATGTAGGAAGAAGAGCGGTCTCGGTCAAAATGGATGCTGCCAGGCATCCTCTCTCCTTACTATGGAGAAGGAATTACCACGGCTTCCCAGTACACAAGCTGCCATGCTATTGTGTTGGGTGAGGCGACGCGGTACAGTGGGCATCTTTAACTCTTTCGCTGCAGCGGCAATTCCGCCGCAGCGCTAAGGGGCGGGGGGGGCGCGTGGCGCTCCGACGCTGGTGACTGAACCGCTCCGTCACGCCCCTCGGGTGGGCTGTGCTTGTGACGGAGCGGTTCCGTCACAGCCCCGCCTGCTCAATAGAACGGGCAGGCGAGGTGAGCGGGCCGTGACGGAACCGCTCCGTCACCAGCACAGCCCACCCGAGGGGCGTGATGGAGCGGTTCCGTCACCAGCGTGGGAGGGGTTAAACACCTCTTCTGATAATGGAAGGCCGTGCTGAGTCTGCACCAGTGCTTAGTTAGTAAAAAACAGAAAATACAGTTTCCGCATAGCTAACCCTCACACTCATGCAACCCTCACACTCCTACAAGTGTGACAGTTCTGACTGTTCCAGGCCCCCAAATCTATAAGAATGGCTTCGGTGGCAGTTTTTAGTCATTTTTAATGTGTGTTGAATTAATAAACAACTGTTATGCTTGTCTCAAAACTAGAAAAACAGCGCCACCATGAGGCAGACTGTCATGAATGCCAGTGTTGCAAATTAGATGCCAGGCACCGGAAACCACCGGCTCAAATTAAGCACCGGACACTGCGCACACCAGCAGCGGGCAGAACACATCTTGCCTTGTCCTCTCATTGCTCGGTAGGTGTTGTAGTGTTGGTGTGCTGCTAGCGATTTGTGCCAACACCTAACAGTTATTTTCTAGAACTATCACTTATTGCATCCACTGCCTACCTCATCCCCTCTCTCCAACCCATCGCCTTGGTCCATCGTCGCTCGGAGAAATGTCTCAACCTTAAACTTTGTCCATGCATCGAGACTACCTCTAAACCTCTCTACCTCCATGGCGCACCTCGGGTCCCTAGTCCTCCCTTCCCCAATGGCGCACCGCGGACGCTCAACACAATTGTAACTTTTGAAAACTTATGAATACGTTTTTTCTATTCTTAACCTGTATGTGATTTCTCTCCCTCCTGCTGTAAAGCGCTCCGATACCTCCGGGTCTGGCCAGTGCTATAGAAAACTTCCTAAATAAAAAAAAATACCAAAGAATACCTACCCCAATTGAAGTTGATTTTGTGTTATGTAAAGGTAAAGAAAAATAATGTGGTTGAAAAAACAGGAAAAAACATAACTGGTTAGAAAAAATGCCTATGTGTTAGGCAGCTACTTCCAAACAGAAGGGGCAAAGGAGATCAAAACGGTTGTACTGTGTAGTTATCATTGGCGGTACAATGTTCCTTGTGGTGTCTGTAAATGTACCAACCATTCCAGACAACTGGCCTTGGGACTTCCAACCCCATGGGAGCTGAGAAAGCTAACAGACTGCAACGGCGAAGGTGTTGTTTACCTCATCACCACCCTTGTGGACTTTGCTTTGTGGGCCTGACTCCAGAAAAATCCAAACAAATGTATACATTCATATTCATATGTTCACCATGACCTCTAGGGATAGAGGTCCCACAGCTTTTAATTTTATTTCATACACTTTTCCCCGTACATGGTCATGTCGACTGACTAGTTCCATTCCTCCTGGAGAGGCCAAGGAATGAATGAATGAGTGAGTGTTGACATGCTATATAATTTCCATGTGGGTTGAAGTACTGGACAGTTGGAAAGGCTCCATAATAACTCCAATCCATAAAAAAGGTGCAAGTGATCAACCACCAGCTTATTGCCCTAATCAACAATCAAGGGTAAATGCTTTGCCAAAATGTTGATCAATTAGCTAGAAGAATGGACTAATACGGAGGCCTTAATCCTCATTAGTCAATCGGGCTGTAGGCGCGGTCACGGCACTGAGGACAGCCTGATCATTCCCTCCTCTCTAATCAAGGCCTCCATCATCAAAGATGCCCCTCCTCTGTGTGTAGCATCTATCGATTTATCCCTTCATTCGATAAAGTGGACAGATCAAGACTCTGGCAGAAGTTGTCCTCCTGGGGCAATCCAGAAAACCTACTGAGCCCCGTCAAGAGCCTTTACACCAGGACTGGGGTGAAAGTGGAAATATCGGCTAACGGAGTCGCGATCCATAAGATCTGGACCAATAATGGTGTAAAAGGAGGAAGTGTCTTAGCTCCACTTTTGTTTAACCTTTGTCTGGTGGACATAAATGATAGCTAGCTTCAGTTCAAGCCTTCCCTCACAAATTTGCAGGTGCACACATGCGTTGCCTCCAGTATGCAGATGAAGCGTTCTTAATTTGATCTCACTCCTGTGGTTCTTTTCTCTCACTTTGCTCTCTCCTCTTCCCCTTTGACCCCATGGAGTGTGTGTTTTCTCACAGCGTCTGAATGCACCATAATGCTGATGTTTTACTGTTTATTTTTTTGTATTGGATTTAGTTTCACCAGGTCATTTACTGGCAATTTTTGGATGGTTCTCACAGGGACGCAGCTCATTTACTTTATACTCCCGCACAGATCTTCATCATGGGACCCGTATTGTTTTTGAAAAAATTAATTAACAAATTTACAAAATAAAGGAAAAATATGTGATCACACTGCAGTAGGGCTTCAAAGATCCCTGGAAATACTCACATTGTACTGCAAAGGAAACAAATTAGCAGTCAATCATTCAAAAACAAAAATCATGGTTTGTGGAGTTGGAAACGACAACACCGCCAACAAATTCAAATTTTCCATGAACGACGTGACTTTGTAGCAAGTATCGAGCCTACGGGCATTTACTTCAGCCGGCGTGGCTCCCGCTTAACACAGCTCACCAGCCTAGAGGAGATTGCCTTGTCCATGATGTTGAGCTGCAAAACATTGACAAAAAAAGATGCGTGGACCAGATCTTGCCACCATTTGCAAAATAATTGATGCTAAGTTCATGCCAACTCTAACTTGTGCTTCATTGATATTTAAAAATCATATCACCACATGGCTGGTCAAGGCCCAAACTCGATGCCGCAGACGTCTGTTCAACCTTCCTGACGCCTCGCCATCATCCCAAATACAACTGGAGTTTGGACTGTGCAAACAATAATGTATGCTGAAAGCTCAGTCTTTGGGCTACTACGCGAAGCTCATGGCGACCCCCACAGGATCCCTCAAAGAACTGAGGAGGCAGGGTATCCAGGATAAGAAACTCCTACAGGAACCCTACGGGAGGAATTCAATAGAACTTTGTGAGCCCAGAGCACCTTTGATCGAAACCTGCCTCTAAAGTTAACCTCCAAAATCACAAAAAAATCAAATTGGGTGACGCAGTCAGGCTCGAGCGAGCACGAAAAGCCCATGCTGAACGTTGTGACTTTTTTTACTAAAACCAGGGGAAAGCGTTCTACCTCTCCAGCCCTATGGAACTGGCCTTCAGAAAAGAACTCATGAGGCTGAGATGTGGGCTAATTTCTTCAAATAAATATATTTTTTTGGGTGCTTAAAAAGCTCTCCTGAACATAACTTTTGATTGTGTAATTTAAGGCAGGAATCATTATGCAT
Organism: Lissotriton helveticus; assembly: GCF_964261635.1. Taxonomy (NCBI): domain Eukaryota; kingdom Metazoa; phylum Chordata; class Amphibia; order Caudata; family Salamandridae; genus Lissotriton; species Lissotriton helveticus. Next base: position 55,763,695 of record NC_136069.1, on the reverse strand, counting down.
GTGGTCTGCCTTTGCCCCTGTTTGAAAAGTTTAAGGCGCTACTGGTCAAAGCCGATATTTTAACACTTTGTAATACACAATGTAATAATGCCATTATTGCATGTCTGAGTGGAGCTGACGCACCGCTTTCAGCTAGGCATGTGAAACTCCTCAGGGAAGCTCTTAAGTTACTAAACTTGTGCCACGCAGATAGATACGTGATAGTCTACCTTCTTTACATGAATCCTAAATATTGCTACCCAATGCCATCCCACTGTCCACTCCTACTCCAGGCCACAGCCCGACCAGCCATGACCAGCGGGGACTGTGCCCGGCTGGCCCGTCGCTATCGCAATCGAACCCCGCAAACCGAATGGGAATCTTCCTGGCTCGCGAAGCCAAATAAAATTGTTTTGGACACGCTTCCAACTGGCTTATGAATTGGCTGCTTCAGGACAGCTGGGATTAGTGTGAGCCGAAACTGCATGCGTTGCAATATGCACTTTATTAACTAGATTTGCTTCACAAGTTTAATGAACTTGCATAGTGCTTATTAGTTATCTAGCCATCATCAGTGGGCTTTTCTAATCCGATGTGATTGCATTCTGCACTTTATTCATTGGCCTGCGACTCCCTACAATTTGATGGAATCCCGCTCTCCCCTGTCACGTTATGAGCCTACTAGGAGCACGTCACCAATTGGTTTATGTACAAGATCCAAAAGACACCCAATTGATCCGAATGCAAAACAAATCAAAACATTCACCCACAGTCACAGATCTGGGTTTAATCCATTGTTATTTTGCTCACCAAGCCACCCCAGTTCAGACATGGCATATGCAAATCATTCTGACCCTGTGTCTCATGTGAACAGTCCAGACCGAACTGCCAGGCCAGGTCCTCCCTGGACCGGAAACCAGCACCCTAGGACTGGTTTCGGGGTTTCACAAGATCCTTCAGCCCGAGAGTTTACCAACTAGCCCTTAGCCTTTCCACCGCACCTTGGCCAGGTCCAGCAGGGACATGGTACGGAAGGCCTTTCTTACTATCAACAAAGTACTTTAGGAATCTGAGGGCAATCCTCTTAGCCCTTGAAGCCCAATGAAATTGCCTGTATATGTCTCTAATCCGCTTATGATTCTGTTCCCTCAGGCTGGCCTGGATTACCGCAAACTAGACTCGTCTGGCCATCTGACAGTGCAACATGCATCTCATAATCCGGGCCAGCACCGCAAGCCCGAAGAAACCGCACATTGCGCTTTACCTCTCTGGTTGCTACTGTCGTTCTCCCTACGTCCAACAAGATTGCTCCGTGCACCTCATTTACTGGCCTGTAGTCTATTGCTACATCATAATAATAATAATAATAATAAAAACATTTATAAAGCGCCTGGTTACACTATAATCAGTGTGTCCCCGCGCTATGAATGCAGTCCAAAAGAAGGCAGAAATGCAAGCAATCACCGGCAAGTAGAGGTCGGAAGACACAGATTCAAAGTTAGTTCTTCAGGAAAAGGTGAGTTTTGAGTTTCAGGCGGAACCTTGTTTCCGAAGGCTCCATCGGGAGTTCAATGGGAAGTTCATTCCACTGTTTGCAGGCTAAGGGCCCGATGTAGGTAATTCCGATTTACCGACTCTTAAATACGGAATCATACCGATTCAGTATTTAAGAGTCGGTAAATCGGAAGCAGGCAGATGTAGGTAATAAATTACCGATTCTGTACGATTCGGTATTTACCGAATAGGTAAATACCGAATCGCTATTTCCCATTGATTCCTATGGGCCTTGAAGCCCATAGGAATCAATGGGGAATACCGATTTGGTAATTACCGATTCGGTAAATACCGAATCCTGCAAGGGTGAATGGGGTGTCACTTTGACACCCTGTAGCACCCCAATTCCAGGCTTGTGTGCCATGTGGCACACAGACATGCCCTATGGGCATGTACACCTGAATTCGGTATTTTACCACCCAATTGTATTGGGTGATAAAATACCGAATTCTGAAGGCCTGTAGCACTGTAAACAGTGCTACCTACATCTGGGATTTACCGAATTGGTAAACTTACCGATTCGGTATTTTACAGATTCGGTAAATTTACCGAATAGGTAAATTTACCGATTCTGTAAAATAATGGCCCCTACGTCTCAATCACCAAATACCGGTCGGTAACGGCCGAATTCGGCCGTTACCGACCGGTATTTGGTGACCTACATCGGGCCCTAAGTATCTAAAGGAGCGACCTCCCATCCGCGCTTTATGAATGCGAGGAACATGGAATTGCATACTTCCGAGAGATCTCAGTTCGTTTTAGTGGGACACCCTCCAGCCCTACATTCCCGGCTGCTGGGAATAGCCCGTGATAGGCCTTGCAGTATTCGACGTTCTCAGCGTGGCTTGCGGACTCGTCCTTAGCCCTCTCCCATTCGATTTCATAGCATAACCTACGCTGATGTCAGGCCTTGCTGCTAGTAACGCTATCCCGTACCATAGTGAGCCTACCGAAGGAACCCGCGTGCAAACGACGCCACGGCGCTACTTATCAATCATTCCAAACCTCGAATGTGATATGATATGAAGTAGCGTTTTTAGAGCGCATGGCTACCCATGGGCATCCCAGCGCTAAGAAGTGAACGGAGCTTATGAGACTTAACTGGGAAGAGCCAGGTTTAAAGATCAGGTGGTTAGTTTCTTTTCGCAGCTGAAGGGGAAGAGAATTCCAGAGCTTGGTGGCATTATAGGAGAATGTAATAATCTTTCCATATTTGTATTAATATCTTAAAGTAAATGGAGTGAGCAGCGTAGAGACCCTTTCCATTGGCAGTCTATTTTATATATTAGAGCATTGGAATGTTGGGAGCTCCATTGAAAACAATGGAGTGCTCTGGTCTTATAATGGCCAGTAGAAGCCTGGAGCTCCAACATTCCAATGTTTCTTTGTTTGCAGCTCTGGCTGTGAACAAAGGCTTCAAGGACCCTGAGGGGATTCCAATCCCCTCACGCTCCCATAAGGCTTTGGTTTTTTTTGTTAGAACATTCTGCCTTCGGCTCGGGGCCTTTAACGCTGGAGAGGGCCTTTAATAGCCGGTATAGCCCTCTACGGCGGGCTGTAAGGCTATATTATGGTTTTTAGAATCAATTTGAAAGTTGTAAAGTGTAAGCAATTTACGATGTACTAAATTAATAGATGTATGCACGATCGGATTGAGATATTTAACTTTGCTTCATTTTAGCAGTTTTTTAAAAGTTTTTGCTACATTGTTATGGTTTTAAATAAATGGAAACAATAAAAACTTACCTTACCACGTGGGTTGTCTGGCTACATTGGTGTTGTGAGGAAAGGTATGTCTGTATGTTCATTCACAGGGTATGGCAACTTCTCTGTTTCCTGTATGTCTTCTTGTATATCCTATCCTCTGGGCTGTGTGTGCATGGGTGTTTGCAGATGCGCCCTCTACTTCATCTAAACTCTGATTCCGTATTATAGTCGTCATTAATTATTTATTTTCTTTACTGTCAGCGCCGGGACCCCTCTTTGCTGAGGCAGCTGTTGCGCTATACAAGTTGGGTTAAGATAACATAACATACTGCAGTGAACTCTCTACAAAGGTTTAGACATTGAAACCTGATGTCTGAGGTTGACTTCAATTTTCCACTGACTAAATGCTGGCACGTGTTTCGCTCTGCATTCAGAAGTTTCAAGTAGTTGAGCTTTCTCAAGGCTGTGACAGTAATGAGAAAGATTTTTTTTTTAATGTAGTATCCTTTAGATATTGTCTGGTTAGACTATGTTTACGTTGGAGGACAGATGTTGTGTAGCAGAGGTTGGTGCTGGTGACTGTTGGGGTCAGTGTAGATGTTCTTTAAGGCACTCACCAAGACAGAGTGGGATTATGAGGTTTCTCTGCTGGGGCCAAAGATCCAATCAAGATACCCGCTGCAATTGGTCTATGTTGCCCACCATGCCACCCTGATTTCTGCCTTGTGGGCCTCCCATACTTCTTCAGCCAAACCTAGGCTCCAAGTCTGGTGCATCACGGCTTCCTTTGCGGGGGTAGTTACAGCTTGGACTGTAAGACTGTAGGATTACTGGGTCTGGAGCTCTAACAATGGTGTTAGCAGCAGAGTGTATAGCTTCAAGAAATGTGTAAAATCCGTGAGCAGCCTTGACAATCCACAGCCAACACACCGGCTGCTGGGCACTGAGATCGCGCAGAGAAGTATTTACTTCGTGTGGCACTGTCCATTCATAGCAGAATGAAGTAAACACCTACTGTCCGTCTTGCTGATAGTCCTGCGAAGTGCTAAGTGTGACTGCATCCATTTAGGTACATTTAGAAGCCATGTTTGAGTGTGTGCACTTTTGATTTCTCCTTTATGGATAACATAGTAGATAGGGCCAGCAAGGTTGGCGTTGGCTTGTGTATTGATGGATAATATACTGGATAGGGACAGCGAGATTGGCGTAGACTCGTGTATCGATGGATAATATTAATGGACCAACAGTTTTACAATTGTGATACTTGTTGCAGCAGCCCATTGCGACTCTTTACTCTAGAGGTATCTGTGTCTATACCTTTCATCTTGTTTCATTCAACCCTATGTACAGCGCTCTGATACCACTGGGTCATGTGCACGCTTGATAAAACACTAAATACAAATTTTAAAATAAAAAATCCTGGATAGAGCTAACAAGGTTGGCGTAGACTCGTGTATTAATGGATAATATTGTGAATAGAGCCAGCAAGGTTGGCATAGACCTGTATATTGATGGATAATTGCCTGGATAGGGCCAGCAAGGTTGGCGTAGACTCGTATATTGATGGATAATAGCCTGGATAGGGCCAGCAAGGTTGGCGTAGACTCGTATATTGATGGATAATAGCCTGGCTAGGGCCAACAAGGTTGGCGTAGACTCGTATATTGATGGAGAATAGCCTGTCTAGGGCCAACAAGGTTGGCGTAGACTCGTATATTGATGGATAATAGCCTGGGTAGGGCGAACAAGTTTGGCGTAGACTCGTATATTGATGGATAATAGCCTGGATAGGGCCAGCAAGGTTGGCGTAGACTCGTATATTGATGGATAATAGCCTGGATAGGGCCAGCAAGGTTGGCGTAGACTCGTATATTGATGGATAATAGCCTTGATAGGGTCAGCAAGGTTGGCGTAGACTCTTATATTGATGGATAATAGCCTGGCTAGGGCCAACAAGGTTGGCGTAGACTCGTATATTGATGGATAATAGCCTGGCTAGGGCCAACAAGGTTTTTTTTTTTAGAGTCATTGCAAAGATTTTTATTAATCACGCAATAAAGTTATTATTGTGTATTGATAGAAAATATGCTGGATAGGGCCAGCGAGGTTGGCGTAGACTTGTGTACTAATGGATAACATACTGGATAGGGCCGGCAAGGTTGGTGTAGACTCGTGTATTGATGGATAACATACTGGATAGGGCCGGTAAGGTTGGCGTTGACTTGTGTACTGATGGATAACATACTGGATGGGGCCGGTAAGGTTGGTGTAAACTCGTGTATTGATGGATAATATACTGGATGGGGCCGGTAAGGTTGGCGTGGACTCGTGTATTGATGGATAATATCCTGGATAGGGCAGGTAAGGTTGGCGTAGACTTGTGTACTGATGGATAACATACTGGATAGGGCCGGTAAGGTTGGCGTTGACTTGTGTACTGATGGATAACATACTGGATGGGGCCGGTAAGGTTGGTGTAAACTCGTGTATTGATGGATAATATACTGGATGGGGCCGGTAAGGTTGGCGTGGACTCGTGTATTGATGGATAATATCCTGGATAGGGCAGGTAAGGTTGGCGTAGACTCGTGTATTGATGGATAATATACTGGATGGGGCCGGTAAGGTTGGCGTGGACTCGTGTATTGATGGATAACATCCTGGATAGGGCCGGTAAGGTTGGCGTTGACTTGTCTACTGATGGATAACATACTGGATAGGGCCGGTAAGGTTGGCGTTGACTCGTGTATTGATGGATAACATACTGGATAGGGCCGGTAAGGTTGGCGTTGACGTGTGTGTGTATATACTGGATAGCGCCATGGATCCTCATATGGCTTTGATGCCATTCTGTTTGTGGGTGTAGTAAATTTAAATCAGCTCTGGAATGGTTGCCATGGAGATGGGCCGGGCGCCACAGATTACTTGCTAAAACGCTGGTCCAACTACGGCCTTTGTGTTGTGCGCGTGACTAGTGCAGGGCACTCACCTGGGCATGGGGGCCGGGGGGATTCCTGGATTAACTAGTGAGACACAGAGCTGCCTGATGCCTTGTAAGGAACCGGTTCCAGTGCTGCGTGTTTGCACACGTGCCGCCGTGTCAGCCAGGGCTGGAGGTTGGCGTGCGTGAGCAGGGGCGGGTGCAGCGTAGGACGGGGGCAGTGTCGGGCCCCAGGGGGGTTGTACACTCCTAACGCAGGGCACTTGGAGGGCGGCCTCGCGCTCACGGGCAGTGCGGGAAGCTGGGTCTGAACTGCCCGAGACTTCTAGGAAATGCTGCCCACGTGACAAGGGCTCTCCCGGCATGCACCAGGGCGGGGGCTTCAGTGTGACAACTAACAAATGAACTTTAAATGTTACCCTAAGTTAGACTAACCAAGAATGCGCGATAAATGGGCAAAGCGCCCGAGCTTCGAAGCGCTCGCAGACATCGCCAGGTGACTTAAAAACCCTGTGGAATAGGTAAAGTAGCAGCAGAATACACCATTGTTGCCCCAGCAGAACTCGTGTTTGGTGCAGTAGCAATGAAAGGGAGGCATTGACGTGCCCCGTGGTCACGTGAGCGCGCGCCCCTCCGCGAGGACACTTGAGTACAATAAATGTTGTAACGTCCTCGTGGCTTGACTCGGTTTTGAAGTGAATGAGCACGTCTTGGAAACGGAATGACGAAGGATTTTTAATTTCTACAGTTCATTTGGCAATGCTTAGGCCAAGAACCAAGGTAGGATAATGTGATGAACAAAAAACGAAAGTTTGGAGCATTAACAGAACTTACCTCGACCTTCGCATCTAGAAAGGTCTGAATAGTGCCGAAGAAGTGTCTTGCAACCAAAATATAGACGCCAGAGGTTCCCCCGTAGATTGTTGGCCCACGACCGAATCTGGCCCCGCGATGTACAGCCGGATAAAGTCCTCGTCAGTGCTAGGTGGAGAGGTAAAGGCGGTTGCATCAGTGATAGGTGGAGAAGTAAAGGCGGTTGCATCAGTCTAGGTGCAGAAGTAAGGGGGTTGCATCAGTGCTAGGTGGAGAAGTAAGGGGGTTGCATCAGTGCTAGGTGGAGAAGTAAGGGGGTTGCATCAGTGCTAGGTGCAGAAGTAAAGGAGTTGCATCGGTCTAGGTGCAGAAGTAGAGGCGGTTCCAGCAGTGCTAGGTGTAGAAGTAAAGGCGGTTGCATCAGTCTAGGCGCAGAAGTAAAGGCGGTTGCATCGGTCTAGGTGCAGAAGTAAGGGGGTTGCATCAGTGCTAGGTGCAGAAGTAAAGGCGGTTGCATCAGTCTAGGTGCAGAAGTAAGGGGGTTGCATCAGTGCTAGGTGCAGAAGTAGAGGCGGTTGCATCAGTGATAGGTGGAGAAGTAAAGGCGGTTCCAGCAGTGCTAGGTGGAGAAGTAAAGGCAGTTGCATCAGTGCTAGGTGTAGAAGTAGAGGCGGTTCTCTCAGTGCTAGGTGCAGAAGTAGAGGTCGGTTGCATCAGTCTAGGTGCAGAAGTAGAGGCGGTTCTCTCAGTGCTAGGTGCAGAAGTAGAGGTCGGTTGCATCAGTCTAGGTGCAGAAGTAGAGGCGGTTCTCTCAGTGCTAGGTGCAGAAGTAGAGGTCGGTTGCATCAGTCTAGGTGCAGAAGTAGAGGTCGTTTGCATCAGTCTAGGTGCAGAAGTAGAGGCGGTTCTCTCAGTGCTAGGTGCAGAAGTAGAGGTCGGTTGCATCAGTCTAGGTGCAGAAGTAGAGGTCGTTTGCATCAGTCTAGGTGCAGAAGTAGAGGCGGTTCTCTCAGTGCTAGGTGCAGAAGTAGAGGTCGGTTGCATCAGTCTAGGTGCAGAAGTAGAGGTCGTTTGCATCAGTCTAGGTGCAGAAGTAGAGGCGGTTCTCTCAGTGCTAGGTGCAGAAGTAGAGGTCGGTTGCATCAGTCTAGGTGCAGAAGTAGAGGCGGTTCTCTCAGTGCTAGGTGCAGAAGTAGAGGTCGGTTGCATCAGTCTAGGTGCAGAAGTAGAGGCGGTTCTCTCAGTGCTAGGTGCAGAAGTAGAGGTCGGTTGCATCAGTCTAGGTGCAGAAGTAGAGGTCGTTTGCATCAGTCTAGGTGCAGAAGTAGAGGCGGTTCTCTCAGTGCTAGGTGCAGAAGTAGAGGTCGGTTGCATCAGTCTAGGTGCAGAAGTAGAGGTCGTTTGCATCAGTCTAGGTGCAGAAGTAGAGGCGGTTCTCTCAGTGCTAGGTGCAGAAGTAGAGGTCGGTTGCATCAGTCTAGGTGCAGAAGTAGAGGCGGTTCTCTCAGTGCTAGGTGCAGAAGTAGAGGTCGGTTGCATCAGTCTAGGTGCAGAAGTAGAGGCGGTTCTCTCAGTGCTAGGTGCAGAAGTAGAGGTCGTTTGCATCAGTCTAGGTGCAGAAGTAGAGGCGGTTCTCTCAGTGCTAGGTGCAGAAGTAGAGGTCGTTTGCATCAGTCTAGGTGCAGAAGTAGAGGCGGTTCTCTCAGTGCTAGGTGCAGAAGTAGAGGTCGGTTGCATCAGTCTAGGTGCAGAAGTAGAGGCGGTTCTCTCAGTGCTAGGTGCAGAAGTAGAGGTCGGTTGCATCAGTCTAGGTGCAGAAGTAGAGGCGGTTCTCTCAGTGCTAGGTGCAGATGTAGAGGTCGGTTGCATCAGTCTAGGTGCAGAAGTAGAGGTCGTTTGCATCAGTCCAGGTGCAGAAGTAGAGGTCGGTTGCATCAGTCTAGGTGCAGAAGTAGAGGCGGTTCTCTCAGTGCTAGGTGCAGAAGTAGAGGTCGGTTGCATCAGTCTAGGTGCAGAAGTAGAGGTCGTTTGCATCAGTCTAGGTGCAGAAGTAGAGGCGGTTCTCTCAGTGCTAGGTGCAGAAGTAGAGGTCGGTTGCATCAGTCTAGGTGCAGAAGTAGAGGCGGTTCTCTCAGTGCTAGGTGCAGAAGTAGAGGTCGGTTGCATCAGTCTAGGTGCAGAAGTAGAGGCGGTTCTCTCAGTGCTAGGTGCAGAAGTAGAGGTCGTTTGCATCAGTCTAGGTGCAGAAGTAGAGGCGGTTCTCTCAGTGCTAGGTGCAGAAGTAGAGGTCGTTTGCATCAGTCTAGGTGCAGAAGTAGAGGCGGTTCTCTCAGTGCTAGGTGCAGAAGTAGAGGTCGGTTGCATCAGTCTAGGTGCAGAAGTAGAGGCGGTTCTCTCAGTGCTAGGTGCAGAAGTAGAGGTCGGTTGCATCAGTCTAGGTGCAGAAGTAGAGGTCGTTTGCATCAGTCTAGGTGCAGAAGTAGAGGTCGGTTGCATCAGTCTAGGTGCAGAAGTAGAGGCGGTTCTCTCAGTGCTAGGTGCAGAAGTAGAGGTCGTTTGCATCAGTCTAGGTGCAGAAGTAGAGGCGGTTCTCTCAGTGCTAGGTGCAGAAGTAGAGGTCGGTTGCATCAGTCTAGGTGCAGAAGTAGAGGCGGTTCTCTCAGTGCTAGGTGCAGAAGTAGAGGTCGGTTGCATCAGTCTAGGTGCAGAAGTAGAGGCGGTTCTCTCAGTGCTAGGTGCAGAAGTAGAGGTCGGTTGCATCAGTCTAGGTGCAGAAGTAGAGGCGGTTCTCTCAGTGCTAGGTGCAGAAGTAGAGGTCGGTTGCATCAGTCTAGGTGCAGAAGTAGAGGCGGTTCTCTCAGTGCTAGGTGCAGAAGTAGAGGTCGGTTGCATCAGTCTAGGTGCAGAAGTAGAGGTCGTTTGCATCAGTCTAGGTGCAGAAGTAGAGGCGGTTCTCTCAGTGCTAGGTGCAGAAGTAGAGGTCGGTTGCATCAGTCTAGGTGCAGAAGTAGAGGTCGTTTGCATCAGTCTAGGTGCAGAAGTAGAGGCGGTTCTCTCAGTGCTAGGTGCAGAAGTAGAGGTCGGTTGCATCAGTCTAGGTGCAGAAGTAGAGGCGGTTCTCTCAGTGCTAGGTGCAGAAGTAGAGGTCGGTTGCATCAGTCTAGGTGCAGAAGTAGAGGCGGTTCTCTCAGTGCTAGGTGCAGAAGTAGAGGTCGGTTGCATCAGTCTAGGTGCAGAAGTAGAGGCGGTTCTCTCAGTGCTAGGTGCAGAAGTAGAGGTCGGTTGCATCAGTCTAGGTGCAGAAGTAGAGGCGGTTCTCTCAGTGCTAGGTGCAGAAGTAGAGGTCGGTTGCATCAGTCTAGGTGCAGATGTAGAGGCGGTTCTCTCAGTGCTAGGTGCAGAAGTAGAGGTCGGTTGCATCAGTCTAGGTGCAGAAGTAGAGGCGGTTCTCTCAGTGCTAGGTGCAGAAGTAGAGGTCGTTTGCATCAGTCTAGGTGCAGAAGTAGAGGCGGTTCTCTCAGTGCTAGGTGCAGAAGTAGAGGTCGGTTGCATCAGTCTAGGTGCAGAAGTAGAGGCGGTTCTCTCAGTGCTAGGTGCAGAAGTAGAGGTCGGTTGCATCAGTCTAGGTGCAGAAGTAGAGGCGGTTCTCTCAGTGCTAGGTGCAGAAGTAGAGGTCGGTTGCATCAGTCTAGGTGCAGAAGTAGAGGCGGTTCTCTCAGTGCTAGGTGCAGAAGTAGAGGTCGGTTGCATCAGTCTAGGTGCAGATGTAGAGGCGGTTCTCTCAGTGCTAGGTGCAGAAGTAGAGGTCGGTTGCATCAGTCTAGGTGCAGAAGTAGAGGCGGTTCTCTCAGTGCTAGGTGCAGAAGTAGAGGTCGTTTGCATCAGTCTAGGTGCAGAAGTAGAGGCGGTTCTCTCAGTGCTAGGTGCAGAAGTAGAGGTCGGTTGCATCAGTCTAGGTGCAGAAGTAGAGGTCGTTTGCATCAGTCTAGGTGCAGAAGTAGAGGCGGTTCTCTCAGTGCTAGGTGCAGAAGTAGAGGTCGGTTGCATCAGTCTAGGTGCAGAAGTAGAGGTCGTTTGCATCAGTCTAGGTGCAGAAGTAGAGGCGGTTCTCTCAGTGCTAGGTGCAGAAGTAGAGGTCGGTTGCATCAGTCTAGGTGCAGAAGTAGAGGTCGTTTGCATCAGTCTAGGTGCAGAAGTAGAGGCGGTTCTCTCAGTGCTAGGTGCAGAAGTAGAGGTCGGTTGCATCAGTCTAGGTGCAGAAGTAGAGGCGGTTCTCTCAGTGCTAGGTGCAGAAGTAGAGGTCGGTTGCATCAGTCTAGGTGCAGAAGTAGAGGCGGTTCTCTCAGTGCTAGGTGCAGAAGTAGAGGTCGGTTGCATCAGTCTAGGTGCAGAAGTAGAGGTCGTTTGCATCAGTCTAGGTGCAGAAGTAGAGGCGGTTCTCTCAGTGCTAGGTGCAGAAGTAGAGGTCGGTTGCATCAGTCTAGGTGCAGAAGTAGAGGTCGTTTGCATCAGTCTAGGTGCAGAAGTAGAGGCGGTTCTCTCAGTGCTAGGTGCAGAAGTAGAGGTCGGTTGCATCAGTCTAGGTGCAGAAGTAGAGGCGGTTCTCTCAGTGCTAGGTGCAGAAGTAGAGGTCGGTTGCATCAGTCTAGGTGCAGAAGTAGAGGCGGTTCTCTCAGTGCTAGGTGCAGAAGTAGAGGTCGTTTGCATCAGTCTAGGTGCAGAAGTAGAGGCGGTTCTCTCAGTGCTAGGTGCAGAAGTAGAGGTCGTTTGCATCAGTCTAGGTGCAGAAGTAGAGGCGGTTCTCTCAGTGCTAGGTGCAGAAGTAGAGGTCGGTTGCATCAGTCTAGGTGCAGAAGTAGAGGCGGTTCTCTCAGTGCTAGGTGCAGAAGTAGAGGTCGGTTGCATCAGTCTAGGTGCAGAAGTAGAGGCGGTTCTCTCAGTGCTAGGTGCAGAAGTAGAGGTCGGTTGCATCAGTCTAGGTGCAGAAGTAGAGGTCGTTTGCATCAGTCTAGGTGCAGAAGTAGAGGTCGGTTGCATCAGTCTAGGTGCAGAAGTAGAGGCGGTTCTCTCAGTGCTAGGTGCAGAAGTAGAGGTCGTTTGCATCAGTCTAGGTGCAGAAGTAGAGGCGGTTCTCTCAGTGCTAGGTGCAGAAGTAGAGGTCGGTTGCATCAGTCTAGGTGCAGAAGTAGAGGCGGTTCTCTCAGTGCTAGGTGCAGAAGTAGAGGTCGGTTGCATCAGTCTAGGTGCAGAAGTAGAGGCGGTTCTCTCAGTGCTAGGTGCAGAAGTAGAGGTCGGTTGCATCAGTCTAGGTGCAGAAGTAGAGGCGGTTCTCTCAGTGCTAGGTGCAGAAGTAGAGGTCGGTTGCATCAGTCTAGGTGCAGAAGTAGAGGCGGTTCTCTCAGTGCTAGGTGCAGAAGTAGAGGTCGGTTGCATCAGTCTAGGTGCAGAAGTAGAGGTCGTTTGCATCAGTCTAGGTGCAGAAGTAGAGGCGGTTCTCTCAGTGCTAGGTGCAGAAGTAGAGGTCGGTTGCATCAGTCTAGGTGCAGAAGTAGAGGTCGTTTGCATCAGTCTAGGTGCAGAAGTAGAGGCGGTTCTCTCAGTGCTAGGTGCAGAAGTAGAGGTCGGTTGCATCAGTCTAGGTGCAGAAGTAGAGGCGGTTCTCTCAGTGCTAGGTGCAGAAGTAGAGGTCGGTTGCATCAGTCTAGGTGCAGAAGTAGAGGCGGTTCTCTCAGTGCTAGGTGCAGAAGTAGAGGTCGGTTGCATCAGTCTAGGTGCAGAAGTAGAGGCGGTTCTCTCAGTGCTAGGTGCAGAAGTAGAGGTCGGTTGCATCAGTCTAGGTGCAGAAGTAGAGGCGGTTCTCTCAGTGCTAGGTGCAGAAGTAGAGGTCGGTTGCATCAGTCTAGGTGCAGATGTAGAGGCGGTTCTCTCAGTGCTAGGTGCAGAAGTAGAGGTCGGTTGCATCAGTCTAGGTGCAGAAGTAGAGGCGGTTCTCTCAGTGCTAGGTGCAGAAGTAGAGGTCGGTTGCATCAGTCTAGGTGCAGAAGTAGAGGCGGTTCTCTCAGTGCTAGGTGCAGAAGTAGAGGTCGGTTGCATCAGTCTAGGTGCAGAAGTAGAGGCGGTTCTCTCAGTGCTAGGTGCAGAAGTAGAGGTCGGTTGCATCAGTCTAGGTGCAGAAGTAGAGGCGGTTCTCTCAGTGCTAGGTGCAGAAGTAGAGGTCGGTTGCATCAGTCTAGGTGCAGAAGTAGAGGTCGTTTGCATCAGTCTAGGTGCAGAAGTAGAGGCGGTTCTCTCAGTGCTAGGTGCAGAAGTAGAGGTCGGTTGCATCAGTCTAGGTGCAGAAGTAGAGGCGGTTCTCTCAGTGCTAGGTGCAGAAGTAGAGGTCGGTTGCATCAGTCTAGGTGGAGAAGTAGAGGCGGTTCTCTCAGTGCTAGGTGCAGAAGTAGAGGTCGGTTGCATCAGTCTAGGTGCAGAAGTAGAGGCGGTTCTCTCAGTGCTAGGTGCAGAAGTAGAGGTCGGTTGCATCAGTCTAGGTGCAGAAGTAGAGGTCGGTTGCATCAGTCTAGGTGCAGAAGTAGAGGTCGGTTGCATCAGTCTAGGTGCAGAAGTAGAGGTCGGTTGCATCAGTCTAGGTGCAGAAGTAAAGGCGGTTGCATCAGTCTAGGTGCAGAAGTAGAGGTGGTTCTCTCTGCTAGGTGCAGAAGTAGAGGTCGGTTGCATCAGTCTAGGTGCAGAAGTAGAGGTCGGTTGCATCAGTCTAGGTGCAGAAGTAGAGGTCAGTTGCATCAGTCTAGGTGCAGAAGTAAAGGTGTTGCATCAGTCTAGGTGCAGAAGTAAAGGTGTTGCATCAGTCTAGGTTCAGAAGTAAAGGGGTTGCATCAGTCTAGGTGCAGAAGTAGAGGCGGTTCTCTCAGTGCTAGGTGCAGAAGTAGAGGTCGGTTGCATCAGTCTAGGTGCAGAAGTAGAGGCGGTTCTCTCAGTGCTAGGTGCAGAAGTAGAGGTCGGTTGCATCAGTCTAGGTGCAGAAGTAGAGGCGGTTCTCTCAGTGCTAGGTGCAGAAGTAGAGGTCGGTTGCATCAGTCTAGGTGCAGAAGTAGAGGTCGGTTGCATCAGTCTAGGTGCAGAAGTAGAGGTCGGTTGCATCAGTCTAGGTGCAGAAGTAAAGGCGGTTGCATCAGTCTAGGTGCAGAAGTAGAGGTGGTTCTCTCTACTAGGTGCAGAAGTAGAGGTCGGTTGCATCAGTCTAGGTGCAGAAGTAGAGGTCGGTTGCATCAGTCTAGGTGCAGAAGTAGAGGTCGGTTGCATCAGTCTAGGTGCAGAAGTAAAGGTGTTGCATCAGTCTAGGTGCAGAAGTAAAGGGGTTGCATCAGTCTAGGTGCAGAAGTAGAGGCGGTTCTCTCAGTGCTAGGTGCAGAAGTAAAGGAGGTTGCATCAGTCTAGGTGCAGAAGTAAAGGGGTTGTATCAGTCTAGGTGCAGAAGTAAAAGAGGTTGCATCAGTCTAGGTGCAGAAGTAAAGGCGGTTGCATCAGTGATAGGTGGAGAAGTAAACGTGGTTGCATCAATGATAGGTGGAGAAGTAAAGGTGGTTGCTTCAGTGATAGGTGGAGAAGTAAAGGTGGTTGCATCAGTGATGGGTGGAGAAGTAAAGGTGGTTGCTTCAGTGATAGGTGGAGAAGTAAAGGTGGTTGCATCAGTGATGGGTGGAGAAGTAAAGGTGGTTGCTTCAGTCTAGGTGCAGAAGTAAAGGTGTTGCATCAGTGATGGGTGGAGAAGTAAAGGCGATTGCACAGTGCTAGGTGCAGAAGTAAAGGTGGTTGCATCAGTCTAGGTGCAGAAGTAAAGGTGTTGCATCAGTCTAGGTGCAGAAGTAAAGGGGTTGCAACAGTCTAGGTGCAGAAGTAAAGGCGGTTGCATCAGTCTAGGTGCAGAAGTAAAGGCGGTTGCATCAGTTTTAGGTGCAGAAGTAAAGGGGTTGCATCAGTCTAGGTGCAGAAGTAAAGGTGGTTGCATCAGACTAGGTGCAGAAGTAAAGGCGGTTGCATCAGTCTAGGTGCAGAAGTAAAGGCGGTTGCATCAGTTTTAGGTGCAGAAGTAAAGGAGTTGCATCAGTCTAGGTGCAGAAGTAGAGGCGGTTGCATCAGTCTAGGTGCAGAAGTAAAGGTGTTGCATCAGTCTAGGTGCAGAAGTAAAGGGGTTGCATCAGTCTAGGTGCAGAAGTAAAGGCGGTTGCATCAGTCTAGGTGCAGAAGTAAAGGTGGTTGCATCAGTCTAGGTGCAGAAGTAAAGGCGGTTGCATCAGTTTTAGGTGCAGAAGTAAAGGAGTTGCATCAGTCTAGGTGCAGAAGTAGAGGCGGTTGCATCAGTCTAGGTGCAGAAGTAAAGGTGTTGCATCAGTCTAGGTGCAGAAGTAAAGGTTGCATCAGTCTAGGTGCAGAAGTAAAGGCGGTTGCATCAGTCTAGGTGCAGAAGTAAAGGCGGTGCATCAGTCTAGGTGCAGAAGTAAAGGTGTTGCATCAGTCTAGGTGCAGAAGTAAAGGGGTTGCATCAGTCGAGGTGCAGAAGTAAAGGCGGTTGCATCAGTTTTAGGTGCAGAAGTAGAGGCGGTTGCATCAGTCTAGGTGCATAAGTAAAGGCGATTGCCTCAGTTTTAGGTGCAGAAGTAAAGGTGTTGCATCAGTCTTGGTGCAGAAGTAAAGGGGTTGCATCAGTCTAGGTGCAGAAGTAAAGGCGGTTGCATCAGTCTAGGCGCAGAAGTAAAGGCGGTTGCATCAGTCTAGGTGCAGAAGTAAAGGCGGTTGCATTAGTCTAGGTGCAGAAGTAAAGGCGGTTGCATCAGTTTTAGGTGCAGAAGTAAAGGAGTTGCATCAGTCTAGGTGCAGAAGTAGAGGCGGTTGCATCAGTCTAGGTGCAGAAGTAAAGGTGTTGCATCAGTCTAGGTGCAGAAGTAAAGGGGTTGCATCAGTCTAGGTGCAGAAGTAAAGGCGGTTGCATCGGTCTAGGTGCAGAAGTAAAGGCGGTTACATCAGTCTAGGTGCAGAAGTAAAGGCGGTTGCATCAGTTTTAGGTGCAGAAGTAAAGGTGGTTGCATCAGTGATAGGTGGAGAAGTAAACGTGGTTGCATCAGGGATGGGTGGAGAAGTAAAGGTGATTGCATCAGTGATGGGTGGAGAAGTAAAGGTGGTTGCATCAGTGATGGGTGGAGAAGTAAAGGTGGTTGTCTCAGTGATAGGTGGAGAAGTAAAGGCAGTTGCATCAGTCTAGGTGCAGAAGTAAAGGTGTTGCATCAGTCTAGGTGCAGAAGTAAAGGTGTTGCATCAGTCTAGGTGCAGAAGTAAAGGTGTTGCATCAGTCTAGGTGCAGAAGTAAAGGTGTTGCATCAGTCTAGGTGCAGAAGTAAAGGTGTTGCATCAGTCTAGGTGCAGAAGTAAAAGCGGTTGCATCAGTCTAGGTGCAGAAGTAAAGGCGGTTGTATCAATCTAGGTGCAGAAGTAAAGGGGTTGCATCAGTCTAGGTGCAGAAGTAAAGGCGGTTGCATCAGTGATAGGTGGAGAAGTAAACGTGGTTGCATCAGGGATGGGTGGAGAAGTAAAGGTGATTGCATCAGTGATGGGTGGAGAAGTAAAGGTGGTTGCATCAGTGATGGGTGGAGAAGTAAAGGTGGTTGTCTCAGTGCTAGGTGCAGAAGTAAAGGCAGTTGCACAGTGCTAGGTGCAGAAGTAAAGGAGTTGCATCAGTCTAGGTGCAGAAGTAAAGGAGTTGCATCAGTCTAGGTGCAGAAGTAGAGGCGGTTGCATCAGTCTAGGTGCAGAAGTAGAGGTTGGTTGCATCAGTCTAGGTGCAGAAGTAGAGGTCGGTTGCATCAGTCTAGGTGCAGAAGTAAAGGAGATGCATCAGTCTAGGTGCAGAAGTAAAGGAGTTGCATCAGTCTAGGTGCAGAAGTAAAGGTGTTGCATCAGTCTAGGTGCAGAAGTAAAGGCGGTTGCATCAGTCTAGGTGCAGAAGTAAAGGCGGTTGTATCAATCTAGGTGCAGAAGTAAAGGGGTTGCATCAGTCTAGGTGCAGAAGTAAAGGCGGTTGCATCAGTGATAGGTGGAGAAGTAAACGTGGTTGCATCAGGGATGGGTGGAGAAGTAAAGGTGATTGCATCAGTGATGGGTGGAGAAGTAAAGGTGGTTGCATCAGTGATGGGTGGAGAAGTAAAGGTGGTTGTCTCAGTGCTAGGTGCAGAAGTAAAGGCAGTTGCACAGTGCTAGGTGCAGAAGTAAAGGAGTTGCATCAGTCTAGGTGCAGAAGTAAAGGAGTTGCATCAGTCTAGGTGCAGAAGTAGAGGCGGTTGCATCAGTCTAGGTGCAGAAGTAGAGGTTGGTTGCATCAGTCTAGGTGCAGAAGTAGAGGTCGGTTGCATCAGTATAGGTGCAGAAGTAAAGGAGATGCATCAGTCTAGGTGCAGAAGTAAAGGAGTTGCATCAGTCTAGGTGCAGAAGTAAAGGTGTTGCATCAGTCTAGGTGCAGAAGTAAAGGCGGTTGCATCAGTCTAGGTGCAGAAGTAGAGGTCGGTTGCATCAGTCTAGGTGCAGAAGTAAAGACGGTTGCATCAGTCTAGGTGCAGAAGTAGAGGCGGTTGCATCAGTCTAGGTGCAGAAGTAGAGGTTGGTTGCATCAGTCTAGGTGCAGAAGTAGAGGTCGGTTGCATCAGTATAGGTGCAGAAGTAAAGGAGATGCATCAGTCTAGGTGCAGAAGTAAAGGAGTTGCATCAGTCTAGGTGCAGAAGTAAAGGTGTTGCATCAGTCTAGGTGCAGAAGTAAAGGCGGTTGCATCAGTCTAGGTGCAGAAGTAGAGGTCGGTTGCATCAGTCTAGGTGCAGAAGTAAAGACGGTTGCATCAGTGCTACATGGAGAAGTAAACGTGGTTGCATCAGTGCTAGGTGCAGAAGTAAAGATATTTGAATCAGTGCTAGGTGCAGAAGTAAAGATATTTGAATCAGTGCTAGGTGCAGAAGTAAAGGTGGTTGTAAGACACACTCTTACTGCAACCATCTCAACAGGCTGTCTCTGCCAGCGGAAAGAGTTTCTAATACGCTTGAGGAAGTATTTGAGTTTTTTGTTGTTGTTCGTTAGAATGAATGCATATACATTGGGCCATATAATTATGTATTTCATTGTTAAGCAGTTCTATATTGCTCGAACTAGACCTGGAGTTGTCAGAGCACTTTACATGAGCACCAGTTGTGTTACAGACGGACACATTCATTGGGTCGAGCCTGGGCATTGCATCCGCTGCTCTGCGAGGCATGCTCTATTCTAGTATGGACTTGAAGCCCCACCCACTCTCCGCCCATATTTTTTATTGGCTTGTGCTGGACTTGTAAAGCGCACAGCTGCCCGTAAGCGTCCCGGCGCTTGCTTAGGGAACCCGTCCTGGTATTCCCCTGTGAGAAACCCCGGCAGGGTGTCCACAAGGTGAAAGCCAGGCATCCCGCCGCGAGGGGCCGTAGTGGAGATTAAGCAAGCTATTGCCCAGAGTCGCAGAGTGTGACCCCGTGAGTCGAGTAGGCACCGGAGCGAGAATTGTCGAGTCCGTGGAATTTTGAGCCCGAGACCCGCCGAGGCGGGGAATCGAACCCTGGTCCACGGCCGATCTCAGCTTCCGGGTCTGCCGCCTCTAACCACTGAGCCACGCTTCTCCATCTGCTTGTGTCATTGTCCTTCGTAAATGCTGCCTTCTGATTCATTGTTAGGCTTGTTAGTACCTCCTTAGTACTGGCTCTTTTACTTCTGTTGTTACACAGTAGGTCTTATTTAGTCTGTAAGCACTATTTTCTTCAATGAGTTGCACCTACTGCAGGCACAAAATACTTTCCTGATACAGCTGCTCTCTCGCTCCATAGCTACACCGCCACCCCTTCACCGTGCACTGCCCCAACCATGTAAATGTGTAATGTAAATGTAAATGTAGTTGAGCTTATATAGCGCACAGCTACCCGCAGTGGGTTTCCCGGCGCTTGCTTAGGGAACCCTTCCTGGTATTCCCCCGTGAGATATCAGGGTATCCACAAGGTGAAAGCCAGGCATCCCGCCGCGAGGGGCGTTGTGGAGATTAAGCAAGCTATTGCCCAGAGTTGCAGAGTGTGAACCCGCGAGTCGAGGAGGCACCGGGGCGAGAATTATCGAGTCCGTGGAATTTTTAGCCCAAGACCCACCGAGGCGGGAATTGAACCCTGGTCCAGGACCGATCTCAGCTTCCGGGTCTGCTGCCTCTAACCCCTGAGCCACACTTCTCCACATCTCAACCATCTCTTCACTGCCCTAACCAACCCAATCACCTTTCTGAGGTCTGTTTATTTTTTTCTTTTAATTTCTCTTTCCCTACCCCCTCTTGACCACGCTGTTTTTTTTTTTTTTACATTAGTAGATAGTGATTTGATGATGAACCAATGCCGAGGGTCGAACACTGGTCCCCCAGCTCCTGAGTCGGTAGCTCTGACTGCGGAGCCATATCTTCTCGCCGGTCAGCACAATATATTTTCTTTTTTTACACGTTAATGGCCGCTGCGCCACTTTCTTTAATCCCATGGCCGAGGCGGTAATTCCGCCGCGGCGCTAGGGGGGAGAGGGGGCACGCGCCGCCGCCATGCTTGTGCGGAACAACTCCGCCGCGGTGGCGCTGTGCTTGTGACGGAATGGTTCCGTCACGGCCTCGCCCGCCTAACAGAACGCTCAGTGCAGGCGTGAAATCGCGGCCGGGCCTTGACGCAACCATTCCGTCACCAGCACAGCACCACCGTGGCTCGTGACGGATCTAGCGGTTAGGCCACATCCTCTCCCCAACCGTATACTATTATTAATTTTTTTTAAAATACAACTGCGGATCGAGCATTTTGTTGAATAGTTTTTTTTTTTTTTTTAAAGCCTGTGTCAAAATGTTCCTAAACTTTCATGAAATTAGAGGCGCTGATTTGTGTTAGTTTTGCTCCTAGACGTGCTCGCGTTTTATTTCGTAGTTTGTCCTCTTTGTTTAAACCCAGAGCATTTAACGATTAAAGATTTCATTTTTCGCCGCTGTTTGTTATTAAAAAGTAGAGATTGAGTCAGCCGGGCAGCAGTTTAGTGGAAAAACAGAGCAGAGCCTCTTGCAACAACACATCAAACTGTAACAGGAAAGAAAGGGGAGATCTGGGCCATTATCTTATTGGTTTATTTTCCCAAACAAATAACTGTTTTTATGTTCGATTCTGTCACCTCATTAAAAATCCTGTAGTTCTCGGTAAAGCACTTCATAGGTTTGTGTCTTAAACTGCAGAGCCGATCTGGTGCCGGGTCTGATGGCTCAGCGGACTAATGCATCCACCGCAGGGGTCTGTGTTCGACCTCATGGTCACAGGTTCAAATCCCAGCAGGGTACCACTCAGCCCTTCATCCATCTGAGGTCGATAAATGAGTACCACTGAGTTGGGTAACAATATACATCTGTTATTTCAGCGCCAAGAGACCCCGTTGCTGGGGTGAACGTGCGCTTTACTAATACACCTGTTATGTTATGTTATATGAATCATTCTATAAACGAGTGCGTGGCCTCCACAACACGCGCGCGCTGTTGTATGTACAACACTCGGGGTCGAAGCTCTCTTCACCAAACAAAGCATTTATTTGTAAACACTTTACGTCTCCTTGAAATTGGGTTTGTGCAATATCAGCGAGACAAACGCAATAAATAGCAGTCTAACAGGAAAGCTGCTGAAAAAGAGAATTATATTTAGGTTGAAAAAGCTAAAAGAAGAACAAGGAATGCCAGAACTGCAATGAAGTTACTCTTATTGTCACGCAGAACATTGCTGTGTTGGTCTGTAGTGGTCCTTCGTCTCAAACAGGAGAAGTAATAACTCACAGCAGCATCGCCTTTATTGGATCTCTTTTGATCTGATTTTTGACACTGCTTAGATTGTGACTCTATCAGACTTCAGCATTCAGGGGAACCAGGACTCATGTGTTCAACTGTTCTTTATTTACCCTGTGTGTGTTCGCTCCACGGGCCTCTGGTTGGGTTTACCCTGTGTGTTCACTCCGTAGGCCTCTGGTTGGGTTTACCCTGTGTGTTCACTCCAAGGGCCTCTGGTTGGGTTTACCCTGTGTGTGTGTTCGCTCCACGCGCCTCTGGTTGGGTTTACCCTGTGTGTTCACTCCGTAGGCCTCTGGTTGTGTTTACCCTGTGTGTTCACTCCGTAGGCCTCTGGTTGGGTTTACCCTGTGTGTTCACTCCGTAGGCCTCTGGTTGGGTTTACCCTGTGTGTGTTCACTCCAAGGGCCTCTGGTTGGGTTTACCCTGTGTGTGCGTTCGCTCCACGGGCCTCTGGTTGGGTTTACCCTGTGTGTTCACTCCGTAGGCCTTTGGTTGGGTTTACCCTGTGTGTTCACTCCGTAGGCCGCTGGTTGGGTTTACCCTGTGTGTGTTCACTCCAAGGGCCTCTGGTTGGGTTTACCCTGTGTGTGTGTTCGCTCCACGGGCCTCTGGTTGGGTTTACACTGTGTGTTCACTCCGTAGGCCTCTGGTTGGGTTTACCCTGTGTGTTCACTCCGTAGGCCTCTGGTTGTGTTTACCCTGTGTGTGTTCACTCCGTAGGCCTCTGGTTGTGTTTACCCTGTGTGTGTTCACTCCACAACCCCTGGTTGTGTTTACCCTGCATGTGTTCACTCCGTAGGCCTCTGGTTGTGTTTACCCTGTGTGTTTGCTCCACGGCCTCTGGCTGTGTTTACCCTGCATGTGTTCACTCCGTAGGCCGCTGGTCGTGTTTACCCTGTGTGTGCTCACTCCATGGCCTCTGGTTGTCTTTACCCTGTGTGTGTTCACTCCAAGGGCCTCCGGTTGGGTTTACCCTGTGTGTGTGTTCGCTCCACGGGCCTCTGGTTGGGTTTACCCTGTGTGTTCACTCCGTAGGCCTCTGGTTGTGTTTACCCTGTGTGTTCACTCCGTAGGCCTCTGGTTGGGTTTACCCTGTGTGTTCACTCCGTAGGCCTCTGGTTGGGTTTACCCTGTGTGTGTTCACTCCAAGGGCCGCTGGTTGGGTTTATCCTGTGTGTGTGTTCGCTCCACAGGCCTCTGGTTGGGTTATTATTATTATTATTTATTATTTCGCATACTTTTATAGCGCAGACCTGTCACCCAGAGGGCATCCTGGCGCTTTGATCAGAGAACCCATCGCACAAGACTAGAGCAGACGCGCAGCCATTACTTAGGAAAGAGATGAGTTTTTAAGGCTTTCCTGAATGGAAGATAGTCCTTGCAGCTCCTGAGAGTGAGTGGGAGAGAATTCCACAATTTAGCTGCCGCCACTCTAAATGAGCGGCCGCCCATCCTCACTCTTTGAAACCTGGGCACCACCAGAAGGTGAGCCGATGACGACCGCAGAAGCCGTGGGGCAGAATACCATGCAAACATGTTTTGTAGTGGAAGGGGGCCTAAGAGGTGAACCGCTCTAAATACCAAACAGGCCGCTTTGAATTGGACCCGTAGTTCTACCGGGAGCCAGTGCAAGTCACGAAGCGCCAGAGTAGAGGAGCTGGATCTGGGACGTGAAAGGGCCAGTTTAGCAGCCATATTCTGCACCCTCTGCAGTTTCCCAATCAGATTTTTTGGGGCCCCCAAAAGGAGGCCGTTACAGTAATCCAGCCGACTTAAAATAGTCCCACGGACTACCTCCGGCCTGGATCGAGCAGGAAGCAGAGGCAAAACTCTGCGGAGCATGCGGAGCAGCATCATACATGTTCCCGTGGTTTTGTTAACATGTAGGTCAAGTTGTAAATTAGGGCCGAACATGACCCCTAAATTACGGGCTGACTCCGATGCCGACACCGGTTCGGAAAAAGTGCTGGGCCAGAAGTCGGTGGGTAAAGCCCGCGGGATCCGATCCGTGGAACAGTGGAGCACCTCCGTCTTCGAGCTATTAAATTGCAAAGAATTTGCTTGAAGCCAATCCGCTGTAGCTGCCATGCAGCGATGGAAGGTGTTCAGCGAGATTGCATTGCTTCCTTCCAAGGAAAACACCAGCTGAGTGTCGTCGGCATAATTAAATGCCGAGACCCCAAAAGATTTTATTAGCTGGACAAGTGGACGGAGGTACAGGTTAAACAATAACGGGCTGATGGCCGAGCCCTGTGGCACCCCCTGTCCGATTTTCCTTGGCTCCGAGCTGAAAGGCGGAAGTGACACCAGCTGTTGCCTGCCCTCGAGGTATGACATCAGCCAGTCTCTGGCCCCCTCGCAAATCCCGCACTCTTCCAGCCTCTGAACCAGGGTCCGATGGCAGACCGTGTCGAACGCGGCCGACATGTCGAGCAGCACCAGAAAGGCTGCCCGACCACTGTCAACACGCGAACGCAGGTTATCCAACACGGTCACAAGTGCGGTCTCCGTCCCGTGACCAGGTCGGAAGCCAAACTGGGCCTCATCGAACCACCCAATGTGTTCCAGATAGCCGGAGAGAGAGCGAGTTACCCATTTCTCCAAGATCTTGATTGGAAAGGGGAGCAAGGAAATCGGCCTGTAGTTGGAAAGGACAGCTGGATCCAGGGTTGACTTTTTTAGCAGAGGCGACACCACTGCTAATTTCCAGCAGCCCGGAACAGAAGCCGATTCCAGAGATTGGCGACAGATTGAAAACAGAGGCGGGAACAGTTCTTCCTGAAAAGTTTTCCAAAATTTGGGGGGCAGTGGATCGAGCGGAGATCTAGATGACACCGAACAAGCCGTTTTACAAAATTCTTCAAAGGACGGGAGAGGGAAGGAATCCAACCGCGGTGGTGAGATGATCAGATCGCCCGCCCCAAAGGCCGCCGCGGCCGACTGGGGTCGACTGGGTGAACAGCCCGGAGCTCCCACGCCGGCTGGCTGGGGTCGACTGGGCTGCCCCCCCGGAGCTCCCACACCGACTGGCTGGGGTCGACTGGATAAGCTGCCCGGAGCTCCCAGATCGGCGACACTTGTGCTCCATTGGGGTCGACTGGACTGCTCCACCGGAGCTCCCTCGCCAACCGGCTGGGGTCGACTGGGTGAGCAGGCCGGAGCTCCCAAATCAGAGACACTGGTGCCTCTCTGGGGTCGACTGAGCTGTTCCACCGGAGCTTCCACGCCAACTGGCTGGGGTCGACTGGGTGAGTTACCCGGAGCTCCCAGATCAGAGACAACCGTGCTTGTCAGGGGTCGACAGGGCTGCTCGCCCGGAGCTCCCGTATCCGTCGGTTGGGGTCGACTGTGTGAACTGACCGGAGCTCCCAGAACCGAGACAGCAGTGCTTGTCTGGGGTCGACTGGACTGCTCACCCGGAGCTCCCATGGCCGTCGGTTGGGGTCGACTGGATGAGCCGCTCAGAGCGCCCAGATCCAGAACCCTGATGTCCCTCTGGGGTTGGCTGCCCGAAGCTCCCCGCCCCCTGTCAGAAGGGCTCGCAGGGCAGGCCTCCTCAGTTACAGGAAGTGTTAGGCCAGGGTTTACCCTGTGTGTTCACTCCGTAGGCCTCTGGTTGGGTTTACCCTGTGTGTGTTCGCTCCACAGCCTCTGGTTGTGTTTACCCTGTGTGTGTTTGCTCCACGGGCCTCTGGTTGAGTTTACTCTGTGTGTTCACTCCGTAGGCCTCTGGTTCGGTTTACCCTGTGTGTGTTCACTCCACGGGCCTCTGGTTCGGTTTACCCTGTGTGTGTTCACTCCGTAGGCCTCTGGTAGGGTTTACCCTGTGTGTGTTCACTCCACGGCCTCTGGTTGGGTTTACTCTGTGGTTGTTCGCTCCACGGGCCTCTGGTTGTGTTTACCCTGTGTGTTTTCACTCTATGAGCCTCTGGTTGGGTTTACCCTGTGTGTGTTCACTTCCTGGGCCCATGTTTGTGTTTACCCTGTGTGTGTTTGCTCCACGGCCTCTGATTGTGTTTACCCTGTGTGTTCACTCCACGGCCTCTGGCTGTGTTTACCCTGGGTGTGTTCACTCCGTAGGCCTCTGGTTGTGTTTACCCTGTGTGTGTTCACTCCTCGGCCTCTGGTTGTGTTTACCCTGTGTGTGTTCACTCCACGGCCTCTGGTTGTATTTACCCTGTGTGTTCACTCCATGGCCTCTGGTTGTGTTTACCCTGTGTGTGTTCACTCCACGGCCTCTGGTTGTGTTTACCCTGTGTGTTTGCTCCACGGCCTCTGGTTGTGTTTACCCTGTGTGTGTTCACTCCACGGCCTCTGGTTGTGTTTACCCTGTGTGTTCACTCCGTAGGCCTCTGGTTCGGTTTACCCTGTGTGTGTTCACTCCACGGCCTCTGGTTGGATTTACCCTGTGTGTGTTCTGTCCGCTGGCCTCTGGTTGGGTTTACCCTGTGTGTGTTCTCTCCGCTGGCCTCTGGTTGGGTTTACCCTGTGTGTGTTCACTCCGTAGGACTCAGGTTGGGTTTACCCTGTGTGTGTTCACTCCGTAGGCCTCTGGTTGTGTTTACCCTGTGTGTGTGTTCACTCCACGGCCTCTCGTTGTGTTTACCCTGTGTGTTTGCTCCACGGCCTCTGATTGTGTTTACTCTGTGTGTATTCACTCCACGGCCTCTCGTTGTGTTTACCCTGTGTGTTTGCTCCACGGCCTCTGGTTGTGTTTACCCTGTGTGTGTGTTCGCTCCACGGGCCTCTGGTTAGGTTTACCCTGTGTGTTCACTCCACAGCCTTTGGTTGGGTTTACCCTGTGTGTGTGTTCACTCCACGGCCTCTGGTTGTGTTTACCCTGTGTGTTCACTCCGTAGGCCTCTGGTTCGGTTTACCCTGTGTGTGTGTTCACTCCACGGCCTCTGGTTGGGTTTACCCTGTGTGTGTTCACTCCACGGGCCTCTGGTTGGGTTTACCCTGTGTGTGTTACCTCCACGGCCTCTGGTTGTGTTTACCCTGTGTGTGTTCACTCCACGGCCTCTGGTTGTGTTTACTCTGTGTGTTCACTCCGTAGGCCTCTGGTTCGGTTTACCCTGTGTGTGTTCACTCCACGGGCTTCTGGTTGGGTTTACCCTGTGTGTGTGTTTACTCCACAGCCTTTGGTTGGGTTTACCCTGTGTGTGTGTTCACTCCGTAGGCCTCTGGTTGGATTTACCCTGTGTGTGTTCTGTCCGCTGGCCTCTGGTTGGGTTTACCCTGTGTGTGTTCTCTCCGCTGGCCTCTGGTTGGGTTTACCCTGTGTGTGTTCACTCCGTAGGACTCAGGTTGGGTTTACCCTGTGTGTGTTCACTCCGTAGGCCTCTGGTTGTGTTTACCCTGTGTGTTCACTCCGTAGCCTCTGGTTCGGTTTACCCTGTGTGTGTTCACTCCACGGCCTCTGGTTGGGTTTACCCTGTGTGTGTTCACTCCACGGGCCTCTGGTTGGGTTTACCCTGTGTGTGTTACCTCCACGGCCTCTGGTTGTGTTTACCCTGTGTGTGTTCACTCCACGGCCTCTGGTTGTGTTTACTCTGTGTGTTCACTCCGTAGGCCTCTGGTTCGGTTTACCCTGTGTGTGTTCACTCCACGGGCTTCTGGTTGGGTTTACCCTG